>NC_080089.1:116717720-117333792 GCF_950005125.1 Chionomys nivalis
TACTTCCAGGTCACAGTCCATCATGGGCAGAGGACAGGGAAGGAACAGGAAGCAGAAGCTATGAAGGAATCCTGCTGTCTGGCTTCCTCTCAGATTCATGCTCAGCCAACTTTCTCATACAGTCCAGGACCACCTGCCTAGGGAGTGGTGCTGCCCACAGCTGGAATCTCCTGTATCAGGACTACACCTCCCGGATATGCCAGCAGGCCCCTGTCCATGGAGACTCCTTCTCAGGTGACTTAAGGTAGTGGTTCTCAACCTTCCTAACGCTGTGACCCTTTATGGTGATCCCAACCATAGCATTATTTTATTGTTACACATAACTGTAATTTGGCTACTGTTATGAATTGCAATATAAATTCCTGATATGTAGAATATCCGAGATGGGAGCCTGTAGGGGCCGCGACCCTCAGGTTGAGAACCATTGCTCTAGGATGTAGTCACTTGACAGTTACGGCTATGTAGAGTTTGTCAACTTTAGTGTGCCTGTTTATCACCAAGGCCTCAGTGAAAGGCAGACTGACTCACAAGTGAGGTCCTCCTTCCTACCAGGGCCTTCACCCAGGGGAGAGTGATGCTGTCAGTCTGTGGCTCACAGTAAAAAAGCAGACGTCAGGGCGATAGAACAAAACAGCTTCAGAGGCTGTGGCAGAGCAGGAAGGCTTCCCTGTGACCCTGGGTAAGCTCAGGTCCAAAGACAACATGAGGCCTGTGGAGAGAGAGGTCCCTCTGGTCCTTCCATCCTATCTCCATATGGGAGAGTAAGGGTGCGTGTGTATATGTGTGTGCTCACGTGTGGAGGGCAGAGGTCAACCTCGAGTATCCGTCCCCAGGCACTCACCACGTAGGGTCGACTGGCCAGCGAGGTCCAGGGACCCGCCTGTCCCACCTCTGCAGCACTGGGATTACAATCACATGCCACAGCAACCGGCTTTGCCGTGGCCTCTGAGGACTGGACAGGCTCCGTATGCTCGTGTGGTCAGCACTTCACAGGCAGAGCCCTTGTCCCCAGAGCTCCACTGCTTGCCTCTTTTCCTCCACAGCCACGGAGAGCCAGCTTCCAGAACAGCTTATACATCCCGATTCTTGCCTGCATTTCTCACTCCACGAAAGATTCCAATTTGACAGTAGCAGATGAGATAAATCCCGAGCTTTCAAATTGTGTTTCCTGGATCTGTCTAAATAAATTCCTGTTAAGTCCGCTGAGGAAACGCTTCTGCTAGTCCTGGGTGATTGCGGTAGAAGCTGATGTCAGTCAAAACCCAGAGGTCACTCGGGGCTGCCCCCTTCTGCTTCTGCTAAGGTGCCCCCCTCAAAGAATACATGCCTCATAGGTGTTTCTGAGAAGACCTGTTAAAGAGACGGTGACCGTGAGCCAATCAAGCGAAGGACCACCACCCGCGTTCGGTGGATGGCACTGTGGTGATGGCGCTCAGTGAGGTAAAGCCAGCCTCAGAAAGATAAACATCACACGCATTTCTTCCACACACAGAATCTGGATCTTAAAACCCAGACATGGGAAACAGAAGTGGAGCGGAGGGGAGGAGGGACGCGGTGAGGCTGAATATGATCAGTGTCTGTCATGTGTAGGTAGGGCCACAGCGGAACCTATGCTTTGCATAATAAGTGTGTGCTAACAGTTTTTTAAAGAAAGTTACGGCCTGGCGAGAGGTTCCTGGGCGCTAGAGAGACTGTGTCTTATGGGCGCCAGGACTGCTGTACTAGAGCAAGCCCCTCCTGCTCTAGTGTGGGCCTTATCGTCTGCCCTCTTGTCCCTGTCCACATCCCTGCCAGTGTCAACAGTCACGAGACTCTCACTAGGGTTAGAACCAGCAGAGCTTCTGCCCTCTTGGACATTCAGCCTCCAGGGCTGTTAGCTAAATAAGTCTGTTCTCTACAGTTGCCCAGCTTCAGATGTATAGCAACAGCAACAGCAGAAGCAGCAGCAGCAGGAACAGATTAATATGTAAGTGTACACCCCTCCCCAGGCCTTACTCGCTTTGCTTATTTCTGCTGTGTCAACAAGTCCAGAAGAATGTGATTGACACCGAGCCAAGGGATGGGGCAGAGTCAGCCCAGTTATCCCGCGGGGCAGGGTCCCAGCTAAAATGGGCAAAGCCAACTGCAATCAGTCTACTAGCTGACCACAAACTCATGAAAGCCAAGATGACCTGAATCAGGCCAAGACTAAAGAAAGGCCCAATTGAGGCTCCCCAACATGTCCGTTTAATTCCAGGGTATGTTAGTCTAGAAATAACCGGCCGTGGAAATGCGCCATCCCCAACAGAACTTCCACATTTACACATGAGACCTTAGCCTGTGTTCCACGCATAGGCCTGCTTACATACGTGCGCATACAACATACTTGTGACAGACACTCCTTTTGATGAATTATGTTCTAATAAACTCATTTTAAGTTGTAAAGATTATAAGTCAAATCCATTTATCGAGACAAGATAGACGGCTCAGTCTGTAAGATTGCTCACTGTGAGGGATGTGGTGATGCAGGCCAGGACCCAGGCCAGGAACCCTAACCCCGGGGAGCTGGAGAGGAAGAGGTCTCTGGAGCCCAGGCAGCCTAGACTGATTGGTGAGCCCAGGTTCAATGGGGACCCTGTCACAAAAGAAAGGTGTAAAGTGATCAATGACAACACCTAGTGTTGAGTGCTGGCCTCCACAGGCACATGCACACACATGCACACGCATGCACACAGGCATGTACACACATAGTACATTTAGTAACTTTAACTAAATCTAAGCATAATGACATGACTTGCCAAGACAGAGCACTGTAGAGTACTGGTGTGTTCCTCCCCTGGCTGAGTACTGGTGTGTTTCTCCCGTGGTTACGTGACTGGTTGGGAGTTAGACTTTGGGGTCACACTCTGGGGGAAACCACAGGGCTGACTCTGGACCCTGAAGCACACAACTGCCACATCATCCCTGAACTGAGAACTCCCGAGCTGAGCCCTTGTAAGTTGGGACCATCTGTATATAAATCCAGTCATGGCTGAGGGGCCAGGGACAAAGGGTTTGCTCCCTGTCTTCCTCCTACTTCCTGTGATTTACCCTGTGCCCAGCACAGAGGGGAGCTTGTTGAAGGAGCTGCTTTTCACTGAGGAAGGAGGAATAGATAGGTCTTTCCCACCTGTCTACAGAGTATGAAATGGTCTCTAGGCCCACACTGAAATCAACTCTAAACAGAATAATTCGTTCCCAGACCCTGGGTGGCAGGCGAGGGCCAGAAAGTGCCCATTTCGCTGCCCACAAAGCCAGGACTCATTGGCCACTTTTATCCTTCTCAGGGTCCATGCCCCCTGTCTCAAGGGAGGGTGGCTCACAGCAGAACTGGACAGGGTCCAGTGAGAGACAGTGATCCTCGCTTCATAATAAGAGCACTAGGGCCTCGGAGTAGCAAAGGAAGGCCATTTATTTTATGACCTTGCGAAACTGGTTGCTAGCCCAGAACGCCCTCCCAGGTTCCCTCATTAACCTGGTTTCTCGGCCTTAGCTTCTCTCTTTAGCTTAGATTGGTCTTTTTCTCAATAAAACCACGTGTGTGTTCATCTGCATTTTGCATCCCGTTATCGGGAGCATGACCTTGTGGCAAGCTTGGCTGTTAGCAATTTTCTGCTCTCAGCTTTCAGTTTGGGTGGCGGGGCATGGCTTAGTAAGCAGACTGTTAGCGGGCGTGCGTCCACAGTTCCCTGTTCGTCTGCATCTGGACCTAAGCTGGCTCAAGGCACTGAGAATAACGGGCCATCGGGGCTGGAGAGATGGCTTGGCGTTAAGACTGCTCTTCCAGAGGACCTGGTTCAGTTCCCACATCCACATGGCATCTTTAACTCCAGTTCCAGGGGATCTGATGCCCCCTCTGGCCTCCATAGGTATCAGACTTGCACATGGTGCAGACATACACACAGGCAAGAGGCCCAATGCATAAAAAATTCTCATTAAAAACAAACAAACAAACAAACAAAGAACCACTGGTTTTATTTCTCTCTCTCCATTCTCCTACCGTAGAAAGAGGCACTTCTTAGACAGTTTGTGGGTCCCCACCCATGATTCAGCCCTAATATCTCCGTTTCCAAACCCTCCCCAGACAGCCTGCTTCTCAGCCCACACTACCCAATATGGTCTCCAGGCTTAGACATTCATTTACATGAGAACCAATTACAAACAAGCAATAGGAGAACCCAGTTCCTGGTGAGTGTATTCTAACCATTCATCAGCGTCTCTTGAACAGAACAAAGCATGTTTTCATCTCAGGGAGTTCTGCTGGGCCCATTCATAAGCGCATATGCTCGTCCACTCATAAGCCTCTTCCCCAGTCACTTAGGCCCCATCCTCCACTAGATCCCCATCTTTTCTGACCCCCAGTTTCCTGTTATCCTTTTCTTCCTATTTCCTTCTCCTTCTCAGTTCTTCTCTTTCATTCAAAGACAGCAGCCAGGCTCGTCTTTTTCTAGGCCTCAGTATTTCTGCAGTGCACACTCAAGGGTCAGGGCAGCAGTTTGGCGGCTAGAGTTCCTGTCTAGCAACACGAAGCCCTGGCTTCCATCACAAGCTGTGCAAAGTCAGGGGCAGTGGCAGGAATACCTGTAACCCCAGCACCCAGGAAGTGGAAGCAGGGGGTTCGGAGAAAATTCAGGGCCATCCTCAGCTACATAATATGTTTGGAGATAGCCTATGCTATGTGAGGTGAGGTCCTGTCTCAAAACAAAGCAACAACAAAATTCTAATTCCAACCTCCACTTACATTTAGATTAAAGCCCCACTTGTACTACACAGAGGTGTGGCTAGGAATAATTCCACAGACTTCAGGTGAAGGGTTGGGCGCATTTAATTGTAACCTATCTAGACTGCGTTGGAAATGGCTGTGAGCCCACAGTTTCTAGCCGCTTTAGGAACAGAACCCAGGTTATAATAAACCCTGCTGAGAGCTGGATTCTATTCTGCACTGAGCTGGGATGGATCTCAAACAACCGTGGTAAAGCTGCACAATGGGCTTTGTTCCTGAAACTGAGCGTCAGGTGAACACCTAGCCTGGACTGGTAAAGAAGAGCCTACTCGCTGGAGACGGGCCACTGGTGTCTAAGAATCTATTATCACCATGGACTTCCACAGGTAGGAAAGATGATCTCGACACCCCCTCTGCCTTATGGAACCCTCATTCATCTCTAAGCAAATAGCATAATCTGCCAACTCAAAGCAGATTTACAATTCTAGGCAGCCAGAGGAGGTGGTGGAGGGGATATTTTTAGATGTGAGAGAAGTCAAAGTGCCTGAGGGTTCTGGTCCTTCAGGTGAGACAGAAACAAAGCTCTCAGGACAAGCACCTCCAGTGGGGTCATTTGAGGAAGTCCCAGCATAGAATGAGAAGAGAAGGCAGCTGGTACATGACAGCCAGCTGGCCAGCCAGCTGTGGCGAAGCAGCCAAGAGCCTGGGGGGGCGGTGCTGTGTGTTGTAAGGTGCTCACACCTATCTGATGATTTGCTCCAACTAAAGCTCCTCTTTGGACAGCCGCTACCGTGATACTCTTAGGGATGGGAGGGAAAAGAAGGGACTGCACAGGATGGGACAAGATGGGGTGATGTAGGACGGAGTTGGATGGGATGATATTAGAATACCTGGGACAAAATGATCTTGAATGAGTTGGGTTAGATGGGTTGAGTGTGATGGGGTGGGGTTGGAAGGAGTAGGGTGGGATGGGGTGGAGGTGGGGTGGGGTGAGGTGAGGCGGGGTGGAGTGGGGTGGGATGAGATTGGGTGGGGTGTGATGGGGTGGGATGAGGTAGGGTGGGATTGGGTGGGGTGGAGTGGGTGGGATGGGGTTAGATAGGGTGGTATGGTCAGTTGGGAAAGATAGATGGCTTCCAACAACTTGAGAGTGTCTGCTTTGAGCTGTGATGAAAGTCTTCTTCCAAATTCAGACAAATGATCCCTGGCAGCTTCAGAGAATTCTATGAACACGCAGAGGCCTCCTTACCAGGGCACCTGCTTGGGGGAGCTCATCATACGTCTGCTAACAGGAGTGGGACTGAGTAGGACCAAGCCCAACGATGCCTCTTGAAGATACACAGCCAGGACTGTGCTCGGCAGGGATGGAACATGAGTGAATGAGCTGATGGAGTTTGTCTTCAAATACTCTCTCTCTCTCTCTACACACACACACACACACACACACACACATGAAAACAAAACTAAAACCAGGAAAGGTGGGCAGTCGAGGTGAGGGAAAAGGAAGGTCGGATGTGGTGCAGGAAAGAGCTGCTCACCTCCTGGAAGGATGCTGTGAGGGAGAGTCCTGGCCAGCATGGTGTGTGTGTGTGTTCCGTGTCTCCACCTGAGAACAGCTAGCATGCTGTGTGTGTATGTGTCTCTCTGTGTGTGCATGTGTGTATGTGTGTTCCATGTCTCCACCTGAGAGCAGCTAACATGATGTGTGTGTCTCTCTCTATGTGTGTATGTGTGTTCCATGTCTCCACCTGTCACTGGAGGAATGTGCCCCAGTTTACCCCCCTGGTCCTGCCCAGAGAGCAGAGCCCAGTTCTCAGTCCTCCACTGTAGAAGGAGACGGCTTGTTCATTCCTGGCTGCCCAGACCACGGAATAATCACTCAGAAACTATATTATTTGCAATACTGTTTGGCCAATAGCTTAATTGTATTTCTGGCTTACTCATATCCTAAACTTACCCATCTCCATTAATCTGTGCGTCACCATGAGGTCGTGGCGGCAGGCTCCAGTGCAGTTGTCTGTCCCTGGCGGGCTACATGGCTTTTCCCTGACTCTTCCCAGTGCCATCCTCTCCAGGTCTTCCTGAAACGTGGAGTGGGCTAGACCGTGACCACACTGTTTATGAGGAACGTTCCCTGCTGGCGGCTGTGCTATAGTCCCAGGACAGCTCTGTCTGGCTGGCTTCTTTTGGAGTCTTTGGGGACCATCTTATTCAGGTTTGTAAAATCAGAGCCTGTTTTCTACGGTGATCACGGAGGATCAATCCTCAAGGACCCCAGTGCTTGGTGCCTTACCCAGAGATGGTGTTGGGGTTCCACCTGAACCTCAGCCATCTACCTGGGTGAGATCCCAACTACCCCAGCTGCTCTGTGGAAGTGAGGACTGGGATTCCAACTACAGAGGGGCCTCGCAAAGGGGTGGGTAGCAGATTCAGGAGCCGGAAAGCCCAGTTACTTCCAGGAAGGCTCCCACATACCAGCCTTCTACCCTAAGGCTGCGTGAAACTGAAAAGGGGTCACTTGAATTGGGATGTGCCACCGTGGCCAAAGGTAGTTCAAAGAGTTTACCTCTGATAACAGCTCTAGAGGATGAGAGTCCATCATGGTGGGGGAGACAAGGCAGCAGGAAGCAGCAATAAACTCTGAGGCTAAGGGAGACTGTAGACACTGGCTGTGATGGGTACCACTTGGGCTTAGGGTAACTCCAGGAGAAAGAGATAGTTCACTAGAGAACAGGAAAGGGAAGTGGATGAATGTTAACTAGTAGGCCACATCTGTGGAAAGGGGAGGGGAGGTGGGGATGCCCATTTGGGAGAAGGTTTTGCAATTAGGGTGAGTTTCCTTGTGGTCAGCTCCTGCGTTTCATTTATGGGGTGTGAAGGAGGTCGCCCAGATTGGCCAGTGTACAGTTCTAGGAGGACGGCGTGAGCTGCTGTGCTTACAAACAGGAGCGATGCCAACCAGAGGCATGAAATCAGGAGCATGCAAATAAGGGCAGTCTTGGTGAAAGGTCACAGGGTGATAGGATGCAGCTCTGTGGTGTCAGGTGTTAGCAGTTTGGGATCCTGGGCCAAGCTAACGGAGGGAGGGCTCTACTTCCTGGTCCCTCATCAATGGCCTTCCCTGTGTATACAAGACCTTCCTGTGTGAAGACTCAAGGAGCATTCTGGGAGTGAGTAGGACAGTTTGTATGAGGGGCAGGTGGTGAGGAAGTGTGACACACACGCACGTGTACACACACACACACCTGTGTGAGCATACACACACAGATGCACTCATACACACATACACATATTCAGACAAGCACACGTACATACACCCCTCCAACCTATAGAAGCTCCCTAGCCAGCAGAGGTAACCTCTGACTACATAGCTCAGAATCCAGCTGAGGTAACCTCTGACTACATAGCTCAGAATCCAGCTGAGGCAACCTCTGACTACATAGCTCAGATAGAATCTGGCTGAGGTTTCTGGAGAGGAGCTTGGATGTCTCAGGCTGGGGAGATGACCCAGTCAGTACTTCGTGCACTTTGAGAGCCCAAGGCCCCAACTCTGATCCCCAGAATCCCAGTATTCTGTAACATATAAAAGCCAGGCATGGTGGCACATGCTTGACATCCCAATGGTTGAGAAGCAGAGATAGGAGGATCCCTGGGGCTCGACAGCCAGTTCAAACTGTAGCTGAGCCTCCTGGCAAGTTCCAGGCCAAAGTGTCTTTAAAAAAAAAAAAGATCAACCTCTGGCCTCCATACAGGCACTGTGTGTCTGCTACACACACACACACACACACACACACACACACAGAGAGAGAGAGAGAGAGAGAGAAAGAGAGAGAGAGAGAGAGAGAGAGAGAGAGAGAGAGAGAGAGAGAGAGAGAGAGAGAGAGAGAGAGAGATTTTTCATGAGTAACACCAGCTGGCATGAAGGTCCCAGCAACTAAGAACTACAAATGAAGTCATAGTTCTCACACCTGTCCCTGCTCTGAAGTGTGATTTCTAATTGGTCTTAATAATAAAAATCTTGAGTCAGATACTTGTGGGTGGAAGCTGGAAGATCAGAGAATCAGAGAAGCAGAGCAGCCAGACACTGGTTCTTACTTACGAGATCTATAGACTGAAAGGGGTATCTGTCTCTACAAAGTCCTCAGACTGAGTCCTGAACTCCTGTCTCCTCCCACCTTATATTCCACTCTCTGCCCAGTCATACCCCTTCCTGTCTCTACCTCCCTAGTGCTGGGATTAAAGGTATGAGCCACCACCACTTGGCTGTTTCTTTTAGACTGATTCAATCTGGTGTAGCCCAGGGTGACCTTGAACCCACAGAGATCTGTCTGCCTCTACCTCCCGAGTGCTGGGATTAAAGGCGTGTGCCACCACTGCCCTCTAGGCCTAACTAGTGTGGCTAGCTCTGCCCTCTGATCTTCAAGCAAGCTTTATTTGCTAAAGCACAAATAAAATATCACCACATATTACTCTTCCCTCACAAAACTCCCTAATTGGCCTCTGAGTCTTTCTGCCCAATACTTAGACAGCAAAAGGAGAATTCACTTCCCAGGAGGCTGCTGCCCAGCAGAACAGCACAGCCCCTGCCCCACATCCTCCCAGACCTGCCCCTATGGAAAACATCAGGGGCAGCTTCCAAACTGGTATCTTAGCTAGAGTTTTTATTGCTGTGAAGAGACACCATACCTCAGCAACTTTTGTGAAGGAAAACATTTCACTGGGGTTACAGTTCAGAGGCTTAGTCCATGACCATCATGGGGGAACATGGTGGTGTGCAGGCAGACATGGTGCTGGAGAAGGAGCTGAGAATTCTACATCTTTGATCCCACAGGCAATAGGAAGTGAACTGAAATCCTGGGCATGGCTTGATCATATATGAGACCTGAAAGCCACCCCCACAGTGACACACTTCATCCAACAAGGTCATAGCTTCCTGTAGTGTCATTCCCTGTGAGTTTATGGAAGCCAGTTACATTAAAACTACTACAACGGGCATGTAGCCTTTCCTATATGGAAGGTGGTTCCAACCCCAGGGAGTTCCAGTTGTTTGACCCTCTTGGGTTGCCATCCGTAGGCATCATATGGAAGTCCACACCACTTCCTATTTGAGGCAAAGGTCAGTCGTAGTCACTCAAGGCCACACAGTCTTGACCCTGCCCATCCTCTTCCATCCATCACTCACTCTCACTCAGTGGAGCAGCACCCGACAAGTGAGGGTTGTCATTCTGTCCTGGCTCCTTTTGTCCCCAGCGATGACCCCTTCTCCATCTGTGGCAATAGAATACCTACTCTCATGGGTTTCTTTGCAGACTTGCACAGTAACACAGCGGCTCATTGACCTTCTCTTCAGGGCCTGTCACATCCTGTCACCCCAGCAGACTAGACCTGCATCTCTCCATCCTCTCTGCCTAGAATATCCTTCTGGCCTCCCGCCCTTCCCCAGCCTGCCCAGGGAACTGAGATTCTGTAAGACTTAATTCAACTCTTCTGTCTCCTTTGGGACCCTCAATGGTAACCCAGCAACAGAGTGGGTTGAGCTACCTGTGGACTTTGTACCTTCATCACACTGTAGAGCAAGAAACCCTATCCGAGTTGGCCATCCCCACTGACTCTGTGTTTCTTGAAGCCGGAAACTCTGTCTCAGTTGTTTCTCTGGACTCTGTACCTAACACCGAGGAAAGGCCGAAGATAAAGTCTTCCAGAATATATTTGCTAACTAGTACTGCATAGCAAGTCACCCCCAACCCAGGGTCTGAATCAACAAGAATCCTTTATTTCTGTTTTTGTCAGGGTCACCATTGCTGTGACAAAGCAGCATGACCACAGAGAGCTGGGAGGACAGGGTGGTGACTGGAGTAAAATGGTCTCCATAGACTCATAGAGAGTGGCATGAGGAGGAGGTGTGGTCTTGTTGGAGGAAGTGTGTCACTGGGGCGGGCTTTGAGGGGTCAAATGCTTAAGCCAGGCCCAGTGTCTGTCTCTGCTGCCTGTGGATCCACTGCCTCTCTAGTGCCATGTCTGCCCGCATGTCTCCAGGTTTCCCTGACAGATAATTGTCTAAACATCTGAATTGGAAGTCAGGCTCCAATTAAATACTTTCTTTAATAACATGTTGCCATGTTCACGGTATCTTTCCAAAGCAATAAAACCCTAACTAAGATGAAAGGCTTCATTTAACTCACATATCTACATTACTGTTCATCAGTGAAGGCAGTCAGGACAGGGACTCAAGCAGGGCAGGAACCGATGTAGAGACCATGGAGGGGCGCCACTTAGTGGTTTGCTCCTTATGGCTTGCTCAGCCTGCTTTCTTATAAAATGTAGAACCACCAGCTCATAGGTGGTCCTACCCACAATGGTGTGGGCTGCTGTGTCCTACAGAATATCTCGTAGACTCTTTCATGAGTCAGGAAACCCGAAAGACCATCTCACCTTTAGGCAAGTTTAGCAGTCCTCTCTCTGCAGGTTCTTTGTGTCCAGTTTATGCAACAGTCCAGGCAAGAGCAGTTTCTTGCCCAAATGTCTATCAAACTCCATAAGGATCCTCTTCGATGCCCATCTTCCTCTCAAAGTAGCTTGGTGCTGCCATGAGCAGATGTGTCTCATTGTCATGAAAAGCCCTAAGTTATTAAAACATTAAATGTCATATTTTGTAGTCTTTGAAAGATATGAAAAATGCCTATCTAGCTGAAATATATCTCTATATATCTAGAAAATCTAACATGACTACAAGCTTGACTATTATCGATGATTATCCACTAACAACCTATATTTCTTAATTATACATTACATTTTTAAATGAACTACGTAATCACAATACTTAATCAAGAGCAGAAATACATATACATATAACAAAATTGACCTTAAAATCCATACCAATGCAAATTATTCATATCTATATCATATCCCTCTTTAAGTGTAAAAGAAAATTTATAAACAATATTTGGGAATACAGGCGCAGGCACCACTCTGTTGGTGGAGCGGCGGGGCTGCGTCCTGCCACCCAGTTAGCTTTACCCGGAATAATTACACGGAAATTGTATTCTTTTAAACACTGCCTGGCCCATTAGTTTTAGCCTCTTATTGGATAACTCTTACATATTGATCTAACCCATTTCTAATATTCTATGTAGCACCACGAGCTGGCTTACCAGGAAAGACCTTAACCTGTGTCTGTCTGGAGTGGGAGAATCATGGCGACTCCTGACTCAGCTTCTTTCTCCCAGAATTCTGTTCTGTTTACTCCACCTACCTAAGGGTTGGCCTATCAAATGGGCCTAGGCAGTTTCTTTATTAATTAACCAATGAAAGCAACAGATTAGAAAGAAATCACTCCCACATTAGATAGAAGACCCACCTATATCAACTAATTAAGAAAATTAAGCCTATGGAGTCATTTTTCTCTACTGAGGTTCCCTCTTCTCAGATGACATTTTTCCTGATGAAATCTCTGTATTGGTTTCTTATTCCTGTAACAAAATGAATCGCAGAAGAAACTTAAGGGAGGGTGGGTTTATTTGGGCCCAAGGTTGAAGGGGTGGAGTTGACCACGATGGGAAGATGCGGTGTCAGGAGTGGCTCTAGCTGCAGCACGCGTGGGGGTTGTTCCACAGCTATGCATCCATCAGGAAGCACAGAGCGATGGTCGCTGGTGCTCAGCTCATTTTCTCCTGTTTATTCAGTCCGACAGCCCAGTTCCCAGGGCTGATGTTGCCTACACTCAGGCTGGGTCTTCCCACCTCAGCAGAGCTTCTCTAGTAACGCCCAGAAGTGTCTCCTAGGGGATTCTAAATCCGGTGATGTGGACAATCACGACCAACCATCTCATCAGGGTTAATCCTAGCACGTAGGTGGATCTCTGTGGGTGATTACTCACCCCAGCATCTGAGTGGTGAGTCACACACAGGGGTGACTGGATGCCTGCTGATTCTGTGTCTTCAGTGAGGCTCAGGAGGAGGCTGTCTCCTGGAAGAACTCACTTACAGACTACTTAGCTCCACCTGGCCTGGTCTCCCTCCATCGCAGTACGATTGGAAACCCAAACCTAGGGCTTTCATCACTCACGCTGTGCACACTCCTCGTCTACCCAACCAATGTTTACCCAGGACGAAATGGTAGACATGCTGGGGACCATTCCCCATGCGAGCCCCTGTTCTAACATCTTGGGATGTCTTTATATAAGTCACTTTTCTGGTCAGACGTACCAGAAGGACTCAACATTAGCTAAATTCTCTATAACTGCTCTTTTGAAAACATACTATAGGCTGGGCATGGTGGCACACACCTTTAGTCCCAGCATTGGGGAAGCAGAGACAGAGGCAGAGCTGGGTAGATTTCCGTGATTTTGAGTGTGAGTCCAGCCTGGCCTAAATAGTGAATTATAGGATAGGCAGGGCTACACAGAAAAGCACTATCTTAAACAAACAAACAAACAAACAAATAAGAAAAAAATAAGAAAACACACCAGCACAAGCACAGGGACATATCCTTGCCTGTGTTTGCTAATGCTAGTGCGTGGGTAGGGTGGTACAAAGAATGTGTTCTTATTGACTTTCATCCCAAGTTAATGGTTAATTTTGTCTCCTCAATGACCTTATTGCTTGTGGACTTTGGTCAGAAAAACATTTCACGCTGAATGGAGCAGCAGAGTATTGCCCTGGCTCAACTTCATTTTATCAGTTTATTTCCATTAAGGTAGGAGACACTGGTTCCCTAAAAATAGGATGTGTCAAAAAATAAAGCTTAAAGCTTACTAACAAGTGATTCGCTATCTCAAACTCTGCTCACATGTTAAGGTTCAAAATAGGGGTGGAACACACGCATGCACGTGCACACATATGCACACACGCGTGTGCACATACATGGTGCTTCTAAAAGTTAGAGACATCTATGTAATAATTTGGAAAGCAACTCTTTATAGGTCACTTAGTAAAGACCTTTTGCACGTGTGTGTATGCATGCATGTGTGTGTGCACGTGTGTATGTATGCATGCGTGTGCGTGCGTGCACGTGTGTGTGCAGGCACGTGTGTGTGCATGCATGTATTTGCGTGCACGTGTGTATGTGGGCACACCCAATCAAACATGTGGAGGCCAGAGACTGCCTTTAGGACGTCTTCTTCAATCACTTCTCCCCCTTATTAATTTTTGAAAACTTCTTACATGCGTACACTGCAGCTGAATTGTACCCACCTCCCTTCCCCTCCCTCAGCTCCTCGTGGCCCAGCTACCACCACCTCCTCTCCCTCCTCTGCTCCACTTTCAATGCTCTTTCTGTTCTTTTGATGATGCAGGGAATCCAATCAGTGCTGTCCATATGTGCAAGGCTGTGGAAATATCTACTGGGCATGTGGGACTTGCCAGGGGTCAACACTTAAAGAATGGGGACCCTTCCTGCTATCACAACCGCTAACTGCCCTCAGCTAGAGACAAGGCCTCTGGCATGCCTTGCCTCCCGACTCCATGCTAAATTTTCAACCAACTTGATCTCGTACAGGCCTTGGACAGGCAATTACATGGAACAGGGTCTGTCTCTGAACCTGGAGATTGCCTGGCTAGTCAGAGAGCCTGGGGACCCTCTGTCTCCCCACCCCAAACCTGCCCACACTTCTCATGTTATGTGGGCAGGACCCAGCCATGACAAGCTCAGTGGGGCCTGAGCTTCAGTTTACCCTAAGGCAATACCTGGTTCCAAGGAAGACCACCCAGGCACCACCCAGGACCAGACCATCCAAGAGAAAATCCCTAATGTTCTAAAGCCCAGCACACAGCAAACACTCATCCCCTTAGCCCCTTTCACCAGGAAATCCCTAGACAAACGTCAGCCAATCAGGGGTTCTTAGAAATCCCTCTCCCCAACCTCTGCTATGATAAAAAACCCCACCCCAACGGAGTTCAAGGCGCTCTGATTGTGCCAAGCGTTGGACACTCAGGGAGTCCAAGCAGCCTTCAGGCAGCCATTTTGTTAAGATCCACCATTTTGAAAATGGTGGTCAAGACTTACTCATTAAATCCTCTCCACCCCCATGTCTGTGGAAAAAGCAATTGGATCTAGTTCTTTTTTTTTTTTTTTTCTATTTTGATGAGGCCTTAGAGCAATATTCTGGAAGTCCCCCAAGCAGCATGGACCATATCTTTTCCATTCAGGAAAGAGCCGGCATCCAAATCTGCACATTTAATCTGCCATTCTGTCTCATTGATGGATTCCACCTATTGTGTACTTGAAATGAAGGGAAGGTTTATGTGAGCACAGAGAGACTGGCAGGCAGCTCAGAGAATAAATCACCTTGGAACTGGAGGGATTTCTGCAGCGGAGGTAACAAGCAACCACAATCTGCTTTGGTGCCCAGCCCAGAAAGTGGGGTTGAGACACTGGCCATGTGCTCGGTTCCATACTGTTTGCTGCTCAGCGCTGTGGGCACCCTTCCTGCTGGCCAACACGGGAGAGGCAGCTGCTCATGGTGGCACACCAGGGCCCAGGCTGTCAGAGGAGCTTCTTTAGGAAGGATTTAGATAACAGAGGGGAGGTTGCCAGCAGGGTGGGGAGGAAGAGGCACAGTTACTGACCCCAGACAATGAGGTGGGTGGGAGAAGGGACCATATCGCCTTCATTGGCCTTTCCAGAGTCAAACAGGTGACAGGCCTCTGTGTTGGGCTTTCTGCACCAGCCCCCCACCCCCCCAGGCTCCCAGCCAAGATGGAAAGGTAATGAAAAGAGTGCCTATCTCCCATGGCATTAGGGAGTGCTACAGTGTGGTTAGCCTGCCAATCACACACAGTGGCAAGGCAAGATGGGTCTCTCTGCCCCAAGGAAGGGCAGGGTCCTTGCAGGCTGGTAATTCACAGTCTCATTGTGTCTGGGCCACTAGCTAGGTGTGTGAGCCTGAATAGTAGCTGTTTAGTTTTGGTCAATTTGACAAAAACCTAGCTAGACACACCTGAGATGAAGGACTCTCTATTGAGGATGGGCCAACATCAGACTGGCCTGTGGGCATATCTACTTGCTGTTTCCTTGACTACTGATTGAAGTAGCTGGGCCCAGCCAACGTGGGCAGATCAATCTCTAGTGGGCTGTATAGGAAAGGTAGTTGAATGAGCCATGGCAAGAAACCAGTAAGCAGAGGTCCCTCATGGCCTCGGCTTCAGTTCCCGCCTGCAGCTTCCTGCCTTGGCTTCCCTCCATGAGGAATGGTAAGCCGTGAGGCAAATAAATCATTCTCTCCCAAACTGCTTTTGACCCTGTGTTTATCAGAGTAGAAGAGAAGAAGCTGGAAGAGGTGAGCTCTCTACATTGTCACTTTTACCAGGGCATATAGCAAAACACCCAGCAAGATGCTGCCAATGAAGGAGGGCTTTATTCATGCTCACAGTTCCCATGAGAAGAAAGTAGCTGGTCATCTTCCCCCCGCCATGGGCTCAAGCTTCGGGGCCAGGAATTTCTAACTCATGGCCACTGAAATTCAAGCTACACAAATAACAAATAATAACACAATTTTAGAACAGGTCGGGAAGTGGTAGCACACACCTTTAATCCTAGCACTCAGGAAGCAGAGGCAGGCGGATCTCAGTGAGTTCAAAGCCAGCTTGGGACATCCAGCATGCTTACACAGAAAAACCCTGTCTAGAAAAAACAACCAACCAACAAATAAATAAATAAGTTATTGGAAACATCCATCTATGTTTTGAGCACACAGAGTGGAGTCTGATTTTACTGGCGTCTAGAGTACACTAGGATGATGCGCGACGTGAATATCATTTAAATTAAATTTTAAACACCAAGATTCATTGAAATAAACTCTTAGGATTTGTATATTTTTCAGCATTATGTACATTCTAGATTTTACTTAAAAACAAAAACTTCTGACTTAGGAGACGGTTATTACTTTTTCATAAGTAATAGCTGCCTTAACTCCATAGCTTACCGATCCACATCATTCTTAAATATTTTATTTAAACTCAGGCTGTTTACAGATAATTATACAATGCAACAAGACAGAGG
Organism: Chionomys nivalis; assembly: GCF_950005125.1. Classification (NCBI taxonomy): domain Eukaryota; kingdom Metazoa; phylum Chordata; class Mammalia; order Rodentia; family Cricetidae; genus Chionomys; species Chionomys nivalis. The sequence goes on from NC_080089.1 coordinate 116,734,459, forward strand.
GGAGTTTGTCATTAAAAAATGATGGCATTTGCAATAACATCATTGAATACTTTAAATTTTAATGTCACATGTTACAATAGTATCCAATAAAACAAAAACTACAATAATCTATTTCAATCAGTCATTGCATAAATATGTGTATTAATTGCTTCATTTTTACATTATTGAAACAAAGCCCCCATTTTATTAAGAAGAGCAAAAGTGTAAAATATTAATATGAATTGCATTTGCTAAAATAACACTGATTGAAGCATCCTAAAACTTAAAAATAAAATCACCTTAAAAAAAAAAAAAGTCTAGAGCCAGGCGTGGCGGGATGCACCTGCAATCCCAGCACTCAGGAGGCTAAAGCAGAAAAATTGCAGCTTGGGCAACTTAGGAGAACTGCCTCAAAAAACAAACAAATGAGAAATCAGATTTAGCACTTAAGAATATTATGGGTTGGCCTATGTGACAGACTTTATTTATTTAAAACTCTGTGGCTTTATGGCTAGACATGGTGGTGCACACCTTTAATCTCAGCACTGGGTTGGGGGGATAAGCAGGTAAATCTCTGAGCTCGAGGCCAGACTGGTGTATATGGTGGGGTCTAGGACAACCAGAACTACAGAAGAGACCCTATCTCAAAAGCAACAACAAACAAACAACAAAACAAGGCTCTGGAGAGATGGCTCACTGCTTAAGACCACTGGCTGATCTTCCATAGGATCCTGATTCAATTTCTAGCACCCACAAGGCAGCTCACAGTTGTCTGTAACTCCAGTTCCAAGGAATCTGATACCCTCACACAGACACATGCAGGCAAAATACCAATGAACATAAAATAAAATAAAAATAAGTTATTAAACAAAACAAAAACTATCTCTGCTCTATCAAAAATGTCAGAAATGAAAGTATTCAAGGACTTAGATCCTAGAGGGATACATCTGGTCAGCCTAGATTTTGCATATGTTATTTGTAAGTAGAGGGATAAAAATAACCCAGAAAGAAAATATCATTTATCACCATGACATATCCCTACAGGGAAGTGCCGTTCCTCCACAACAATGGGAGAAGAGAAAGGACAGACATGTTCTCGACTTCATCTCTCAGGCAGCTGGACCACCTGTCTCCAGGAGGGGAGAATGTTGGAAAAATGAACAAGGACACAAGGGAGGAGACCTGTGCTTCCAGGGTGCTGCCAATCATAGTGAATTGATTGCTGGTGTCAGTCACTTTCTTGAATGAAGAAGAGGCAAATAGAAGGAGGGATTAGAGATTACTCAGAAGTTAAGGGCACTTACTGTTCTTGCAGAGGACCTGAGTTCAGTTCCAAGTTCCCACGTTGAAGAAGGACACTAAAAAGAAATCCCACACTAGCTCAGAATTGAGTATAATAAAGGGTTATTTATTTAGGGGTAGACTCACAGATCACAATCCTCTGCACGAATGGGAAACAAGAACCTAATCACACCACCAGAAGAGAGAGCGAGCCTGTGCTTTACATCGGCAGTTATAGTATAAGAGGCCACACTCAAGTGGGTGAGTAACTTAAAGGCTACTGCTGTAGGAATTCCTACAGCACCTCCCCTTTTTGTTTAAATAAGAAATTTCTAAGCCTAATACAAAATTATATCCAATAAGAACTAATATCGCCGGGCGGTGGTGGCGCACGCCTTTAATCCCAGCACTTGGGAGGCAGAGGCAGGTGAATCTCTGTGAGTTTGAGACCAGCCTGGTCTACAGAGCTAGTTCCAGGACAGGCTCCAAAGCCACAGAGAAACCCTGTCTCGAAAAGCCAAAAAAAAAAAATTAGGATTACAACAAGCATAAACAATATCAAGCAAGAAACATGATAAATGTTTCAATAATTATCCTATCCTAAGGAGTTTAAGTCTTGTATTATAAATAACTTGTCCAAGTCATGAGAGGAAAGTAACTACAACTATCTAGTCTTCAACCACATTGAAGACCTGAGATAGGAAATATTACTTGAGTAAACAGGAAGTACAATCAAGCAACTTCCAAAATGTGCAACAGATGACAGAGACAACTGACTACCTGCACAATCACCCAAAGTCTCCTTTGCAATATTGGAGCAATCAACTTTGGCTAAGGCCTAGAGTAACTGACAGACCATTTTCAGAGGCAGGACATTTTTCAAAACTGTCTTTCCCTGTCTTGGCAAGATTTGACAGTTTTTTCTTGTATCTTGCTTGTCCTGTTTGGACACCATGCATTTTGTCAGTGGTCGATGCATGGTCAGTTCCTTGCCCAAAGGCCAGTTTTGCCAAGAAGAAAAAACTCCAAGTAGAGTTCCTTCGGTGCTCAACATTCTCTCAGGAATAGATCGGTGCTGCCAGGAGCAATCGTGTCTCATGTCAAAAAGAACCCTAAGTTATTTAAATGCCATATTCTCCAGCTCTTTGAAGTGGTTGAAGATTACCTGTCTATGCAGAATACAATTTCTATGTCTTTAAAGAACCTGATTAGTCTAACTATAAGTATGACAAACATGGATGACAATTGACCTATAATTCTTAATACCTATATAACTTAAAGACTAAGAATTCATATTAGAATATTCTGCCATAAGCAACTGTGAAACAAATGAGGACAATGACCTCGAAATGTAAACAATGCATAAGTATCTTAATCAGATTAATGGAGATGGGTTAAACTAATATCTAAGAGTTATCCAATAAGAAGTTAGAGCTAATGCCCAAGCAGTGTTTTGATTAATACAGCTTCTGTGTGATTATTTCAGGGCTAAGCTCACCGGGAGGCCAGGAAGAACAAACATGCCCTTCCCTTTCAACAATTGGCGACCCAGTGTGGCCAACTAACTACACATAAAACCTGAGTAATATATTTATGGGGGCATTTTCCATCCCTTTCTGTTTGTTCAACATATCCTTTATAGTTCAATTTGATCTTTCTATTACTGCCTGACCTGTAGGATTGTTTGCTATACCTGTAATATGCTTTATATTATAATAAGCAAAAAACTGTTTCATTTTTTAGAGATATATGCTGGACCATTATCTGTCTTTATTTGTGCAGGTGTATCCATGATGGCCATAACTTCTAATTAATAAATGTGTGATTACTGAATCAGCCTTTTCTGAGCTCAAAGTAGTTGCCCATTGAAAACCTGAATAAGTGTCAATGGAGTGGTGTATATATTTTAATTTTCCAAATTCTGCAAAGTGGAACACATCCATCTGCCAGATTTCATTCCTTTGAGTATCCTTTGGGTTACTCCCTGCAGGTAGCAGTGTTTGGCTAGAGAAAGAGCAAGTAGGACATCTTGTTATAATCTCCTTAGCTTGTTGCCATGTAATGGAAAACTCTTTCTTTAAACCTTTGATATTTACATAATGTTTTTATGAAATTATGAGGCCTTCAACACATTTCTAATCAACAATTAATTTCTGCATTGATTTGTGTTAGAGGACCTGGCAGACATGTATGGGATCAGATATGTGTTATGTATATGGGTCAAAGCCTATTCCTGATTATGTCTTGAACTTGTATGAATAATGAAGTAAATTCTGTATCATCTGGTATAAATTAAGCATTTTCAAAATGAAAAGCAACTCCATCTGCATATTATGAATCAGTAACTATATTAAGATGTTCTTTAAAATCCCTTAGTACCATGAGAATAGCATATAATTCTGCCTTTTGTGCAGAATTATAAGGGCTTTGTTCCACCTTACTTAAATCTTCTGATTCATAACCTGCCTTTCCCTATTTATTTGCATTAGTACAGAATGTATGGGCTCCAGTTATTGGGTGTGTCCCATACAATTCAGGGAAGGATCTAAGTAGTTCTCTTTATAAGGTTAATTCTATCACTTTTGGGATAATTGCTATTAATCTCTCCTAAAAAATTAGCACAAGCTCTTTGCCAAGGTTCATTGTCTTCCCATAATTTTTTCATTTCATCAGAAGTAAAAAGCACTATAATCTCTGCTGTGTATATACCTGCTAGTTGACAAAGTCTCAATTTTCCTTTTATAATTAATTCAGAGACTTTTTCCACATAAGTTTTTAATTTTTTACTTGGTTTGTGTGGTAAAAAGATCCATTCTAAGATAATATCTTCCCTTTGTATTAAAATTCCTGTGGGGGGAATTCTAGAAGGCAATATGACTAGAATGTAATTAAGATTTGGATTCATCCTATCCACATGTGCTTCCTGTAATTTTTTCTTCAACAACAATCAATTCCTTTTCTGCTTCAGCTGTTAATTCACTAGGACTATTCAAATGTTTATCACCATCTAAGGTTTTGTTTAAATGAACTATTAGATCAGTTGTTATCCCAACAGCTGATCATAGACTGGAAATGTCTCCTAACAATCTTTGAAAGTCAATAAGAGTTTGTAATTGGTCTCTCCTAATTTGTGCCTATTGTGTTCTAATTTTCTGCAAACCTATTTTATAACCTAGGTAATTGATAGAATCTCTTCTCTGTATTTTTTCAGGAGAAATTTGTAATCCCTATTTTAGCAAAGCTTTCTTTACTTCTTCAAACATTCTTTCTAAAGTATGTTTGAATCAGATAGCAAAATATCATCTATGTAATGGTAAATTATAGATTTAGAAATTTTTTATGTATTATTTACAATGGCTGACTTACAAAGTATTGGCATAGGGTGGGGCTATTGAGCAATACCTATGGAAGGATGGTCCATTGGTATCTCCTAGTAGGTTGAAAATTATTATAAGTAGGCACTGTGAAGGTAATTTTTTTTCTGTCCTTTTCTTGTAAAGGTATAGTAAAAAAAACCCATTTTTAAAAATCAATAACTATAAGAGGCCATCATTTTGGTAACAGAGAAGGCAGAGGAATTCCAGATTGTACAGGGGCCATAGGCTGAATTACCTTGTTGACAGCTCTTAGATCTGCCACCATTCTCCATTTACCAGATTTCTTTTTAACAACAAATACAGGAGAATTCCAGGGGCTGGTTGATTCTTCAATATGGTGAGCATCTAGTTGCTCCTATACTAGCTGTTCTAAAGCCTACAGTTTGTCTTCTGTTAACAGCCACTGTTTAACCCATATCGGTTTCTCAGTTAACCATTTTAAAGGGGGGATTGTTGACACCTCTAAATATTTGCTAGTTGCTTTGTGTTCTTGTACAGCCTGAATGGCTGGTAACCTTTATATAAAGTACCTTATAATATCCTTCCCAGAATTATGAGTTTCTGGGGCTGTAGGAATGATAATCTGGGTTTTCCATTGCTGCAGCAGGTCATGACCCCATAAATTTACTGCAATATTAGCCATATATATGGCCTCAGTTTCCCTCTTTGACCTTCTAACCCAATACAGTCAACCCATCGCGTGCTTTGTTTAACTTGAGATATGGTTCCAATTCCTAGTGATTGAACATCTACCTCCTGAAGAGGCCAATTTCAATGCCGAGATTCTGGAGTAATGATACTCACATCCGCACCAGTGTCTATCAAACCCACAATTACAATGTCATTTATATGCATTCTTAGGTTTGGTCTTTGATCATTTGTAAAAGTCTGTCAGGATATATGTTTCCTATTTCCTATTGGTATTTTTAATTTATCCTCCATGCTTATTCCATCATCCAGAACAATATGGTCTCTTACAGAAGGCTCTAGATTTTTTAATTTTCCTGGTGAGACATGTTCTCTACAGTGACTGGGAATGACTGGACCACATTTGGCTTGGGGGCCTGTGAATGACCTCCCAAGGAGGTTCCTAATGGTATCGGATTGCCTTGTCTGTCTTTTGTTGATCTGCATTCATTGGTCCAATGTAGGCCTTTGCCACACCTTCTACATATACCTGAAGGCTGACTCCTCCTATTCTTGCCATTCCCAGAAGAGATATTATTCCTAGGAATTCCTTGTCTACAACCCCTTCTCAGATGTCCTATTCTACCACAATTAAAACACTTGGTGTTTTGATGTCTCCTCATTCCTTTGGAAACTGCTTCTCCTACCCAAGATTCAGTATCATAGTCAAATGTCTCTATGTTCATTGCATGCAGAATCCATACATCTACTGGTGCTGATCTAACCTTTAAAGGCCCAAGTATCTTTTTGCATTCTAAGTTGGCATTTTCAAAAGCCAGAGGTTCAATAAGTACTCATCTAACATCTGAGTCTGTTACTTCTATTTGTACAGCCTTAGTTAGTCTTTATAAAAAGCCACTAAAGGGTGCTCTCTGGCCCCATTTAACCCTGGTATATGATTCAATTTATTCCTAGTTCTTAAATCCTGTCCCAAGCATTTAAGGCTGCTTTGTGGCATAGGGACAAGATTTGTTCATTGTAAAGAGCTTGAACCTGTGGGTCAGCATAAGTGCCCTCACCAAGAATTTGATCTTGGGAAGTCTCAAGTCCTTTTGCTTTTCCCTGTTGCTCTAAAATTTTAGACTCTTCTTTGAAATGGCATTTAAACATTAGTTGAGGCTCATCATCCAGGACTGCTGAAACTAACTGAAGCCCATTATGTGGTATTGCCTTAATGCTAGAAACCCATGTCTTTATCATCTCCCTAACAAATACAGAACGTAAGCCATAAGTTACTACAGCTTACTTAATTTCTTTTAGATTATTCATTCCTATAGGTATCCATCTACTTTCTTTGGATCCTTTTGGGCCTTTAGGACTTTTGTTTTGTCAGAGTTAATTACAGGGTAGGAATATAAAACCCTGGGTAAGTCATCTCTGACAGCTAATGGAGATGTTAAATCCTGTCCTTGTACCTTCTTTCCCTGCTTGTCAGCTCCAATAATTTCCTCAATCATTTCAAATCTTTTTACTACTGTCTTTTGTAAAGCCTGAATCTCCTAGCCTTTATATATCTCTAGTGATTTAATTGAAGCACCTAGTCTCTGCTCCTCACTCTGTACATGTGATTACAAGGTTTGAAATTTTTCCTTTAAAGATAACATCTCATCCTTGGACATCATTTGGATAGCATGCAGATTGCCTTCCTGGAGAGATACTCTATCTGCTAATCTATCATAACTTTTTAACAAATTTTGATTGTCAAATTCAACAGTATGAATTCTTTCAGATAATTTCTCAGTACCCTTAGACATGGATTCAATTTTGTCTGTCAAATTATGCTGCCTTTTTCAATAGTATTAATTTTTTCATGTAACTTTTGATTTTTGGTGGTATTAATTCTGTCAGCTAACTGTTCATTATTGTCTGTAAAGAATATATCATTTCCAAAAGTGCCTCCTTTTTGGCTCTGTTATCAAATCATTTTCTTAAGGATATAATATGAAGAAAAGACTGAGTCCCAATATCCAATAAATGGATGTATCACAATAAACATATATGCTTTGCAGATTACAATCCATACTATTAGCAAAAAATGTTACTAAAATCCTCTATGGTAATATTGTCTGCAATTATATAACTTGCAAGTTTATTGATTTATTAATTCATAAAATATTTACCTTATGTTATGTTATGAGGTCTAGTAAATTGTTTTAGGTGTAATAATCTTAATTTTCCAGCAAGTGTTGTGGTGTTAGAGTCATGACCAGTGCTGCAACCTGGTACCATGAACAGTCCTGAGCTGCTTTGGGTTTTTCACCTTGGTGCTGGTTAAATACTGAGAAATATGCTTTGCTTGACAAATTAAAAGCAATTAAATCAATTCTGTACATGGAGCAAAAAGCCCAGAACTCACGGCCAGGGAGCACAAACTGGAAGCTGCACAAGTTGCCACTCTGTGGTGGTGGTGGTGGTGGTGCAAGATATGCATGACCTTGGGAAATTTCCAAGTCACCACAGCAGTTAGCTCTACTGTGGTGGGGGTTTTTACAAAAAGCCACTTAGGTAAAAGCAAGCCAAGTGGACAGGGGTAAGAGACCTTCTGGGCTGTGGACTGGTTAGGTCTTTAAGCTGGTCTACCCAGTAGGTGTGGAATCCGGATCCACATGGGCACCAGATGAAGAAGGATACTAAAATAAATAATAATAATAATAATAATAATAATAATAATAATAATAATAATAATAATAAAAACCACACTAGCTCAGAATTGAGTATCATAAAGGGTTACTTATTTAGGGGTAGACTCACAGACCACAATCCTCTGCATAAATGGGGAACAAGAACTGAATCATGCTGCCAGAAGAGAGAGACTGGACACACGCTTTACATCAGCATTTATAGCATAAGAGGCCACCACCCAGTGGGCAGGTAACTTAAAGGCTACTGGCTGTAGACATTCCTACAGCACCACACTGAGTACGTATGGATTCCTTGTGACATTTTCACACATGCAGATCATGTACTTGGATCATATTCATGCCAGCTGTATAGGGCTGTCCTCCTAGCCAAACTGCCACCATCTCTGTCAAAACAGCTGTGCCTAGTTGCAGGTCCCCACTACTGAGCATGTGGACTACTGACAGCATCTTGGAGTGAGAGGAGTTGGGGGATCAGGGTACTCCCACCTGAGGTTCCCTCCATCTATTCTACCCAGTTGTATGTGGTTTTGCCCTAACTGTGTGCAATCTCAGGAGATGCAAGAGTATATAGACTTGGGAACTGAGGGGCCTTCATCTACAAGGCTATGGGGATGCTATCATCCACACCAATCTTTTCAGTATGGCTGCTGTAGGGTTACAGTCCTGTGGGAAACCCTGCACCCATGCTCTGTAGGTAAGTCCAATAAACTCATGGGCTCCCAGGGTGAACTTTGTGGAGCCTTGATTATTTGGGGTCTTGAAAAGTGAGTGTGTTATGGAATATTAGTTTAGAATGTGCTACATTTCTTTATGGCGTGGAACACGTGTTTAATGATGCAGAGTTGTGTTGCATTCTTTTATGTTGCATTTGTTTAACTCTGTGAATCTGTGATACTTTTCCTGCTTAAAAAACACCCAATTTGTCTAATAAAGAATTAAATGGCCAATAGTTAAGCAGGAGAGGGATAGGTGGGGTTTCCAGGCAGAAAGAATAAATAGGAGAAGAAATTTAGGGAAGGAAGCAAGAGTGAGAAAGAGAGAAGAGGAGGATGCCAGGGGTCAGCCACACAGCCAGCTATGAAATAAGGAGGAAAGAAAAGTATATTGAACAAAGAAAGGTTAAAAATCCTAGATATAAAATGTAAAGAGAAATGGGATAATTTAAGTTAGAAAAGCTGGCTAGAAACAAGCCAAGCTAAGGCTGGGCATTAGTACATAGGAATAAGTCTCAGTGTATTTATTTGAGAATTGGGTGGTGGGTCCCCCCACAAAAAATACAAAACTACAACAACAATTACAGGGGTGACCTTATTTATATCCCTTCTGAGGTGCAGTTCTTGGAACAAGTCTTCTGTGGTTACTGCAAAGAAAATGAACCTTTGTGCGGAACATGGAAGGAAGACGACGACACTGCTAACTCAGTAGCTCATCCTGTGTCACATGGCAATGTCATGGCCTGGAGTCCCTGATTCTGGTTAACAAATCGTATAATCTTTGGGCAAAAAATTTCTTCAGCTCCCCATAACGCATGACACTCCCAAGAACCTCACCCTTCTCACTTGGTTCTTAAAAGGGGTTACATCTGAAACATTCTTCTTGAGGAGGCAAACTAAAGAACTTTTTAGGGCTACTTGACTGGTTGACATGTTTTGATGTTTTCAACTCACTGGGTATTGCTGGGGTTGGTAATCTGGGGTTGATGGGAGGTGAATTTTTCTGACTAGAGTTTTACATCTACCGGGTATGAAGAGTCAGTTTAGGCTGGGTAGCCCGTGTTTAAGATGGGTAGCCCATGTTTAGGCTGGGTAGCCCATGGCATGGAACCTTTGAGGTATTAAAAGATCAGAATTCTAAGTCACAGGAAAAGTTAATGCAACACCTAGGTGTGGCCAGCACTGGGATTCTCTAGTCTTAGAACTGTTCTCTGAGGGTAGACTTGTTCTCTTGGGGAGGGGAGGCATCTGGGACCAGGCTTAGAAGGGAGGGGTCATAAATTGATTGGGAACCAGGAGTTCAGAGCTCCCAGCTTGCTCCACTCTGCCGTTTAAGCCCTGCCAGCCGGCCCTGTTGTGAGCTCAGGAAGAACTTAGCACCCTGTCCTGCCTTCGGTGCCTGTGCCATGGGTGGAGCATCTGGTTATAGCCCTCAGCTCTTCCCTGCTCTGCCTGGATCACAGGTGGCGGCTGTGCATGCTGCATTTCCTGGGCCTCCTGCCCTGCCCAACTTCTGCTTAGGCCAACGGAGGGCAAGGCAGATGGATCCCTGGGACGAGGTGGGGAGGTCTGCCTTTGCCTCTGTCTGCTCAGCTTTCTGGCAGTGGCTGCACCTTGTTGGTCAATCAAATTCTATGTCCCTCATCTTTGCTCATCCAGCCCTGACCATTGGCAATCGTGGGGTCCCTTGCCAGCTCCTGTATGCCAGGTCAGCATTTCTACAGCACCCTGGTCCCTGCCACAAACAGCCAACATGGATTCTTCTCCCTTTCTGAATTTCTCACGTGTTTTGGACCCTTTTTGTTACCAAGACAGATTGTGCTACTTACTCTATGGTCCCCAAAGGGCTCAAATGACTGTACACTTGTTACCAAGACTTCCTTCCCTTGGGCCTGAGCAGCCCAAGTGGAATTGAACTTCGAATTCCTAGAGAGGAGATTCTCACCAATCAAGCAGTGCCCTGGAGTCTGTGCCCAAGGTCGTTTGAAGCCGATTCACATTCATCTTAGAATTTAGAGAGAAGCACTTGCACGAAAGGTCACCAATCATCTTAATCAAATAGTATCCGTCGCATGGCTGGGCCGCGGCCTCCGTAAGGATTTCCTACACAACTCATTTTGTCTCCTCTTGGAGGACAGTGATATTGGCCGCAGGCCTCTAATAGAGCTTGAAATTGTCCCGGCGGCTGTTTACTCTTCTCCAGAGTGGCGCTGGGCTCCGAGCCGTGTTGATCTAACACCACCGTGTCTTTCATTAAGTAAGCCCTCACACTTCCAAAGTGTGCTGTAAGCTCAGTAAATATTTTATTAGCCTTTGTAATTAGCCACTTCCTCTCACAGCACTGCTGGGAAGTGGGTCAGTGTGGCGGCCTCCTTTTGCCTTCCAGAGATGGGACATGGCCTTGAACCTGAGGGCAGCAGGCACAGTTCCTTCCTGGGATAGGCAGGAGTGAAGCTTTCTGGAGCTGATGGGAAATTTAAAGTCCAGGGATAGATCAGTAAGGACAAGTATCCTTGCCAGTGGGATAGGGACCACCTCTGCTTGGGACTGTGTTGAGCATGGGTGGGGGAGGGGGAGAAAGGTCAGGAGATGTGGATAGCACATGGAAGCTTCCAGAACATGGACATTCTGTAACAACAATTTCATCTGTCTTCCCTTCCTTTGCCCGCCTAATGTGCCAAACCTTGATTCCCTCACTCTTGGATAGGACAAGAACAAAGCCAGCAGCAGTATTTCAAGGGTGAGGTCCAGCAGTGAAAGCTGTAAGAGCCCTTACATTGCGGGAGCTTCCCCACAGACACACGTGTGGTGGTTTTAATGAGAATGGCCCTGTAGGCTCATATGCTTGCATGCTTAGTTCCCAGCTTACGAGCTATCAGGGAAGAGTTAGGAGGCCCTGCCTTGAGGGAGTAGATGTGGCCTTGTTGGAGGAAGTTTGTCACTGGGGCTGGGCTTTGAAGTTTAAAAGCCCAAGTCAGGCCCAGTGTCACTCTCTCTCTTGGCCTGTGGATCAGGATGCAGCTCTCAGGACTGCTCCAGTGCCATACACACCACCATGCCCCCTGTCACGGTGATAAAGAACTAAATCTCCAAAACTGTAAGCAAACCCCCAATTAAATGCTTTCTTTACAAGAGTTGCCTTTGTCATGCAACAGAACAGTGACTAAGACAACATGTATGCTGATATTTTGAAACGTGTGCATGTGTGTTCATGTGAGTACGTGCGTGCACATGCGTGCATGTGATGATCAGAGGTCTTAGGAGCCATCCACCTTGTTCTTTGAGACAGGCTCTTTCCCTGAGACCCAGGGCTCACTGCTCAGACTAGACTGTCTGGCCAGCAGGCTCCAATGATCCTCCCATTTTAGCTCCAAGCCCACATCACGGGTCCAGTTCTGGGGTTACAACTGAACGCTGTGCAGCAGGGACTCTGCTGACTGGGCTGTCCCACCGCAGGGCCCACAAGTCTACCCCTCCTCCCTCCCTGGGCTCATGGTGAGGAGAGCTTGCAGTTTCTGGCAAAACATCTTGTTGCAGTTTCCGGCAAAAACATCCTGTTTGTACCTGTGCTCCTTCTGTGCCCCTGGTGGTTAGCTATAGGGCCTGCTAATTTCTCACCTGTCTGGGGGGAATTTCCATTTTTCTAACCTTGAATAAATGGCATTCGGCATTCTGTCTTCACAGATGACCCACGTCTCTTATGTTCCTTTAATCTCCAGGCCCTCGCCCGGCTTGCGAACGGTACCGTAGAGAGTAGCGCAGGCGTTGCATCCCACCAGCAGTGGATGTTAATTTCAAAGCATGTTTTTCAGGGTGGGATAAAATCATATAGAGCTAGCACACCAGCTGACTGCTGTGACTTTCCATTATGGGATGTTCCTAGCTCCTGAATGACATCGGATGATGAGAGAGCGAGACGGAAACCTGCTGTTGCTGAGATTCGAACATTCTCCATTTGCTCTGCTGTGTCTAACAGCCACAGACTGCCATTGCTCATAGCCTGTCGTGAACAATGCCACTCTTCGTTCCACAGCTCAGTCTTGAGTTCAGTTTGGGGGTCATCCCTTATCTTTCTTGGTTTTCCACTGCTTGCGTTTTCTTGGTGCGTGTCGGGAAGGACAGAATCAGAATCAACACGTAGTCACTCTTGGCTTTTAAGAGTGTTTGTCCCTCGTGAACTTTATGTGGATGCACATTTTGTTTACTTAGTCTCTTGTTTTTAAAGGCATCTCGTTTGTGATTCTTGGATTAAGTGGTATCCCAGTTTCTGCAACCAAAAGCAACCAAAAGCAACCAGGGGAGGGAGGGAAAGGGTGATTTGGCCTTCACGTGCAGGTCACAGTTAGTTACAGTGTCAGGGCGGGAGCCCAAGACGGGAGCTTGAAGCAGAGACCCTGAAGGAGCCGTGCTCACTTGGTGGCTCAGGCTGGCGCGTGCTGTGAGGTTTCTTACTGTCCGGCCCCACCTGCTCAGGGAATGGTGTCGCCCATAGTGGGCTGGGCCCCTCCCACATCCCGATGGCTATCAAGACAGTTCCTTATAGATGTGTCCACAGTCCAAACTCATGCAGACACTTTTTTTCCAGGTGATTAGGCCGTGTCAAGTTGACAGTTCACGTAAACTATGACAAGCGGCACATCTGTTTTCAGTTTTCTGTCTCTTTTCTGGTTTTTATTTGTTAGACTCATTGTTTCTGGTTCATATTTTTTTTTCTAGAATTCAGTCTGATGGTACAAGTTCCTTCTCTCATAGCTGTGACCTGACGAAAGTAACTTAGGGAAGGGAGGGATTGTCTTGGCTCAGAGTATGCAGGGGCAGTCCATCGTGTGGGGGAGGTGGCAGGAGCACGGGCAGTGCTCACATTGCTTCTGCCCTCAGGAAGCAGAGAGGGGCGAAGGCTGCACTCAGCTCACTTTCTCCTTTCTGCGCAGTCTGTGATCCCCTCCCCCCTCCTCTCCTCATGCATGTGCGCATGCCCACCTCGTCCCTTAAACTAGTGATTTAGAATGTTGCGACCCTATTCGTAAGGCTGGGCCTCTTGGAAGAGGTCTCTGTTATGTTTGGTTTTATTCACAAACTCAATTTATTCGCCTTTCTCAAATATTTGTAAGCATATATTCAATGTATTTGGTTTCCTACTTAAATGCTCATTTTTCTGTGTTAAAACTTTCCTAAGAACCAATGGTTTTCACTGCTTAAAATATTAAATTTATAATAATGTTAAATCTAAGCTTATCTCAAGCTGGGAGTGGTGTCATATGCCTGTAATTCCAGGACACGGGAAGCTGAGGCGGGAGGATTTCCATGAATATAAGCCAAACCTGGGCTACATAGTGAGCTTCAGATCCTGTCTCAAAGAAACACAGTTAATTAATTAAAAGCAGTTATTTCAAATATTATAATTCTACCTAGAATTGTAAATATCAATCAAATGGTAAATCCTTTTTAAAGATTTTAACACTGCACTCACATGTGCATATGTGTGTGGTGTGTGTATGTGTGTGTGTGAGTGTGTGTGTGAGTGTGTAGGCGCCAGTGGAGGTGGAGAGAGGGCATCAGATCCTCTGGAGATGAGTGGGAGGAGGCTGGGCAGGGGAACTAGTCACTGGGCATGCGTGTCTTTTTAGTACATGCAGCACAGGAGAGTTACCCCTGAAAACATACCAGGCACTAGGTCCTACCGACAGAGAGTCTGGCTTCTCTCCAGGTGAGGGGGTCGTCCAGGCCCTCTCTTCTTTCATCCTCTGTCCCCGACTCCCAGCCAGGTGGCGGGGATCCACGCTGCAGAAAGTCATGGCCGTGGAAGGTAAGAGTGGGAAATGAACTTCAAAACCTAAACCTGGAAGGAGAGGTGAGCCAGGCATGATGGCCTAGGCCTATAATCCCAGCACGGGAGCAGAGGCAGGAGGATTGCTGCAGGCTCGATTCAGTCAGATCTGCAGAGTGAGATTGTACCTACCTCTCATCCCCTAAAAAATCAGGTGACGATAGCGAATGACACGGGATGCTAACATCTGATTTCCATATGCATGTGCAAACACATATATGTGCATCCACACACATGCTCGAGCACATACACACGTAATACCCGTGTGCACATGCACACATGCAAAAGATCAGTGCAAGGAAGAGAAAGACAGAACCGAAGGCTCCAGCTCTGGCTCCAGCTCGCCCCTCTGTTGTTTGCGCTCCAGTGACACCAAATCTTGTCCTGTAACCCAAGGCCAGTTTGTCAGTCACCAGATCAGCTGTGAGGCATGCCACACAAAGATGCTGGTGGGCCCTGGACTAACTTGCTCCACTGCCCACGGCATGCATGGCACGAGAATGGGTTTTAATCTATAGCTTCAGTAATAAAATCTGCTCCGAGACTCAGCTCCTGGCCTCTAACACAGAGAACAAACACGTAAACGCGGGCAGCACACGCCTTTGTGGAACCTCGCCTCAGTTCAACAATTAGAGGGACTTTGTCCACAGTGCATTTAAAGATCTGCTTATGCTGTCCAAGGTAGTCCACGCTCTTTAATCTCAGAGAGTAAACAAAACTGTCTTTAAGGGTGTTGTGTGTGTGTTCTTCTCTGTTTTAAACTGAAAAGGGGGGGGGGGTAAGGGAGGGGAAATGAAGGGAGGGAGAGAGGAGATGTTCAAGGCTAGACCCCTGGGCCCAAACAATGCCTCTGAACAGCTGCAGACTCTGGTTGGCCCTTCCAGTGGAATTTTCAGTCTGCAGGGGCAGCTTCCCAATTCAGAGATTGAAAACAGCACAGCCCCTTGAAGTCCACTGTGCGTTTAGTTTGTGGTTTGAGAATTCCCTAAGGGCAGGGCTCAAATATGATCCTGCACCCCCCACCAAGTACAGCTCAGCCTGTAGGGTCTCTGCAAATCCTTGGGAACAGGCTGCTCAGCATACTGTGCCCAGAAGACAGCAGGCAAACCGCAGCACAGTCCACAGTCTCTACTCTCCTCTCCTCGGAAACACCACCCTTCTGACTCAAGTCTCAAGCCGTTCCTCCCTTCCACGCCTCGCCAGCGGTGGTTTCTCTCCTGTTTGGTGCTGTCCTTCCTTGCATTCAGTCTCTTGGCTCAAGAACCGCCTCACAGGAGCTTTCTGGACCTCCTTCCTGCTTCCCATGTTTGTTTTCCTGCTACCGGTAGCTTGGCAGAGAGCTCCAGAAGGCATGGACTTGCACTTAGTTCTTTATTTGTTTAAGGTCTGTTTTCCCCAACAGGCTCTTTAAAGGGACAGAGCGTGCTCATTCACTTCTGTAAAGCCTTGCACAGGACAGTCAGGGCTGGGCTGAGTTCAATAACTGGGTGTCAAGAGAACCAGGCTAAATAAATACCAACTGATTCTCACTTCCAGTTCAAGAATGCAAAGGTGCTGTGTCCATGAGCTGTATCCCATTATTCAGGGATAGCCACAAGCCCCTGGATTTAGTGGTTGTTTATTAAAGTGTGGCTTGTCAGGGGGCCGGAGGAGACGCACACCATCTGAACAACAGCACGGCCATCAACAGTTCCTGGGCTTGGAAGTGAGGTGCTGCTGGTAGGATGGGCATACCTGTTGGTTGCTGGAGATTTGTGTTTTCACTCTGAAGACTGACCAAAGAGTGGACCAAAGAGTTTTCTGACGGACTCAGAGGAGACAGATGGACACAGAGAAGAAGAGGTGGGGGCTAAAAAGATGAGCAGTCTTTTTGATCCGGGAAGTAGAGAAGAGGGTGAAGTGATCACTGCTCTGCTGCTCCATGGAGCAATCAAATTTATTCCCTAAAATTTGACTCTCAAGCTTTATTGAATAATAAAACATTAAAAGATGCCCCAATGCCTGTTCCCACTTGGGGAAGCTAAATCACCCCATTCCTTCTTCTAGTTATGATTCTTAAGAAATTGTCTTTCTCCGTGTTGGGGGATTTCCTCAAACGCTGATCACGTTGTCTGACCAACAGTCCAGTCTCTTGCTCTGTGTGTGTGTGTGTATGTGTATGTGTGTGTGTGTGAGGTGTGCCATTGCTAAGCAGCAGTTTGCTGAACTTTGGACTTCCATGGAATCTAAACATTCCAAACCTGTTTGAGGACCCGGCAGCACAAAGCAAGCATTTCATCTGTGGCCCTCGTTCTTGCTCAAGATAGGAAAATAGCACTGCCTGCCACTTCCTGTTTCTCAACCAGGAGAGAAGACAGGACAGACAGACACAGGGTATGGAGGCTCCTACACCAGAGCTCTTGGGGTGATTTCAGGTGATTTTTCTGTTCTCACTTTCTTTTATGCTCCTAATAAGTTTGGATGATCAAAACCAAACAAAAACAAAAGCAAAAAAAAAACCCAAAGCAAAACAAACAACAACAAAATCCCAGCCCAACCTACCCCCACTTTTTCTCCCTTTCTTTCTTTTTGCCTGGCGGGTATCTTGGTCACTTTGCTTTTGCTGTGACCAAAGGTAACTTAAGGAAGAGAGGGTATATTTGGGTGTATGGCTTCAGATGGATAAGAGTTCGTAACAATTGAAGGCCCAGTGGTAGGGGCTGGAACGGGAAACAGAGATCACTTTCAACGGCAAGCAAGTTTGAAGCAGAGAGCATGCAATGGAAGTGGGGTGAGGCTGTGGGCTCTCAAAGCCCACCCTAGTGATGTACTTCCTCCAGCAAGAGCACACCAGCTCCTCAGGTAGCTCCACCAGTTGTGGGCCAAGAGTTCAAATATCTGCGGGAGGGGATACTTCTCACTCGAACCATCACAAGAGGGACAAACTCGGGCCTCCTGCATGCTGGGGAAGCACCAGGTCCTTTTGTGGTCTTAAAGCTTGAGACAAGGTCTCAAGCAATTTGCTTAGGTGAGCCTGAAACTCTCCCTAGACCCTGGCAGACTTGAACATGCAGTCCTGTCCCAGTCTCTCTGGCTACTGGGATTACAGACTACACGACCAGGCTTGACCAAACCAATCATTTTGAAATAGTTATAGGACCGTACACCCGTTCCCCATCTCCACCAGGGCCCGGCTGTAAGGGTAAGACCGGGAAAGCAACTCTGGTTCAGCATGTGTAGTTCCATGTCCTTCTGTCATGTGTTGGCCCCTGGGTCCACTCTGCAGTCTGTCTCTGGTGTCACAGTCCTTTGCTGCCCCCACCTCCAGTTCTGAAAGCTGCTTCCTTCTCTGCGTTTAGTCCGCTAAAGATTGGTGTGTTAATGAAATCAAACAGCACACAGAGCTCTGAGACTGGCTTTCTTCACCCACTGCGATGCTCTTGAGTGAGTCACTATATGGGCTGTTGTGAGAATTAGTATTTGATTTCTTTTTATTGGGTGAAATTGCAGTTGATGAACGTCTGCTGCCTGTTTACTCCTCCGTGGCGAGGCACTTGGTTTGCTTCTCATTTGGAGCCTTTACAGATACATCTGCTATGATCATATGAACTCTGTGTTGCTGAGGTTTTGATTTCTCTGGAAATGAAATTTCTGGGCCACATGGTAAAGTGTGTATTTGGTTTTTGATGATGGTGCCAAATCATTTTCCAGAGGGATGGTGCCGATTTACATCTCCACAAATAATGTATAAGCACTATTTTTCCAAATAGCCAAATCTTTGATAGCATTTGGTATTTTTACCACTTTTTATTTGAGCTGTTTTAATGTCTATAGAGCAAAACTCATGTCCTAGCAAGGGCTTGGGGCTTGTTTGTAACTAAAGAGACATGAGGAGCTCTTTAAAAAAAAAATCACTTTTCTCTCTGAGAATAAACCCCATGTTCTCAACCACACAACCAACTGTCTCCACTTATTAAACAGCATGTGCCTGATACTTGGAAATAACCATTTCTTTAAAAAGGTGTGTGTGTGTGTTTGTGTGTGTGTGTGTGTGTGCAGCACCCACAGAGGTCAGAAGAGGGAATCAGATACCCTGAAGCCAAGTTACAGGCAGTTGTGAACCATCTGATGTGGGTTCTGGGAACTGAACCCGGGTCCTCTGCAAGAGCAGCAAGTGCTCTTAACTGCTGAGCCGTCTCTCCAGTCCCAAAAGTTAAAGATGAAATTGGGAATGTCTTTAAATGTCTGGGTGGAAGTTAACCACATTTTGCCAAATACACAAGTTTCTTTCCATCTTAGACTATTTTTCCCCTACAAATTTAAGAATTTTGAAGTTACCACCTGGATGAAAAGGATCTCTTCTCAAATATATTTTTTTCTTCCTAAATCATTCTGACACTATCTTGAGCAGGTTATCTTGAGAATAAAGACATAAACATTTTATCTATTAACTTTTGATTTCAAAGCATAAAATCCCACTGCTTTCTTATTGTAATGCACGTTCACGAAGGTAAAGTGTCCATGCGGTTTTAGAGCCACGCACAGCCTCCTCCATTATTCCAGTCTTTTCTTGGCTGTTGACCCTCTTAGCCTGTGTTCCCGGAGAACAAAACAACCCCTATTAACCAGGGGATGAGCAACAAGCAGCTTCCCTTGAGTCAAACCATCCCAACTCACAAGCTGAGCAAGTCCCTCTGCCAACTTTACCTCCACCCCTACCCCTTCCCTTTGCCCCCTCCCCCATGCCTGCCCCTCCCTGCCCCTGCCCTCCCCCCACCTGACCCTTTCTGGATTTTCTCTGTTACTCTTTGCTCAGCTTGACTCAGCGACAACTATTTCCTATGGGTCCAAAGGTTTTCAAAACCATTAAAAACAAACAAACAAACAAACAAATCGCCTCTCCTCTGGTTCAGGTATGAATGGCAGCTCCAAAATGCTCGAGATGGTGCATTGAGGAAGCTGAAGGGGACCACAAACACCCTTCATCTTCATTCAGTCAGTCAAGGGTAAGTATGGGCAGTGTTCTGTCTGGCTTCCTCAGAATCAGAGCGGAAAAGGAACGTGGCCAGGCGGTCTCTGAACACAGGGAAGGAGGAAGGTGACTGCTTGTGGCATCGAGGTAGCTGCTATGGGCAACAGGGCTCAATCTCTGGCAGCTATTGCATTCTAGAACGTTCTATCCAGAGAACGGGAGGCAGGGTATCTGTCTCCTGACTCTTTCTGTCCACTGACTAGAGGCTGCTGTGGAGTCCCCTGTACTACTCAACCTAACTAACTCTAAGTCTGTTGACCTCCTAGCTTCAGAAAGGGGTGCACACTGCAGTCGGGGACAGGCTTCTCTTGTGTCTGAGAAGCAGGTTGACACGTGAACCCACACTGAACTTTGCTACCAGAGTTGTAACCAAAATCAAAGGTGAGTGAATATGTCACAGGTACCCCAAATTCCTGGCCAACAATCCTTTCTGAGCCCTCTGTCCCTTGCTGTGCCTAGAGTGGCGATCTCTGGAAGATGAATCATCTCTTCATTGCTGCCTCAGCCACGGGATGGATCCTTAGGGAAAGAACCAGTCTCCATCTTCCTGCTGGCCTGGTAGCCTGTCCACACCCTGCCTCTGCAGAGACACCTGTGTTTGAGGGGCCTCAAATGACCCCAAAGAAGGCTTCTATTCCAGAGAACGTTATAGCTGGGGCTGCAGAGATGGCTTCGAGGGTCAGAATGTTTGTTTGGCAAGCGTGAGACCCTCAGTTCCCATCCCTAGCACCCACATAAAAAGCCAGGCCACGTCGCACACTCACCCGTAAATGCCAGGGCTGTGGATGCAGAGAAAGGAAGATCACTGGGGCTCTCTCTAGACTTGGTGAGAGACTGCTTCAAGGGAATAAATTGGAGGGTGTCAGAGAAGGACACCACTTCTGACCCACACAAAGACAGACAGACAGACAAACAGACAGACAGACAGACACTGCAGTTGACTACCATGGAAGGTGGCAAAGGGTCACCTCACCTTGCTTGGAATGTCTTTTCTCTGGGTCTCACTTGGCTCACATTCCCACAGCCCAGTTCAACGCCCCCCTGGGTTACTGCTGCCCACAAGCATGCCCTGCTTGCCCTTTCACCTGCTTATGCCATCCTGTGTGACCTGGGGACTCACATGGCACCAGCAGCTATTCCTGGAAACAAAGGAGGGAGGTGAAGGGGAAGAGGTGCAGGGAAGGTGGTTGCCAGGAGATGAAGCGATTGGCTTGTTTCACAGCTGCCGAAGATAAGTCACCTGACACACACGGGGAATTCCCAGACCAACCTTGCACCAAGAAAGATTCTTAACCCAATCTGTTGCGAAACTCCCTACTTACTTAGGTACTTTGCCTTTTATTACTGTTTAAGATGCTCCAAGGGTCAGTGACTCAGACCACCCGGTGGCTTGGCTGTGGTTTCCTGTGAGTCAGACCTGCTAGACAATCCTGGACAGAGGTGAACGGGAAACTGGGCCCTCTAGAGACAAGCTAGGGAGACCAGCGATGGACAACACAGACATGCAGGAGGCCTCCTCCGCCCCAGCCCTGGGGCCAGAAGGGCAGGCAAACTGTGAATCCCAGACACTTGTGCCTGAGTGGGTGCAGCTCTTCGGTGTCAACCTGCAGGTGGTGGGTGAAGAGGAGGTTCAATACCAAAGCATACGGAGGCTGCTATGGCCTCCCTGGCTTCTTTCCCCTCTGCCTCTTGCATCCTTCCCCCTCACTCAGCATCTCCTAATGTTGGTGCATGTCTGTGATACAGAATGCACTTGAGCATGTTAAGGAGCCAAGGAACAAACACGGAAATGTTTGCTGCGTTTCCTCAAGAGCTCGATGACGTGAAGTGTCCCCAGGACGAAGCCGCCACTACCTTAGTCCTCCTCCCAGCCCACAGCAGCTGCCTGGTCTCGGCTCATCTCCAGACCCAGGTCTCAGGATAGTTTATGGCTTAAAACGACTGGGAGCCGGTGGGCGGAGGAGTCAGGTGCTTTGCGGCACAAACATGAGGGCCAGGTAAGTTCTCAGCGTGCAGCTAAAAACCTGTCTGTGGCAGCACGTGCCTGGAATGCCAGCATGGACCCCCAGGGACCCTGCACTGTGATGCAGGATGGTGGGCGGTTATTTCCCCACGCTGGGTGCCCTACTGCAACTGAACTAACTCTCAGAACCTATGGCTCCACTAAGGAACGGGACCTTGACGTCACGGGGGTCTAACGGGGTCACATACGGGAACCTCACTGCAGGGCATGCACGGCTCTTCCCTGCAACCAGTCTGGCAACTCTAACTTCCTGTCTCACTGGATTCTCAGGCCTGAGGAGCGAACTCTATAATTAGACTATTCTCCTGTGGAGTTCCTCCCAGCCTCATGCCTCTCTGTTTTCCTCCGATTGTCTGCCTCTTCCTTTCCCACCCACAACGTGAAGCTGCTGTCAACTGTGCAGGAAATGTGTTAAAGGCGCTGATGTTTGTGTTGCTGCCTGGTCGCAGGAGCTTCGCTCCCTGGGGAATGTCTGAAATGTGGTCGGGCGGGCCAGCCCACATTCCCACCAGCACTGGACCAGAAGATTGTCATTAGCAGAAGGTCCTGCGAGAGACGTGTGCGGCCTATGGGCACCAGCTTCGGAGACACGGGTTCAGTCTGCACCCTGCACTGCCTGGGAACCTGGGTGAGCCCCGACTGTGTGAGCGCAGCTTCGAATGTCAGCATTCCCCATCAAAAACCTTACAGAAGTTGAATTAAAATAAGAGAACTTTTGAAACTTGTAGGGAACCTGGGAGGGAGCCCCTTTAGACTCTCCAGCACAGTGTGCAGCAGCTAACACAGCAGATGAGAACTATTGCTGGCTCAGAGCCAGATTCAGGCCACTGCTTCTTTAAATAAAGTTTTATTGAGACACAGCCATTGTTTACATATGTTCTGTGGCTGCCTTCTTGCTACAGCAGGATGGTAGCTACAACAGACCACATGGCCCACAAGCCAAAATGTTTCCTATCTGGCTCTGTGTAGGTTTGCCAACCACTGATGTGAAATCACGCTTCTAGACTTTCAGGCTTATGTGACCACATGGCAGGTCATGAAGCTTAGCACCCATGAAGGGCTTGACAGCGCATGACAGACAAAAATTAATTCAAAACCTAAACACACCGTGAATCCGAAGCGTGCCTGGCAGTGCTCACGTGTGTCGCACGATGTCAGGTCACTGCAGCCGTGAACACGTGACACCAGCCATCTGTGTTCTGCGTGCCTTCATGCCACACACCACGAATGCTTTCTGCGTCACCTCAGCTCAGATTCGAGATTATCGCTGGTGCGAACTATGGGGTTTACACATAACATACAAGGTTTCCTGCCCTTTACACAGGGAAAACAAGGACTTCTAACGTTTTCTAACCATTATTCCTGAGCGTGTATGCACCAGCACGTACACATCAGGTGAGCACGTCTTTAGATTGTATTGTATGAGACAAACAGGCCCCTCTGTCTCATTAATATGCAAATTTGCTTTCTTCGCCAACAAAAGTTAGATCATATGTATAGCAACAAGTTGCTTTAAAATAAATTGCTTTGTGATTTGTGTTCAGTAAATGCTTCATTTATATGTCTGGTTCATGTCCATATTTACCCAGGGTCACATAAAAATTCTTGAGAGAAAAGAGATCATCAGTGGGAGAAGCTCAAAAAGTCTTAATCACACACACACACAGACACACAAAGACACACATACTCAGTTGCACACTCAGATACACACAGTCACACATACACACACACATAGACACACAGACACTCACACAAACACACACACAGATGCACACTCAGATGCACATAGAATCACACACACAGGTGCACACAGAGATATACACAAAGACACATACAAAGACACACAGAATCATACACACAGACACATACAGAGGCACACACACCCAAGGCTCAGGGACCATCAAGGAAGAGGGATAGGAGGCTAGAGACTCTGTGCGAGCAGAGGCTAGGAGAGCGGTGTGGAAACAGGGCTTTCTGAACACGACAGGACCATTAGGATCATGAACTCTCAGCGCTAAGGTCGCCTGAACAGGACAAAGCAGTCTATATTCAAGCACAGATGGGGAGGGCTCACAAGTGCCCACTTGACTAAGGAGCTATGGACAGTTGATGGTTTCTGGGGGAGAGTCAGTTTTCTTCAGGTGTGTGGCCCCAGGCAGGTTGTCCACACGCCAGCGGATGGCCCACGCCCAGGAGTCTGTGGCGAGCACAGATTGGAGGTGATGGGGACACCATGAGACATGGAGTCGAGGGGCAGGAGGGAGGTGAGGGTGCATCTGGGAGGAGCTAAGAGGAGTGCACGGATGAGCATGATCACAATGCACTATGAATTCTCAAACAGTTGACGTGTATGCACAATACACATGTGTATATAAACAGTTGATATATGTATGCACATACACACATGTATATAACAGTTGATTTAAGCATGCAAATATGCACAGGTATATAAACTGTTGGGAGCAGTGAGACCCCAGATCCTGAATTTCTTGTAATCCCCTTATCTGAGTGACTACAGCTGCTCTGAGCATGAGACCTTCAGGAGTTCCTGATGGCAGGAGAGTGGTTTCTGGTGGGTCTATATAATCTGCCCCTGAACACAATAAAGAGGGCATTCTTGGAGAATTCAAGGATGACCCATGTCGCTGACTCTCTGTGTGTGTCTGTGTATTTTAACTTCCAGCCCCTTGCCCAAAGCTCGGTAACTGGGTTCTAGTGCACAGACACAGGGGCGCAGTGCACGGCAATAAACAGTTGGTATACATATGCACATGTACATGTGTATATAAACAGCTGTACATGCATGCACTCATAAACATGTATACATACAGAGTTCCAACCTAAAGCATATGCTGTAAATCCCTGACACATAGCTGACGATCAGTACTGTTGATAAAAACATACCCCTGTCACTATGAAGATGAGAGCCAATGACTGTGTGCAGATGCTGGGGCAATGCCAGCTCCTGTGACTGTGTGTGCAGATGTTGGGGCACATGCCAGCTCACTCCTGTGACTGTGTGTGCAGATGGTGGGGCAATGCCAGCTCACTCCTGTGCATGCTGAAAATGTGGGTCTTATTGTCTTTGGACATGTGTCCCCTAAGTTTGTACCCAGCCCTCTTCATGGTTCCCCGGGCACTCCTAGGTGTCACATTGGGTCCTTTTGTGTTCCCAGATGCCCAGGACTCCAACTCAGGGCTCTTTAGTAAAATCCCAGCACCTTTGGGACCAGGACAGGAGGGGGTGACCATGATTACCCCTCCTTTGCTTTTCCAGTCTCTTCTCCCATGGTCATCTCTCTGCAGAAAGCAGTCCGTTTGGAAAATGGTGTGTGTGTGTGTGTGTGTGTGTGTGTGTGTGTGTGTGTGTGAAGAGATGGCTGAACTGGTAAAAAACAAAAACAAAAAACTTGCAAGCACGAGGACCTGAGTTACTTCCATGACCTCCACATAAAAACTGTCAGATGTGGCATACACCCATAATTCCAGTGCTGGGGAGGAGACAGGAGGATCCCTAGGTTTCACTGGCCTCCGAGCTTACCCAAGGCAGTGAGTTCCAGGTACAGCGAGAGAAGTGGGAGACCCTAGCTCAATAATAAACCAAAGGTGGGCAGCATCCTCTACATGAACACACAGGTACACATGTACACATGCACGCACGCACGCACACATGCGCGCATGCGCGCATACACACACACACTTTTAGAAATCGGGAGGAAACAAAACCTCAGCAACAATTCATGTCATGAAGGTCACAGACTTCCCTGCCTGTCCAGCCCGTCTTTCCACAGCTTTATGGTGGCAAGATGGTTGCGGCAGGCTCCCGCCATCTTCTGTTCTTTATTTTATTTATTTATTTTTTTTTTAATTTTTTATTTTTGGTTTTTCGAGACAGGGTTTCTCTGTGGTTTTGGAGCCTGTCCTGGAACTAGCTCTGTAGACCAGGCTGGTCTCGAACTCACAGAGATCCGCCTGCCTCTGCCTCCCAAGTGCTGGGATTAAAGGCGTGTGCCACCACCGCCCGGCCTCATCTTCTATTCTGAAGGTAGTGGGAATCAGGCGGGGAGGAGATGGAGAGGTAGAGGAGGGTTCTAGTGTGCAATGCTCTCACACTGTATTACCCAGAAGTCCCCGGAACCCTTCGTCCCAGCTCCTGGGCCACACCAGCTCTTAGGCCACCTTCGAACCAAACTCTCATTGAAGGAAACCTGGGGAAACTCTATTAATTACTTTCCCTGGCTCATGCTGTGGCAGCAGCAGCGTCAGATGGCTTATTCACATCTCCCTGGATCAGGAAGCAGCAACAGGACAGAAAGCATGGCCAGGGTATAAACCTCAGGGCCCATCTCCCAGTGCCGCTTCCTCTAACTAATCTCTGCCTTTCCAAACAGCACCAACCTCCTGGGGAGCCTGAGGACCGTGGGTTTCACATCTAACCTTCACTGCCTGCTTGCCGCATGCACAGGGAGCGCTCTCCTGACGAAAGCTCTAGAGACAGATTTCATGTATGTTTGGATCTGAATATGTACTATGTGGTGTGGTTGACCTACAAGCCTAAAAATTACCTAGGTTGTTTCCTAAAGAACATGGCAAAGAGCAGGGCGTAGTGGTGCCCGTCTTTGATCTCAGTACATGAGGGGCAGAGGCAGGTAGATCTCTAGTTCAAGGCCAGCCTGGTGAGTTCCAGGTCAGTCAGAGCTACACAGAGAGACCTTGTCTTAGAAACAAAGAACCAGGCAAAGACACACAGACGATCTGGAGTTGTCCGTGTGTCGTGCCCCCAGCCCCACCGGATCATGTGACCTCAGATAGCACCTATAAAAGTTAAGCTTGCAAGCAAAAGTCACAGAACCACATGGGGGAAAGAGCTGGGGCCGTCAACCACACACGGGGAGCAGGGGGCCCACTGGGTAAAAAGGGTAGAAAAACATTCGAAAGGGAATAGTAAACACATATGTCTAGATCATCATATGCACAATGAGAACCCAAAACCCCATGGGTGTGGTGCTGTGATCCCAGGGGCTGAGAGTCCTGGAAAGAAACAGATCATTTTAAACAACTTTGCTGCAGGTCAATGGACACACCAACAACCACACGTATCTACGCGTGCAATGTAACGCTTCATGCATTGGATACACCAGTGGAACTCAGCCTACCCTCAGGACGGCGGGTGCTTCTTGTTCCCGAGGACGCACTCATGTGCTTTGTAATCCCTGCCACCTTTCTCTACCTCCACTCTGACTCATTTAAAAAAATATTTCTCTCTTTATTGTGTGTATGTGTTTCTGCCACACCTGGCATGTAACCAGAGGACAACGAGGAAGGTTCTCTTCATACAGGAAGTGGGTTGGGGGATCAAACTTAAGTCATCGGGCATGGCGGCAAGTGCCCCAAGAGCCTTCCTTCTAAACCCATAGTAATTCCCTGCCTGTTGGGTGTGGTCACGCAGTCCTGTTTGCTGGTTTACTTAGCGTAGTTTAATTTCCCTGCCGTTTCTGCTTTCATCCTCTTTATTGCGCCCGTTGTTCTGGCGGCTGAGCTTCATCTCCTTTCTAGCAGATTCTCTTATGTGTCGCTTTTACAACTCCGTGTCCTTTCTTCCTACCAGCTGTCAACTGTGTGTGTGCACTTACGTGTGTGTGTATGTGTGTGTGTCTGTGTATGTACATGTGTCTCTGTGAGTGCCTGTGTGTGTGTGTGTGTATCTCCAACATAAAAATATTGGAGTAGTTGTTTAATGTAAGAATTTATTCAAAATATTCATAACAATTTTATAACAAGATACGTAATTGCACAGCAGAACAAGATTCTGTACTATGAATCTTTTCCCTTGTTATTTAGGCTCAAATCATTTCTTCCTTACACAGTTAACTACAATCATTTGTTCAGCGAACCAAACCCTAAGCTTCATTCATTATCTTTTGCTGTATTTTCTTTTTTCTTTTCTTTTCCTTTCTGTTTTCTTTTTCAAAGATTCTACATATTTTATTATGGAACCAACCAATCCATCCACGCAGAACAGAACAAGCAAACCAGAGTCTCAATGTCAATGTGGCCAAATCCGCAGCGGCTAAACATGCCCGGCTTCCTGTGTGGTGTGGATGGATGGCTGTCACAGTGATGTGTGTAAATCCTTACAGATCCGGAAGGGTCTCTTCCGGTGTCATCTCTTGGGGGAATTCACCTGAATTTATTAGCAGTTCCCATTCCAATCCATGGGGGAATGAAATGCTTTTGCTGTTGCCTCCTGGCCAGGGATTTCTTGATTCTGAAAAGTGGGAAGACCTGGTGAGAGACTGCGTCAGGCACCCAGCACACGATGGCAGACTGTGAAAGGAGAAGAGACGCGTTGTCTATTATTTATTTTGTGTAGAGATCTGTCTGTTAGCCCTGACAGTCCTGGAACTTGCTATGGAGACAAGGCTAGCCTGAATTCACAAGAGTGCCTCCTGCCTCTACCTCCCAAGTATTAAAGGTATGTGTCATGATGCCAGGGAGCCTTATTTCTTCTCCATCACGTTTTCTCCTCAGATGTGAGTGATTCTGGGATGTGATTTGGGTAGGGTTGAGGGGTTGGTGGGGACCTCACTCTCTAGACCAAACTTAGCCCACGTGTGCCTCAGATTCAAACCAGTCTTTCTGCCTCAAGCTCCCAAGTGCTGATCATATAGGCGTGAGTCCCTGCATCTAGCTATGATATTTTTAAGACCACAGGTCTACCTTTTTGCCTTTTTCAAAAAACATAATGAAGAAGGGAAGTGGGCTGCATTCTTTCAGAAAGCTCTGTTTCCGGAAAGTTCTGCTCGTCTGCCTTCCCCAGGAGTGTCACCTGCCGTCTGTGATCCATGCCCCACTCTCCTCGATCCTTGAGCAGAACACAAGCTGTCAGCCTGCGGAGCTTGTTTATTTTTGTCTGTGGAATGACTTGCGATTTTCCCCTTGTTCTTAAAAATAATCAGAATTTGACAGGCTTCCTCTGAGTGTGGCCTTCTTGTTCTTAACATGTGTGTTTGTTACTTTATTTAGTTTTTGAAACAGTGTCTCCCTCAGTGGCCCAACAAGTCTCAGAGTCCTTACCCTCCTGCCTCAGCCTCAAAGGAGCTGAGGTTTTGGGCATGCACCCCTGCAATCAGCTCTGCTCGCCCTTCCTTATATTAACGAAGTCTTTTCCATGTGGAGCAGAGGTGTTTTATTTCACTTCCTGATTCCATTTTTCATGACTGATCTTTTTCGCTCCTGAGATTTCAGCTTTCTCTGCTTAGGATCAATATTTTCCATTTCCAATAATTCATCAAACCACCTTCACATTCAAATAGCTTGTTCATACCCTAGCCACAGCTGCCCTTTCATGGTGGTTTCCTGCATCCAAGCTTCTTCAGCTGTGGATGGCAACCCACAGGGGCCTGAAGGCGGACTCCCCACACACGGGCCTGAAGGCGGACTCTCCACACAGGGGCCTGAAGGCGGACTCTCCACACAGGGGCCTGAAGGCAGACTCCCCACACAGGGGCCTGAAGGCGGACTCCCCACACAGGGGCCTGAAGGAGGACTCACAGAAAGGTTTCTGGATGTGGAATGATCACAGTTTACCTCAGAATCAGACACACAATCAATCCTAAGTGTTCTGGCCACACTGGCCCGTAACCACAAGTGATGTCGTCGCAGCCTTGGGTCTGGCATGCACTTTGCACTGCGAATGCCCCTCATGTTGCAAAGTACCAAGGAAAGCTGTGGGAAAACCTGGGTTCATTTCCAAGACTAAGTCAGGTCATGAACAGAAAAAAAAAAAAAAAAGGTTTTTGTTTTGTTTGTTTTTAATGATACAGAGTTCTCTGCTCTTACAGAAGCGCAATGGTTTAATTAGGGAAAAACAAAGGCTTTGAATCTTTTTTTTAACCATCGGTCTTCTGCATGTATCAAATTAGATACATTTGGATTGGGTCAATTCAAAAAGTTTGACTTTTAAATTTTCTGTTCCAATTTGGTTTGCTGATTTGATTTTGTAAAAAAAAAATAGTTAAATGAAATTTGTCTTGAGGTTAAGACAGAATTTCCAACAGTTTTTAAAAGACCTTAAACATACCTCAAACATTCTATACTGTGTGGGGTTTATGTGAACTGGCATCTTTCACCTTGACAATTACAAAATCAAAGTATTGGACCTAGACAGACCTGGCCACTGAGGGACCCTTCTTAAAGGCCTCAGTCTTCCAGAATAGATTTAGTTTATGCCACCCAGGTGTCAGAGATACCATCCAACACTGTAACTCTGATGTTTACTTGGCCATTGTAGTGCTATTTCATTTGTATTTTAATACATAGAGCTTGCCTGAGGGTCAGAAAAGTAAAAGAGTTGCCCTGTTCAGCCTTACAGACCAGGTAGCGATGACACATACCTGTAATCTCAGTAGCCATGGTAGTTTGCCATAGAAACCAGGCGGTGGTGGTGCACACCTTGACTCCTAGCCCAGAGAGGACTGTAAGATGGGAAGCGACAGCTCTCAGCTCAGTCTCCTTCCGAGATTCCTGGAGACAGGATCGCCATTTCGGACTGAGGTAGAGGTGAGAGCTAGTGGCTGTTTTGCTTTTCTGACCTTCAGGTTGAACCCCAATTTCGCTCTCTGAGTTTTTATTAACTGTGCATCAGGCAATAGTCTTTACAACAGAATTTCTCAACCTGTGGGTCGTGACCCCTTTGGAGTTGAATGACCCTTCACAGCGGTCACCTAAGACCATTGAAAAACACAGATATTTACATTGTGATTCATAACAGTAGTGAAATTACAGTTACGAAATAGCAATGGAAATAATTTTATGGTTGGGGGTTACCACAACCTGAGGGACTGTATTAAGGGGCCGCAGCATTAGGAAGGTTGAGAACTATGTTTTAAAGGAACTTACGGCGTTTCTCAGACTAGATAGAAGGGTGTCTTAGCCCATTATTCTGATGTGGGATTCCCTTCTGTATGCTGTAAATACCACTGGTGAATAAAGAAATTGCCCCAGCCTGTTGATAGGGCAGAATTTAGGTAGCGGGGAGGGGAGGAGGAAATTAAACTGAATGCTGGGAGAAGGAAGGTGGAGTCAGGGAGAAGCCATGGAGTCACTGACAGAGACAGACATGCTGAAACTTTGCTGGTAGGTCATGACCTCGTGGTGATGCACAGATTAATGGAGCTGGGTTAAATTAAAATGTAAGAGTTAGCCAATAAGAAGCTAGAGCTAATGGGCCAAGCAGTGACTTAAATAATATAGTTTCTGTGTGATTATTTCAGGGCTGAGCAGCCGGGAACTAACTAGTGGCCTCCCCCAACATTATTCTGCTGGTATAACAGAACACCCAGGCTGCGTACCTTATAAACAACTGTTTGTCTCATGATACTGGAAGCTGGACTATGTCTATTGAGACCTTTATGACAATTGTCCACTTGACACAATCGAGACTCACCTGGGAAGAGCATCTCAACGAGGAACTGTCTACATCAGGTTTCCCTGAGGGGGGCAGGTCATGTCTCAACTGATGGAAAGACCCAGCCCACTGTGGGCAGTGCCATTCCCCTAATTTGGACCCTGGCCATAAGGCACAGAGAAGGCCAGCTGAAGACTGAGCGTGTGTTCGTTCCTCCCCTCTCTGCTCATGACTGTGGATGGGTTGTGACTAACTGAAACTCCTGCTGTGGTAGATTGTAGCCCGGAATCGTGAGTTAAAATAAGCCCTCTCTCTCTCGAGCTGTTTCCTGTGGGGCTATTCCACCACAGCAACTGAAGTGACCACAGACGGGAAAGCCTTCCTTCCTCATGACCCCACAGACATAGGGTCAAGAGAGCAGGAGAGAGCGAGTGACTTTAACTGACTTCAGTAGCAAGTCCACACCTTCCTGTAGCAGCAACGTTCATGCGTCCATGAGGGCAGAGCCCAGGGGAGCTAAGCACCTCTCAGAGACCCCTCCTGTCAACCCGACTGCTTCTGAGATGCTTTCCCACCTGTGGATGAGCGCAAGGACCTGCTCAAGTCATAGCAACTGACACACGTGCAAAGGTTTGTGTCCGTGCAGCTCTCTGCAGGGACTCATTCTGTGAATCTGTGCCCCAAACTCTCAAGACACGTTACATATTGCAGAAACTATTCCAAACTCCGGGAATGCTATCAGGCAGCAGACACCCGGGTAACGTGGGGCTGAGATGTCACAGATATTATCTCCCATAATCACAGTTTCCCTTTCAAGTCAGTTCCTCGGGACGAGTCATCTCTGCAGCTCATGACTAAACTGAATGTCTGAGACGAGTGCCTGCCACCTCCCCACACCTGTAATGGCTGCCGTCAGTCCTCGCCGTCTCCAGCGTCAAGCTACACAGTTAATGGTGCTCATTAATCATTCCATGGGCTATGTCATAGCAAAGCTATCTCAATGCCGTGTGGAGCTAGCCTCGCAGGTGGCTTGGTGACATTCCTTTCAGTTGGGACAAGCCCACTTCTAACAGACAACCTTTGGCATGCCTCTCCCCCAGAAGTGAGTGGTTCAGTGTCTTCTGTGACTTTACTGACCTTGCGTCACCTCCCCCTCCCCAGATAAAGGGTCTCCTCAGCCCATATTAAACCAGTCCAGCAGTGCCTGGGAAGGTAAGATCTTAAATCGATAGACCCGCAGATGCTGTGAACTCATGGCGTGTCTTCAGAGCTGAGCTTGCTGTGGGTTATGAAAAGTCTTATCTTCCCTGTTGCGACCAGCAGCTGTTTGACCAAATAACTCTAGAAGATAAATTGACCCACCATGTTCTAAAATTCACAACCAAAGCAACAATTTCTCAGGCCTCTTTTGTGCCTGTGGAAGAGGCACAAATTATTAATATCCAGCTTATGTGACAGTCGCTCACAAGCTGCAGATTCCTAAGTGAAATTTCAATCCCCGGGCAAGGACTGGAGGTGCCTGGAAGAGTCCAGCTCCAGGAATCCCACACAGTCCTCGCTAGTCTAGGACAGGGACGGTGAGAAGCATTGGCCAGCAGTGTAAACAAAGGGGAACTCTAATGACAGCAATGACAAGATCCCAGTGGCATCAGCAGGACCCACCTACACTCTGCTGTCCACATTCCACTCGTACATACACATGAACAGTTACGTTTCCCTCATCTGTGGCCCTGTGGGTATTGGCTTGGTCATCTTGACACAGTGTAGAATCACCTGGGAAGACAGCCTCGGTGAGAGATTGTCTACATTTAGTTAAACCCTGAGTGTATCTGTAGGAGACTATCTTAAGCTAATATATGTAGGAAAAGCTCAGCCCACTGTGGGCAGCATCACTCCCTAGGCAGAGAGTCTTGAGCTGTATAAAAGTAGAGAAACTGAGCTGGGCACCTAGAAGCAAGTGAGCATGCATGCCTGTGTTTCATGTTCTTGATGGTGGATGGGATATGTGATGTGATTAGCTCTTTGAAGTTCCCGCCTTGACGTCCCCACAATGATGGACTGTAGTCTGATATTATAAGATGAAATGGTTGCCTTTAAGTTACTTTTTTCCTGAGTATTTATCATAGTAACAGACATTAAACTTGCCAAGGCCCCATGATGGGTGGTCACAGAAGAGGAAGCTTTACATGGTCCTCACCAAGTCCTTGAGAAGCAACACCTTCTTCAAGGAAGAATCAACTGTCTTGATTTGTCTTTCACAGAAGAAATCCCCCAAGACCTGGATACAAGCAAAATTGCCTCATCTAAGATATACTCCCAGGAGTGAAGAATCAAGATAGGAAAAAAGAACTGGCTTAGAGAAGGCTCTCTAGAGCAGACCCAGTAGTGTATGTTTAAATATGTAATGTATGTTACACTTCACACATTTAATAATCACACACACACACACACACACACACACACACACACACGGAATTTCCTGATTAGCTCACACAGTGGGGGACAGTCCATCTCACCATGGCCGAACATTAAATCTGAAGGCTGGAAACACTGTGCCTGTTCAGCCCACAAATCTGCGTGCCTCAGTAGTCCCAAACTGCCACTGAAGGGCTTGAAAACTTCCTAGGGAATCTCTGGTCTTCAGTCCGCACTGGAAGATGGAAGATGCTGGAGTCTGATGTCAGGGAAGGGCGCTGGAGGCAGCAGTTGTAGCTAAAGAAGAAGCAAAGGCCAGTGATTGTGCAAGCTGGTTTTATGTCAAGCTAGAGTTATCTGAAAAGAGGGAGCCTCGGTAGAGAAAATGCCTTCAAAAGGGCTGGCTGTGAGGTGTTTTCTTAATTAACGATGGGGAGAGAGTCCAGCCCATTGTGGGTGGTGCTATCCCTGGGCTGGTGGTCCTAGGTTCTATGCCAAAACAGACTGAGCA
This sequence comes from Chionomys nivalis, assembly GCF_950005125.1. Lineage (NCBI taxonomy): Eukaryota > Metazoa > Chordata > Mammalia > Rodentia > Cricetidae > Chionomys > Chionomys nivalis. The sequence goes on from NC_080089.1 coordinate 116,768,334, forward strand.
AGCCATGGGGAGCAAGCCAGTAAACAGCACCCCTCCATGGCCTCTGTATCAGCTCCTGCCTCCAGGTTCCTACCCTGCTTGAGTTCCTGTCCTGATTTCCTCCCATGATGAACAGTGATGTGGAAGTATAAGCCAAATAAACCTTTTCTTCCCCAACTTGCTTTTGGCTCGTGGTGTTTCATCACAGCAACAGTAACCCTGACTAGGGCAGTGATGCTGCTTTTTCTTCAGACCTCTGTATATCTAGACTAACCATTGGTAGGAGCCATATACTTTGAAGAAGTCTGTACCCATCAGCTAAACCACCTTGGGAACACATTCACATCCATGCCCAGAAGTGCGTCTCCTGGGTGATTCCAAAATCATCAGATTGACTCTGAAGACTAAGTGGCACAGGAAAGGAGTGGGTGACATATATCATTCAAGTCAAAAAGCTTATCAACAACTCTTAGCAACCGAACTTTAATCCCAATAAGGGACTCAGATCCAATAAGAAATTTGGACCCTATATCAGATGAGTATGGAGAGGGCCTCCTTAAAAGTTGCATCTTATTTAAGGCTGGAGAAAACCTGGTCTGACTGGTGTATTCAGAGTAAGCGGGCATGAGCAGAACACCTGTGGTCTGTTTCATCAACATCCCTGCAAATGTGTCAGCCGAGGCTGCCTACAAACTCCCTGCAGTGCACTTTGTGTGGGTGCCCACAAGACACCTTTGTAGACATGAAATTGTTTGTTTTAAGGAGAAGACACTTTGTTTACATTGAGTTTTGGTGTGGGATTCCCCTCTTTAAGCTGTGAATATTTTTTATTACCATTGGCTAATAAAGAAACTGCTTTGGCTATGGCAGCGCAGAATAGAGTAAAGCGGGAATTCCAAGCAGAGATAGAGGGAGAAAGAAAGTAGAGTCAGGGAAAAACAAGGTGTGAGATAACAAGTCATAAACCTCATGGTAAAACATAGAATAATAGAAAAGGGTTAATTTAAGTTGTAAGAGCTAGTTAATAATAAGCCTGAGCTAATAGGTCAAACAGTTTGTAATAAATATTAAACCTCAGAGAAGATATTCGAGAACTGGCTGGTGGGAGAGAAACCTCCAGTTACAGTGTTTAGTAAAGCTTGTAAAATTGCTCTACAGTGCCCATAGTGCCTCTGGATTCCTTTTACCTGTGTCCTAGCTTTCTAGGATAAGCACCATGACTATGAGAAACTTGGAAGGAAAATGTTCAGTCCAGCTTACAGTTGTAGTCTGTCACAAAGGAAGCCAAGACAGGAACTCAAGCCAAAAACCTGGAGGAAAAGATTCAGCCCATCTTACAGTTGTAGTTCGTCATAAAGGGAAGCCAAGACAGGAGCTCAAGCCAAGAACCTGGAGGCAGGAACTGAAGCTGAAGTCATGGAGGAATGTTCCTTACTGGCTTGCTCTCCATGACTTGCTCAGTCCATCTGCCCAGGGATGGCACTGCTCACAGTGGGCTGGACCCGTTTAGATCAACTAACAATCAAGAAAATGCCCTGTAGAAATACTACGGGCCAACCCAAAGGAGGTAATTCCTCAACCTAGGTTCCCTCTTCTCAAAAGACTAAAGAGTCAAGTTGACAAAACCCAAGCAGCACGTCTGTTTTACGGCATATTAATATTGCCTGCTGTAGTTAATGTGCTGTGTTCTGTTCCTTATCCATTTTGTCACCCACTCAACATACAAGATATTTGTTTTAGTTATACACATGTATGTTTGTGTATGGGAATGTGCATATGTGTGTGGGTTCTCCACAAGAGAAGAACCGTCTTCCAAGACCTGTGTTGTTTTCTTTGGTGGATTTGTATTTAATAAGTATTTGTGTAAACCACATGTCCCACCCTCTCCCAAAGCATCCAGAAATGGATCCACTCACACACAGTCAATGGGCCTGTATCTTTTTCTATAAGTTTTAGGTTTTACAATTGAAGATCAGTGATCTATTTTGGATTCCTTCATCTATGGTGTTCTGTTCCATTGATTTCCATGCTTACATATTCATAACACACACTGTGGTTTCATGATCACTATGTGTCCTACTCGGCTTCAGCTGTCCACTGACGCGTCATAACGTTACCTGAGAAGGGGACCTCAGCTGAGGGGTCATCCAGATCAGGCTGGCTTGTGGGCGTATCTGTGGGTGATTGTCTTGCCGGAGGGCCCCGCTCACTCTGGTGGCACTGGACTCTAGGCAGTGGGCCTGGGCCCTGTAATGAAGCTAGAGTCTGTGGGGGTGGCAGTCAGCATGCCTCGTGGTCTCTGCTTGCAGAGTTCCTGCCCTGACTTCCCTCAAGGCTGAACTGTGACCTGGAAGTGGAAATAGACCCTTCCCTCCCTTGAACCGCTTTGGTCAGTGTTTCATTGCAGCAACAGGGTGAAGCTAGAACAACATTGTATTTGGCAGGTAAATTAACTGGTCCCCTTTTGCAAAATCTTCTTGGATTTTCTAGTTTCTTCACATTTAAAAATATGTTTAGAGATTATTTCATCTTCTGGAATTGTATTGAACGCATAGCTCAATTTGGAGCAAATTATTGTGTGAATTAAATCCAGTCGCCTCAGTTTATGAACACAGTGCCTCTATTTATTTAGGATTCTTTCTCTCATCAATGTTTTGTAGTCTTTAGGATGCAGGTTCTGGATTTTTTTGTATAACTGGTACCTAAAATATGTTGCATTTTGGTATTTAAAATGCTGCATTTAATTTCAATCATCTATTGAAGATACTCTTTGACTTGCAATGGGCTACATTATGAACAATCTATATTTCATTCTTTGCAAATATTTTAAGTTGAAATTTTATTCTTAAATATTTATTTTAATTTTATGTGTACACTTGTATATCTGTACATGCCGTGTGTGTGTGTGTGTGTGTGTGTGTGTGTGTGTGCTGTGCCTGAAGTGACCAGAAGAGGGCATCAGATCCCCTGGAGTTGGACGTAAATCTGAGCTGCCAGATGTGGGTGCTGGGAACTGAACTCAGATCCTCTGCAAAAGCAGCCAGCTCTAACTGCTGAGCTACTTCTCGAGCTCATAAGCTGAAAATTAATTGAATCCATCAATATCACCAAACAGCATAGCTCAATCTGAACAAAATATGGTCAGAATATTTATTTTAGCAGGCAGTCAGGTGACATTCCCTGCCCCACAGGTCAGCTCATGTGATACTGAGTATCTCCTGTGATTTATGCAATACTGTATGAAAGTTAAAAAAAAAAAAAAAACCAGAATGAAGCTGCTCACAAGGGTACAGTCAGAAATGCCTTTTCCAACATTGTGCATCATTTTGTAAAACAAACAATTCCAAGCATTCATCAAAACAAGGTCAGTCAGGCCCAGCTGCGTGCAAAGACAGAGACCTGTCTCATGATGTCTCTAAGCCCATCACAGAGGTACCACTGCTGTCACTATTAGTGGCCCATCTTTGCTTTAGACTTCTCAATTCTCAAGTCTCTCTCCATCTCTCTCCCTCATTTTACCCTCCTCTCTGTCAGTTTGTATGTCTTTCTCCCTCTCTCTTTCTCTCCGGTCCCCTCCCCTGCGTGTGTGTATACACATGTGTGCATGTGTGATATATACATACAACGTCATTTTCTTCTGACACTATTTTCAGATCTAGCCCAGTCTTTTTCTTTCTCCAGGAAGGCTTGTTGAGCAGGACTCACGTGCGGAGCTAACACACGGCACTGGGCCTGCTTCCGAATTCCAGCGCACATCTCCGTGCTAACTGTATTGATTGGTAACTGACCTCAGGCCACTGCCTCTTCATTTATTAAGGCTCATGCCCAGGGTGTTGCGGAAGTGATGGGAGGGGCATCCTTGGAGGGCTGTTCTGTCCCATCTTTATCTCTGCGGCGGAGGTCTCTGGTGACAGCTATCCTCAGAGGCCCTGACTAGGCAGGCTCTAATTGGTAGGCTCTCGTGGCAGCGGCTTTCCACTTGGATTTTTTAGAGTATTTAGCACAGATCAGACTTAGAGAAAAGGAGCCCAAAGTGCCCTCGACGATCATCGGGGTAGGCAGACAGTGAGCAGGCTCAGCAATTTGCCTTAACAAGGTGGGAGGGAAGATTTGAAGTGTGTCACCCTGATGATCCCGAAAGGAGAGAGAGAGAGGACATTGTCAGGCAGAGCCCCTCTTGGCCTGGGGTGAGGAACAGGTGCAGAATGCTTTCCAGCCTGGGGCCAGCTGCACCTGCTCAGTTTGGGGTCAGTTTCCTCCGGGCGATGCCTCCACAGGACTCACCAAGGGAATCCCTGGACATTTCCACCCACCTCCTCTCCCCCAGTGGCAGTCAGCGGCTTTGGCTCTGACAGCATCTGTGTAGTGTTTGGATGGAAGCTGCAGCTTGACCTACCTACTACACCTCTCTGAGAATCCACAATTAGTATCTCAGGAATGGGGGTGGACTTTTTCTCATGTGTCAGATTTTATTTCTATTTTTTGTTTATTTTTTTAAATAAAAAAACAACAACAGCATCTTGACTGTTTGGAAGCAGCGATTTCAACACTAATGGAGGATACAAGAGAAAAGAGGGAAGGGCTGATGAGATGGTTCAGTGTTTAAAGGAGCTTGCTGCCAAGCCTGACGACCTGAGTTCAATCCCCAGGACCCACACAGTGGGAGAAGAGCACTGGCTCCTGTAAGTTGTCCTCTGACTCCATGTGTGTGCAGTGACATGCGCATACTTCTTCCCCCACGATAAATAAAGCAGTAAAAAAAAATTTAGAAAGAAAAAAATAAAATTAATAATAGACCAGACTGGCAAGATCTTCAGAGAGCAGGATGCTGTCTTTGTATCCTCTTGGGGTAAGGAAGAGTCAGGAAAGTACCCGTGAGGGGTCCAATGGTCCTGGGTTTGCCTTTCAGCCACTTCTCTGATGACACGGCACTGTGTGACTTTTCCTGGGAGACACATTGAGTGCCTATTCACCCCAGACACAGTTAGACCAGAGAAACCATTTCTTCTAAGCCCAGCTTGGCAATGAGTTTACTAGACTCGCCTGCAGAACCATGGGTAAGGGGTCCCTCACAGGAGCATGGGGACAGTCAGGATGCTCTGTCACTTAAAAGGCCTCTTCCAGTTTCTCAAAAGTTCCCGAGAACTATACTACTGGAGGGTCTCCCTGCTCCTACACGGCCAACTTTTAATATATAATCTGAGGGAGGGAACAGGCTCCCAAGCCGCCCATATGTGTGTATGTGTGTGTGTGTGTGTCTGTCTGTTTCTCTTTCACCCTTTTTGGTATTTGAGACAGGTTCTCAGGGATCCCAGGCTAGACTTACCCTCTCTATGTAGCCAAAGATAATCTTGAACTTTGACCCTCCCACCTCCACCTGCGCAGTACCGGAATCACAAGTGTGAACCACCATCCTGTTTCTGGGATGCTGGGGATGGAATCCTTCAAGTCGGTTAGGCCAACACTCTCCCATTCTGTCCTTCTAACTGCCATTTCCATCCCAGGGACGCTCTTGGTCGAACAGTTGTCGCTGCCCCGCCCCCAAGCCTTCACTCTGGAGTTCCTTTTAACGTGGAGTTTATCAAAGGAGTACATTTTCCATCTAGAACACTCAACCGGGGCCAATGGGGACAAGTAACCTGTCAGATTAGAGAAGGCAGGGGCTCTGGGGCCTCCTGGGAACACAGGAAGGAGACCTCCAAGACAGGGGCTGGACCCAGGAGTGGGCTTCTTATCTACCCACGCTGATGGGTTCTGCCAAGCAGCAGCCAGATGTCGGTCTCCTCATCCAGGATGTAGGTGCACAGGCCGACTTGCAGGCTCTCAGAGCTCCATACTGGGAGGGTTGTCTTGGGACCTGCGTTTCACCTGCTTTTGGGCAGTTGCTGCCCTGCATTCCTGGGGAGGGGACATTCCTGGAAGAGTCCCTTCAGAAAGAGGAAGTCTCCATCCCTTCAAGGATTCTGGGAGATTCAAGGCCCGGGGAGACCACAGGGAAGGGACTGTGACCCCTCACTACTTCACTTTTCATGACATCAGGAAAGGGCCTCCTCCGATCTCCCCAACAGTGCTTTCCATGCGCAAGCTGCTGTCAGGCTTCCTCGCCTGGACAGATGTGAAATGACGCTGACAGGAATGGTCCACTGGTGACCCTTTCTGAGAGGTGGCGCCTGCAGGAGGCACACCTGGCCCAGCCCCCTCCAAATCAACTCACACTGGAGTGCCATGTCTGCCAGGTGCCCCCTCCCAGCACCCCTGTGGGCAGCCCTATTCGAGGGTCGAAGCTCTCCTATCGATCAGACCTTTGCCTTTCTTGTGGCTGAGAGCCCCTGAAGCTTTACAGTTTGGGTGGACTGCGCTTCAGCAGGGCTGGGGTGGGGCTCAGGGCCTGCAGGCTTGCCCGGTGAAGTTCTGCTTGCCGGTGAATAATGATCCCGGGAACATGGTTGAAGATGCTTGTGAAGGTAACAGATGGACAAACAAGTAAAGAGTCGGTGCACCGGCTGCGTTTCTACCCCATCTCATCCTCTATGGTTCTTTCATCTAGAAACACTCTTACCTGTCTGCCCCAGGGAATCACAGCCTAGAATCTACAGCCAGACGTCTGCAGTACACGCTGAGCTGTGTCTCCATCCGCATGCTCTACCCTTGCCTCAGAGCGGAGGCTCGTTGCCTGCCCTGCAGGTCCCCCTCCCCGAACCCGTGCCCTGGAACTCGCCGGTGGCATTTGATGTGGACATGAAAGGGCCGACACACCTGGGCATCTGCCCCGTTCTTCAAGCTCCACTCCCTCCACTTCAATCGTGCCCACCTTCTCCTTGATCCAAATGAAAAGCAAACCTACCCAGCTCCGGGGGCAACAATTTCTGCTTCCTGACTGACCCCTTCCAGGCTGGCTCCGCCCCGCCCCCCCGGAAGAGGTGGTAGGGTCAAGCTGAATGGTTGCCACCCTCATCGACTCTGGGTCTAGCCAACTGCCCTTGTCTTCCCAGCATTGCCAGGGTTGAGCCAGGCTGGAAAGGGGACAGAAGGGTGCTGAGCGCTTGGGCTGTACCCCTTTTCCTCCTGGCACAAGAACCACCTGGGCTCCTGGCATAGGTCCACTGTGTTGAGTAGATGCAGACATGGGCTAAAAGGTCAACCCCACCCCACCCCCGCCTCCAGGTTTTCCATGGCTTCTCTCTGCATAGGAAATGTCACAGGAATCAGTTACTAAGGACAAGGACATCTGCACATCTCCGTCATCAGTCACACTTTAGACTTTGGGTTCCTCAGACACAGAAAGAGTCCTTCCGTCCCTTCCAGAAGTGCCCTTTCCTTCAAGGACTCTGATCCCCTCTTGACATAGACGGAAGTTGACAAACTCAACCCATGTCCCCTGAGTACCCATTAAGCCTCAAGCACTGTCTGTGTCTCTAAGAACACAGAGGACAATAAAATACGTGACCCCTGCTCTCTCAGAACGTGCAGTCTGGTGAGCAAGGAGACAAGGTTATAGTAAGCTATTCCTGCAAGGCTACGTCCGCTGACCATCACTGGCCAATGGAAAGCTGAAGTCTCTGATCATCCATGTGAGAAAGAAAGATAGGCTATGGCATCCAAATGCATGAGTATTAATGCATGCTATAAAATATTGCCTTTCAAGTAGGACTGCCAGAATTTCAGATCTGGGGAGGATAAGGTGCATATTTAGCAGTTAATATGAAAGGCAAAAAGGACTGTATGGGTAGCAGTCAGCCACCTATTGCCTTAGTGGCTCTGACGCTCTGCTTACTTCTTGCCAGTGTTGTTTTAGTTAACACTTCAGATACCAGAACGGACTGATTTTATCCTTGCTCTGTTGCTTCCCCTGACTCATTCCAGAGAAAGGCTGAGAGCCTGAGTGGCCACAGTCAGAGTCCTCAAACCCGTTTAGCGTGGCTCTCTTCATTAGCAACGTAGACTCTGTCGCCAGCCCCTCAGAGAAAAAAATCAAACATGAGCTGGCGAGGTGAGTCAGAGGTTAAGAGCCACTCTTGCAGAGAACTGGAATTCGAATCCCAGCACCCATGTGGTGACTCACAACCACCTATAGCAGTTCCAGGGCATCTGACGCCCTCTTCTGACACATACATGTGTTGTGATGAACTTACATACATGCAGGCGAAACAAACTCGGGCATAGTAAACATAAATAAACTTTAAAAAATTAAAATAAAGAAGTCCGAGGAGAATAAATGAAGACAAGGAGGTTATCCTTGAAAAGTCACGTGTCCTCCCCTCCCCGGGACATTCTAACCAAAACCAGCTCCTTTCTCCTCAAGGGACCACACTGAAGACTTTTCAGGGCAGTTTCTTGAGTGTGATGCTTCAATGGCTATCTTCACCTGCAGAGAGAAGGGCCCACTGGTGACCACATCAGAACCTCTGCATGATAGATATTATATAAATATACACCTAATTAATTTTACCAACCCTCCCATCTGCAAAGGTAAACTGAGGATAGCCTTCTTACAACCAGGTGCCAACTTTTCCGAAGAGGTTAGATCTGTGTGGTGGGTTGAATGAGGACGCCCCCGTAGGCTCTTGTATTTGAATGCTGAGTTGCCAGGGAGAGGAGTTGTTTGAAAGGATTATAAGGACTAGGAGGTGTGGCCTTGTTGGAGTGGGTGTGGCCTTGCTGGAGAAAGTGTGTCACTGGGGGTGGGCTCTGAGGTTTCAAAAGCTCCTGCCAGTCCCACTTTCTCTTTCTCTCTGCCCGTGAATCAAGATACCTCCTCTTGGCCAGTCCTCCAGTGCCTGTCTTCCCATCTGCTGCCATGCTCCCTGTCATGATGATAATGGATTAAGCCTTTGAAACTGCAAATGAGCTCCCAATTAAATGTTTTCCTTTATAATAGTTGAGTTGAAAACAAAACAACAACAAAAAAGAACATCTAACTACGACGTTAGTTGGGCCATGGTGGTGCAGGCTTTTAATCCCAGTGCTTGGGAGGTAGGGGCAGGTGAACTTCTGAGTTCAAGGTCAGCCTGGCCTACAGAAAGAGTTCTAGGACAGCCAGGGCTACACAGAGAAATCCTATCTCAATAAAACAACAGCAAAAAATAAGATTTGGGTTAATCATAGTATCTCTTTACAGCAATAGAACAGTGACTAAGACAAACAGGCTATAAAACAAGCATATTCACAGGTGTGTGCACTAGTGTAAGTCCTTCTAGAAGCAGACGGTAAGACAAGGGTTCTAGTCCAGAGTGGGTGGGGGTAAGGAAGTGAGACGGGGAAGGAGAGGCAACCAGTGAAGTGAGGGGCATTCCAACTATGGCTTCTAGAATGCAGCCCTGCTGGGGACCTCTGGTGTATCACTCAGCTTTGTCCAATTTTCCAACCTGTAGCCAGTGGGGCACATAAGGACAGCAATGAATGCAGCCTACGACGAAAGACTAAGCTTAAAGCATTGTCTAACTGTGTAACTCTTATTACACGATCTGTGAGCTTCATAGATGACAGTACTATGTAGCAATGTCCAAAGGTTGAACCATACTTTAGCTTTGTGCCAGCTCTGACAGAAGAAAGGTAGGATGCTTACCCACCAATTCCCAAACCCTTTTTGCTGAGTGTGTGTGTGTGTGCGTGTGTGCACTTGCATGTGTCCGAGGCCAACATCATTTGTCTTCGTGAGTCACTCTCCATTTTATTTATTTATTTTTTTAGACATAGTCTTACAAACAGTTTGGTAGAGCAGGTGAGTTCTGTTCATCCTCCTGCCTCTGCCTCCCCAGCACTGGGGTCACAGACTCTGGGATCACAGCCACTGGGATCACAGCTGCTGCTCCTGGCTTTTTACGTGGGGGCCAGGGACCCCAACTCAGGACCTTATTAACCCAGATATCTGTCCAGCCCAAATCTTATTTATCATCTGCTTGTCCACAGGTGTGTATGTACATACGTGTTCATGTACGTAATCATCACTGTAAAAGTCCTGGTAACATTGGTTCCTTACCACATCTAGAGACCCTATGTAAAACCTATGCATACGCCGATGGCCCGAGAGAAGCCTAAGGCAGAGAGGTCACAGACACAGCGTGGGAATCCCTTGAAGAAGGACAAAGGCAGAATGGAATTGCAAAGCACCCAGTTCAGCCAAAAAGTTACCCAAACATAGCTGTGAGCAAGTTCCTCATGTCACTGAGGTGAGCCCTCTGTCCCAGCCCCGTTCTTGAGGCAGCGCCAAGAGGGGGAGCCTCGTCCTCCTCCAGCACTGGCCGCTGTCCTGTCGAAAACCCATTATCACTGTCTCTGACATCCATGGAGATGCTGTCTTCTGGTTCAACTCAACGTGCTGCCTTTTTTCTCTTGAAGATCAAAGCCGAGTCCTTTGAAGTAACTAATGGTTTTTGGAGAGAGGACTTTAAAAATGTTAGGACCTAAATATGGATCCCGAGAGCAGCGTTCTGCTGCCCTGTTCCTCCCGTCGCCCCAGCGCAGGAGAGGAGGGTGTCTTCATGATGACATTGTGTGATAAGGTGTTTGAACAGCTGCTTTATGGCTCATGCCTCTTTAAAGCAGCGTTGAATAATGCAGTTAATCCTAAAATGTTATTAAAACATCAGATTAGCCTCTGTGATAGTCCAAGGTGACCTGGCCAGTTGTTGAGAGAATCACAAATGCAAAAAAAAAAAAAAAATTAAGCTTACCACCAGGCTATGTGAGTCCACTGCTCTCCCCCTCTTTTCTCTGGGAAATGCTGTTTAAATATGTATTTACCGATGCCTTGCCCAATTATTAAAAATGTAATAATTTACAGCAACATGAACACAAGCTCATATAATGTCAAAGAGAAGGCAGTGGGAGGGGCAAAGGAACAGGCGAGAGAGGTCAGGATGAGGTCAACCTTGAGTGAGGCGTGAAGGCCCTGTTCAGCTGATGAAGATCACGGGTGCTGACATACGCATGGCAGGGCCATGGGGAGAGCACATCACAGCTACCCAGGCGTCAGGCCAAAGGACGAGAGCAGACTTGATAACGGTTTAGGAAACTCAAGTCATGCAAAGTCAGGTCAAATTGGACACATGGTACACACAAAGAGCTGTAATACATGAACAAAATGTTATATTTGTGTATGCAACATGTATGTGTGTCATATCTCCCATGTTCCCTGGCAAAGGCAATATATGGAAGGGATGGTTTATTTCGGCTCACAGTTTGGGGGTGCAGTTCCTCGTGATGGGGATATGACGCTGTGAGGATTGAGGTGTCTGGTTGCAAGGCACCTCGGTCAGGAAGCGGGGGCCATGAACACTAGTGCTCAGCTAACATTTGCCTTTGCTCTTTTTAAATTTAGTCTGGGACCCCATCCCACGGTATAGTGCCACCCACATTCCAAGTGGGGTCTGCCTTCCTCAGTTCATCCTTCTGGAAACTCCCACAGATGTGCTAGTCTTCTAGGTAACTCTAAATTCAATCAAGTTGTGTAGTGGGGGCTGCAGGCCTCTTCCCACAGCCCGGCTCATGGCTGCCTGGCTAGCTTATGCCCCGAAATAACAACACACAAACTGTATTCTTTTAAACACTGCTTGGCCCATTATATCTAGCCTCTTCTCGGCTAACTCTTGCACCTGGACTAGCCCATTTCTATTCATGTGTGTAGCACCCCAAGGTGCACTTACCGGGAAGATTCTAGCCTATGTCCATCCTGAGTCGGAGCTTCATCACATCTGCCCCGGAGAAGAGTGGCATGGCGTCTGACCTGGAGAGCAGCTGCATTGGCATCTGAGCTCACTTCCTCTTCCTCTCAGCATTCTGTTCTGTTTACTCCACCCACCTATGTTCTAACCTATGAGGGCCAAGCAGTTTCTTTATTTTTTAACCAATGACCTTCCTCCATCAAAGTTGATAGTGAATATTAGCCATCTCTCTTTCTCTCTCTCTCTCTCTCTCTCTCTCTCTCTCTCTCTCTCACACACACACACACACACACACACACACACACACACAGAGAGATTTCTCACAGGGCAACTCTTCAAAACCCACGTCAAATACGAAATTCTGTGACTTAGCCTAAGGAGCCTTCCAGGCCAGACCATTGCAAAGCAGGCAGCTGCCTGTATTTCACATTCTGTCCCTGGCCTTGCCAGAGCAAATTGCTCCTTCTCCAGTTCTGCCCTTGAGAACAGGAGTCACTGGCACCTGGGCATGGGTTTGCACCACCACCGTGTTTCTTCTCTGTCATTGTTCCCTTTTGGCACTTCAGAGTTGAGCAAGCACGTCTGTGTTCAGACTCAGGCTGCCGTCTTGGAAATGTGAACTTCCTCTCCAGCTGCAAAACAAACCTCTGTTTGTTGTTTTGCCTAGAACAGGGCTGGAGGAGTAGTTGGACCTGGAGCCTCTAAGGGAATGGAGGTAGGTTTGGAGTTTCTGCAGGCAGGACTGACTACAGCTGTTTGTCCCGCACACTCAGCTCTGAATACAGCAGTAACAGTCTGTTCCTTTGTTCCTGCCTGGTTCTCTCTCTGGTTAGTTGACCTGTGGGCAAGACTCTTGGATTCGCTCCCTGTTGCCTTGTGCCTTTGAGTTCCAATGTGCTGCAGAGTTACAGTGTGGAAATCTGAGTGTAGATACTGCTACCCGATGTGTGTGTGTGTGTGTGCTTACAAGTGTGCACGTGGTTTTTATTGTTGCTTAGTTCCTTATCTTTAAAAACATAATTGTATTAGTTCTTTGAGACTCTCATACAACACAATTGATCATAGTTACCCTTCCTCTCCTAACTGTCCACAGATCCAGTCTCCTTCCCTTCTCACCCAATTTTATGCCCCCTTTCACCCCCACCAAGGTCAATTGATGATGCCCAAATATCCTTGGATGTGTGGCCTTCTTCAGGAGCATGGTCAGCTTATCAGGGGCTACATGCTTAGAGAAAACTGACTCTTCCTCTCCCAACCACCGACACTTGCCAATAGCTCCTCAGGTGGGGATGGCATTGTGTGCTCGCCTCCCCTCCCCATGCTGGGATTTGGTCTGTCTTAGGCTCACAAGCCTGGGCATGCTCTCAGAGCCTCTGAGCAGTCACACACGCAACTGCTCTTCTGTGCCCAGGAGAGTTTTCCTGTAGTAGTCTACCGCCTCTGGCTCTTACACGCTTTCCGCCCCCTCTTCAGCAACGATTCCCCGAGTCTTCAGAGAAGGCACGTGTGCATATCTCTGGGGGCTGCGAGTTCTGCAGTCTCTTGTTCTCTGTACCCTCTGCCTTCTGCTCTGCTAGCTCTAAATTAGTGGCTTCCAACAGCTGTAAACACAAACCCTGTAGGCGGGAGTTGATGAGATAATCTGGTGTCAGTTGATTTCCACATGAGCTTGCAGGTAATGTTATCCGTTCAGGGGGCTCCTCTTTGGGGGATGAGTGTGTGACCATCTAGGTGACAGGAATGTCTTGGACAAATATCTTTCACCCTCAGGGCCTAGGTCTCAGGAGTCCCCAAGCAGTGTTGCAGTTCCTGAGCCCAGAGCTTCTGAGACCCTTAGCCCCAAATGCCTGCTTTCTGTGGCCATGGCATGCGGTTTCTCCTGCGGCCATGGCATGCGGTTTCTCCTTCCTGGCTCCTTGTAGACTTCTACCCTGCATAGCCCCGCCATCCCCTCTGTTCTTACCAAGGGATGATCTCTTGAAATGCTCAACATCTTCAGCTGCCAAGTGACGGGTTCTCTTGCTGTTTTTGCAGTCCGGCCTGTTGATTGCTTAGCAACAACTGCCAGCAGCATCTGCCTGCCTCTGCGTGTTCTAAGCCTGCCTACCATACTAAGACGAGGCAAGAAAAACAACAGAGAAGCCTTTATCTGGCCTCATGCTACAGGACCATGTGGTCTGCACATTGTAGTGTCTCCTGCCCACTCACCAAATGAACTAAGCAGCTGCTTATCCGGCCAGAGAAGAGCAGATCCCCCACATCGTCCCCTTTGTACAGGCCACACCACCAGGGAAAGTGTAAGCCCTCTAGCCTACATGGAAGTGGTTGTGGGGTCAGATAGAGTCCACCAAAGCTTTAGATAACAGAAAGTTTGACATCAACAGTTTGGGACAGTCCCGGTTGAGGCTTTGTATCCCGGAACTGAATGAATCAGTTGTGACTATAGTGTGGTTTTCTCACGGTATCTATGAATGTGCGGAATGGCTGGTGCTGACAGACATGAATCCAGCTGGATTTTTGATCACCTTTTTGCTCAAGTGAGGCAAAGCAGCAAGGGATAGTCCAGCAGCTACAAACTAGGGAGGCAAACTGCTCCTCTGCCCACAGCCCTTGCTTAGGGGGAGCATTAGCAGTGAGATGGATGTCTACTGTAAGCGCTAAGGAACTGGCTGTCAACACTTGTCACTTAAGTGATTTTAAGTGTTCGGCACCTGCCCTGTTCATCTGCCTCAGTACCCAAAATTTAAAAGTGAGCCTAGGAAAGCTATCGGCTCTCAGATGAGACTTCATCAAACTGGCCTTCATGCCAAGCATTTTAGAGTTATCTCTAGGAGATAGGGAGCCTTGGAGAAATCAAGACAGAAGTTAAACGTTCTACTCATTGGATGAACACAAAGACCCTGTGGACCATGCTAATTGGCTATGGAAATGCGGTAACTGAATTATGGAAACCCCATTGAAGGTGAAGAAGAAATACGGCAAGCAGGTGTGGGATTTGGTGTGGGTGACAATGCAGTTTGTTGATGAATGTATATATAAAACAGAAACAAAAAGGAGCCATTTTTATTATTTTAACTTTTTCTTATATTAACTTTTTAGGTTAATGAAGCAATGGGCTCCGCTACAGTATTTTCATACACATGTGTCAATGTGCTTTATTCTCATTTATTTCCCTCCCCACAACATGCCTTCCCCTCTTCAGCTGATTCATGCTCTCTCCTCAGTCAGTCCCAACAGCTGCTTTCCTCCTGTGTGTGGGTTCTGTCACCTTCCTGTTCCCACCTCCTCTAAGACCCCTTCTTCACATCACATGGTCTCCTCGCTAGTTCTGTGACCTACAGAAATATCACACACATGCACACACACATACACACAGGTACACACATATGTGAACACACATGCACACCCAGGCACACACACACATGCACACGGACATATGCATACACACATATGTACACACACATATGGACACACATACATAAACACATGTTTGCACACATAGGTGCACACACATGCATGCACACACACGCACACACACACATGGGCTGGTGATATGACTCAGTGGGTGTAGGTGCTTGCCATCACGCCTGAATTTGACCAGAACCCACAAAGTGGAAGGAGAGAGCTGACACCTGCTAGTTGTCCTCTGACCTCCACAGGTGCTCTGCTGTGTACAAACACCAGATATAATTTTTTAAAAAATGCACACATAGAGTAATTCAACAAATGTCAATTTACAAAGTACACACATGTAATTTTAATTTAGGTTCTACATGTGAGAGAAAACATGTGGTGTTTGTCTCCCCAAGTCTGGCTCATTTTGCCTAACATAATGGTTTTCATTTGGACTGCTTTCCTACAAATGTCATGATTTTCTTCTTCTTTATGCCTGTGTATACCGCATTTTCTTCTTCCATTCATCTGCTGAGGAACAAACACTCTGATGGTGTTTTCACGTGGAGCACCGAGCGGGTGTCAGTTCAAGAGGGAAGAGGTTGTCGGGACAGATCTGGTTGGAACAATAAAGCCTAAAGGGTGACTGAGCTTGGCCTCTGTGGAAGTCACTGAGGTCAGCAAAGAGGCCCTGATCATACAGCTCCTGGGTGATGGAGAGAAACTGAGGTGCCAGTGGGATCTGTGGTTCAGGTAGAGCAGAGACGCTTGGAGATAGGGCGTGGAGCAAGAAAGGAAAGCGCTAAGAACAAAGCCCCAGCCACACAATGCCTGGCAAGTGAGCACAGGGAGGAGCGGCTACCAGTGTCGGAACCAGCTCTGACAGTGAACAGATAAGCCCAGAAGGCTCGCCGAGGTCATTGATGACGTCACTGGAGCTTCCGTTGTCCGAACTCATTGCACGACTCTACTGAGGTCACTGATGACGTCATTGGAGCCTTTCCTCGTCAGAACTGACAACCAGGGAGGCAAGAATGAGGGAGGTCAGAGACTGTCTGGAGGGATGGAGCAAACCCGTGAGATAAACGTACGTGACATTGGGTGGCACTGCAGCAGTCTAGGGAGGGCTCCACTTTGAGGCAGACTCGTCCCATCTGTGTCCTTGGGCCACGTGCGTTCCAGGGAGAGCTATGATTCCATGCAGCCTGCTGGTGGCCGGCAGTGTCACGTTGGCAGGTCGAAAGGCTGGACACTTCTGCTTGAAATAAAGTTATCAGACTCCAGTCATAACACTGCCTTCCTGGGCAGTAAGGACTGAACTAGAGCGTGCGATAAAAAGTGCTCAGTAAAATACTGGGACGACAGTAAGCGTATGATAGACAGCAGCTGTAGAGACATTGACTATTAATAATGTAAAACTAGTGTAAGCTGGGGTGGAAGACCTAGCTCAGACAGAAATGAGCGATTGGGAAGCAGGGGAGGGAAAAGAGTCAGGGTGCAGGTGGGTGGGTGTAAAGAAAAGAGATCTGTGCACTCATCAGTATGTGCCAAACACACATGGCACTCCAGTCCCTCTGCCAACAATGATGGATACAAAAGCAAACAAGAGAAACTCTCTCTAGGCCAGGAAGATGGCTAAGTGGGCAAAGACACCAAACCTGATGTCCCAAGTTCAATTTGTTCTCTGCCCTCCAAGCATGCACTGTGGCATGTACACACACACACACACTAAACAAAATGTAAAAGAAAATGCGTTCTACCTCCAATGAGCTCATAGCAAGAGAAAGAGAGCCATCATGTGCAGAGTGTGGAGATAAATCAGGGTTGTATGGAAATGCAGGAGTCCTAACCGGCCTTGGTTGACCATGAGGAGGAGATCCAGGGGCAACTTCCTGGGAAAGCTGGTGTCTAGCATTAGGCCTGGTTTCCCTACTCAGGAGACAGGTGATGAAGGAAGGAAGAGGAGACAATCCACATTAGGTTCCCAGTAAAGGGGAAACATGGAGGAACTCACGCTGGGGACTTTCGTGATGTGGAAAGATTATGTATTCTTGGGATGGAAGGGTAGCAAGAACTGAGCACAATGCTCAAGCTGATGCCCTTTGGGCACAGGCAGGGTTGCTGTGAGACCCTCACAAGCACACACGAGACTGGAGACAGCAGACAAGGCTTTCAGGTCGAAGGATGTGGAGTTGGGCATGCGTCTGCAGCGCCCGCCTGTACTACGTGACCGTACGGCACTACTCCTGTATTGCGGTGCCTGCTCTACAGGACCATTCACGAGCCTCGGGCAAGGGGCTGGAGATTGAAACACACAAAGACACACAGACAGAAACACGGGTCATCCTTGAAACAGGAATGCCCCCAAAATGTCCCCTTTATTGTGTTCAGGGGCAGCTTATATAGGAATAGCTATGCCCCAGCCAAACACACCAGAAATCACTCCCCTGCCATCAGGAGCTCCCGAGAGTCTCGTGCTCAGAGCAACTGCAGGCTGTCTCAGAGCAGAGGAAAACAAGTTGTTTACAAGAAATTCAGGATCTGGGGGCTCAAGGCTCCCAACACTGTCCAACAGGAGAGGTAATGCCCCCTAAAGATCGAGGTTGAAGTAAAGCCATGATGAGGGCTGGTTGTTGGGGTCCTCGACCGGAAAGAAGAGAATGCAACAAGTGTATTGGGGGGCATCAGAGTTCAGGGAGCCAGGACTAATGAGAGGCTTCTCTGTGGGCAGCTGTAGGGGTCATCAACAGCTCCGGGGATGGTGCCAAGGTCCATCACATGCCAGAGGCACGGTGACTGAAGTGGAAGGCCGCAGGAGCTCAGCAGATCAAGAGCAGAATGTATTTGGGGGAGTATCCAGGTCAGGTGTGTGCGTGGTGACATGTGTGTGCATCTAAAGGCCATAGGACAATGTTTGTCTAAGTTAGGGTCACTGTTGCTGTGACAAGACACCGTGACCAAAGCATCTTGGGGAGGACAGGGCCTATTTGATTTATACCTCCATGTCACTGTTCATCGTTGAAGGAAGTCAGGACAAGACCTGAGGCAGAGGCCGTGGAGGGGTGCTGCTTACTGGCTTGCTCCCTAGGGTTTGCTCAGCCTGCTTCCTTAGAGAACCCAGGAACTCCAGACCAGGGCTGGATCCACCCACAATGGACGAGGTCCCTCCCCCATCAATCACTAATTAAGAAAGTGCCCTACAGGCTTGGCCAAAGTGCAATGAGACATTTTCTCTATTGAGAAGACTCCTCTCTGATCATGCCAGCTTGTGTCAAGGTGATGTAAAACTAGCCAGCACTATGATCCTTAGGTGCCATTCCTGGTCTTTTGTTTTTGTCTTGTTTTCTTTGTTTGTTTTGAGACAATCTTCACTGCCAGAAACCCACCAATTAGGCTAGCCTGGTTGAACAGTGAGCCCCAGGGGCCCACCTGGTCACCCCTTCAGTGCTAGGATTAAAGTGCATATCACACACTTGACATTTTAAAAAAGTGAATTCTGGCGATCAAACCCAGGTCTCCACGCTTTCACGGCAAGCACTTTTCAGACTGAGCCATCTCCCCATTCCGCCAGCACTTTCTACAAATGTGGCGGTGAGACCAGAGTTGGTGCAAGACAGCTATGGGACTAGAGGGTTAGGCACGCCACTTCTAATGACAAGGGACCCTACCCTGGATTCATCCCTGTTGTCTCCCACACTTCCTGAGGGGCTGTTGGTGATTTGTGCTGATTTTTCTTTTTAATTTAAAAAATATAGCCTTTGAACGGGAAGGGTGACCTATTTTCTTGCATGTCCAAATTACATCCTCATGTTCTCCCTCAGGCTGTGGCTCTGTTGCCAAGTGGGCAAGACCAGTAAGCACAAATTCACGACTTCCCTGAGGTTCCATGACTTCTTCGTCCCCGGAGGCTTTCCTTCACTCTCATCATCTAGTAAAGTTCAGAGGCAACGAGCAAGCTACATATGAAATGTGACCGGGATCTGCAGGGACGTATGCAGGGTTTCCCACCTGGCCTTGTGGGAGTTGGAGGGACACATGCAGGGTTTTCCACCCGGCCTTGTGTGTGTCTGCAGGGACGCATGGCAGGGTTTCCCACCTGGCCTTGTGGGTGTCGTAAGAGGCTGCTGACGCTCAAATGAAAGGTATCCCACACCACCTCTCTCATTTATCTCACTGCCTGGTCCAGTTGGAAATACATACAAGACACGTACCATGTCAAAGCAGAGCCAGACAAGCGAAGAACCTTCAGGAAAAGCCATTTTCTGCCATGCTCCTTGGCAGAGCCAAGGACAGGACACTGGCCTTCATTTGAATTCATAAAGGAAGCTATTCATCAAAAGCTTGAAAGACACAGCCCTGAACTCTAATGAGCATCCAATTTTGAGATGGGGGACAATGACCACATCAAAGGAAGACAGGGCTGTGAGAACTCCTGCTGGCAGGGGCCCCAAAGAGGCTGCCACTCCACCTCAAAAGAAGACACAACCCCCACCCCCAGGCAGAGCTCTCTTTAGACAGGCCTGCCTAGCTACTTGGCCTCTCTCTTGGGCCTGGGTTTCCAAGGAAACAGAGTCCCTCACAAGTCAAGCTTCGAATGGAGGGCTGTGCTTCCTTGAAAGTGATCCAGAGCATGGAAGAGAATGTAACTGCAGGCCAATCAGATGGCTACCGGGGGCCTCAGAGGCCCATGGAGATAGGGCCCGGTGTGCCTGTGGAGATGCTGAAGACAAAACAAGAGTGAGTGGTCTGTTAAAGGTGCGCAAGAGCACAGAGAAAGAGGGTGTGAAATCCCCTAGACTCGCTTGGCTTCCTAGGGGACCTCATGCTGAAACATGTGAGCTGCTGGGGAGTCCTGACACCCAGTTATGATTGCTCCCAGAGCCTCTTTTCATAGATTCTACATTTGCCACTTTAGCTGGCCCAAAGTCAGCTAAACAAATAGAGGACAACGGCCTAGGTGATGCCAAGGCAGCAGGGCCTTCTGAGAATGCAGTAGAAGACAGCAAGAGCTGAAGCATGGCCAAACAGAGTCAGAGGCCTAGCAGAGGAAGAGCAGAGAAGCCTCATCCACCTGGACCTCTGGGGTACAGGAAGCTCAGAGCTAACATGGCCTTCTGGAGGTTCCTGCTGCCTTGAACAGAAATAGCTAGACATTCATATGCCGGGCACCTTTGATATTTGATGAGGGGACTCCCAGGAAAAGCACTGTTGCAACTAGAACAGGGTAGTGACCGCAAAAAGCTCTGAAGCAAGAGATGTCAGCTTCTACACCTATGCAGCAGTGTGTGTGTGTGTGCATGCGCGTGTGCGCACGCACATGCACACATGGTGCCCCTTGAGTGTGGTTTGCCTAGAGTATGTGAATTCATAATGGGAATCTTTGGAGCCAGAAATTCCTCTTTATATGCACACCAGGGAAGCCCTAATAAGGGAGGAACTGTGTGATGAGAGTCACACTGGTTACTGCACAAACAGGGAAACATCCTGCATGCCCATCAGAAAGGGGTTGGCAGTGACCATACTACTCAGAAAACAAAAAGGGAGACAACCCAAGTGTCCAGTAGGAGGGGATTGGCAGTGACCACACTGGTTAAGAAGAAAGAGGGAAACACTAGCCGTGTCCATTAGGAAGAGAGTGGACAATCCACCCTAACGACTCCATTCTGAGGAGCGTGTTTCACTAACAGAAAGATAAATGTCACATAAAGGGAGCCTGAGACCCAGGAGACAGTCATGGTGACATGCCACTCAGCCATCAGAAGTGCAGGGAGTTGGTAACTCTCACTTCAGAGCCTCACAGAGTCACTATGGTGTTCCAGTTGTGACTACTCTTCCTGGGAGTTCCCAGTCAAGGCTGCAGGTGACTGCCACACAGACACCTAGCTATGTCTGCCCAAGCAGGCGCGCACTCCTGCACAAGGCCATGCTAACTCCAGGCTCCACCAGGTTGTGGGGAATCGTGGATGGGTGCTCTCTCCATCCAATCCTCTCATGGGTGTCACTCAGCCAACCTCTTAGATCCTAACCTCTCTGACGCTCTTCTCAGAGGTGCACACTCTGACACTCGGTGACAGACAACACAGACACCACGACGCCTTCATGCAGATCACCAGACGCACACTCACATACAGAGAAGTTGTTAGGTAGAGAATGAAAAAGAAGGGGGTAGGGAGCGGAAGAGGGGTAAAGAAGGGGTGGGGGAGAGGAACTGAGGCAGAGGGAAAGGGAAGATGATGAGATCACGAATCTAGAAAACACGTATTTTTCCATACACTTATGTGCACAGGCAGGACTGCGTTGGGAGTTCAGGAGCAGCCTTTCAGGGGCCGCAGCAATTTGCTGCGCAGGGGAGGCTCTGCAATGCTGTGTGCATGGGACTCGAATGCTTTGCTTCAATTTTACCTTCATAAGGAGGATGCAATTGGGTGTTACTTACATAACTAAACATCCTAAAACCACACACCAGGTACTGGGGATCCGGGTCCCCTGAGCCATGACATCAGAGAGTCTCTGTTTGAGTGAGAGGCCCTAGACCTCCGAGAAAGGTTATGTTCAACAAGAATCTGTCATGGGGGCTGGAGAGATGGCTTAGCAGTTAAGAGCTCTGACTGCTCTACCAGAGGACCCGGGTTCAATTCCCAGCACTCACATGGCAGCTCACAACTGTCTATAATTCCAGTTCCAAGGAGCCCAACACCCATGGAAAAACACAAATATACATAAAATAAAAATAGATAAATTAAAAAAAATCTATCAGTTAAAAAAAAAAAAGAATCTGCCAGCCCAGTGTCAGCCCACTAGTCTTTCCATCCCCTGGTTCTGTTGGACTAGCCAGCTGCAACTTGGTTCATCAAGAAGGTGTCCAGAAAGATCTATAGCATGTTTTAAATTGCACAAAACTTTACTAGCCCCCTGGCCATACGGGGCAGGGCTGCTGTAACTCCTGAGCAAAGAATCCTCAGAATTACACTTATAAATCTCCCTCATGTGGCACGGGGGTGCATGGAGACTGCTTCTGGGTGATGCTAAATCTACAGCCCTGCAGGAGAGAGCAGCGCTCGCCGTGTCTATGGTGTCTTTCCCTCTGAAGTTCTCAGGGTCTGCTGGCCTTCCATCCCCCTCTTCCCTCCCTCCTTCCTCCCTACCTCTTCCTTCTTCTCCCTCTCTTGACTTTCTGCCTCTTCCTTCCTCCCCTTAGTGTCCGTCCACAATGCCCAAGGGGAAGGCTAGGTAGAAGAGGAGCCCCAGGCACAGGCTGGACTGGGCTAGAAGCCACCTCCTTGGGTTGCTGGCTTGTTTTTCTTCTCTGGTTTCACACTGGCACTTGGAGGCTGATGTTGGGTCTGCCATCTGGATTGGTGTAAACACCTTTCTATAGCACACCCAGAAGAAAACTTGAGCTGGCTGTGTCTGTCAGGGCTCTTGCTCAGGATGTTACTGTTATTTTTATTATTTTCACTTTTAGGAATCAGTAAAAATGACACCTGAGGCCCAGAGAGATAAATATACCATGTATAAAGACCTGGAAGTCTGAGCTGTGGCCCCAGTGGCTCAGCCAAGGGCGGTGAGGCCGGAGGGCCACAGAGGAGGGTGAGGGTGGGTGAGAAACAACCAAGAGCTTCTGAGAGGTCCCAGCACGGTCACCTCTGAAACTGCGAATTCTTGACCAGAGCCTCTCTGGTAGGCACTTTCTTCCAAGGGTGGAGCATGCTCTGTGCCTGTTCCTTGCTCGCCAAATGTAACGGTTTCCCAGGAGGAAACCATCATCTCCATTACCAGGATGAACTGCACCTGTCGTCACTCCCGACTGCCCTTAAGGCTCTGGGGGCACAGGGTTCTGTGGGGACCTTGCTGGTCCTTCCTCAGCTCTCAGTACCAAGGTCGTGTGCAGTTAGCTCCACATTCCAGTCAGATCTTCATGGACAACCGGAAAGGAGCTGTGAGAGGAAACGGATGACTGAGGGCCGGTGTCAATCACAGCAAACGCAAGCAGCATCTATTTCATGACGGACCAAGGAAGTGGGGTGGTGGGGTGGCTAATGTCCATGGAGCGGCTCGGGCGACAGGGTAGTTAGTTCCTGCACTTCTTTTTTTCTAATAAGAATTCGCATTTCCTTTGTTCTGATTTCCTGTCCTGGGTTCCCACCCAGAATGTTTTGTCTCCTTGGGTTCCTCTTGCCTGTGACAGCTTCTCAGACTTTGCTTGTGTTGGACTCCCTGGCACTTGAGAGGAAGGCTGCCTCTCAGCCTCTACACTGCGGCCGGAGAAATCCTCCAGAAGATGGGAATTCTTGCAGCTTCCACAGACATCTTGAGTTCCACAAGCAGAGACTGGCTGTTGTATGAGGACAGAGGCTTCAGGTTTATTCATCTGGGTCAGTAAGATGGTTCATTGGGCAGAGATATTTAGCTGGCAAGCCCAATGGCCTGAGTTTGGTTCTCCGAACGTAATGGAAGGAGAAAATCAACTCCAACATGAGGTGCTTCACACCACCCACATGCACCACCCACACAGTTAAATAAATGCTTACATCCATCCCTGCTCCAACCACCAAAGTGCTCTCCATAGGAATACAGAGATCGCAGGGACCCAGGCCAATCTGA
The DNA here is from genome assembly GCF_950005125.1 of Chionomys nivalis. Taxonomy (NCBI): domain Eukaryota; kingdom Metazoa; phylum Chordata; class Mammalia; order Rodentia; family Cricetidae; genus Chionomys; species Chionomys nivalis. Next base: position 116,791,973 of record NC_080089.1, read on the forward strand.
AGACCATGGAGATGCTGTTGCTACTGTTAGGATGAGGCACTTGGGTGCTCAATGCAAATCTTTTTTAAAAAGTATTAATTTGTACATTTATAGGGGGTGGGCACATGTGCATTTGTGCCCATGTGGAGGCCAGGGGACAATTTACGAGAATCAGCTCTCCCCTGCCACTGTGAGGCCCCAGAGATCACACTCACAAACAAGGTAGGCTTGGCTTGGTGGCAAGAACCTTCACCTACTCAGTCAACTTGCTGGTGCTCAAGAAAACTTTATATACAAAGCACACAGAGGAATAAAATTACTTTGGTAGGTCATACTTTGCCAAAATCTCTCTCTCTTTCTGTCTCTCTCTCTCTCTCTCTCTCTCTCTCTCTCTCTCTGTGTGTGTGTGTGTGTGTGTCTGTGTGTGTGTGTATGTGCCATTTGGAGCACCTCACCAGTCCTATTTTGCCAAATGAGCAGATGATTCAAATCCAGCACGTTTTTGAGGAGGCCAACAGCACAGTGCTCACATTACAGGGCCTGGGGATGAGCCTGTCTTTGGAGACAGTATTTTCTAATCCTGGTAGGCTTGGGAGGTTTGGTAAGAATCCCTTTGATTGCCGGGTGGTGGTGGCTCATGCCTTTAATCCCAGCACTCGGGAGGCAGAGGCAGGTGGATCTCTGGTCTGCAAGTTCCAGGACAGGCTCCAAAGCTACAGAGAAACTCTGTCCCAAAAAACCAAAATTAAAAAAAAAACAATCCCTCTAACCTTGCAGAACATTGGGGCTTCATTGGCCTGGGTTCAAGGACCTCCAGAGTTCCCTTCTGTCAGTGAAATAATTCTCAGGTGGTAGGTGGGCTGAAAGTGGAGAGAACACAGAGAGTCACAGGAAAACAAAGGTAAGAGCTGAGATACAACAGGCAGCAAAGAGAGAGCGAGCACCTCAGAAAATGAGCGCTGTTCCCAGTCACCCAAGGGAGGACCCCAGGGTTGTCCCTAGAGGCCACTCTGTAGGTGACAGTGCCTTCTGGGATGGAGTCTATGGTGGCCACAGCACAGAGTATGCTGCCAAAGGCTGGGCTGCCTCATAGATCAGAGCCACCAGGAGGACATCTTGGGAAATCTCTGTCACGCTCCCCAGGTTGTTAAATTGCCTGCCCCTGCTCTGCTAAAACGTCAGCCCTTACCTGACTGCCAGCATCTAGCCCTGCCCACAGTTACACACTAGCAAGAACAGACTTTTCTTTAGTCTGCCCACAGACCCTGGGTCCTGGCTTCATGGAGTCACTAGGCTAATATCAAAGTACAAACATATTCACAGATCCAGTTAGATCCTGGAATTCGGATCTCTTTCCGGCTCCTGGCTTCCTGCACCTTCAGCACTAACTTGCTCTTGTTGTTGGCATTTTGGAAGGTGAGGGTCAGAGGAGTTTCCAGAGCTGTGTGCGTGGTGGTGTTAACCAACACCTCGATAGAATATAGAGTCACTTGGAACAAGTCTCCATGAGAGGTTGTTGTGTAGATCAGGTTGGCCTGTGTTGTGTAGATCAGGTTAGCTTGTGTTGTGTAGATCAGGTTGGCCTGTGTTGTATAGATCAGGTTGGCCTGTGTTGTGTAGATCAGGTTAGCCTGTGTTGTGTAGATCAGGTTAGCCTGTGTTGCATAGATCAGGTTGGCCTGTGGATGTGTCTGAGAGCAATTTTCTTGATTGCATTAACTAAAGAGGGAAAGTCTGCCCACTGTGGGCAGCACCGTTCCCTGGGTTTGGTCCTGCAGCTGACCAAGCAGGCAGATATGCCTTTGTTGTCTGCTCGTGACTGCAGGTTAGATCAGCTGCTTCAACGTCCTGCCTGACTTCCCTGCAGTGATGACTGTGACCCAGGACTGTAAGTAGAACACACCTGTAGGGATAAGCCCCACCCATTGGGGGTGTGTTTGCCTCGGGCTAATGTTTACTGATAAATCTGCTGGGCATGATCCCAGCAGCCCCTTTTCCCTGCTTTCCTGTTCTCCGTGGGAACCTGTGGTCCTGTAAGTCTATTTCCCCATTAAAGCTGTATATATTTTTATAATCTGTCTGCATTCATTTACGTCGTTACATTTTGGCGCCCAACGTGGGGCACAAACCCACGACCCTGAGACATTGTTTACAGTTGAAGATTATTGTCTTCATATATTGCACAGTTGTTTATTCTTTTAGTCTTCAAGTTAGATAGGTACTGAGAATTATATGTTTGTCATATTTATTTTTAGGTTAATCAGGTCTTTTAGATACATAGAGATTATATTTAGTATAGATAGTATGATCTTCAGCCTCTTCGAAGAGCTGTAAAAAATGGCCTTTAATCTAACCTAAAATTTCTGTGCCAACGAGACACAATTACTCCTGGCAACGCCACTCTACTCCCGAGAGAATGTTGAGCACCAAAGACACTCCACTGGGAGCTTGTCTTCTTGGCAGAACTGGCCTTTGGATTAAGAAAAGCCCATACCTCAACTTCTGACAAAGATACAAAATATCCCTAAGTGGATAAAACAGGATTGTCTTATCCTGCCAAGACAGGGTAGGATAGTTCTAAGAATGGTATGTCAGTTATGTTAAGCCTTAGCCAAAGTTGGTTGACTCAACATTACAAACGAGACTTTGGGTGATTGCCCAGATAGTCAGTTGTCTCTGTCAATTGTTACACATTTTGGATATCTCTCGTTTGTTAAGTAATATTTATTCCCTTCTCAAATCTTTGACGGAGTTAAAGATTATATAATTGTAGTTACTCTCTATGTTGTTTAGACTCCTTGAGATAAAATGGTTAACAAAACTTTTGTTCTCAATATTGTTTGTTATATTTAGTATTTGTTATTATTGTATATGGTTGTATTTGGTTTAGTTCTGTCTTATTTAGACAAAAGGGGGAGATGTAGGAATAAGCCCCACCCATTGGGGGCGTGTTCGCCTCAGGCTAATGTTTACTGATAAATCTGCCGGGCAGCCCCTTTTCTCTGCTTTCCTGTTCTCCGCAGGAATCTGTGGTCCTGTAAGTCTATTTCCCCATTAAAGCTGTACATATTTTTATAATCTGTCTGCATTCATTTACGTCGTTACACACACCTTTCTTCCTTAACACAGCTTTTTTGGGGATATTTTATCGCAGGCTCAGAAACAAGACTCTGACGGTGTGGAAGGGGTGCGGAGGAAGACAGTGTCCCTTGACTGATGCTGGGTTCACAGTGCCGGACCAGAAGCGCGTATGGAGCTGTGTTGTGTCACACACAGTCATTTCAATTTCTACTTTTAATTAGTTACACATTTGAAACACTTGAAATTTAGTTCTTTGACTCACCACGAGACACATGGCGGGTTCCCAGCGCTCACGCACTGCCCTTGCAGCCATATTGGACAGCTAGATGTAGTCTGTCTTCCCTTCATCCCCAAGACAGTACTTCCAGGTAGAGTATTAGTTCAAATGCTGGACTACCCCAGTAGAAAAATCCTAGCTCAAAATGATAATGTTGTCATCACATTTTAGCAAGTCATATCCGTCCATGGCTGGGAGTCCGGATAAGGTGGAACCAGGCCCAGTGTGGTCAGTGGGGTCGGAAAGCTCCCAGCATCCTTTGGTTTCAACATATGTTATTCTCATTAGTGCCTGCACACCAAGTAAGTCTATGTGACTGCTGAATGGTGACCCAAGGCATTTGGAACACCGTGTGCCCTTGTTCATATGTCTCCTCCAATCTGATTGGAGCAAGAGGGTCACAGCCCTTTCCTGGCTCAATTACGGGTGCCTGGGACATAGAAAGGGGGTCACAGCCCTTCCCTGGCCCAACTACGGGTATCTGAGACATCCTTGAACTGCTCAGTACGGATCAAACTCCTCTGTGAAAGGAGCAGATTAGAAAAACCTGAACAGGTACTGGGAAGAAGCTCGGTCAGGAAAGCACTTGACTGTGAGCATGACAGCCAGGGGCAAATTCCCAGAACCCATGCAGAGGAAGCCTGGTGCAGCAATAGGCACTTGTAACCCCAGCTCCTGGGAGGCAGAGACTGGAGATCCTTCACACTCACTGGCTTGACTTAGTTGACAAACTCCAGGTCAGTAAGAGACCTTGTCTCAGAAACACAAGGTGGATGGTACCTGGAGATTGACACATGGTATTGTCCTCTGACCTCCAAATACACGTATGTGCAGGTGCGCACTTGCACAAAGAAGTACACATATATGCATGCACATACATTGAGGGAAAAAAGGCTTTAACAAAAAAATTACACTTCTATTACAAAGAGGAAAGAGGACGACGGATGAGGGATAAGTCACCAATACTGTCAACTACAGGGGGGTCTATAATTCTTCACGCTACAAATAAGGAACTGAGTATGGGATGGGAAGGTCACAGGGAGGATTAAATAAATAACCCCAATCACAGTACACCCTCAGGGCGGAACAGAGGCCCAGGGGGGTCTGGTCTGCTGTGATCTGTGGCCACGTGCTGCCTACCACACGTGGGTCTTCTCTGCTCTGATCTGTGGCCACATGCTGCCTGCCGCACGTGGAAGACATGTTTTGTCACTCAGAGCCACTGGAGTGGTCACCACCTTGGTCTTGGTGGCCTTAGGGAGCTGATCACTAATCAAGAGGCCTCACTCTGATTGCTTTCCTGTGTAAGCCACTTTGGGTGATCTGTTGGACAGGGCTCTATGCTGCCTCCCTCTACCCCCTTTATGTTAAATATATGGTTTTTATCCTCAGAGGGGGGTTATCTCAGAGCAGAATTGGCAAGGTTAAACACTATCTATAAAATACATTCGACTGGGCCATGAAATGAATTACATAATATAGCAGTCATCTACCTGACTCTAAAGGAAAAAAGAAAACCTGCAAAATGCTTTTCTGTTAGGTATGGGTGAGTATTTTATATCTCCTCCCTTCCCATAAAGGTGAAAATGACCTTGGTTCTGAGGAAGCAGAGATAGATTGGGCAGGCTTGGATCAACCTAGTTCCATTTCACTTAGTCCCCACTAAAATCGCCAAGGAGTGAAAATAGAGATTGAATTTATTTTACTATATATTGCCTCATTTGAACTTTAGTAAGGCATTAGCTTCTAAAGAAAACCCTCCCCTTCTATAATCTCTTATTGATGGGATGTTAAGGAAATTGCCTTGACGTTATTGATTCTGAGCTATGAGGTACAGCATACTGCCGTGTGTTAAACTGAGAAAAGTGGGCTGGTTGTCTCTGCAGGGATGGAATTTGCTGACTGTGCGGTACTTTGGGCCTGCCCAACACGCATGGCTGTTTTCCCCAAAGAGCAAATTAATAAAATTGTCTTTTGGGCGCAGCAGAGCCTTTGAGCCGCGACCTTGCTTGAAATGAATGAGCAACGGAAGGACCTTGGGAGGAAGCAGAAAGCTAAGGCCTCTTACAGCTCCACCTTCCTGGAATGTAAAATCCCCCTTAAGACTCTTCACCCCAGGATGGTAGAGAGAAACTCGGTGGTCAAGAGAGTTTGGTTCCCAGCTGCCACAGCTGGTGGCTCACACTGCCTTCAACTCCAACTCTGGTAGATCCAACGCCCTCTTCTGGCCTCTGTGGGCATGACATCAGTGTGTATCTACATACCCCCAACACACACACACACACACACACACACACACACTAGCTAAATAAATAATGGTGTTGGAAATCTTCACGAATCACCCAGAAACTCTGTCTGGCAAGGATGCTTAATCTTTTAGAGCCTGACTCTTCGCCGGTAAGTGTTGTAGTGGGGTGGGAAAGCTGTCATTTTGGCTGACAACAGTGCCCTCCATATTTTTTCAGGAGATTACTCTGTGAAACTCTGGCTAATGAGGGCATTGCCCCATAAGGACACAGTAACATGGTAGTTAGCATTTTTAGCATGAAAAAGCTGAAAACTGGGAGGAGCAGCTGGGGAGATGGCTCTGTCTGTAAAATGTAAGCTATCCAAGCATAAACACCTAGCTAACCCTACCATACCTCTTGTAGGCAGAGACTGCTGGTTTGTTCCCCGGGCACCCAGACCCAAAATAATTACACAGAAACTATATTAAGTAAAGCACTGCTTGGCCCATTAGCTGATGCATATTTCTAGCTGACTCTTACATCTTAAATCAACCCATCTCTATTAATCTGTGTATCACTATGAGGTCGTGGCCTACTGGAAAGTTTCCACCAGACTCCAGTGAGTGTCTTTCTCCTTCAGTAGCTATGGCATCTCCCTGACTCCGCCTTCTTTCTCCCAGCACTCAGTTTAGTTTTCCCCGCCTAGCTCTATTCTGCCACAGGCCAAAGCAGCTTCTTTATTAACCAATGCTAATAAAACACATTCACAGCATATAGAGGGGAATCCTATGTCAAACACTCAGTTCGTTTATTCTTTCTCTAGAATACCTTACTTGTTCAGTTGGCCCAGTGGTCCTCAGGTGGGGATAGCTTCCTTTGCAAAAAGGAGCACAGAATAATGGGCCAGTTGTCTGCCCCGATTGGGGGAAGTATAAAACCATAAGTCTACTGACTCAACCTGTCCTCTCTAGACAGACCAGAGAGGCTCCCACCTGTCACCTACCTGTTTCCTCAACCAACCCAGTTCCTGCAACAGAGAGACTAGTTCACAGATGTCAACTGTCCGAGAAATCCAAGGCTGGGGACCACCCACCCCCCTCAGATGACCCCCAAAGCACAGGTCAAAGCTTCCCAAGGGATGCTCAAAGGTGATAATGAGTCACTTTCTTGGGTGACAGATGAGGAAAGCACCAGTTGAACAAAGGAAGCGATTGACAGGCCTGTGCTCTGGGTACCACATGATCTGGCTGTTTCCTCCATTTCAGTAAAGAGGATGGGGTGTGGTGGAAGGGTTGAGAAAAGTCAAGGAGAGAAGAGGGTAACAAGGACAGCGGAAGCCCAGGGGCCTGAAAATGCAGGTTGAATTGCCCTGGGCCTGAGGTGACACCAGATGATATAGTCATCATCATCCAATGGCCCAGATATCTCCAGGTGGAAATGTATGAACCAGCCAGACAGATAACAAGACCCTGCTCCCAGGAGGCCTGTCTCCTTCCTACAGTCCATAGTCTCTCATCAACTCCAGACTGCTACTGCCAAGCAAGCAAGCATGTGTGTCCCTTGGGGTGTCCTGTTCCTACTTTCTCTCAAGAAAAGTCAAGGATGTAGATTTTCTTCATGGAGAGAAATGATTTTGGAATATTAGAAAACAGTCCAAAAATACTTCTATCAGGATGTCAGTCAATCAAAACACAGCTGAAGGCTGGATCTAGTCCTGGGTTGGTATAAAACAGTGGTCTTCGAACTTGAGTAGACACCCAGAGATCAGCAGAGCTTAGGAGGATACAGTTTGGCTCCCCTGGAGGAGCAGCCCAGGAGCATGCTCTTGTTTTTCTCCTTTTCTAAAACCCTTGTTGTCTTCTAACCCAAGACAACCAAGTAGCCAAGGCTGACTTTGTACTCTGGACCCTCCTGCATCTACCTGCATCTCCTGCTGCTGGGATTTTAATACTTGTGCCTCACTGTGCCTGGTTTTTGGCAGTGATGGGGATCAAACCCAAGGTTTCTTGCACGCTAGGTAAGTATGCTACAGGCTGAGACACACATACATTCCTAACGAATTCCCTGGAGACAGAGGCAGGCTTGGTCCTCAGGGCACATCCTGAGACTCGTTGCCTCTGGTGATCATGAGGGTCTCCAGACTTTCGTTCTGTCCCAATGATGTCCTGCTGGCTTGAGAAAGGCATTGTTCTCCTCTCCAAGGGCCTCTGTGAAGCAGGTCTTTGTGTGGCCTCCCACTCTCTAAAATCTGTCTTGAGCTCCTGTCTTTAAAATAGGAGCCATGGGTGCTAATCTGGGGCTCTTTCATTTCCTGAGTAATATATTGTTGGCAAAGTCTGAACCCAAAGCATCACCATGCGTACCCTCTTTAGTTCCCAAGCCAAAGCATCACCATGTGTGTCCTCTTTAGTTCCCATGCCAAAGCCCCTCTGCTAAAGCCAGTTTCCCCTGACCTGCTTGCTCAGCAACACCAGGAGCACAGCTATATTCTGTAAGATCCATACAAGTCCTCTGGATAACAGGGCTTCTGTGGGGTTGCTCTAATTGCCTGAAGTTTGAAACACATTTTTAGCCTCTTCCACCTTCTGAGAATAAGGTCCAACCAAACTGAGGGAAATGTGTATGCACGCGTTTGGGTACTCATGAGGGCATGAGAGCTCAGTTTCCGTTACCATGGAGTTAGCAAGAAAGTGGCAAGGGCAGAATTCCCACTGTTTGCTTCCCTTAATGTTTTTATTATTGTGTGTGTGTCTGATGTGTATATGTGTGTGTGTGGTGTGTAGTGAGTATTATGTGGTGTGTATAGTGTGTATGTGTGTGCTATCCAAGTGTATGTATGTGTGTGGTGTATGTGTGTGTTATGTATGTGTGTGGTGTGTAATGTATGTGTGTTATGCATGTGTGTGGTGTGTAACATATGTGTGTTATGCATGTGTGTATATGTGTGAGAAGATGTGCTTACCTGTGCATGCACATTTGGAGGCCAGAGTGTCTTTTTCTGTCAATCTTCACTTAATTTTTGAGACAGGGTCTCTCTCTGAACCTGGAGCTTGCAGTTTGGCTACAATGACTGGTCATCAAGCCCCACACTCCTCCTGTCTCTACCCCCAGTGCTGCAGTTACACACACACACACACACTGACACACTTGGTTTTTATGTGGTGCTAGAACTCAAACTCAGGTCCTCATGCTTGAACTTCGTGTAGCACACCGATTAAGTCGCATCACCTGCCTCTTATCTATTTTTAATTTGTTTTATGTATATATGTCTAAGTTCTATATGATGTCTGATCCCTGCAGAGGCCAGAAGAGGGCATCTGATCCTCTGGCACTCACGTTACAGATGGTTATGAGATGCCATGCAGCTGCTGGGAACTGAACCTGGGTCCTCTGGAAGAGCAGCCAGTGCTCTTAACCACTGAATCCATCTCTCCAGCTTCCTTTAATCTATGTTTTAACTAACACATGAAAATTACACATATTTATGTGGTACAAAAGATGTTTGATGCTCAGACACACAGTGTAATGTTCAGGGGAGGCGAGGCCTGGCCCTTTAAGCATCTGCCATCACTCTGTGATGGAGACATTCCAAGTCCCTTCCCCAAGCTGGCTCTCTATAGCCATTGCTCCATGCAATAGAAGGTCACACACAGCTTGGTAGCCATTGGCCAGCCTTCCATGTCCTCCCCACAGCTATCATCCCAAGAACTTCTATTGAGATCTGAGTCTTTTCAACCCCAGACTCACAGAGCTGACCAGATCTCCATTCTCTAAAACACAAGTCCCGACTGGAACACAAAACTCTCCGTCCTCCATTTTCCCCAGAGGGAGGTGCCAGGATGATTGGAAACACACATATGGGCAGCCCTGAAAGCTAGAGAGAGGGGATAGCAGCCGGATCCTGTTGCCATGATGGCAGTTGCATCAGCTACTCATCCTGTTGCCATGACGAGACCCCTGATGAAAGCTCTCATGGAAGGTTTGTTTGGGCTCACACTTTAAGGGGCATGGCCTAGCATAGGGGAGGTGATGTGGGGACCTAGGGACACGGCCTAGCATAGGGGAGGTGATGTGGGGACCTAGGGACACGGCCTAGCATAGGGGAGGTGATGTGGGGACCTAGGGACACGGCCTAGCATAGGGGAGGTGATGCGGGTATGAAGGGATAAGGTCTAGAATAGGGGAGGTGATGTGGGGGGTGAAGGGGCATGACCAAACATAGGGGGGCAATGGCAGGGATGAAGGGACACGGCCTAGCACAGGGGAGGTGATGCAGGGAGAAGGTGAGCTGGCTGATCAATTACACCTGTAGTCAGAAAGAAACGAGAGGCAAACATTGGTGCTCAGGTCACTTTCTCCTTTCCGTTCTGCCCAGAACTCCAGCCCACGGTGTTAGTGTTGTAATAGGAGCAGCGGGCTGGGCTCCTGGCACCCGGCCGCCCGCACGGCTAGCTTTACCCGAAATAATTACATGGAAACTGTATTCTCATGAACACTGCCTGGCCCATTAGTTCCAGCCTCTTATTGGCTAGCTCTTACATATTGATCTAACCCATTTTTAATATTCTGTGTAGCACCACGAGCTGGCTTACCAGGAAAGATCTTAACCTGCATCTGTCTGGAGTGGGAGAATCATGGCGACTCCTGACTTGGCTTCTTTCTCCCAGCATTCTGTTCTGTTTACTCCACCTATCTAAATTCTACCCTATCAGAGGTCAAGCAGTTTCTTTATTAATTAACCAATGAAAGCAACAGATAGAAAGATGACCCTCCTCCATCATTTCCCCTTTTTCTGTTTAAACAAAAAAGAAAGGCGTTCACTTTGACATAGTAAAATTACATATAACAAAACAGTTATCAAACAAGAATTACAGTTACAATATTTATATCTATTTTATCCTTTATTATAACTAAGGAAAACTATAAATATCTATCCATTCTTTAACTCCATCAAAGACTCCAGAAAGATATAATATTACCTAAGTAAACAAGAACTAAGAAACTTTAAACTCGAGAAATGACAGACATCTCGCTGCCTGGACAGTCACCCAAAGTTCTTTTGTACCGTTGGGGCATCCATCTTTGGCCTTCAGGCCCATAGTTTCCAGCAGACATTTCCATGAAGCAGGAAATTTCAAACGCAGTTCAGTCACTATCTGCTGTGTCCTGCAGAATATCTCGCAGACTCTTTCATGAGTCAGGAACCCCGAAAGACCATCTCACCTTTAGGCAAGTTCATCAGTCCTCTTTCTGCGGGTTCTTTGTGTCCAGTTCATGCATCAGTCCAGGCAAACACAGTTTTGTGCCCAAATGGCTATCAAACTCCATAAGGATCCTCTTTGATGTCCATCTTCCTCTCAAAGTAGATTGGTGCTGCCAGGAGCAGACATGTCTCATTGTAATGAAAAGCCCTAAGTTATTAAAATATTTTAAATGCCATATTCTGCAGTCTTTGAAAGATATGAAGAATGCCTATCTTACTGAAATATATCTCTATATATCTAGAAAATCTAACTAACATGACTACAAATTTGACTATTATTGATGATTATCCATTAGCAACCTATATTTTCTAATTATACATTTCATTTTTAAATGAACTACACAGTCACAATACCTTAATCAAGATCAGAAATACATAACATATAACAAAATTGACCTTAAAATCCACACCAATGCAAATTATTCATATCTATATCATATCCCCCTTTAAATGTAAAAGAACATTTATAAACCATATTTGGGAACATGGGCTCAGTTTTTCTCTCCAAACTGCTTTCTGCTGAATGGGGGCGTTGTTATTTAGGTCTTTCATGGTAAGACTGATGCTACACAGATTATTAGAGATGGGTTGATCGGGATATAAAAATTAGCCAGTAAGGGCTAGAGATAATGGCCAAGCAGTGTTTAAAAGAATACGGTTTGTGTGTTGTTATTTCGAGGCATAAGCTAGCCAGGCAACTGGGAGCTGGGGCGGCAGGAACGCAGCCCGTAGCTCCCACACCATGTCAGGGTTGGACCTCCTTCCTCATCACCCCTCTGGAAATACTCTTCCTGACGCAAACCCAGAGCTGTGCCTCCTAGGTTATTTGAAATCCAGCCAAGGTGACAGTGTAGAGTCTCCATGCCCATGACTCTCCTAAAAGACCTGCCGCTAAGACCATGCTTCTCATGGGGCTGGATCTAAAAATGTAATCCCAAAGGTTCCACAATGCTCCCACTTCCCCAATTGTCTTTATATCCTTTAAAAAACATCCCAGCATTCCTAGGCTCTAAAAACAAGATGCTAGTAGGCAGCCTTACTGTAAGCATCTGGGGAAGCCATCATCCAGGGAAGGAGGTCACTGGGCAGGTGTCATGGGCCAGGCCTCTGAAACTGCTGGGCTCCACAGACATTGTTGGAGCCAAGGAGTGAGGTCTCTGGAATGGAGTGTCACAAACAGAACTAAGCTGAGAGACCAGGCTCTGCCCCACCCCAGGCTGCATTTGGAAGGTTGGTGCAAGTGCCCAGGCCTCCTGAGCAACTTACCACCATGTACCCCACCACACAGGTCACACTCTCCTGAAACCACTCTAGCTCATCAGTAGTGGACTTGATGCCACAGGCAAGGACGAACCTACCCTGAGGGCATGCGTGTAGGGAGCTGACTCCACCACCTCATCGGAGGCAGGTGGCCCCAGTGTCTCCTTCTGACCTGTCTGACTAACACCCAGGCCCACAACTGGGTCCTAGCATCTACCCCATCTAGGTCCTGCAGGAGCTTGTGAAGGGACTGGTCCTGTGGAATGATAGCCCTCAAATCTCCAAGACACAGGATACCCCAGAACTCAGTGAAGATCCAGTGAGGATGGTGTACCAAAAACCAGGGTCCTGCCTGTCCATGGTGACCTGTGAGCAGGACCACAGAGAAGCCACCTCCATGGCCTCCCGCTGCCTCTGGCTCCTGCAGGGGCTCACCTCTAGGCAAACCCTGAGGCTTGTGCCTGGCCCTAAGTAAGCAGTATGGAGATCCTGTATGGAGATCCGAGCAGGGGCGGACCAGAGGATCCCCTGACTCCTGGCCCAGCTGTTTGCCAGCTGTCTGTACCTAACTTTTGACTTCTCCCTGACCCCCGGTTTATCCTCTTGTGCAATGAGATAACAGTGCCCACTCTATACTGGGTTAGTGAGGGCTCAGAGATCTCAGAACCCATCTGAGAACTTCCATCTCAAGTGAGGTTCCCACAGCAACGCCTGCAATAGGAATTTGAGAGCATGTGGTTGCTTTGGGGGTGAGGGAGTGCCCCCCACAGGAAGAGAACATGGATGGCATGAATGATCAGCCAAGGAAGAAGCCACACACTGGAGCCTAGATTACAACACAGACAGGACTCCTAGAGGCCAAGGGCACACACTGTTGCAGGCTAGCCCTGGGAGGGAAAGGGGCCATCACGGGACAGCCCTCTGGGAGGGTCGGCTCCTGTTCAACTGAGGTAATTCCCCAGAGACAGCACTTTGTGGGGAACCTCTTCTGTGCTCACCGTTCTAGCACAGCCAGTCACCCCAATTATCTGTGGCCTTAGGGACCCATGGTCAAGCAGGGCCTGAACTGTGACTCATGGCATGAGGGGGCAGGGAGGGAATGCAGGGTAGTGAGACAGCGTGAGAACACACACCTCACGTCAGCTTCTGTGTGTCACTTCCCGAGCTCTTGCATCGTTACTACGATTCGTCTCTCACTGTGCCTGACTTGCAAAGGCAACTTTAATTGTAGATACGTATAAACATAGCTGTCGGTATTATCTAGTTTCAAACATCCAAGAAAGGACTTAGAAGATAGCCTCTCGTGGTATGGTGGTATGTGTTGGGGAGTGGGGCCTACAATTCTAGCAATAAACCATCCTGCTCAGTTGGCAGAGACATGTCTTCAGTCTAGAGCGATTATGAGATACATCACAAACGCTAATGGCCGCCTCACACCCACACCTTCATCCCGGGTACCACATTCAGGTATTACAGGATGCGTCCAGGCAGCGATGGCTTTGCCAGGGACAATGACCGTGTCCCCTGACACTCTCTTCTAGCTGACCACTCTGCCCAGGTGGCTCTTCTCTAAGGATCAAGAAGGGCCCATTTACGAAGACGGAACACAGCTTCCTTTCTCCAGGAAAGTGACACAGAGCTGCAGACAGAACTGGCAGGCAGCTAGGCCCCCTGGGGATGCTTAAGCATGCAGGCTGGAGCCCAGCAGTCCTGCTGTGCTAGTATGTTTCCTGTTGCCATGACAAATACCTGAGTCAAGGAACTTATAACAAGGGGAGGTTTGTCTTGGTGTTCTGGAGGCTTCTGTCTATGATGAACTGGCTTCTTTGCTTCAACCCTGTGATGAGGTGGCCTGCCACAGCGGAACCAAACTGCTTACATGCCCCAGACTGGAGAGGAAGAAAGAACCCAAGTCCGGCCATCTTCAAGGGTACAGTGACAGTCACTGGAGGCCCTCTCACCAGACCTCCCCACCTAAAGAGTCCATCACCTCCTGTTAGCACCATGGACTGAGGATGAAGCCTCCAGTGCACACACACAGAGAATATTCCAGACCCAAAGGCTGCCACTTGCTGACTCAGAGTCAAAGGCCTGTGCACACCGCATCGTGAACTTGCATGCCTGGCACTGTCTTTGTTGTCTTGCACACACCTCTGGGCCACTCCTTACACTTGCTGTGACTTGTCCACTTCCTCTTTTGTGTCCAAGAAAAGAGTGAGAACCCGAAGACAACATTAAGTCCAGAGACACCAGCATATGCAAGCCAGGTGGAGAACAATTAACCACCTTTCCTACTCATCGGTGTAGTTAGCAATGGAATCAAGAAGCAAAGCATTGAAAGCCCCTAACACTGTGCCATGCACACAGTAGACATGCAAAAATACATCCCCACGGCCCAGCTTGGTGCTACATGTGTGCCAGCATTTATGAAACGTAACTGAGATAATCAAGTTAAAGCTGTTTGGCTTCCAGACTGAAAGGATGTGGAGGAGGGAGGCTAGGACACTTTGATCTCACTGTCTGCCCGCTGTCCTCTTATACTTGCTGGTTTGACAGCTTGTCATCAGCTGTCTACACATAGAAAGATCTGCTCCTGCCTATGCAAAGCCTCTGTCTTGCAACATTGACCAGGATGGATGGATGGATGCATAGATGGATAGATGGGAAGATGGATAGATAAATGGGCAGATAGATGGATAGATGGGTGGATGGATTGATAGACAGGTAGATGGAAAGATGGGCAGATGAGTGGATGGATGGATGGATGACATGTGGGTGGGTGGATGGATGGATGGATGGATGGACAGGTGGGTGGGTGGGTGGATGTATGTATGTATGTATGTATGGATGGATGGATGGATGGATGGTTGGATGGATGGGTGGATGGATGGATGGATGGATGGATGGATGGATGGATGGATGGATGGACAGGTGGGTGGGTGTATGTATGTATGTATGTATGTATGGATGGATGGATAGACAGGTAGATGGATGGATGGATGGTTGGATGGATGGTTGGATGGATGGATAGACAAGTGGATGGATGGATGGATGGATGGATGGATGGATGGATGGATGGATAGACAGGTGGATAGATGCATGCATGGATACAAATGAAACCAGAGCCACATGGCCTTGGCACTTGGCAACACAGCCTGGAGCCCTCCAGACTCAGCAAATATGATGAATTGATATTGTGTCAGCATTGACTCTGCCAGCCCTCTTGTTTGGCCTATAGAGATTTTAATTTTCTTTTAATTACTTGAAAACATTTGCAATCAGGAGGATTGGAGTAAGAGGGAGTCTGGACTTCTGGCTTCACTTTAAAAAGTGACATTGCTCAAACCCCTTAATGCCTGGCATCCATTGGCTAGACCCCAAAATAGCTGATGTCTTTGGCAGAGACCACACTGTCCATTTTTCCACAAGCCACGCCATGCCCCCTTGTCCAGCTTCACCTCTGAATGTGCCTGCTTGGCCACAGCCCACCTCTTTGTCACTCTCCTTGAATGACCCCTCATGTAGGAGCCCAGCCCCTCCACAGGTCTGATAGTAGCATTTACTCATTGAGCCCTTATAGCAAACAGAATGTTTGGGTGACTTCCATGTTTTGTGCTTACAATGATCCCCAAAGTAGATGCTGTTAATCCTGTTCTGAGGGGCTAGCAAAGGGATATTTAAAGAGGCCCACATGTTTCCTGTGATCACAGGAAGCCCGTGGCAGAGCCAGGGCTGAAACATGGAGCCAGCCAACCCTAGTGTTCCAAGTCCTTGGGCAGAGACTTAGCTTCGTATGTGTCTTTAAGGGATTCAAGAGTGTAAACCCCCAGAGAAAAGCTTATAGGAGCCAGAGGTTAGGAGGGTGGGGAAAATGGTATCTTCTGGATGTCATGGAATCTCCACACTTGGACTGGACTGCAGCTGTGGCTGCCTGTACAGGATCTGCGCAACATGAAGCCAGTCAACACACGGTCTAACTAGCCTCTGCTTGTTTATGTCCCATGTCTTCCTCTCCAGGGTGGACTGTACCCTCAAACTGCAAGCCAAAATCAGCCCTCCCTCAAGTGGCTTCTTTCAGACATCTGTCACAGCAAGGAGGAAAGTAACTAAGCAGCCGCCGTCCCTACCTGAGACTCACTTTTTTTTTAAAGATTTATTTATTATATATACAACATTCTGCCTGCATGTATGCCTGCCCACCAGAAGAGGGCACCAGATTTCATCATAGATGGTTGTGAGCTACCATGTGGTTGCTGGGAATTGAACTCAGGACTTCTGGAAGAGGAGCCAGTGCTCTTAACCTCTGAGCCATCTCTCTAGGCCCCTGAGACTCACTCTGACTCCAAACACAGATGTGCTTATCTGTGAAGCAATCGCCACAGTCAGAGGGTTGGGACATGGAGCTGGAGTTGGTTTATCTGTCCATCCGCAGCAAAAGACGTGGAAAGAGGAATGGGTGGGTTCTCTAGAGGAGTGGGGGGTGGGTGCTGGGGAGGAACCTGCAAATGTGTCCTGCAAGTTTTCTCCTTTGCAGCCACCACGTTGGTTACTAGAGACTGCTGATTGAACAAACCTCCAGCGCTGACCAAACAGGCAATAGACTATGAAGATAGTGTTGTAGCCCATGGGGACGGTGTTGTGGCCTGTGGGGACAGTGTTGTAGCCTGTGGGGACAGTGTTGTAGCTCGGGGACAGTGTTGTAACCCGTGGGGACAATGCTGTAGCTCATAGGGACAGTGTTGTAGCATAGGATTCGCCTCAGTACCCCTCAGTACAGTAGCCAAAGGACTCTTTATCCACATTTTCAAAATCTTCTCTAAGGTGAGTGGCTGGTGGAAAGCCTCCTTACTCCTTACACAAGACCCAGAGGAAGAGGGTCTGTTCTGTGGATGACATAGACACCTTTCTGAATTGAGTCTGAGTGCAGAAATGCTGTGCACCACGCCCCCGTGTCTGCGCTCTGTGCACTGGCACCCAGTTCACGAGCTTCGGGCAGGGGGCTGGAGATTAAAACACACAGACACACACAGACAGAGGGACAGAGACATGGGTCATCCTTGAATTCCCCAAGAATGTCCCCTTTATTGTGTTCAGGGGCAGATTATATAGAGATAGCCACGCCCCAGCCAAACCCACCAGAAACCACTCTCCTGCCATCAGGAACTCCTGAAGGTCTCATGCTCAGAGCAGCTGTAGGCACTCAGATCAGGGGAAAACAAGTTGTTTACAAGAAATTCAGGATCTGGGGTCTCACTGCTCCCAACACAGAAACAATGGGACAACCTCAAACAGGGATTCCCTGACCGTGGGACCACCTCCCACCAGGATTCCACCCCCACCCGCCATGGGACTGCCTTCCACCAGGAACCCAACTGTGGAACCACCTTCTGCCAGGATTCCCAGCCAGGGAACCGCTTTCTGTTGGCATCCCTAACCATGAGACAGCCTCATTCTCTGATCCCCAGCCATGGGACCACCTTCCGCCAGGATTCCCAGCCAAGGAACAGCCTCAGGTCCTGATCCCCAGCCAAAGACTCTGTGACTAGGACTGAAGCCAATGCCTGGATTCATTGACAGACTGTTCCAGAAGATACCACGAGGTAGGTAAGGCAGACAGCTAACATAGAGTGGCCTATGAGCGATTGTCACTCGGGCACAGTGCCAGATGAGTCAGCTGTGTTGGTGGCAATAGGTTTCTTCGAGGCATTCAGCGTGATAAAGTTCAGTGTAATCACAAACTCTGTCCTTCTTGCCCATCTGAGAGAGCAACCCAACCACTTCCATTATGTCCAGGTCCTGTGTGTGTGGGTGCTCCAACCACATGGGGCCTTAGGGAAGACGTGACATGGGGGCTTCAGGGTGGAAGAAGATTCTTGAGTGGATTGTGGTTAGAATGGCTCTTTGGCATATGTTACCAAAGCAGGGAACCTTGGGAGCCCGCTGTTCCCACGGACGTGTGGAGGGAAGAGACTTTCAGCCTTATTCACATTGCTTCCCAGGGACGGTCATGGCTTTCAGCTGTGGGTGACACACTACCTGACTGATTGTGGCCCCAAATGAAGAGATATCACTGTCACTCAAATGAAAATCAGACATGGAGGCTGAGAGAGACCCGTGAAATAGTGTCCTGTTCACCGGGGACATGAGCTTTTTTCTTCTGTCTCTTATCTATCTGATTTGATTTCATTGTGTTCTTCAAAAGTTCATTATGTGTATATGTGTGTGTGTCTCCGTGTGTGTATGTGTCTGTGTGTTTTTCTTTGTGTGTATGTTTGACTGTCTATATGTATGTATGTCTGTGTTTTTCTTTGTTTATGTGTACGTGTGTGTGTGTGTGTTTCTCTGCATTGTGTTGCTCATGAAACTTATACCAAGACTATGGGAGAAAAAAAAGATCGGAAGGAATGATTGGGAAGGGAGGAAAAGGAGGAAGAGAAGAAAGGAAAGAAGGAGGAGAAAGAAGAGGAAGGAGGGACAGAATAAACATGGCATGGAAGAAGGACAGCTCATAGAGGAAGAGAAGCAAGAGATGGGCAGGGTTTAGGGCAGGGGAATCAAGCAAGAACATCAACAAAGTGTGTGTGGAGATTCCATAACAAAACCCATTGCTTGGCACAGTAATCTAAAAACAAAACAAAATGAACTAATTTTTTAAAAGTTCATGTATCACAAACTTAATCCCCAAAGTCACGCATTGACCTTTGGGGGTGGGCACTTAGGTTCTTAGTGTGAGGTAATTGGGGTTGCACAGGTCAGAAAGGTGAGGCCCCTGTGTTAGGATTAGTGGCTTTGCAGGAAGACACAAGAGGCCATATCTGTAACTTGCACCAAGAATCAAGAATTGGAAGACACCAGCAAAATCATGTAACTCTAAGAATGAAGCCACTGACCAATTTATTTGAGGAAAATATGTAAGCCGACCCATGTCAACCTTGGGTAAATGAGGGATCCTTAAGCATTACTGTGCCAAGTTGAGCACTTTGCCAACTCCATTTGTAACACACACACACACAGTTGAATAAGCAACATAAACTCTACCACTCAGACACTGTCACGTGTGCAGTCTTAATTATTAAATACAACCACATTGTCACTCATCCCAAGCACAGCGCGTCTCCAGCGCCTTCTGATTTTCCCCAGCTCTGTCCTGTTGACACCAATTCCCACTTCTGTGTAACACGGAGGGAAGTCAAACTCTCTGGTCTTTTCACGAGAAGGCCAGGTCTACATTTCCCACCTTACACCCTAGAGAACTAAGCAGAGTTAACACAATTTATTTCTTCAAATTTCTTTTTCTCCACCTCTTCAAGCTGGCGAGACTGTGTGTGGGTTGCTGCGTGCTGTCTCCGGTAGCTTTGTCTGAACCGCAGATAGAGAGGCGAATGCAAAGCCCTCTGTGGCCCTGAGCTGCACAGGCTGCGGGAGAGGAGACAGGAGGAAAAGATGTGTTTCTGGGTGGATAGGGCGCCCCTTATTGGCCGTCAGTACCCGTGTGTGTGTGTGTGTGTGTGTGTGTGTGTGTGTGTGTGTGTGTGTGAATGAAGACATTCTGAGGCTCTTGTGAAAACCAAGGGTGAGCTTCTGGGGTGCAATATCCCCGTCTGTGCTGGGGAGATGGAGGCTCCAGGAGACTTCCCTGTCTCCGCCTCCCCCTGCACTGTCCTTCAGAACCCTGCCTTGTTCTCCCAGCATGCCTTGCTTGCTAGGCACTCCTTAAGTGCCTGGCTGTAGATTCACACCTAGGGCGTGAAAAGTCAGGAATGCACATTACATCTGTGTGTGTGTGTCACGTGGTCCCTCAGTATTTTTCAGGGACAATGGGGCTTCGCTATTGTTCAGCTGACATAACTCAAGAACACAACGCAGGTTTCCTCAACCTTGGCAGTCACTGATAGCTCAGGTCAGATAATTCTTTGCTGTGGGGCAATCACATGAACTGGTGCATTGTGGGACATTAAGCAGCCTCTCTAGCCATACCTGTCTAATGCCAGTAGCAACCCCACCCACAAGCCATGCTCTGCCGAATATCTCCTAGGGGTATGACTGACAGATTTACCAAAATAAATTACCTAAATTGGAATTTCATATAACTAATAATTGGATTTTTTACTGTAAAGTGTGTCCATTATAATATTTGATATTGTTTTGTTGTTGGAGACTTGGGGGTGTAGTTTAGTGGTAAAGCCTTGCCTAGCATGTGTAAGACCTTCGGCTCTGTCCTCATTATCATTATATCCCTATGCAAGGAATAATCATTCATAAATTAATTGTGTAATTATGCATTATATAATAATTACATATTCTAAAATGCATAAAATAAAATTTAGAATATATACATGAAAATATATTCTAAAATTGAAGCTTAACACAGAAACTGAAAATTTCATTTAGCATTGGTATGTGTGTTGCGGGGAAGATTCACCTCCATTAAGAACCATTGACCCATGGTTAAGCATCTCTTGCAGAGGACCAGAGTTCAATACCCAACACCCACATGTTGTTCACAACCACACGAAACTCCATTTCCAGGGAATCTGATGTCATCTTCTGCCCTTTAAGATCCCTGCACACATATGTGCATACATGCAATACACAGGATCTAAAACAGGAAAACAGATGGCCTAGGGTGAGCAGTCATCAAAGCTTCCCAAAGATGTTCCTGGTTTGGGTCTTACGACTCCAGATGCTCAACTAACTCAGTTACCTTGTGGTCCTGTCCAACCTTTTGATATTGTAATGGGCACTGTCATCCACAGAGTTCACGCTCAAACCGTGCAGATGAACTCAAACAAACAAGCAAATAGCTTAATGTCTCTAGTAAGTTACAGCTTTGGGTTGGGTTGCACTCATAGCTATCCTAGGGTACGCGTGACCTTGGGGTCTCAGGGACACATCTGAGAGGGTCTCTCCTCAGTTGTTCATGCTTCCTTCCACCCGCAGGTTCCTGACAAGGAGGGCTCTCTAAGAGTTTACTCGATGGACCTAGTTTTGTTGAATTGTTGCTTTTCAATCACAACCAAAGAATTCCCAATAATGGCTAGTGCTGGTCTGTAGAGTGTTGAGTTTGACAGTCTGCGTAGATTCTTCTTACCCACAGGAAAATGTCCACATCCCAGGGGTCCATCTTAAGGACCCTGATGCCCAAAGCTAATGGGGTTTGCTCGCCAGCAGGAGGCTGCATGCGAGCTTTGTTTTCCTGCAAATCTACAGGTGGATTTTCTGTGGGTCGCCATGGCCTTCATTCAGATTTGTACTGACGCTCCCACCCCTGCATCTAGCGCTGTTAGCGGCTACTGTGCTCTGCCCTCCCCTCCCCACCCTGTCGCTGTAGGTTGGGCAATATAGCCAAGGGAAGCAGGGAAGTGGAAGGGTATGCCAGACAATTCTCCTTCCTCATTTTTCTGTTGCCTTACACAGGATGGCTGTGGTGGACTTAATAAATGACTTACTGGGGATTCTGGGAGTGCCCCATAATTCCAGGTAGGGTGTCTGAGAGAGTTTCCATGCAAGATGAGGACACTAGAGTGCTAGAGACACCCCGTGTCAACTCACCAAACTGCCGTATCCTAACCAGCACATGCGGAGGCATTTCATTTGTATTTTATTAAATAAAGTTTGCCTGAGGATCAGAAAAGTAAAACATCCATACTGGCTAGTCTTACATATCAGGCAGTGGTGACACACACCTCAACTCCTCATCTAAGACTCTTGGGGCCAGAGACACTCCAAAATTCAGGATGTATTCTGGAAGAGTAATAGGTACACAGACCATATCATATGGAAGTTCTCTGTGGCTTCTGAGAGAGCAATGGCGTTGATACTTAGGGGTAGTGAGTGTGCCTAGTACAGCCTGAGATGAGCTACCTCTGTCCACAGCCTCTCTCTACCTTGGCTAAACAACACAAGTCAGGAGAGCGTTGTGTTGCTCTGGTCACAACCAAATTCTGGTTCTCAAAGTTTGTATTAGTTACTCTTCTCATCACTGGGACAAACTTTTGATAAGAAGCAACACATGGAAATTAGGGTTTATTTTGCTCACAGTTCAAGGAGCTGTAGTTCATCGTGGTGAGAAAGGAACAGTGGCAGGGACTTGAGGCAGCTGGCCACAGCTTATCCACGAAAATAGAGAGACTTGAATGCTGGGCTCAGCTAACTTCCTGTTTGCTTGCTTGCTTTTCTCCTCCTGGTCTGAAATCCCAGCTGTAGTGGTTTGAGTGAGAAATGTCACCGACAGGCTCATGTATTTGAAAACGTGGTCCCTTGCTGTGGTGCTGTTTGGAAAGGTAAAGAAACCTTTAGGAGACAGAACCACACTGGAGGAAGTATGTCAGTGGGTGTGGTCTTTGAGGTCTTACAGGCTCACCCCACTTTCTGCTTTCTATGTGAAGATGAAAATGTGATGAGCTGGCTCCCTGCTCCTGCCACCGTCCTCCCTGCTCCTGCCACCGTCCTCCCTGCTCCTGCCACCATGCTTCCCTCTGTTTCCTCTCTGGAACTGTAAGCCAAACTCCTTTCCTTCCCCCTAATTGCTTAAGGGGAGGATGTTTTTTTCATAGCAACAGAAAGGAAACTAGGATGTCAGGCTGTGGGACAGTGGCACCACATCTACCTTGAGACTTTGATGTCAGGCTGCGGGACAGTGCCACCCCATCTACTGTGAGACTTCCCATCTCAATATCCCTGACCTACCAATTCCCTCGTGTGTACACCCAGGGTCAGCTCTTCTGCAGCTCCAGATGCTGTCAAGTTGACAAGCAATTGCTGGTTGTTTTGCTTTTCTAGCTTTTGTGGGGAGGCACAATCCAGATCCCAAATGAATCTCTCATGGAGGCTTATTCTTAATTATGAATGCCTGACCTTAGCTTGGCTTGCTTCTAGTCAACTTTTCCAAACTTATCTTTCTAGCTTTTGCCTCTGGGCTTCTCCTTCTCTTCTGTGCATCTTACTTTCACTCTTACTCCGTGGCTGGCTGGGTGGTTGCCCCTGCTGTTCTCCTCCCCTTGTTCTCTCATTGCTCCTTCTCTTCCTCATTTCTCCTTCTGTTTACACTCTCTGCCTGCCAGCCCAGCTTATCCTTGCTCTGGCCTCGCTACTGGTCACTCAGCTCTTTATTAGGACCATGAGATATTTTAGACAGGCAAAAAAAATCTGTTGATTCAACCTCAACAGATCAAATAAAATTGGAATAACCCCATGCATTTTATTAGATCACCATGGCTTAAAGTTAGAACACAATGCCAACACTAATTCCAGAAAGCCCACAAATACATGGAAATTGAACAGTGTTCACCTGAATCACCAGTTGGTCAAGGAAGAAATAAAGAAACTAAAGACTTCCTAAGATTCAATGAAAGTGACCACACGATGTACCCAAACTTAGGGACACAATGAGCAGTGTTAAGAGGAAAGTTCATAGCACTAAATGCCCATGTAAAGAAACTGGAAAAATCCCACACTGGTGAGTTAACCGAACACCTGAAAGCTCTAGAACAAAAAGAAGCAAACTCACCCAGGAGGACTAGATGACAGGAAATAATCAAATTGAGAGCTGAAATCAACAGAATAGAAACAAAGAAAACAATAAAAAGAATCAATGAGACAAAGAATTGGTTCTGTAGGCAGAGACTGCTCATTCATTTCTTAGCTTCTCAGACCCAAATAATCACATAGAAATTATACTAATTACAACACTATTTGGCCTATTATCTCACACTTCTTATTAACTAACTCTTACATCTTAAATTAACCTATTTTTATTAATCTGTGTATCACCATGAGGCTGTGGCCTATCAGTAAAGGTTCCAGGGATTCTGTCTCCTTCAGCAGCTATATAGCATCTCCATGACTCTGTCTACTCTCTCCCTATATCTGTTTGGATTTCCCACCTGGCTATATTCTGCACTGCCATAGGCCAAAGAATTTTATGCATCAATCAATAAAGCAACATATATACAGAAGGTCATCCCACATCATCTTCCCTTTTTTGTCTAAAGCAAAAGATTTAACTTTAATATAGTAAAATTACATATACAAAACAGTTATCAAGAAAGAATTATAGTTACAATATTTAGTTAATTTACATTTGGCAAGTTAAGGAAAATGCCATCTATCCTATCTTTGGGAGTCTAAAGTTTTATATCTGATACACTTTTATCATAACTAAGGAAAAATACAACTATAACTGTCTTCAACTCTTCAAAGATCCCAAAGGATAAAATATTACTTAAGTAAACAGAAAGTACACTGTAAGCAACTTCCAAAACTCTAGAATTGCCAGAGACCTGGACAGTCACCCAAAGTTCTTTTGTAACATTGAGGCATCTATTTTTAGCCTACAAGCCCTTAGTATCTGGCAGACTTTTCTGTAAAGCAGGAAACTTGAAGGTATGTTTTGCCTCTCTTGGCAGTTTGTCAACCATTTTCTATGTCCTGCAGAATGTCTGGCAGTCTCTTCTGTAAAGCAGGGACCCTGCAGGACCATACCATCTTTTGGAATGTTTAGCAGTCACTTTTCTGTGGGTCCTGCTTGTCCAGTTTGTACAGCATGCTATAAGTCAGTCCAGGCAAGAGCAGTTTCTTGTCCAAATGACAAGCCTTGTCACATTGAAGGCAAATTCCATAACAGGTTTCCTCAAAACCCACCAACTTCTTTGAAGTCATTGGTGCTGCCAGAAGCAGACATGTCTCACTGTTAAGAAAAGTCTGTTTTCAAGACATTTTAAATGCCATATTTTCAAATCTTTGAAAGATTTGAATATTTATCCATCTGAAATATATCTCTATATATCTAGAAAACCTAACTTAACTACAAGTTTGACTATTACAGATGACTATCTATTAATCTGTATTTCTTAACTATACATTACATTTTTAAATGAGCTACACAAATGCAATACCTTAAACAAGAGGCAAAATACAGATACACAGTGTAACAACATCGACCTTAAATTTGTATCATCAGACCAAGATCCATACCAATGTAAAGAATTCATCTCTATATCATATCCCCTTATTTTTATAGAAATTGACTATGACCATTAATCACTTTAATCAACCCCTTTTAAATAAAAACAATCATTTATAAACAATGTTTGGGAATTTGGGCATAGTTTTTTTAAACTACTTCTGCTGATGGGGGTGTTGTTAATCAGGTCTTTCATAAGATATCCTATGTGGTTGGTCCATCTCAGACAGCAGTCCTGAAGCTGTTGTGGATGTTGAACCACAGAGGACATCACTTCAGGGGATCTTATTTGATCAAACCATATTAGACTAGAAGGAATCCACAGGTTCTCATCTTCTGTGGAAACAAAAGCAGAACCTCTTTTCCAAAGCAAAATATTCTTAGACTCAAATTTTGAAGCCAAGATACCTTTAAAATATATGTGTTGGTTTAGCTTAGCAGCCCCCACAATCAAATATCTCTCTGCAGTCAAAAAATTCAAAGAAAACACAATAATATACATGCTCCAGACTTTCTGTGTTTTTTCATCTTTATGTGGCTTTTTAAAATTACTTTTACTCCTTTATTCAATGTCTGTCTATACTCTTTTATATTAATTTTACTGTCTCTTTAAAGACTTTGATTTATTTATTTAACTGTCTATACTCTTTTTTTCTCTCTCCAAAGCCTATGTATATTTTTTGAACACACTGTGTCTTGTTTAGAGATATTTTATGTTTGAATCTGTCCTATTGCGTATCTGAAATACGTTTCTGACAAGGAGCATTTTAAAATGGTAAGAAGTGTGTTTGCAGCAGCCCTGGATGATGGCTTCACCTCTCTCAGCCTTTCAGTATGGCAGAGGTACCTTTACTACCAGCTCTGGGACTGTTGTGTAGGAGCTGCGCTCACCACCTCAACTCTGGGACGCACTGTGCAGCACATAAGCCCTTTTTGTCTGAGTAACAGCTAAATCTGCCATACAGTGCACTGTGAGGCCTGGAAATATCTCTGTGTATGGCAGCAGGAATCCACCATGCTCTCCTGCCTGTGCACGTCTAGTAGACTTGATGCAGCAGGTTGCCTAAGTCGGGGTGCAGAGTGGCAGGCATGTTCTCAGCTACTTTCCTCCTACACACAAGTAGGCATACAAGAACCTAGACTGAAAGTGTGTGGTTAGCCATGTGGGCTAGCCCCAATCGTATGGGCACCATTTTGTAGACAGAGACTGCTCCTTGGTTTCCCAGCCACTCAGACCTGAATAATCACACAAAACTATATTAATAACAACAGTGTTTGTCCTACTAGCTCAGGCTTCTTCTTAACTAATTCTTACATCTTAAATTAACCCATTTTTATTAATCTGTGTATTACCACAGGCTATGGCCTACTGATAAAAGTTCCAAGGCATCTGTCTCCTTCAGCAGCCAAATGGCGTCTCCCTGACTCTGTCTACTCTCTCCCTATATCTCTGTCCAGATTTCCTACCTGGCTTTATTCTGCCCTGCCATAGGTTGAACAACTTTATTCATCAACCAATAAAGCAACACATATACAGAAGGACATACCACATCATGGTTCTTTGAGAAGATCAACAAAATAGACAAACCTTTATCTAAACTAACAAAAACATACAGAAAGAATATCCAAATTAACCAATTTGAAAGGGGGGACATAGCAACAGACACAGAGGAAATCCGGAATCAGGTCATACTTCAAAAACATTTACTCTACAAAATTGGAAAACTTAAAGGAAATGGACAATTTTCTGGATAAATATCACTTGCCAAAATTAAATCAAGACCAGATTAGCAAATTAAATAGACCTATAACTACTAAAGAAATAGAAACAGTCATCAAAAGTCTCCCAACCAAAAAAAAAAAAAAAAATGACTTGGACCAGATGGTTTCAATGCAGAATTCTACAAGATTTTCAAGGAACTAATACCAATACTTCTCAAACTGTTCCACACAATAGAAACAGAAGGAACATTGCCAAATGCTTTTTACAAGGTCACAATTACACTGATACCCAAACCACACAAAGACACAACTAAGAAAGAGAATTATAGACCAGTCTCACTCATGAGATTGGTTCAGAAATACTCAATAAAATACTGGCAAACTGAATCCAAGAATACATCAGAAAAATCACCCACCATGACAAAGTAGGCTTCACCCCAGAGATTCAGAGATGGTTCAACATATGAAAATCTGTCAATGTAATTTACCATATAAGTAAACTGAAATAAAAAACCCACATGATAGCCGGGCGGTGGTGGCGCACGCCTTTAATCCCAGCACTTGGGAGGCAGAGGCAGGCGGATCTCTGTGAGTTCGAGACCAGCCTGGTCTACAAGAGCTAGTTCCAGGAAAGGCTCCAAAACCACAGAGAAACCCTGTCTCGAAAAAAAAAAAAAAAAACCCACATGATCATCTCATTAGATGCCGAAAAAGCCTTCAACAAAATTCAACACCCCTTCATGATAAAAGTATTGGAGAAAACAAGGATACAACGAACATACCTAAACATAATAAAGGCAATATACAGCAAACCAGCAGTTAACATCAAGCTAAATAGAGAGAAACTCAAAGTGATCCCACTGAAATCAGGAACAAGGCAAGGCTTTCCACTCTCTCCATAGCTATTCAATATAGTACTCCAAGTTCTAACTAGAGGAATAAGACAACAAAAGGAGATCAAGGGGATACAAATTGGAAAAGAAAAAGTCAAACTCTCACTATTTGCAGACGATATGATAGTATACTTAAATGACCCCAAAAATTCTCCAGGGAACGCCTCCAACTCATAAACACCTTCAGTAATGTAGAAGGATACAAAAGTAACTAAAAAAAAAATCAGTAGCCCTCCTTTGTACTGATGATAAATGAACTGAGAAAGAAATCATAGAAACATCATCCTTCACAAGAGCTACAAATAACATAAAATACTTTGGAGGTAGCACTAACCAAGCAAGTAGAAGACCTGTATGACAAGAACTTTAAATCTCTGAAGAAAGAAATTGAAGAAAACACCAGAAAATGGAAAGATCTTCCATGCTCTCGGGTAGGTAGAATTAACATAGTAAAAATGGAAATCTTACCAAAAGCAACCTACAGATTCAATGCAATGTCCTTCAAAAATCCCAGCAAAATTCTTCAAAGATCTCAAAAAAACAGTACTCAATTTCATATGAAAAAACAAAAAACCCAGGCTAGCCAAAACAATCCTGTACAACAAAAGAACTTCTGGAGACATCACAATCCCAGACTTCAAACTCTACTATAGAGCTACAGTAATGAAAATAGCCTAGTATTGGCATAAAAACAGACAGGAGGACCAATGGAACCAAATCAGAGACCTGGATATCAATCCATATGATGGAGGAAGGTCATTGGTTAAATAATAAAGAAACTGCTTGGCCCTCATAGGTTAGAACATAGGTGGGTGGAGTAAACAGAACAGAATGCGGGGAGG
Organism: Chionomys nivalis; assembly: GCF_950005125.1. Taxonomy (NCBI): domain Eukaryota; kingdom Metazoa; phylum Chordata; class Mammalia; order Rodentia; family Cricetidae; genus Chionomys; species Chionomys nivalis. The sequence continues at coordinate 116,820,482 of NC_080089.1, forward strand.
AAGAGGAAGTGAGCTCAGATGCCATTTCCTCTCCTCTCTGGGGCAGACGCAATGCCACTCCTCTCCAGAGCAGATGCAATGAAGCAAGCCGCCAGGTCGGACATGCTGAATCTTTCCTGGTAAGACTGATGTTACACAGATTATTAGAGATGGGTTGATTGGGATATGAGAATTAGCCAGTAAGGGCTAGAGCTAATGGGCCAAGTAGTGTTTAAAAGAATACGGTTTGTATGTTGTTATTTTGGGGCATAAGCTAGCTAGGCGACCAGGAGCTGGGGCAGCAGGAACACAGCCCGCAGCTCCCCCTAACATCCGTACACCTACAAACACCTGAATTTTGACAAAGAAGCTAATGGGGAAAAAAAGGAAGCAAATTCAACAAACAGTGCTGGCATAACAAATGTCAGCATGTAGAAGAATGCAAATAGATCCATATCTATCACCATGTACAAAACTCAAGTCCAAATGGATCAAAAACTTCAACATAAAACCAACCACACTGAGCCTCACAGAAGAGAAAGTAGGAAGAACACTTGAATGCATTGGCACAGGAGATCACTTCCTAAATATAGCCCCAGTAGCACAGACACTGAGAGCAACAATTAATAAATGGGACCTCCTGAAACTGAGAAGTTTCTGTAAAGCAAAGGACACAATCAATAAGACAAAACGAAAGCCTACAGTTTGGGAAAAGATCTTCACCAATCCCACATAGGACAGAGGACTGATTTCCAAAATATACAAAGAACTCAAGAAACTTGACATCAAAAGAACAAATAATCCAATAAAAAATGGAGTACAGACCTAAACAGAGAACTCTCAGCAGAGGAATCTAAAATGGCTGAAAGACACTTAAGGAAATGCTCAGCATCCTTAGTCATCAGAGAAATGCAAATCAAAACAACTCCGAGATTCCATCTTACACCTGTAAGAATGGCCAAGATCAAAAACACTAATGACAACTTATGCTGGAGAGGATGTGGGGTAAAGGGAACACTCCTGCACTGCTGTGGGAGTGTAAACTTACAGCCACTTTGGAAATCAATATGGCGATTTCTCAGATAATTAGGAAACAATCTACCTCAAGATCCAGTAATATTGCTATTTGGTATATACCCAAAAGATGCCCAATTATACCATAAGAACATGTGCTCAGCCATGTTCATATCAGCATTATTTGTAATAGCAAAAACCTGGAAACAACCTAGATACCCTTCAATCAAAGAATGCATAAAGAAAATGTACATTTACACAATGGAGTACTACACAGCAGTAAAAAATAATGACATCTTGAAATTTCAGGCAAACTGATGGATCTAGAAGAAAACATATCGAGTGAGATAACCCAAACCCAGAAAGAGAAATATAATATGTACTCATTCATAAGTGACTTTTAGACATAAAGCAAAGAAAAAAACAACCTAGCCAGGCGGTGGTGGCGCACGCCTTTAATCCCAGCACTTGGGAGGCAGAGGCAGGCGGATCTCTGTGAGTTCGAGACCAGCCTGGTCTACAAGAGCTAGTTCCAGGACAGGCTCCAAAACCACAGAGAAACCCTGTCTCGAAAAACCAAAAAAAGAAAAAAGAAAAAAAGAAAAAACAACCTACAGGCCACAACCCCAGAGAAACTAGACAACAAAGAGGACCCTAAGAGAAACACACATGGATCTACATAGGAAGGTGAAAAAGACAAAATCTCCTGAGTAAATTGGGAGTGTGGGGGTCACAGGAGCGGGTAGAAAGGGAGAGGAGATTGGAGAAAAATGTAATCTCAATAAAAACAATTAAAAAATAATCACAGTTGCTTCACAGAGTTAAACAAATGCAGCATAAGCAAAAGTCATGCACCTGAAAATAATATTCCCCAACAATCAGTATCAATCATCACAGAGTTATTGAGTCTTGAGATTATGGATAAATGATTGTGACCCTACAAATGCTTATTCCCCATCAATAGATTAGCCTTTGGAATCAAATGCTTATTCCCCATCAATAGATTAGCCTTTGGAATCAAATGCTTATTCCCCATCAATAGATTAGCCTTTGGAATGAGAGCGAATCCTAGCTCTCACCCCAGGGTGAGCCCTCACCATTTCCCTTTATAAGAGAAAAGACGGCTTGAGCATAGCTTCTAGAACCCCAAAAGCCTAAGGCTGGCTGTGAGGTTGCAGGAATGATAGCCCTTGCTAGACGCCAGGCATCCACTGGAGCAGCCAGCGGGGATGACCCACGGCAGCTCCTGGGCGTCTAAGTCAGTTGTTCCCTCTTAGGCACAGCTCTGAGGTCAGAGAGTCAAGGCTCAGCTAGGGTGTGGCACGGCGAGAGGACCGGCCAGTCACACGCAGCAACAGGTCCGGGAGATTAGATGGATATGTGCAGGACTGGCTGACCCTCGAAGGCACCTGTGAAAGACGCATTCATCGCCCCATTCTCAGGCGCTCTGGCCCTCCTCCTATGAGAGGATTTGGTCAGCAGCTCAGCCCCGTGGTTTCTTCCTCCTGACTCTGTCTGAGTGGGTTTGCAGGACCTGATTTCCTAATGCTGTAACCTCTAATCCATGGGTTGCTCAAAAGCCAAGTAACTTAGGTCTACTTGTGTGTGCCCCACAGCAGTGTGACATCATCGGTGTGTCCCCCACAGCAGTGTGACATCAGAAAGCAGACGAGTAGGGTTTGCTTATCCACACTCAGAGTTGAACCTTAGTTCCTACATCCTTTGGGGGGATCTGGCAGAGTAGGGTATGGCCATGCAGGCCTCCATGATGGAACACAGAGACTCAGGACAGGGTCCTGTTACCTGACAGCTCCCTGAATCAGGGTATTTGCCCAGTGGATGGTTTCTCCAGGCAAAAAGACTTGGATTGCATCACTCACCAAAGTTCTGAAAGCACAACACAGTTGACGAGCCCAACCTAAGCCCCTCGGAGTGTGCCCAGAGAGTTCCAGAATAGTATCACACACAGCACAAAAATCACACAGATAACACCAGCAAACACGGAGAGTTCCCAGGCAGACACTGCCCACACAAAGGACTCCACCAGACCGTAACAAAGCAACTACTTGAAGGAGGTTGGTATCGTGCCATGACCTTTGGCCCGTCCTTGACTTCAATCCATCTGTGATGGAGAGCTTCCTCTTTGGACAATAACTCTTATGGTTGGCTTGTTTCTCTCTGCTTTGGGGATGCCAGCTCAGCCCTATGAAGGGCAAGGCATTCCCACATAAACTCCCACGGGTACAGAGGGTAAATGGTCACGCCTTCTTTCCTTTAGAACAACCTTGGAGGAGACTGTCTATACCTGTCTTGGAGGTACAGAGCCAGGGTGGGAGGTCCCCCCTGTCTGCAGCAGTGACCCCCAATGCAGCAGCAGTGACCCCCCAATGCATCCTGAGTCACTGTTTTCCTCCCTGCTCATGCATCCTTCCTACTCCCTCGCTTCTGCTGGGATCACTTTGCAAACAGAATGCTGCAACCGGAGCTTTGCCGGAGGGATCCAGACTACACAGAGCTCATCACCCTGCTACCCTACTTAGAACGAATTGACCAATGGCGACTACTTGATGCTGGCCAGATGCATTACTGAACCTGAAGTTGGGGTGGAAGGAAACGAATATGAGCCAGTTAATTTTTTAGTTTCCCTAACTGGGGAGATGGCTCAGATGGTAAGAGTGTGTGCTGCACTATCACACGGACCTGGGTTCAGATCCAGCACCCACGTAAAAAGTTGGGCATGGCCACATCTCAGGAGAGCAAGAGATGGAAAGAAGGAAGGCACCCAACCTCCTTTTGGCCTCTGTGTACACCCATACACAGCAAGGTACATGCATGCACACTAAAGAAAGACAGAGGAAGAGAGAAAGAGAGGGAAGAAAGGAAAGACGGGGAGGAGGGAGGGAGGGAGGCTGGGAGGGAGGCCATTTCCTTAAACGTAAACAGAGGAGAGGGCATGTCTGTCACCACTAGCTGTTTCTATCCTCCAGCCCTGCAGGCATGTAACGTTCTACGTGGATGGTCTACGCAGGCCTGGGGAAGGCATGGCAACAGCCTCCCGGCACACTGGAGGCTTTCCTTCCACCGTCTGTCGCCAAGTGAGCCGAAGCTCTCTGCTCACAGGGCACTCACACAGTAGGGCTCCTGTCACCAAGGGGATCCAGGGCACTCACACAGTAGGGCTCCTGTCACCCAGGGGCAGGGCACTCACACAGTAGGGCTCCTGTCACCCAGGGGCAGGGCACTCACACAGTAGGGCTCCTGTCACCAAGGGGATCCAGGGCACTCACACAGTAGGGCTCCTGTCACCAAGGGGCAGGGCACTCACACAGTAGGGCTCCTGTCACCCAGGGGCAGGGCACTCACACAGTAGGGCTCCTGTCACCCAGGGGCAGGGCACTCACACAGTAGGGCTCCTGTCACCAAGGGGCAGAGCACTCACACAGTAGGGCTCCTGTCACCCAGGGGCAGGGCACTCACTCAGTAGGGCTCCTGTCACCAAGGGGATCCAGGGCACTCACACAGTAGGGCTCCTGTCACACAGGGGATCCAGGGCACTCACACAGTAGGGCTCCTGTCACCCAGGGACAGGGCACTCACACAGTAGGGTTGCCGTCACCCAGGGGCAGGGCACTCACACAGTAGGGTTCCCGTCACTCAGGGACAGAGCACTCACACAGTAGGGCTTCCATCACCTAGGGGCAGGGCACTCACACAGTAGGGCTCCTGTCACCTGGTGCCAGGACACTCACACAGTAGGGCTCCTGTCACCAAGGGGATCCAGGACACTCACACAGTAGGGCTCCTGTCACGCAGGGGACCCAGGGTCAGGCTGATTTGAGCAATCTACAGCTTGAAGATTGGGTGATGGACCAGTTCATCCCAGGAGGTTTCAGGCCTGGCTAGCAGAGGCCAGGTACCATAAATAACTCAGTTAGGAGGTGGGTATCTTTAGTCTGGTCAAGCACAGCTACAGGAGACTGCCCACACAGTAGAGCGCCCACCACAGAGCTTCCCACCGTGGTCATAGGCTCCTGGGGCAGACCTGCAGTCATCAGAGCGAGATGATGCTGGTGGCCTCCAGCAGCTTGGTCTGACTCACAGGCCCATGTGAGCTGTTCTCGGAGACTTCCAAAAATACCTAGCAGTGGAATTCTCTGAAGGTCATGCTGACAACCCACGTGATCTCATTTGTCTGCATACAACATGGCCCAGGGAGATCTGGTTACGATATTCTAAATTTTAAAATTATACCCAGTGTCTCGATCCCTTCCCTCGCTTCCGTGACAAAATGCTTGACAAAACTGAAGGAAGGAAGGATTGGTTTGGGGTCGCAGTTTGAGGTACAGTCAAGCATGGTGGGGAAGTCATGGCAGAGGGATCATGAGGTGGTTGGTCACACGGTATCCTCGGCCAGGAGAGCAGAGAGACAACAGCATTCAGCTGGCTCTCCCTTTTCCATTCCTCCAGGCCCTCAGCTCACAGGTGGTGCCAACTTGCAGGCTGGGTGGGTCTTCCCCCCTCAGCCCGTCAGAAGCTCCCGACCAGCGTGTGTGTCCTTGGACAATTCCAGGTTTTGTCAGGTTGACTCTCAGTATCAACCACGGCCATTTCCTCAGCAGCCATGTGTCAGTGCGGTCTCAGAAGTCAGGCAGCCGGTGCTCAGATCTCCGCCCTGCTCTGCCCTCCCTGGACTATGGCATGAATGTGTTTACCATGATGTCACCTCATTGTAAAGAGGCAGAATGCTGGAATATTTGTCCAGAGTTTTCCGTGAGATGATGGTCTGTAGTCTCATCACAGACAGTCAGGGTTTGAACCCGACAGACAGCGTGCCATTGCTTCAGCACCCACGTGCTCCTGGAGGCCAGCCGATAGTGTCAGAGCCTCTGGAACTGGAGCTATGGTTGGTTATGAACCAACACGGAGGTGCTGGGAACTGAACCCATGTCCTCTGAAAGAGGAGCTAGTGCTCTTAACCATTGAGTCACCTCTCCCAAGCTCTGTACTTTATATACCTTCATTGGTTTCGGTGCTGCTTCCTATTGAAGACCCCCAAATGGCAGGATCTGACTTCCCAGGAGCTTTGCAACCTGGGCACAGGCTGAAGTTGGACCCACCAGCTCTGAGACACACTGTCTGACTGTGGCTCGCGATACAGTCATAGACTTAATGGAGCCCTGGCCTCCCTCACCCACTCTCAGATTCGAGTTCATGCCACGAGGACAGTGGCAGTGATGCCCACGGTTCAGTGACCTAAGCAGTGGAAGTTTCTCCAGACTCCTTTGTCATGTGACTCGGGGCGTTGCTCCAGGATGCCTGTCTGCCAGCTCAGCTACCCACCTTCTACTCTTTCTAGCCACCCACATCCTTTCCCTCGGGCCTTTTCTCCTTCAGTCAGTTGGTGTTGGCTTCTTCTGCTGTTGACTGAGCCGCAGCAGACAGCTACATTGCCATGGGCTGCATCGCGTGCAAGTGAGCTGCAGGAGACACAGCTGTTGCCGTCGGCTACACTGCCGCGCAGGTAAGCCGCAGCCTGAAGCTCACAGACCTCAAACTGTGAGTCTTCCCTGGAGCCTCCAGCAAGCCTGGACTTCTAAATGTGAGACCAGGGCAAGCCGTGACTCAGAAAGCTCTCATGGTCTCTTGTTTGTGTCTCGCAGACTCAGCCCTTCAGCCCAGGCGTCAGGCTGCAGCAATGCTTTGAGGATACAGGTGGGAAACCACATCCTCTCCTTCTCAGCCTCCAAAACATGAAGGGTGGGTTAGGGAGATGGCTCCGTAGATAGACTGCCTGCCATGGAAATATGAGGAACTACCTTCAAGTCCCCAGAATAGATAAATCGTCGTTAAGTCAGATTCTTGTCTTAAATCCTAGTGCTCCCTCTGAGGTGGGGAAGTAACTGGAGACAGGAGAGTCCCAAGAAGCTCACAGGCCAGCTAGCCTGGCATACACAATGAATGAGCAAGAGACCCTGTCTAGAGGAGAAAGGCAAGAACTGACACCTGAGGTTATCCCTGGCCTCTCCACACACATTGTGGCATGTACACATAGGAACAGGCACACATGCACACACAGAGAGATAAAATAGTAGCATAAAGGGGTTGAACATGGCCATGGTCTGTTCTGACCGTTTTCTCAGCCATGTTGCTTGCTCCTACCCAGCCTCCCATGCGTACAAATACACAAATGCCCATGTGTACAGATAGACCAACTCAGATTGCTTGTAGCTGACTGGACACACTGAGTACCGAGGTCTATTTTCCATCTGTCAAGAAAAGCTCAGAGGCCACCTCTTCTTCCAGAAAGCCTTCCCTTCCCCGCAGGGAGGAGCTCAGAGTTCCCTGGGCATATGTTCAGCAACAAAAAATTCAGTTGCTAATTAATAATTATCTGAGTCCTTGGAGATCTGTCCCTGGATTCTCTGGTGCTGAGCGCCATGTTTCTAGCCACTCAGCTGGCGTCTGGGCTCAGTGTTTGCTGGATTGCGAAGGAGGAAGGCGATGGCTGGGTCTTGTTTTTGTCAGCTTGACACAAGCTGGAGTCATCCGGGAAGAGGAAGCCTCAGCCGGTGAATTGCCTTCGTCAGACTGAACTGTGGGGAAGCCTAAGGGGCATTTTCTTGATTGGTGATTGACATAGGAAAACTGGGCCCACTGTGGGCAGTGCCGTCCCTGGGCAGGTATTCCTGGGTTGTAGAAAGCAGGTTGAGCAAGGCATGGAGAACGAGCCAATAAGCAGCAAGCCCCCATGGCCTCTGCATCAGCTCCTGCCCTGGCTACCCTTGATGGTGGACTGTGAACTGTAAGCCAAATAAACCCTCTCCTCCCCAGGTAGCTTTGGTCAGAGTCGTCTATCATAGCAATGGAAACCAAACTATTACAAGCTGCTACCCTGAGGCTCCTTCTTCCCAGTTCCCCGCAGCCTGCCAGCAGAGTGTAAGAAGCCCCTTTTCAAAACCGCATCTTCGCCAGCAGCTTCTGTTGTTGCTTCCTTTATGACAGCTATTCTGACAGAACCTCAGTGTAGTTTCAAATTGTATTTCTCTCGTTGCTGAAGGTGCTGAGCATATTTTTCATATGTTTATTGACCATTTATACTTCATCTTTTGTGAACTGTCTGTTCATTTTATTGTCTTGTTTATTGATTGGGCTGTCTGGTGCTTTGCTGTATAGGGCTTTGTTTGTTCTTCATACAGTCTAGATATTACTCTTCTATTGGATATAAAGCTCCTGAAGACTTTCTCAAGTTCTGTAATCTGTCCCATTCAGCTGTGTCTTTGGCTAGATGCAAGCTTTTTAATTTTATGTGATCCCATTTGTCAGTCCTTGCTATGATTTTCTGAGCTACTGGGTTCCTTTGCAGAAGCTCCCTGCCAATGCCTGTATCTCGAGTTGTTTGCCCTATGTACAAGGAGAGAGATGGTCTATACCAAGAATTCCCAATGCCGTTTGTTGAAGAGGCTGCCATTTCTTCATGGTTTATCATTGTCTAGTCTCCTTGTTGCTTCTGTGATAAAACACTAGCCGAAAACAACTTGTGGGAGAAGGGGTTTATTTGGCTTACAGGTTAGAGTCCATCATCAAAAGAAGTCAGGACAGGAACTGAAACAGGTCAGGAAGCTGGAGGCAGAGCTGATGCAGAGGCCATGGAGCAGTGCTGCTTACTGCCTTGTTCTCCATGGCTTGCTTGGCCTGCCTTCTCATGCAACCCACAACGGCCATCCTAGGATGGCGCCATCCACGGCGGCCAATCTGATGGAGACAATTCCTCCACGAGGCTCCTTCTTCACAGGCGACTCGAGTTTGTGTCAAATTGGCAAAGCCTAACCATCACAGGCGTCTTTATGAAAACCAGGGGGCCATGCTTCATGGGTTTATATCTGTGTCCTCTGTTCTATTCTATCCCTCCAGATGTCTATTTCGGTGCTGATGCCATACTGGTTTTCCACAATAGTTCTGCAGACTGACTTGAGACAAGCTATTGTGAAAAAGACAGTATTCTCTTTCCTTAGAATTCTTTGGGCATCTTGGGTCTTTTGTGGTTCCATGTGAACTTTAGGATTTATTTTAGGTTGATGAAAAATGTCTACTGTGAGATGTTTTACTCTTTTGGCTTTTTGAGGGGCTCACCACCCAGAGTAAATAAGCCACACACAGAGGCTTATTCTTAGTTATGAATGCCCAGCCTTAGCTTGGCTTATTTTTTTTTTGTCAGCTTTTCTTAAATTATCCTGACTACCTTTTGCCTCTGGGTTTTTATCTTTCTCTATTTCTATATTCCTTTCTTTACTTCTTTCTCTGTGACTAGCTGGGTGCCTAGTCCCTCGTTTCCTGCTCTCCTTATTGTCTTGCTCTCCTTGTTCCCCTTCTATTTCTGCTCTCTTCCTCCTAACTCCACCTATCCTTGCTCCTGCCTCGCTCTTGGCATTCAGTTCTTTATTAGGCCCATCAGGTGTTTTAGACAGGCAAATAATCATAGCTTCACAGAGTTAACAAGTGCAGCATAAACAAAAGTAACACACCTTAAAATAATATTCCCCAAGAAATGTGATGTGGGCTGTCCTTCTGTATATGTGTTGCTTTTACTGGATAATGAATAAAGATGTTTTGGCCAATGGCTTAGCAGAGTAAAGCCAGGTGGGAAACCTTAACAGAGATATAGAGAGAAAGTAGGTGGAGTCGGGGAGACGCCATGTAACTGCCAAAGGAGACAGAGGCCAGAACTTTACTGGTAGGTCACAGTCTCATGGTGATACATACATAGATGAGTAGAAATGGGTTAAGATGTAAGAGCTAGCTAGAAATATGCCTGAGTCATTGGTCAAACAGTGCTGTAATTAATATAGCTTCTGTGTAATTATTTGGGTCTGGGTGGCTGGGAAATGAACGAACATCCTCTGCTTACAAAATGAAGCCCAGTGTGGGGCCCAGTTTGATGATGTACAAAGGAGTTCCACAATATTCCAGAATGAAATATAACAAAGGTTTGTTTATTTGGGGATAAACTCACAGAAAGGGTAGCGATCCATAGTCCTCTGCATGTACTGAAAACTGGAACTGAATCCAGAAGTCAAGAGGGCCACGCATGCTTTTTGTCTGCATTTATAGTACATAAGACTATGCCCAAAGTGGGCTGGTATCCTGAACGTTATGAATGAGCAGCCTCTGTTTCCAAAATGGCACCAACATGGGCCAACTACATCCACATAAAACTACAGAGAACTTGGAAAAATTTCTAGACACAAAAGAGCAGAGTTAAGCACGGCTTCTCAGTAGCAGCATTTTCTCAGGTGGGTTCTATTTGCTAGAGGCAAGCAGAGGCGTGGTTCTTTTAAGAAAAAGCTTCCTGACTCAGCATTAGCAGCAAAAACTGCACAGCTCCTTTAAGAGCCAGCTTCCTGGTTCATACTGGCAGCATAAACTCTGACTCTTTTGGGAGGTCCTGCACTTAAATGGGGTTTGTGAGCAATGCTGGCAATTGTTTAAAGGCAACATAGACATGCTGCATCCCTGGAGCTCAGGCAGAGAGCATGGCTCGCAGAGGTGGTGAACATACCTCTGCCATGTTGGACGGGTCTGAGTCAACAGGCAGGGCCATGGAGTTGGTCCTAGTCATGCCTACTTAGCATTTAAAAATAAAAAAAGGTGCTCCTGGCCAGAAAACAATTATAGATATGCAATAAAGACACATTCAGACAAAAATAAACCCCTGAACAGGTCACAGTATGTTTACAAAATGAACATAGGCTTGGAAGAGAGAAGAAAAAGAGTATGGACAGTTATAAAAGGAAATAAATAGTTTTAAAAATAAAACAAAGTCTTTAAAGAGACAGTAAAAGTAATATTAAAGACTACAGACAGTCATAGATTACAGGAGTAAAGAAAAATAATCTATGTAAAGATGGAACATACACAGAGTCTGGATTATGTATATCATAGTGTTTGCTTTGAATTTTTTGATTGAGAGACATTGATTCGGGGGGCTGCTAAGTTAAACCAACATAAAGGTATCTTGACTTAAAATTCGGGTCTATGTTGCTTTGGAAAAAAGGTTCTGCTTTTGTTTCCACAGAAGATGAGAACCTGTGGATTTCTTCTAGACTAATGCCCAAAAGCTCTCTATGAACTGTAAAAGTACATCACCCAACAAACAGTAGGAAGCAGTTTGGAGAAAATTCCCAATTTCCCCAAATAATTGTTTATAAATGTTTGTTTTCATTTAAAAGGGGTTGGTTTAAAGTGATTAATAATCACTGATGTGGGATTCCCCTCTGTATGCTGTAAATATCATTCATTAATAAAGAAGCTGCTTTGGGCCTATTGTAGCGCAGAATAGGGAAGGCAGGAATTCCAAGCAGACAGAGGAGAGAGATGGAGTCAGAGAGAAGCCACGGAGCTGCCAGAGGAGAAAGATGTGAGCCACCAGCTGGAACCTTACCAGTAGGATACAAGCCTCATGGTAAAATATAAAATAATAGGAATGGGTTAAGTTAAGATGTAAGAGCTTGCTAGAAATATGCTAGGCCAAGCAGTATTGTAATTAATATAGTTTCTGAGCGATTATTTTGGGTCTAGTGTGAATGCAAAATGAACAAGCAGCCTCTGCTTACAAGTCACAGTCAATTTAAAAAAGAGAGAAAGAAAAAAGAGGGATATATAGAGATGAATACTTTACATTGGTATGAACTTTGTTCTATTGATACAAGTTTAAGATTGATTTGCTACATTGTGTATATGTATTTCTGCTCCTGTTTAAGGTATTATTTTGTGTTCCCCATTTAAAAATGTAATGTATAATTGAGAAATACAGATTAATAGTCATTTATAATAGTCAAACTTGTAGTCATGTTAGTTTTCTAGATGTACAGAGATATATTTCATATGGATAAGTATTCTTTAAACCTTTCAAAGGTGGCATTTGAATGTTTAAAGAACTTTGACTTTTCTCAATAGTGAGACATGTCTGCTTCTTGGCAGCACCAATCACTTCAGAGAGGGTTGATGAGCATCAAAGAAAGTTGTTATGAAATTTGCCTCCAACGAGACAAGGTTAGCCATTTGGGCAAGAAACTGCTCTTGCCTGAACTGCTTGATGGTACGCTGTATGAACTGGACATGCAGGACCCACAGAAAAGTGACTGCTGAACTTTCCAAAAGATATGATTTCCTTCAGGGTTCCTGCTTCACAGAAGAAGCTGCCAGACATTCTGAAGGACACAGAAGAAAGCAAAAGCAACTGATGACTTTGCCAGTACAAAGCAGAACATTTCTTCAGATTTTCTGCTTCACTGAAAAGTCTGCCCGATATTATGGGCCTGTAGGCTGAATATGGATGCCCCAATGTTACAATGGAACTTTTAGTGACTGTCCAGGTAGTGAGATGTCTCTGTCAATTCTAAAGTTTTGGAAGTTACTTACAATGCAACTTGGGTTTTTTTGTTTTGTTTTGTTTTTGTTTTGTTGTTGTTGTTGTTTTTGGTATTTCAAGACAGGGTTTCTCTGTAGCTTTGGAGCCTGTCTTGGAGCTAGTTGTAGACCAGGCTGTCCTGAAACTCACAGAGATCTGCCTGTTTCTGCCTCCCAAGTACTGGGATTAAAGGTGTGTGCCACCACTACCTGGTGCAACCTGGGTTTTATTATTTACTTATTATTAAATTAAATTGGGTTTTTAATTTACTTGGGTAATAGTATAGTCTTGTGGGATTTTTGAAGAGTTGAAGACAGATAGTTATGGTTTTCCTTAGTTATGATAAAAGATAAATTGGATATAAAACTTTAGACTCACAAAGAAATATTGTAACTGTAATTCTTGCTTGATATCTGTTTTGTATATGTAATTTTACTATGTTAAAGTTAAAATAGTCATTTTATTTAGGCAGAAAAGGAGAGATGATGTGGGATGTCCTTCTTTTGTGCTGCTTTTATTGTATAATGAATAAAAATGTTTTGACCAATGGCTTAGCAGAGTAAAGCCAGGTGGGAAATCTAAGCAGAGATATACAGAGAGAGTAGGCAGAGTCAGGGAAAAGCCATGTAGCTGCCTAAGGAGAGAGAAGCCAGATTCTTACTGGTAAACCACAGCCTTGTGGTGATACACAGATGAATAGAAATGAGTTAATTTAAGATGTAAGAGCTAGCTAGAAATATGCCTGAGTCATTGGTCAAGCAGTACTGTAATTAATATTGTTTCTGTGTGATTATTAGGGTCTGGGTGGCCAGGAAACAAATGAGCAGCCTTTGCTTACACAAATGTCCTTGGAATTTTGATAGGGATTGTGATGAACCTCTGGATCACTTTTGGTAATATGACCATTCCATCTTTGAGCAGAGTGATTCACGACTGTGGATTGGTTCTACCTGAGTTGATAAGGTGAGCTGGCAGCCTGCATCACTCATGTTCATCACACAGAAGTCATGAAAGATTATCAAAGCACTTTGTGGATTCTCCTTCTACAGCCAGTGTGAGTGCCTTCAAAGCCAGCTTGGGATGCTCACTATCCTTAGAGAGCCAGAGCAGTATGAAACTTCTCCAGTCTTCAAGAGAGGCTACATGTGCATTTGATGGGACTGAGTTTCCCAGAGGACAATGCCTGGAATCTGGGGATTCTTGCTCTAGCAGATGAGCTTGCCCATCTTTTTTCTAGGGTTGTTGGTCCAGCATGTCTCCAGACATAGATCCAGCTCTGTCATTTCTAAGGAAAACAGCTTAAACTACAAAAAGAAGACACCAACAGCCAGCACCCAGCACCCTGCAGGGTGTGTATAGAAGAGGCAGGCTGAGGTGTGTGTGGATGGTCTCATGTCAGTGACTAGGACATTTGCTTTGAAGAAGCTTTAGACCAACTGTGCCATTCCTCCTCAGCCTTCTCAGTGCATCTGAGTCACCATCATCCCGATACACAAGTCCCAATGTTTCCATTTATCCCACGGGGAACAGTTCCACTTCCTATCCCCTCTGCCTGCCTCTTCCCCGAGCTATCTGGTAGGAGACAGCATAGGGTTCGGCGGCTATGTCTGTCACATGACAGGTTCCAAAAACATCGGCTAATTTAGGGGATCCATGGTATTTATTCTGTAAAGAGAGTAACGAGGAGGCCTTCCCAGCACTGTAAAGTGCATCCCGTGAAAGGCAACTCGACCCTGGCAATCCATCAGCCTGAGGCTCACAGTAGCCCTGGAGGGTGAGCACCAGTAACAGAGGTGAGAGAGAGGAATTGGCGGATAGATAAAACTGTCAGGAATGAGAAGCAATTGAGTTGTTAACTGCAGCAATAGTCCTCCCAGGCTTGAGAAGAGGGCCCTGGGCCACACCTGTCATAAAGCATAAAGAAACCTCTGACAGGTTTCAAAGAAGCCAATCCCCTCCTTGCTGAGTGTGTCAGTCATAACCAGGATCAATACTGAACTGTGAATGTGGCAGCTGCCCTTTGTCCAGAGGGGGCACTGAGTGCGGAGCACCCAGTTCACACCAACTCCTTCGGAAGGGCACTGGTGTTCTGGGCACCGAGGACCAAAGTCTGTAGCCGTGACTCACATCCACTTGGTGATGCTGCGTAGCCAAAACCACGAATCCATTGGTAATGGTATAAGATGTAAGATGTGGGGGAAGGGCTGGTTTGAAGCCAGATGGGGCTACATAGCAAGAGGACACTCAGTAAATCCCAAGCAGACAGCTGTTCCGACCACCTTCAAATGAGACAACCTGGAGCATCCGGCGGTGTGAGCCATTCTGGGTCTATACTACTGCCTGACTCTGGTCTTACAAACAGAACCAATTAAGATGTGCAAACTAAGTTTGCTGTTCTTTGTCTTTTGCCATGGGTCTCTCTCTCTCTCTGCCCTAAATCTTGATGTTCCTGTTTCTCCAACATTCTTCACATGGACTTATCTGCGTGTTCAGCCTCCTTGTTTTCCAGTGCCATTTTCCAGCCTCACCTTCTTGGGAACAGAGCCAGTGTTCGTGTCTATGGAAAGTTCTAGGCTCTTTATATCTCTCCTCAAAAGACAGTGGTCTTGGGGAGTATTACGGGACCTAAAGATAGCTTTTCATGTAATCAGAGATTAAAATTCTAACCTTTCTAGAAGCTGGTGACTAGAAGGGACTGTACTCCCTCTGCCCAGAGCTAAACCGGAGATTATTCTGCCCAGGAAAAGTGAAGGAAAGGTCTAAATAACTTTCTCTGGACGTTAGAAGATGAATATCCAGTTGGCGTGAATTGATTTATTGTGCCTGTGTGAGCTGGAGTGCTCCCTGTCTCTCTCTCTCTCTCTAACTCCCACTCCTTCCCCTTCTCTCTTTGTCTCTACCTCCCTCCCTCCCTCCCTCCCTCCCTCCCTCCCTCCCTCCATCCCTCCTTCTTACCTTTCACATTTTGTCCTCCAGGGAACATTTTGGGACAACAGTCGCCCTGAGAGGCAGGACCCTCTCCATAGCGAAGAAATAAAACCCTGAACTGAAAAGGTTACCTCGCTGCACATCCATACCATAAAAAATTCTCATTGCCTGAGGCAATGCATCCTAGCATGAAAGAAGGAGGAAGAGAGGAAGAGGAAGGGAAGAAGAACAAGAGGGGGAAGGATGACTTCCTGTTGAGCTGGGTGTGACAGAGCATGCCGGTCAATCCCAGCACTAAGGGATAGGTAGATCACAAGTTCCAGGGTAGCCTGGGCTACAACGATGGGGAACAAGAGACTCTCCAGAGGACAATGTCAGAGCTGTCACTGCCCACACACGGACTCTAGGACAGGTATTTACTATGAGAAGCTGTTGTCAGTGGGCATAGCTTATCTGGAACCCTCCCTTTCCCGACCAATTGATTAGTCTATAAAACTGAATCTAGTTTCTACCATCAGACCATGCTGAAAACCTTAGCTCTGGTGCTGACTTCCAGTTCTGGCCTCCATGGGCACCAGGCATGCACACGCTGCATGAACGTGCAGGCAACACTCATAACATAAAGCAAAAGAAGGTTGTTAGCTTTTTAATGTGTTGGCAGGCAATATGCACAAAGCATCTATTGTGCGCCGGGCAATTCACTAAGTTTCTTTTGGTGAGAGAGATATTATCATTTTTCCTTTTTTATTGAGAAGGGGAAACTGAAGTAAAAAGAAACTAAATAATTTTAGGACATTCTTTGCTGAGAGCCTGTCACACTTCAAACTCAGATCTGCCTTCCTGGACAATAACAGAGTCTGGAATGAAACCCAGAGCATCATGGGAGCCTGAGAACATCTCCAGAATATCCCTGAGAGCCCAAATGCACAGTAAGAGAAGAAAGGGAAAGAAGGGAAGAGAGACGGGGAAAAGGAGCCGGGAGGAAAGGTGCAGAGTGGAGAGGAGGAAACAGAAGATGCCTGGGCACAGTGAGGAATGTGGCCAAAGCAGTGTCTGCAAATACTCTCAGCCTACAGCACCGAGGGAGAAGCAAACACCCCGGATGCGGAAGGAGAGAATCACCAAGGGCATAGAGCAGCTGGGCTCAGCCACCATGCCTCAGTCTGGGGGATGATACACGGAGACCACCTCCTAAGTGAGGGCGGAACAATGGCCAGGGAAAGCACACAGGAAGGTTCCAGGAACGGAATGACTTGTGCTGGCTGGTTTTGTGTGTCGACTTGACGCAAGCTAGAGCCCTCAGAGAGAGGAAGGAGCCTCAGTTGAGGAAATGGCTCGCTGAGATTCAGCTACAAGGCATTTTCCCATCTGGTGACCAATGGGGGAGGACCCAGTTCATGCTGGTTGACGCCATCCCGGGATGGAGCTCCTGAGCTCTGTAAGAAAGCAGGCGAGCAAGCCAGGGGAAGAAGCCAGTGAGAAGCTCCCCCTCCATGGCCTGTGCATCAGCTCCTGCCTCCGATTCCTGCTCTGCTGGAGTTGTTTCAGGGTAAACAGTGAAGGGAAGGGTGAGCCACGCGAACCCTTTCTGCCACTATTGCTCTCTGGTCATGGTGCTTCATCGCAGCAATAGAAACCCTAATTAAGCCACTTGTCATAACTTCAAATCAATATTCTTGAGCCCCAACTTCAATATTTACTCAGAGGAAAAGATGAGTCAGGAGTGGGGGAACTGGAGACTTCCTTCTTTTAACTTGCTGTGGAGGTGTCATGGTGCTGGAAGCCACAAGGCGACAATGTCTCAGCCATTTCGATCTGGTGCTGAAGGCTGGAGACTCCTAGAGAGTGGCAAGCCAAAGAAGCTGGAGTCTGGTGTCAGTGGAAGCTGGATGCTGCGGAGGGAGCAGAGAGTAGATGCGCTTGCCAGCAGAGAGTTAAGGTGAGCAGGCGAAACTGCCCTGCTTTCTCCTCTGACTCCTTACAAGTGGACTGCCAGAAGGTATTCCCCATGCTGGAGCAGTCTTCCGTCCTCAGTTAACCCTTCCTGGAAATATTCTCCTAGGCCTACCAAGAGGCATGTCTCAGCTGAGTTCAGATCCAAGCAAGCTGACCACCCAAATCAACTAGCACACCTATGCATAGAAGACTACACATGTCATAGATTCCGAGTTAGTCTTTTGCAAGTTGAACACGAGTTCTTACTGGCACCCATAATGCCCCAGAATCTCCCATCATGCTTGTCCATGCCCTTGCCTCCACCTGAGAATAACCATGGCGTTAGCGTTGCCAGGCGTGATTCGCTTGGCTGGTCCTTGGACTGATTATTCTTTATGAGTTCAGCCATATGCCATACATTATCTTGTGTCTCTGGCTCCCTTTGCTGGCATCAAGTGAGGCTCACCCGAGTAGCTACAGTACTTGATGATGGTCCAATCTTTCAGCCAATTGCATCTCCTAGTCTAAATGCCCCACGATTCCCCATCCTGTCAGTGCTGGGCTCTTGGAAAACATCCAGTTCTTGCTGCTATGAATAGGGATGCTATGAAAAATCTAGAAATATCTTTTGGTGAGCATATGTTGATATTTCTCTTGGAATGATATAGAGAGACAGACATAGACAGAAATAGAGATGGAGTCAGAGACAGCACGTGGGATCTCAGGAAGCACACGCATCTCAGGAGATGCTAACAGCTCTGAGCATGACTGTGCCAAGCCACACTCCATCAGTAGTGTTTAAGAATATAGACGACGAGCAGGCGTGGTGGCTCATGCCTGCAATCCCAGCACCCAGGAGGATGAGGCAGAAGGATCCTGATTTCAGGGCCACCCTGGGATATATATCAAGTTCTAGGCCACCCAGAGTTAGTGTGAGACTGTGTCACAGAAACCAGTACTAGCTGCTTTAGTCCTCAGCATGGCATTACATGCATGTATGTCTGTATCTTTGTGTCTGTCTCTGTGTGTGCATGGGTGAGTGGAGGCCAGAGGATAATTTGTGGGAGTTCTGTCTCCTTCTACCATGTAGGAACCAGGAACCGAACTCAAGTTGTTAGGCTTGGCAGCAAGTGCCTTACTGCCTGAGCCATACTGGGGTCCAACACAGTATTCTTTGGGGTTTTGATTGTTTACTTGCCTCCCCTTTAGACCTACAACCTCAACAATCCATCCCCAGATAAATGACTCTCACAGTTTTACCTTTTGGAGTTCTGGGAGCTATGATTCTCAAGGCTATGTTATCTGTAGGGTACTGCCATGCTTACAGGGGGAAATCTGGCCCACTGTGGCCCATGACCCCATCCATTTCTTACCTAGCTCTAGAAAAGAAGTCCTTTCATGAAACCAGTGTTCCCTTCGGGCACACTTTAACCTCTTCTCCACCCTGAGGAAGAGTGTGTTTATCCCCAGAAAGAACAGAGGTCAGCCCCAACTGTTTGACCTGAAGCATCAGAATCCTCGGGTCCTCTGAAATGACTAGAGGTAAAGTTCTTGCTTGCCTCACTGCAGGGGTGCCACCCACCCACCAGTTATGTGGTCCCTAGCCAGGCCCTTCTGTCTGTGTCACATTTATATCTGGACTAGCTGGGGAGGCGAAGAGGCTACTCCAATCCCTTTGCGGTACACCTGCAGAGACATGATGGTCCTGCTCCACCCTCGCAGTCCTGCTCCCCGCTAACACATTATACACCACCATGTCACCAAAGACGTTAGAGTTCCCAGACATGAGTACACAGGGCCTTCGTGACGACAGCCATCCTAAGGGGTATTCCTTGTTCTTTCTGCTTCACCTCCACCTCCACCCTCTCTGTTCTGCCTGAGCAACAGGGGCACATAGGAGTTCATCCTTTCCGCCTGGGGTTGACTGTATGTTGATATAACACGGGGAAGCTGGGAGCTTGGGATAGACAGATGTGGACCAGATTCCACCTCACACATCCCTCCTCATCCAGAACCTCCAACTCATCTGCCTTCCAGAGTTTGTGTTGTGGTCAGCAAAAGTCTATGCTTAGAGGAGCTCGAGGCAGGAACTGAGCACATGTTAAATTCTCTCCCCTCCCTGCAGAGTCAGCCTGAGCCTCTCCCAATCCCTCCTCCCTGGAAAAGGTCCCCTGGGCCCATCCACGGCGGGCTGTAGTGCGTGTTCCTCATGAAGATGCGAAGAGCTCAGAAAGGGAAAGGCTGGAGCAGGTCCACGGGGTGGAGCTGCCTCTTCTGCTCTCGCTTCTGTTGCACTTCAGGGTTGAGGCAATGCCATGGACATGACAAAGGTCACCGGAACAGTGAGCCAGGAAACTGCCCTCCCCAAGATGCTTGCGACAGCACGGAGTTTGGTAGCCTGTTCACATTTTAAATCAAAGCTGACGTTGCTCAAAAAAAAAAAAAAAAATCACATAGCCAAAGAAGCCAAAGAATGTTGGTGGCTGTTCCTAGAAGCCACGTATGTCTATTTCTGGCTCCCAGTAAAGCCACTACACTGTAATTAACATAATAACAAGCTCCCTTCCCTAAAGACAGGTGACACAGTTGACCCTCAGTCCCCATTTGGGCACAGGACATGTGCTGTGAGCTGTTTGCTCAGCTGTGGCCTTACGACTCTTCACCAGGACCCTCTCATCTCGTGTGGACAGGGGCCAGGCATTTGCAGGAAGACCAGAAAAGAGGAGCAAGAGGAGCAAGGGGTCAACTAGACCCCCAGGGAAGAGCTGGTGGATGGGAAGTCTGAAGACATCATGGGGGAAGTTAGGATAGAAATTACCCATTACTGTGTGCGTGTGTGCATGTGCTCATGTGTGTGTCCGTGTTGCATACAGACAGGTAGAAACAGGTGTATATCCATAATGAAAACCATCAGAACCTACAATTATGAAGACCTTAGTCATAAGCATTGTAGCTTTTAAACCTCCCAATAAACTTACTAAAGATGGGGCAGGTCTTGTTGTTCATACCCAGATCGTTTGACTTCAGGTCAGAGTCATTTACATCTATGACCCTCCCTTGGGACTCCTGGCAACCAAAGCAGCTAGGAGACTGGAAACCTCACAAGAGGGGGACATGTCCCCCCAGTTCTGCAGTGCTGCGCTGTGTCAGGCTCTGCCCTAGTCTGGCCTGAATTTGAATCGTGCCTCAGAGGTTCAGTGCTTTATGGCTCTGTGTGTGTACACGTGTGTGCATGTGTGAGAGGATGTGTGTGTATGTATGTGTGCACACGTGCATGTGTGAAAGAGAGAATGTGCGTATGTATGTGTGTGTGAGTATGTGTGATGTGTATGTGCATGTATGTGTGAGTGCACATGAGTGTGTATGAGTGTGTACGTATGCATGTGAAGGTCAGAGGTCAACAACAGCTGCCTTCCTCAATCACTTTCCTCCTTGATTTTGAGACAAGGTCTCTAAACCAATTCAGTCAGCCTAGCTGACCAGCAGTCCCAGTGATCCTCCTGTCTCTGCTCCTCAGCGATATGCTTACAGGTGTCACTGCTGCACCCAGCTTTTCACACGGGTGCTGGAGACCCAAACTCTGGGGTCCTCATGCTCTCACTGCAACCACTTTGCCGAATGAGCCACCTGCCCGGCCCAGAAACTCTGCATGGCTGCTGAAGTTCTCCAAGCATTGGCTTCATAGCTCTACAGTAGTGGGTAGAGACTTCTTCGGAGGTCAAACCACCCTTTTGCAGGGGTGAATATCAGATATTTGTATTACAGCTCATAACAGTTTCAAAATTACAGTTATGAAGCAGCAATGATGATGCTTTTGTGGTTGGGGGTCACCACAACATGAGGAACCGTATAAAGGGTCACAGCATTAGGAACATTGATAAACCCTGCTCTAGGATGAAGAAACTAATAATATTTACATCAATTTGAAGTTTAGCCATGAAAATGCCTGGCACAGGCTGAACACGGCGCACCCAACTAACTATCATTTAGATTAATTCTGCATAGTAACTTTTATTGCCCTCTTGACATATTTCTTGCCCTACCTGTACAGAAAATTTTGATTTTGAGTATCTGGGGGCAGATGCCACTCCTAAGGAAGAGGTTCAGTCAGAGCGAGGTGAGATGACCAGGGTCAGAACGACAGCAGAGGGACCCAGAAGAAAGAGCAGAGCCACCTCTCGTGAGACTCTGTGGTCTTCCAGACTGTTGGATTCAAGCGGTCTATCTCCAGCCAACACAGTGCGTTGATACATACTACCCCAAAAGAATGGTTGGCAGTTCTCTTTAAAGGAGTCCCCGTCCCATAAAGGGCAAAAAATAACAACAAAACAATAGCGAGAATCTTGGCTTTCAACACAGGACACACTTCCTGCTCAGAACACTTGCAAAATCTATTAGAAAGAGCATTTGGCAAAAGTGGGGTCAGCTGAAGCCACCTTCCCTGCTGGAAGCCCGAAGCCAGAAGGCTGAATGTTCCCTTCCAGCTGTTGCCGAGATCTGGCTCTGGCGGTAAAGCTGTCCCATGCCCAGAAGGAGTGAAGCTTGAGGGCTGTGACAGCCGGCTTGCGTTGTCAACTTGACCAGATCTGGAACTGACTTCAGAGACGTGCCGCTGGGTGGATGTGCGAAAATACTTGCAGGCAGTACTAAAAGACCTTCTTAGTTTATTTGAGTGGACTCTTCCAGTAGATGGCCCCAACACAGATCTGGGGACAGGGCAGCGAGCCTGCCTGCCTGCCTGCCTGCGTTTTTCCCCTGTGAGTGCCTTGATTGCCGGTGCTGCTGGGCTACCACCCCTTGCTGACATCAGACTCCAACTTCTTCAGTCTTCCGATGTTGGTTGAAGATCCCTGGCTCTCTAGGCATCCTCCATGCCTTCAGTGCCAAGCTGGGGCTACAGAGGCCCCTAGCCTCCTGGGCCCATCAGCTACTGGGTTCTCAGCCTCTCTGAGACATGCAGCTCCTTTACCTCAGTCCTTGCTGAGCTGAGTGCGGACTGTAACTCTTCCTGGAGCAGGTCACACTTACCGTGACTTGTCAAGTTTGTCGTCCAAACAGGCATACTCTTGGGAGTGAAGATTAAGAGTAAATATCACCCCAACACCTGAGACTGTCCCAGGCCAGCTTGGACACAACGTCATCATACTTCAACCTACCTAGGCAGGGCAGTCTACGATCGTTTCACCATTAGCAAGAGTGGACGGTTCATTCCGGCCGCTGATTGAGTCAAGTTACATTTTAGTCATGTAGACTTAGACTCAACTCCCTGTCTGGAGCTGACAAGGGCCAACGACACAAAATGTCTACAGCATACATGATAGTCCCTAATAATTGAGGACTTTTCTGACCTAAAATGACCAAAATTTCTCCACTGAGAAGTATTGCCGTGTGGGGTGATGACATTGTAAGTAATAATATAAAACTCAGGAAGACGACCTCAGATTCCTCCACGATCAGTTGGCGTTTTCAGAGCACAATATTCTTCATGGTCAACTTCAAAGTCAAGTCTTTAAAATTCAGACATTCAGTCAGGCGGTGGTGGCTCATGTCTTTAATCCCAGCACTCAGGAAGCAGAGGCGGGTGGATCTCTGTGAGTTTGAGGCCAGCCTGGTCTACAGAGTGAGTTCCAGGACATCCAGTGCTACACAGAGAAACCCTGTCTCAAAAAGTCAAAGATAAATAAATAAAATAAAATAAAACCCTGACATGCATACCCTCCTAATGCTAGCCTTGGCCATTGGCCTCTAGAATGTGACCCCCTATGTGTAATATTTCCTTTAAAAATTATGTGTATGTGTGCGTGTGTGTGTGTGTGTTGCATGCATATGTATATGCGTGTGTGAGTACATATGCATGCATGCATGTGTGCGTGTATGTGCACGTGTGTGTGTGTGCATGTGCGTACAGTGACCAAGTAGGTCAGGAGGGGGGTTGAATCTACTGGAACTAGAGTTACAAGCAGTTGTAAGATGTCCTCTAGGAACTGAACTCAAGTTCTCTGCAAGAGCCGCAAGACTCTTAACCACTGAGTCATCTTTCTGGTCCTAGAAAATAGCCTTTTAACAAAGATTTACTGGTCAGAGAAAAATTGTGGCATGTTAAATGAAAACAAATTAATAATATGACCCCATTTGCATTTTCTCTCTTCCCATATGCAGAGACACAGAATCTATATGTTTGTGTTGTGTGTGTGTGTTATGTGTGTGAGTGTGCGCACACACACGGGCATGTGCAAAACGTATAGAAGAATATGGAGTACAATTTCGGGTGAGCAAATGAGATGATGACCCGAAGCCGGTGTGTTTGCCTTTAAAGCTTCCCCTAGCCAGGAGGAGACGGGCAGCCCCAGAGCCAGCACCGGCAGTGCTGGAGGCTGCAGGCTCCTGGGGACAGTCTGAGAAGAGGAACTCCAGCCACAATGCTCGCATCTGTGCCTGGGACTGCCGTGGAGTCCTGGATGACCGCCCTAACCTTCAGTCAGACCTCGAGTGGACATCATTCCTTCCCCAGGCTCAGCGGGAAGGTCCGCAGGAACTGGAGCCCTGTTGAGGGGTGGGGTGTGGACTGGGTGGGGACAGGAGGAAGCTAGCTGAACAAGAGTGAGCCATTCTCCACTCACATGTTCTTCGGGGAGGGAAACATGTGCGCTGGCCGCCAAGACAATCATTTCTGGGCTCAAAAACAGGAAGACATCCACTAAACACCACACCACAGCACAAAGCAGCCTTTGCCAAGAATTTGGCCCTGGCTTAACTGGGTTATCGAATAAGTAAGTCTTCAGAGGCAAGACCCACAGCTGGATTCGTGAGGAGCTAGTTTGTCACCGGCCTCTTCAGATGACTCACAGACGACCTCAGTTTAGAACTGCAGCCCCCATTTGCGTGGGAAGACGGACACTTACATTAAGCTCCTTGGTTAAACGAAGGCCCCCACACCCTCCATCATATCCTCACTTTCTTCATGTCAATCCCGCCATGAGCTGGACCCCTGAAAACTGCATTCAATCCTAAAAGATGTTTTGAGGCAGAAATTACCATGCCATTTCACTAATGAAGAAACTGAGGCTTGGGCTTAGGAAAGGTTGCAGTTAATAAAGGGCTTGCCATGCCTGCACATGATCCTGAGCTCAGCCCCAGGATCACACAGAGAAAGTCAGGTTTGGTGACACGTGTTTGTCATTCCGGCACTCAGGAGGTAAAGACAGGCAGGTTCCCAGGGCTCATGGGCCAGCCTAGGCTAAGCAGTGAGTTCCCGCTAAAGGCCCTGTCTCAGAAAGAAAGGAAGACAGAGCCTGAAGAACAATACTCCACTTTGTCCTCTGTTTTCCATACATATGTGCAATACACCCTTGATGCACGCGCGTGCGCGCACAAACACACATACACTTAACTCCCACAACTGGTCAGCATCAGGGTTAATCCGCTTGCCCAGCACTGACCACCTCCAAAAGATGACAGAAGCTGATGTGGGTTCTGTGTAACATGGCGACTGATTATCTATAAGGCTCATGTCCAAGGGCTCAAGGGGCCCTAGAACTGGTCCTTGAAGACAGGGTATAGAGATGGCCAGTCCAATTTATGAGCTGTGCCGTGGTCCACCAGTCAGAAATATATTCCTCACACAATTAAGTTTTAAGGGGAGGGGTACACCTCTCTGACTCCAGCCCTGTCAAACAACAGCGTTAGCCGTTAGCTCTCTGTTGCCACCTGACAAACAACCCCAAGACTGATGTGGGAGTCTTCTGTTTTGTGTTGATTTCATTAGTTAAATAAAGAAACTGCCTTGGCCCTTTAATAGGGCAGAAAATTAGGTGGGTGGAGTAAACAGAACAGAATGCTGGGAGAAAGAAGCTGAGTCAGGGAGTTGCCATGATTCTCCCACTCCAGACATACGCAGGTTAAGATCTCCCTGGTAAGCCAGCTCGTGGTGCTACACAGAATATTGGAAATGGGTTAGATCAAGATGTAAGAGCTAGCCAATAAGAGCCTGGAACTAATGGGCCAGGCAGTGTTTAAAAGAATACAGTTTCCATGTAATTATTTCAGGTATAAAGCTAGCCGTGTGGGCGGCCGGGTGCCAGGAAGGTAGCCCGCCGCTCTTATCACTACACATGAAAAGTGGCCCGAGGATCCCCACTCTTTGTTCAGGTTATGCCATTGTGAACTGGCAGTTTGGGGTGAGCCTGACTGGTGGTCCTCCCTTTCGCTCTCGGCTAAGCTCCTGCCTGCATCTGCCGTCAGTCACACACAATAGGTTCCTTCTATTCTTGTGACGGTACTTTGTCAACTGGACCAGAACTAGAATCACCTAGGAGACACAGTCGTCTGGGAGGGTGTTTCCAGAGAAGTTTAACAGAGGAGGGAAGACCCATCCTGAGTGTGGGTGGCGCCATCGCCCAGACGAGGGTCCTGCACTAAATACAAGAGTACAAAGAATCAAGGAGCCAAGCACCCACCTTCATCTCTCGTCTTCTTGACTGTAGATGTAACCTGACCAGCTGCCTCACCTTCTCGTCTCCCGCTACTTAGAATCCCACCATGTCTTTACCTCCTTGATGGAATGAATATATCTTCTCAGGCTGTGGACCAATTGAGAGTGAACCTTTTCCTTCCTTCCTTCCTTCCTTCCTTCCTTCCTTCCTTCCTTCCTTCCTTCCTTCCTTCCTTCCTTCCTTCCTTCCTCTTGTTAGGCATTTCATCACAGCCGTGAGAAAAGTTAACTAATTCAATTATTGTATAAATTTTTACCTAAAGAGATCACACACACACACACACAGTCAGAGTGGGGCCAATTTATCACCTCTTGTTTGGGAAGCATCACCTTGGCTGTAACCCAATCCATTTCCCCACATACTCATTTATTTAAGAATACATTCAAGGGCCTCTCGGAAATGCCTGTTGCTGCATGAGGGGACGTTGACATGACTGTGACACGCAGCACACAGACACAAGCAAAGGCTACTTCACGTGTAATTATGAGTGCAGAGATAGCAGTCTGCAGAGGCCTGCAGACTAGCAGGACTGCGGGAAAGAAGGAAATAAGGTAAGTCTGCAGAAGCCTAAAGAAACAAGCCCTGGGAAGGTGTGACATGGGGAAGAAACAGCATCTGACAGTGGGAAGCAGCATGGACTGGCGGGAAAGTGCGTTGGAGCACAGGAGAAGCAACTGTGGAAGTTGGGGCCATGGGCCTCGTGAGCTTGAGTAGCGATTCTGAGCCTTGTGGTGAAGACAATGGGGTTGAAAGGCATAACAATGGAACTGGATTGATATTTATTTTATATTGTTCTAGCTGTGTGTCACTGCGGTGGTTGTTATGAGTGGTACCTTAGTTAAGGTGTTTTTATTGCTGTGAAGAGACACTCTGACCACGGCAACTCTTACAAGAAAAAGAGGGGGCTTGCTTACAGTTTCAGAGGTTCAGCCTATTATAATCACGGCAGGGAGCATGGAGGCATGCAGGCAGACATGGCACTGGAGGAGTAGCTTAGGGTCCTGGGATGTGTCCCTTGCATAGGAAACATCAAAGTCCACCCCCACAGTGACACACTTCCTCCAACAAAGCCACACCTCCTAACAGTGCCACTCCCTGTGAGCTTATGGGAGCCGATTACATTCAAGTTACCAGATGTGAGATGGCCTAGATTTGGGCAATGGCAGTGAGGACGCTTGATGTTATTTCTGGTGAGTTCCTTCATAGGTAACAGTTGGCAGTATTTGTGAATCAATTGGCTATAGATCAAAGGAGGGTGACATCAGGTTGACATTCCAGCTTAGGTGACTTGGGTATACTCTCCAACAGAAGCCCAAAACAAAGGAGAATCACAGGCTGTCATAGATGACAATCAGTGTAGCTCAGGTGAGCCTGGGCGCCTACCGACATCCAGGTGGAAGTCTTGAGGCGGTTTTGGGGATATCCTAGGACAAGGAATGCCTGGTTCTATTGAGCACACTGTCCTAGCCTTCAAAGTGGTCCTCCGGGGAAACCTTGCAGTTTCTCCCGAGCACCAGGGAAGCCAGCTTCTTAAAGTGCAAGGAAGTGTTTGTTGGCTCACTGGAAGTATTCACCCAGCCAATTTATACTCACTGTGATGGGGCGATTATTTACAGCGTTCCCAGGGGTGCAGCGCCAGCTGGAGTCAGGCTTCATAATGGGGTCCCACCTTATTCTTAGCAATTACATTCAGGCTGGTGGCACAGACACTTGTATAAACTGTTCACCAATAAACATGTCCCTTAAGAGACTTATTTATCTCCCGGAAGCTTCGTGAAGTAACCTTACAGGTTCATCATGCCTTCTTCCGCCCTTAGGTTTTATAGGGGATTCCCCATTAGCTTTAATGGGGAAAGTTGTTAACTGTCTCCCCTGTATCCTTGTTCTAGATCAAGATTCGTGCATGACCAATAAAAGGCATAGTCTTTGAAAGCTCTACTGGGTCATTCCCGCCCACCTCTACAGTGACTCCAAGAGTGTCTGCCCTGGGTGGCTCTGGCGCTCAGGCTAACCCCTGTTACTGCAAGAGTGTCTGCCCAGGGTGGCTCTGGCGCTCAGGCTAACCCCTGTTACTGCAAGAGTGTCTGCCCAGGGTGGCTCTGGCGCTCAGGCTAACCCCTGTTGCTTCCTTTCTCGCTTGATTTGAATCTGTTTCATTGGTGGGTTTGCTGTAGAATTGCTTCTGTTATAGGTAAAAAAGATGGGTGAGTTGTTACGGCGAAAGGAATTCTGAGAAATTAAAAAACGATTACATTTTTCTCTTTCATATGGTATTTCTGGGTGTGTGGGAAGGGCACCACACGCCTTCATCCCAGGACCCCGATTTCCTCCATTTTGTTGCTCCATAGTCTACTTCCTTAGTGTGACCAAAGACAGGCTATAGGTAGCTCTGGAGTCTGGGTTTTGAGCACTTAGTGTGAGAAAAAAGGAATCCCATCCAAGGGATGTTTCTTTCTTATAACTGCCTGGTAGCACCCCCGTCAACTCACCATGGTGATCCATGCTTGTAAGAACTGCCTGGAAAAGTACCCCATCAGCTCACCATGGTGATCCATGCTTGTAACAACTGCCCAGAAGTACCCCATCAGCTCACCACGGTGATCCATGCTTGGTCCCAGAGCTTCACAAGAAGAGGGAGATTCACAGTAAATATGCTACTCCTTCGGGTAATTGTTCTTGCTTAGCATCTCATGACCTGCACTTCTGTCTGAGAATGTAACAGGATTGAGAGGCATTCTTTGGGAACCAGAGAGATGGCTCAGTGATTAAGAGCACTGGGGTCTCTTGCGGAGGACCTCGGTTCTATTCCCAACAACCACACGGTGGTTCACAACTGTTTGTAACTTCAGTTCCAGTGGACCTGGGTGATTTTCTATCAAAGCATACACACTACCACGGTATTAGCCTAAGGCTCTTACTTAAACCTTCTGTTTTAGCTTTGGGAGAGCAGGGGCTCACCGCAAGCTGGAGGGCATGACCACCATCAGGCTGAGGGTGTTCAGGGAGGACTAGAGCCCCAAGGTTCCCAGTCGTGTGCACCAGGGTGATAAGGTGTGCGTATCTGACTAGAACAGAATAGTCATCATCTAATTCTTTTGTCTTGCTCATCTACAACCTTCTGATCCAAAGAATGTTGTAGAATAATATTTTTATATGCTGTCAAGATGTGTTTTTGCCAAGGTGCCTTCTGATTGGTTTAATAAAGAGCTGAGTGGCCAATAGCAAGGCAGTAAGAGGTTAGATGGGACTTCTAGGCAGAGAGAAAAAAGGAGAGGAGTTGAGTCTAGGCACAGGGAAGACACCAGCGGAGACGGAGAGGAAACAGGGCGTGCAGTAGGAAAGGTAGAAGCTACGAGCCACCTGGCAGCACAAAGAAAAATAAATGGGTTGATTTTGTTTTGTTTTGTTTTTGCTTTTTCAAGACAGGGTTTCTTTGTGTTAACAGTCCTAGCTGACCTGGAACTCGCTCTGTAGACCAGGCTGGCCTCAAGCTCACAGAGATCCGCCTGCCTCTGTCTTTTGAGTGCTGGGATTAAAGGCGTGTATCACCACTACCTAGCCCTTACTTTAAGTTATAAGAGCTAGATGAACAAGCCTAAGCTATAGGCCAAGATTTCATAATTAATAATAGGTCTCTATGTCATTATTTGGGAGCTGGTGGTATAGAAAAAGACTTGCAACAAAAGAAATTGGAGTTTTAATTGGGATTTTCTGTCAGATTCTTCAGCTCTGTGTTTGGCATATATGAAGCAAAAACAAAACTAGAAAACCCACTACCGTGCCCACCCATGAGTCCACGGGGCCCTGATGGAGCTGCCCTCCCTCCACCCATGAGTCCACGGGGTCCTGATGGAGCTGCCCTCCTTCCACCCATGAGTCCACGGGGCCCTGATGGAGCTGACCTCCCTCCACCCATGAGTCCACGGGGCCCTGATGGAGCTGCCCTCCCTCCACCCATGAGTCCACGGGGCCCTGATGGAGCTGCCCTCCCTCCACCCATGAGTCCACGGGGCCCTGATGGAGCTGCCCTCCCTCCACCCATGAGTCCACGGGGCCCTGATGGAGCTGCCCTCCCTCCACCCATGAGTCCACGGGGCCCTGATGGAGCTGCCCTCCCCCCACCTTCAGTCCCACATTCGCTTCATATTGAAACGACCACAGCTTCAGCCATGCTCAGGGGGATGATGAGTATTTTCGCTCCACCCTCCCAGAAAAAAGGGGCCAAATGGACGTGTCTCTCAATCTGATCTCTACATATTTTTAAACACTCGAGAATGTTCCCTATATGAAAATATGATTTTCAAAAAAACATTATAATAATATAAATATGACTTTAATGACTATAGACTATTCTATCATATTTACATCAAGTAATTTCTTAGTCATTTCTCTATGACCACTTGAAAATTTCCAGGATTTTGTTGTGTTGTTCCTTTGGCCTATCTACTAATGGATTTGTGGCTGTGTCCAAAGGGCTGCTAATGTAAACACTTATGTCTTACATGTCTTAAAGGGCTGCTAATGTAAACACTTATGTCTTACGTGTCTTTGTGCATGTCTGTCATTTCTAGATGTGCAGTTGCTGAGTTCAAAGCTAAGAACATTGCATTAGTTGTGCACTGTTTGAAGGAAGGTTTGGAATATGTCTATAGAAAGCAGCGATGGAAACTTCTCTGTGGTGCCTGGATTCGCAGAGGCGTGTGTGTCTCTACTCCCTGTAGAGAGCATTGTCAACTCAGTTTCAACAGATGTGTCTCCATGGGCCAGACCTTGTGGGAGCACATTATCTCCCGGAAATGTCCAACAAATCCTTTAATACCCAGGAGCATGGTTTTTAGCCTCATTAGGACATATATCCTAGTGACTGATAATTTTAGAATAGTTGTGTGTGCTGTGGTTAAATTTTTCATAGCCTACCTAGGTGTCTGTGAGATGAGGGTTACACTTGTGTTAGTCGCTATTTAGTATCTGTGTGTGTGAGTGTATGTATGAGTGTGTGTATGTGTGTGTATGAGTGTGTGTGAGAGTGTATTGTGTGAGAGAGTGTGTATGAGTGAGTGTGTATGTGTGTGAGAGTTTGTGTGAGTGTGTGTGTATGTATGTGCGAGAGAGAAAGTGTATGTGTGTGTGTGTGAGAGAGAGAGTGTGTGTGTGAGTGTGTGTGTGAGAGAGAGAAAGTGTGTGTGTGTGTGAGAGTGTGAGTGTGTGTATGTATGTGCGAGAGAGGAAGTGTGTGTGTGAGTGTGTGTGTGTGTGTGTGTGAGAGAGAGAGAGAGAGAGAGAGAGAGAGAGAGAGAGAGAGTTCCCTTGCCCATGCAGACACATGTTGAGACCAGAGACTGACATACGGTATCTTTCCTCAATCACTTCCCTACTTTATTTTTGAGGCAGTGTTTCTCAGAACAGGAAACTGCTTTTAGCTACATTAACTGACTAACAAACATGACCCTGGCATCCCCACCTCCATTCCTCAGGCGCATACCACTGCACCCGGATTCAGATGGGCCTAAGGGATTCGAATGCAGGTCCTCATGCCGTGCAGCAGGCGCCTTACCTGCCAAATCTGCTCCTAGCCTAACTGCGCTGTCTGCTCAGTAGCCACAGCCTGTGCCACAACAGCCCGTGTGTGCCCGTCTGGTCGAATCAACAGCCGCCAGCTACATGTAGCTCTCTAAATTCAAATTAACTCGAATTAAACATTCACATTCTCACTTTCACTGGCTGCCCCTCAAGTACTCCGTTGCCCTCTGTGCCCCGTGGCTATTGTGTTGAACAGCGAGGATTAGAAATTTTCCTCCATGGCTGAAGGTTCGATTGGACCATGCGAGCAGAATGATTGCTCTCAAGACCCAGCTGTCACTGGGAGCCTTTGTCTTGTAATTACCTTTCCACAGATCAGTTCGGGTCTGAAATGAAGTACATCCCTCTATTCCTAGACAATACAAAGGGGGTGTCCACCTAAAAAGACTGGCAGTAATTTTAGTCGTGAGCGACCTTTGAGGCTAAACCAGGTGCTGGCCCTCAGCTAAAACCAGCAACAACCCTGAGCCCCGGAAACAACTTTAGACAGAGTGAGGATTTGGGTAAATAAAATCTCCCCACCACTCACTAGAAATAATTTGTTGGGAAGAAACGATTTAGTATGATGCTCAAACTGGGGAGTAGGAAGCCAAGCTCATGCTCAAGGAGTAAAAAACTTTCACCAGATTTCTCTGTGGCAATTAATTTTGCTAGGCACAATGGTTCACACCCGTCATCTCAGAACTCAGGAAGCTGAGGCAAGAGAGCAGTTACAAGTTTGGAGTCAGCCTGGGATACAGAGTAAGACTGTCACACACACACACACACACACACACACACACACACACATGATGTAGGAAGGCCCCTATGGACAGGAATGGAGGGAGGAAGGGCAATGGTGTGGCCTGGTTCTGTCCACTTCAGAGCTAGGAATGTTTCAGCACCATGTTAGAGCATTCTTTTTGCTGAGGAGGCTGCCTAAGCCACACTGATGATCGCCGTGTCGAGAAGAATCACTAATGTGGATGTTTGCTTGAGGCTGAATTTGAAGGCAGAGACGGTATGTCACCAGTACTGGCTTCCAGGTACCTCACGGTCTGACTGAAGTGAGTATCACACTCTTCTGACAAGTAGCATGGAAGGGCCTGCCTGGGATCCCCCACAGGAAGGCCAGTGCCAGGGGCTCACTCAGGGATGAGGGACAGGCAGCAGTCAGAACTTGGGTGCTCCCCAGATCTTGCTCCGGGGCCCCTGACTGTAGCAGCTGATGGAAGAAGCATGAATTTCATCAACTACCAGGATGAAAAGCTAAGGGAGGCATCTTGGCCATCCCCATTCTGTGTGCTGCGGAGTGGGAGCCAGCCACTCCCTGAGATATTAGACTCTAAAGCTGTCACAGTAAATACTCGGGAATTAATACAGCTACTCCCAGCTCTGGCAGTGCAATTTACCATCTAAATTGTTACCTTCCCCAGAACAGTACATAAACAAAATGAGCAGGTCATGGGGACTTTTCAACAGGCGTGGTACTTAAGGAACCTGCTCTTCACATGGCCCTTCCGGTGCTGAGCAGGGAGACAGCAGCCTCCAGCGGGGTTCGTGTCTCTGACCTTCACCTTTGCCACTCACAGGACAGCGAAGGTCAAAGTCATTGGCCCAAGGTCACCAAGTTTCTGGGGTCATTAGATACCTCAACTGACCACTGAATTGAGTCTGGAAAGAGTTCCAGAGCTGGAGAATGGCTCTGTCACTCGCCTTGAAAGCACAACCCATCTCAGAACCCACATAAACAGTGGTGATATGAACTTCTCAGGCCAGCAGTGAGGAGCCCCAGACAGGAGGCATCCCTGGACCTTGCTGGCTGGCTACCTTAGCCTACTTGGCCAGCTCAGAACCTGTGAGAGGCCCTGTCTCAAAAACAAGATGAATGTCTCCTGGGGTTGTCTCTAGTCTCTGGGCACACATACATCATATACACCCACCTGCACAGATGTATTTCACACACACTAACACAACGCACATATGTATGCACGTACACACACACACACGAGAGAGATTGTAGGAGGAAGGAGGCAGCGGAGGAGGCGCCTCCTATAGTGTGGAGAATGGTGCTATGGACAGAGCTCTGGCCAGACCCCCCACATCACTTTTCCCTCTCTACGCCAGTTTCTGAGCTCTTCATTTCCGGCCCCCCACATGACCCCATCATCAGGACTAGCTGTCCAGGAGGGCTCCCACCACATGCTACTCATAGCAACAGTAGTCTAGAAGTACCTGGCGCCTACGATCTCCCCTTAGACAAGGACTGATTGGAAATCACCCAAGCCCTGACATATGGCCTTGGCTCAGGACAAATTCTGAAGCGTGACATGGAGCACCCAGCAGGACCAAGCCAAGCGCGGGACCGTGCTGTGGACGGCTCTGTGCAGTGTCCCACTTCCCACCCACCTTTCTTCCTCGCTCCATTCTCAACTCCTTCTGGAAGCATCTCACATCCTTCTGGAAACATCTCAGCTTTTGTTTCAGTGGAACCCACACAAAGACAGAGTTCCAACACGAAGGACAGTAAGATTCTAGTGGAGACAGGTTAGACTCGGTGCCTCAGGTCCCTTCTCCTTCATGAAGTAGTTGGTGGCTAAGGTTTGTTTTTCTGTGCCTAGTATATGACTCTCTTTCCTGCTAATAAAATGTGTGGATAAACACTTAAACCCCAGTAGAAACGTAGACATGATAGTTCCTTTTCTCAAGACAGAAGTGACTTATGGAATGAAGGGTCCGCTATTAGGCTGTTTTCGAGTACAGTCCATCACAGCGTGGAGGCTATGGCAGCAAGAAGGTGAAGGTGTTCGCTTGAATCTCTGAACCAAAAATCAGAGTCAGACAGGAAGTAGAGTTGTGTTGCAAGGACTATGGCCTGGAGATCTACTTCTTCCAGGTAGGCCCACAGCCTCCCCATGGAGCACCAGCTGGTGACAGAGTGGGAGACTCTTCACATTAAATCACAACAGTATATGCTTACATCACATTAAATCACAACAGTATATGCTTACAATTTCATCCAAAAAGCTGCTGATCCCGCTCACACATGAAAACAAGCCTTTGATATTACTGACGAGGCCCCTTTACCCAGTTTGGGTGTAAACCAGTGGTCCCTTCTGTTCCAACAATTACTTCTGTTCTTACCTGGAAGGAAGCTGCCCCCTGGACCACCTCTACCATCATCTGTCAGTGTTCCCCAGTATCACTTGTGAGTCTGCTCCTGGCCCTGGAGAGACCACTTGGTACTTGAGAGCATTTGACTCTTTTTTTGCAGAGGACCAGAGTTTCCAGCTTTCATATTTGATGGCTCACAACTGGTAGTAAATCCGGCTCCAGAAGATGTATTGCCTTCTTCTGGCCTCTTTGAGCACCTGCATGCATGTGCGCGCACGCACACACACACACACACACACACACACACGGATCCCTTTTTAAAGGAGAAAGCCCAACGGCCACTTCTAGTATGGCTTCTGTTGCTGCCACACAGAATTACTCCCAGCCCAGAGACTGCAGGACACAGGCGTGGTGTCTGCAACTTGCACAGATATGCACACAGCAGCCTCCCTTGTGCAGGCCTCTGTGGGCTCCTGCGTCAGCGCCCTTTGAATTTGCTTCTGCTCACCGTCAGTTTCTCCATCTGTAAGATGAGAAAACGCCAGCTTAAGTTTCTTCCTCATCCTGTGAAACAAGCCCTGGTCTTTCTGATTCGGTAACAGGAATGAACTCCGTTTACTTCTCTGTTTCAGCTTCTAGAGAGGGGTCAGAAAAATCAGGGTACAGTTTTCACACGAGAGCCCAGGCACATGGAAGGAAGTCACTACTCTCACACACAGGGACGTTGCATCCCTCTTGTGCGGTCACCTCAACTGCCTAAGGGACCTCCCTAGAGACCCACAGGAGCACTAGACCCTGAGGAGGGAGTCACTAAATTGGCTCCCTGGGTCACACGGAAATGGAAGTGGGTGGCATGGGGGCCGCTCGTTTCTTTCTGCTCACAAGACTGGAGCACATTTTACATTTCCCAAAGGCCATAATTATTTCCCGGAGAAGAAATTCAAATGACCCAGATAGTTAATTCAGTGAGATTGGTCCAAAAACGTATTTACCTAAAAGGCAGGTTTGTCAAAAATAACATCACAACATAGTCAGGGCGGGCTTCCAGTGCCTGGAACGCGCAAGTGCGGGATCGGAGGCCAAGGCCTGATCTAATTAGGGAGGGCAAGAAGGTGGGCATTGAAGGGAAGACACAGAGGGGGGAAAGATAGGGAGAGAGGGAGGGAGGGGCCAAGGGGGGAGAAGGAAGAGAGAGAACCCGAGAGAGGGTCTCAGTAGAAAAAAATATCATAGATCATCAAGGTCGATTTCCCACTCAGTCACCCCTTTCCGAGGAACACAGACAAATCCATCTTCACCCCACAAACCCATGATAGCTGTCCAAGACCACTGGGCCTAAGGCACATGGATGGAGTCACGGAGGTCATGCCGAAGGAGAGTGATTCACCGTTTGTGTGGCTGTGGCATTGATCCATCCTTGGACGAGGGGCTCTCTCCATGGAATAAGCTGCCCCGCTCCTCACCCTTACGTACTGTCTCCTGACTGATGAGGCTGGAAGAGGATGCTGAGAAGTCCTCAGGAGGACCACGATGTAGGGCCAGTCCCCACAAGAGGGAGGCCTGCCGAGTCAGGGGCTGCAGCATCACCAGGTCGCTAATCCACTGCTCTGGTTCAGACGCGATATCCCACAGGCAAGTCAGCAGTTCAGAATTTCAGTGAGAGCAAGGTGGGCTGTGTATCGGGCTCTCTCGAATCCCAGGAGGAAAAGTGGAATCGTGGCAACCGGGAGTGAAACATTCATAGCTCAGCAATAAGAGCAAGGACTGACCAGTGGGGCTGCACGGAACTGGAAGCTACACAGTAAAGGGGACAGCAGAGTGAGAAGGTTTCTACAGAATGGGAGAAAATTACTTGCCAGCTGTACATCCGACGGGTCAATTTTCCACTCATTCGCCCCGTCCAATGAATGCCAGGCAGCTACCGACAAATTCTCCTTTTTCCCACGAGCCTGTCTCCAGGACAGCTGGGCCTGAGGTGCATGGAGTTACAGAAGCCGTGTTTGTGGAGAGAGACTCCATACATAGAAAATTTAGAGAACTCCAAACACTAAACCCTAAATAAACAAGGGATAGGTGGACAGATGGAACAGACAGACAGACACCTCTCAGAGAATGGAGTACAGTCAGCAAACCTGAAGAACGGAGCTGGCAAGACAGCTCGGAGGGGAGAGCACCGGCTTGGCAAATCTACCAACCTGAGCCCAGATCCTGGGACCCACAGAAAACAGACACAGTGGTGTGTGTCTGTAACCCCGAGTTCTCACTGCAAGACAGACTGGCGGAGACAGGAGAATCCCCAGAGGCCCGCAGGCTGACTAGCCTGGAGCACGAAACTTCAAACTGTAAAACTCCACATATCAAACAAGGAAGATGAAGATTGACATCCGACATTGCTCTGTGGTACGTATGCATCTGCTCTCATACCCATCAATACACACACACACACACTCCCTAGCTCCCACAGACTCCAAGAGCACACCCAGTTCCTGAAACAGTGTTCTGTTTGCCGACCCCAACACAACCAAGCACTAAGAGCACAGTCAAGGTCCACCAGGACACACCTCACTCCGGCTTCCTGCATGTCTACTGCTCTTCCCGTTCCTTGTCTCACACAGGGCTCCTGTGTGCTCTGCACACCCAGGCACAAAGCTGCCACACAGCAGACCCTCGATAAATATTTGCAGATCGTCTGCTGGGAAGGAGGCCTGACTTCGGCCAGCTGCATCTCACATCTCCTGCCATCTCCTGACCGTGGCTGGCTAGCAGACTAGTGTCACCCAGACACAAGCTGATTTCTACTGACTTCGGATAAAAGAACCTTTCCTCAGTCCTTCAAGGGAAGAAAACTCTGAACTGGCTGGGGGTAGAAGGCCACAGTATCCACAGTGGAAGCTTTGTGTGGAATTCCCCTGCTTAGTGTTCCTGGTGACGCAGGGAAGGGCCAGGTAACAGGACACTTTCCTGGCTGACTAGGGCATTGCCACCTGGGATGTCTGCACAGGGACACCAGGAGAAAGGATGTCTGGGGGGCAGGAAGTTGCCCAAGAGCCCTGTACTCTACAGAAATGCAGTGCCCGGGTCCGTCTGGCCACCCAGCAGCTCCAGCAGAGAAACAGCATCCTTTTGTGGTCTGCCCTGGCTGGCTGCCAGGGCTCAACAAGGGCCTTGTGATATGCACTTTTGAAATGTGTTGGTGGCAGGATGGCATGTCTAACTCGTGTTTAATGCCCAGCAGCATTTATGTCTCTTTCTCACGCCCACGGAGGCGGCCTGACTCCTGACGGTAGCTCTCAAGCCGTGCTCCTTTTTACCCTGGTCCTGGTCTCTGGAAGGTTTCAAGGCTGAGCCCTTGGAGGACAGAGACAAAAGGAGGCTGTACCTGATGTCAGTCCCCCGTTTACGTAGTGTGACACTTTCAAGCGTGGTGACAGTTCTACAGTGTATTGTTACTCTCTGTTTAAAGGGGGAAACTGAGGCTTGGAGAAGCTAAATCCTATGTGGCTCATAACAACACACCTTGGATGTGGTAAGATAGAGACTTGACCCCAGCCTGTCCCCTTCAACAATTAGACTTCCAAACCCTCTCTCTTAAGACGGTCAGGACCGGTGAGATGGCTCATGGGGCAAAGGTGCTTGCTCCCAAATCTGACGGCCTGGATTTGATCCCTGAGCCCCAGATGGTGGAAGAAGAGACCTGAGACCTAAAAGTTGACCTCAAAACTCCACGTGTCCCAAGGCACATCCTCAACCATACACATTAAATAAGCAATTTAGTGTAAATTTTTTTAAAAAGACCCCAGGGTTATTCCTTGGGGAGAGAGTCAGCCATCCACCTGCGTTTCCACCTTCTATGTCCCATCTCGTGGATGACCATGGCCACTTCAAGTCTGAGAAGAGCCCACGCAGGACAGGTCATGGTCACTCCACTTTCATGTTCTGCTTTAAGGGCTCTCTACTTGACTGGGGCTGCTAATCCGCACAGTGTATCCTTAGAGTACACAGAAAATAACTGTGGGTTTTCCCTCCACAACTCACTTATTTTCCTTGCTTATGAGAGACAGCTGCTCTAGCTCCTCCCTACGAAACCCAAAGCAGAATGGCTGCCAGCGTGCGCGGCTCCTCCTGGCTGAAGGGTTTCATAGTGTAGAGACGCCATAGAAACTGAAAGAAGGTTGTCCTGAACACAGCCCCTGTTGGGCTAGCCCTGCCCTGGAGTAGCATTTGAAGGCATGTAATCTCAGAAAGCTCCAGAAGAGTCAGAAAATAAGAGAGAAAAAGACAACACGTTGAGGTGCTAACAATTGGTTCACCTCAGCGGGCAGCTGGAGCTTAATCCCATCAGGTCTTTCTGGGACATTCCACAGAGCATGCCTGAGAGTGGGGGAACCCCAGGACAAGGACCCTGGGGCCTCCTCATACACCTGCTCCAAGATACACCAGACACTCAAACACACATGGGGCAGGACGTTCTCAGACCAGTGGCTCTCAATCTTCTCAATGCTGCAACCCTTTAATACAGTTCCTCAGGCTGTGGTGACCCCCAACCACAAAATTATTTTCATTGATACTTCATAATTTTGCTAATGTTGTGAATCATAATGTAAATATCTGATATGCAGGACATCAGTGGGTCATGACCCCCAGGTTGAGAACTGCTGCCTTAGACAAAGAGACGTGTGTATCAGATCCAAAGTTGTCAGCAGGTATCAAATGGTAAGTATCAAAGGGACACAGGCGGAATCAAAACCTGCTTTCAGTCCCCCAAGTGGGCTCACGCTGGCTCCAGGGACAGAGGACAACAATCTTCCCTCTTGCCATTTCCTCCTCTGTGGTCTAGATTTGGAGGATACAAAGTGGGGACGCTGGGCAGCCTCACCCACGGCACACACACCCCCTCCGTCATCTCAGACCAGGGCAGAAGGAACCAGTCTCTACCTAGCTTGAAGGAGTCTCAGAGGAGGCGGAGAGTCACACTGATTTGAAATAAATCAGAGTAGGAGAAAGCTGAGCAGAAAAGAGAAGTGAGCTGACCCTGAGACTTCTCAGGACACTGGGTGCATGAGCTGTGGCATTCTCTGTGTGTGTGTGTGTGTGTGTGTGTGTGTGTGTGTGTGTGTGTGTGTGGTTTCTCGAGATAGGGTTTCTTTGTGTAACCGCCCTAGCTGTCCTGGAACTAGTTCTTGTAGACCAGGCTGGCCTAGAACTCACAGAGATCTGTCTGCCTCGGCTTCCCGAGTGCTAGGATTAAAGGCGTGCGCCACCACAGCCCAGCAGAGCTATGGCATTCTTGAGGAGCAGCTGTGGAAAAGAAGAGCAGAGAAGGCCTGGTGCCCTGATGGACGGACCTTCTCACTCTTGCAGGGAGCTACCCATTAGAAGCAAAGCAAAACTAGCTGATTCCTCTCCGAAACACAAGGAAGGCTGAGCTGTGGGAAGAAGGGATTCTTCACAGCTCCGCATGGGCTTCTTCTCTCTCCATCTGCCCTCCCTCCCCCCCCCTCCCTCCCTCCCTCCCTCCCTCCCTCCCTCCCTCCCTCCCTCCCTTCCTCCCTATTCCTCTTACCATCCCCTCTCTGTGTCTCCCTGGACCACCACATGTCTAAGAGACCCCATTATTATCTCCCATCACTCCCTTCTCCATCATCCTTTCTCTGGTCTCCCTGCCTTTGCTGGGCTCCCAAAGGCTCTCTTCCTTTCAGAGACTACTGTGTACCTCTGGGGAGGGTCTGGAGGCTCAGCAATTGGAGCTGCATAAATAGCCAATGATAGGAAACGGAGCATACGCGTCCCGGTGGCATGCCGCCTGTGCTTGTGGCAGATGGAGTCCTGACGGGCTCGTCCACTGCCAAGCACTACTCAAAGTGTCAGTCACCAACAGCCTTCCATTCAAGGGCCCCTTTTTGCCATGATCAACATTTCAAAAGCAAATGCACAAGGCGTACAGTAGGTTGCTATAATTCACCCAAGGGCTGCGCCTGCCTCTGGGAGACCAGCCGCATTCTTCTCTCTGAGTGAGCTATTTTTACCAGTGCTCCCCCCCCCCCCCCCCCCGCAACCGCTTCATTCCAGCTCCCATTTCAGCCTCAGAGCTGAATTAGACTCTTTCTTCGTCTTGTAGGCTCCCTCTCTGTTATTATATAGAACCATTTCAGCCCTTAAGGAGTTGGCATCTGACATCCACATCTCCTGGATCCCCAGAACAGAGACGGGAAGGGATAAATAGAAGGGAGGAAAGGAATGTTCTGTTCTGGCTCCAGCAGCGCAAATCGTCAGAGAGTTAAACAGCAGCAAAGCACTTGGTGTTAATCTTTAATATTCCCCAGAACTTGTCACCTCTCCCTTCAGGCCCACAGCTGCCTCCTCCAGGTGACGCCGGCGCTTCTCGCAAGACATCACACCAGCTATTGTGTTCTGGAAAAAAGTACCCACCAGAGGGGAGTTCTGAGTGATCAGACTGCCAAGGGGGAAAGGGAAGCTACGCTTGTTATTTACGCGAAAAAAAAAAGGCTGAACAAGCAGAGCCTGGCTCTCTCCTGCTCCTCCCATGGCTCACAGGTTTGCAGCAGACCCTGCCTGCACGCAGCCTCTGATGATGCCTGGCTCCCTTTCTCAGGCTCCAAAGTCAGGGGGATGTGTTTAACAAATGTCAAGGGATGGGCATGGCACCACAAGGTGGAAATGGAGAGGGATTCCGCGCCTGTTGCCTGGCTGACAGTGCGTCTGTGGGTGACACGTCAGTCTCACCAAATCGGTGAGCCAACAGGGTAAGCCCGGTGGCTCACCTTGTGCAAATGGCAGGATCCCTTCTCTCCACATCCACTACGTGGAGCATCTCAATATAATCCCCTCAGGGGCGGGGCCTAAGGCAGGTTCTAGGAGGGTGAGTTTATTTGGAAGGAGACCCTGCAAGTACCTTAGAGGATGTGAGATAGGGCCAAGAAACCATTCCAGGGCATGGTATCAAGTATAATCTCTGGAGACCTGCAAGTCAGTGTGGAGCCTGCCTCAGAGTACCTGTTTAGGAAGGGCCGGTGAACCCCAGTGTTCTCTCCCACTGGTACGGCTCTCGGTCAGGTTGCTGGGGAGAAGGTAGGAGTCCTATGGCTCTTTGGGCTTTGGCACACTGCTACAGAAACCACCTCTAGGATAGACGTGTAGGCATCGGCCACTGGATGGATATAATCGGCAAGCTGACCGCTGGAAGGCTGTCAGAATAGTACCAAAAAGAGAAACGTCGCTGTGATGCTGGCCACTGGGAAGACCGTCCATCAACTGGACTGACATCATTGGGAAGCAGATGTCACAGTAGTGGCTTGCCACGGGTGGACAGCACATTTGCCAGCTGATAGAAAAATGTCACCATGATGCCAGCTGTTGGATGCACATTTGTGATAAGCTAGAGGGAATACGGGCATGACACATACCCAATGACAATGACCCCATAATTCGTTGGGGTTATGACTTTGAATGAAGGACCAGAATCTCCATCTGACATACAAAACCTTTACTTGAGTCTCCACAACTGTTCATCTCAGTGTTGGCTCTGATACCATATGACATGCCCACAGCATGAATGGAGGTGGCAACTGCAACACAGGGAACAAGAGCTACTCTGGAGGGTGCCCAGTCACAGGTAAGGGACCAGCTCTCACTACCAGTGAATTGTGACCCAAGCTTCACAGGCCATCCAGCTTTGGGAAGAAGTCAGGATTCAGGAAGTCACACACACACACACACACATGCACACACACACGCACACATGCACACACAAATTTCAGATAAAACAAAATCAGGTTATTAAATACCATCTGCCAATTTCTCCTGCTTCTAGCTCAGCGCCTAAGGCCTGTCAACTCTTTACTGCAAAGTGAGATTTAAAAGCAGCTGGGTCACCACCTGTCTGAACCCTGACTTCCTCTGGTTGAACCAGTGAGAGCCTTTATCACGCTGCGATTTACTCTTTTCGGTGCTGGCTCCGTGGATCCTGTGTGTATCTATCCATCACCTTGAGCCCCTAGCAATCCTTACACTGCCCTTCATGGCCAGGCCTGACTTCCCACTTACTGCTCGCTCTTGACCTAGCCAAGTCAGAGGACCTCTTCATAGGATCCAGACAGGGAATCACCCTGAGCCAGTATTTTCAACTCGTTTCTTCTCTCCACCTCTGCCTCCCTCCACACATCCGTCCTATGGCACAGCATCACCCGACCATCCTGCCCGACCGCCAAGTATAGGAAATGCTGCAACACTGATGGTCTTTACAGGGATGGGGAAGGGGAGGAGGCAGGAGACCGCAGGAGCACATCAAAGAGATCAAAGGATCTAGAGACTTGTCCAAGGTCACATGATGCAGGTGTGAAGTTGCAAGTCACACCCGTTCACTCTCATTCCATGTAGAATAAGTGTCTCTGTTGCAGTCTGGGAGTTGGAGGAGGAAAAGGCAGCTAAACAAGAGGGCTGGGGAGCCCATTCAGTTGCCAAGAGCTCTTACTGGGTCTGGTTCCCAGCAACCACATGGTGGCTCACAATCACCATGACTTCACTTTCCACGGGACCCGACGCACCCTCTGGCTTCCGTGGGCACTGTACATGTGTGATGCATATACATACGTGCAGACATTCACACACACATAATATTTTTAATTTTAAAAGACAAGCAAGCAAGGGGTGGACGGCAGGTCACGGGTGCAGAGATGGAGGTCGCTAGGAGAGGGATTTCAGACAGGTTAGTCCAGGGATCTGTCTCTACCTCAGTGCAGGTTGGGAATGAGCTTAATTCAGAGTTGCTAACACCTCCCAGAGAAAGCTAATAAATCAGAACAGGGAAGTGTCATCTTCACAACCCATTTTTAGAAGGCAGACAGCTAATTAGACTAGCTGATGGCTGCACTCCGGAA
Source organism: Chionomys nivalis (assembly GCF_950005125.1). Taxonomy (NCBI): domain Eukaryota; kingdom Metazoa; phylum Chordata; class Mammalia; order Rodentia; family Cricetidae; genus Chionomys; species Chionomys nivalis. Next base: position 116,863,807 of record NC_080089.1, read on the forward strand.
GATGCCACAGAAACAACCACCTGGGAGAGTCAGCCAAGAGAGGTCACGCGAGTCACATGACCACTCAACTCCAGGAATCTCTGCGGGGAACACACACTGGACAAGAACCAGCCCATCCACAAACCTCTGTTCCCATGTTACCATTACCCGCCCCTCATGGAGAGCCGGATGCAGAACATCCTCTGGACAGACAGGTAGCTGTGTGTGCACACTTGCGGGGGTTAGATCCATGGTCGGACAGGATCGAAAGCTCTGCGCATGTCTTGGAGGGAGCTTCCAGACTGGTTAGGTGGAGATCTGGTTAAATGGGATCTGGCTAAGTGGGGATTGGTTAAGTGGAGATTGGTTAAGTGGGGACTGGTTAAGTGGGGATCTGGTTAAGTGGGGATTGGTTAAGTGGGGATTGGTTAAGTGGGGATTGGTTAAGTGGGGACTGGTTAAGTGGGGATTGGTTAAGTGGGGATCTGGTTAAGTGGGGACTGGTTAAGCGGGCGGAAAGATCCACCCTGGATGTGGGCGGTACCTTCCCATGAGCTGGGGTCCCAGACTGATGAAAGGCAGAAAGTGAGCTGAGCACCAGCGTCCATCTGTCTCTCTGCTCCCTGACTGCGGATGCCAGGTGAACTCACCCTGTCACTGACCCCGTGCATTCAAGCTGGGAGCTGGAACAAACTGTTCTTGAAGCTGCTTTTGTCGGGTTTTGGTCAAAGCTACAAGAAAAGTAACTAGCGGGACACTTCTACTCCGTACCATGTCCTCTGGTGAAATCTTTTTAATTGATTTTATTGAACTCTACATTTTTCTCTGCTCCCCTCCCTTTCTCTCCCCTCCCCTTCTACCCTCTCTCATGGTCCCCATGCTCCCAATTTACCCAGGAGATCTTGTCTTTTTCTACTTCCCATGTAGATTAGATCCATGTATGTCTCTCTAAACAACCTAAATGCCCCTCGACCGAAGAATGGATAAGAAAAATGTGGTACGTTTACACAATGGAGTACCTCTGGTGAAGTCTTACAGCCGGGGTCTTACATCTGGCTGCTGTATCTATAACCCTGAAGCAGACGGCTGCGGTTTAAATGTTTGCATCCTGGGCCTGGAACAATGGCTCGGCAGAGAGAAGTGTTGCTCTACAGAGGACCTCAGTTCTGTTTCCAGCACTCAGCACCCAGCCCCATGGCACCCAGTTCCACGGCATCCAGGCCCACAGCACCCAGCCCCATGGCACCCAGTCCTACTGCATCCAGGCCCATGGCATCCAGGGAAGCTAATGCTCTGTTGTGGTCTCTTTGGGCATTGCACTCACATGAACACACACACGCAAACATATGCACATACATATAATTTTTAAAACTTTTAAAATAAATCTTTCAATGTTTGCATCCTTCTAAAACCCATGCTTCATAACCCTGGCCCCCAAGCTGATGGACTTAGGAATATTAGCAGGTGGATGCCCTGGAAGGTGATGAGATCACAGACGGAAGCTTCCAGAAAGATATTAATGCCCTTAATGAATAGGCTGAAGGAAACTTGTGTTTCCCTTCCATTACAGGAAGACAGAAGACATTACCCATGGCCCAGAGACCTTTCACCTGATCCAGCAACTGCCAGCACCTTGCTCTTAAAGAGTTAGCCTCCAGGGATGAGAAATCCATTTCTTTTTTCATAAGTTGATGGCACTTAAAAAAAAAAAAAAAAGAGTCAACTCAGACTACAACGCAAACTGCCTCAAGATTTTGTGACTCGAAGCCACGTACAGTGGCCTCAGGATTCTGTGACTTAGTGGGCTCAGCTGAGGAGAAAGGGTGGCTTCCCTCAGGCATAACCAGACAGTGTGGAACTATTTCTCTCCATGGACTCATGAAGCCACACCCTTTACAGATTTCCATGGTGCTTGGGAGTGAATTTCTCTACCTTCCACACCATGATCCTCTCAGGAGAGATGCTGTAGGCCTTGTCTTCCTGTCAAACAAGTGAGTGGCAGGCATGGTCCTGCCCCTTCTCCACTGGGGAATAAGGAACATTGACAGTTTCCTTTCTGTTCCTCTGATTCAAACACACAGTCAGTCTCTCTCTCTCTCTCTCTCTCTCTCTCTCTCTCTCTCTCTCTCTCCCTTCCTCCCTCTCTCTCTTCCCCTGCCCCTGACAAAAAGTAACCTAAAGGATGAAAGGGTTTATTTGGCTTGTCCGTTTGTACATTCAGGTCAAGGTCCATCACTGAGGGAAGTCAGAGCAGGAACTCACAGTAGAAACCATGGCGGAATTCTGCTTGTGGTTCACTCCTAGGCTCATGCTCGGCTAGCTTCCCAGACCACCGTTAGGGAATGGTATTGCCCACAGTGGGCGTTCTTACATAGCCCAGACCACTGTTGGGGAATGGTATTGCCCACAGTGAGCTGAGCCCACCCGCATCAATTATCAGTCAAGACATTCACTCACAGATGTACGTACAGACCAACCTGATAAAAATGATATGGTGATTTGGAAGAAAATGACCCCCAAAGGGAGTGGCTATTAGGAGCAGTGGCCTTCTGGGAGCAGGTGTGGGTGTGTTGGAGGAGTGTGTCACTGTGAAGGGGTGGGCTTTGAGGTCTCCTGTGCTCAAGCTACTCCCAGCGTCACAGTAGCCTGAGACTCCTGTGCAGGATAGGTCACACCCAAAGTTAAAGCAGGAACCGTTGCTGCTCGGGTCGGTGTCAGGCCACGCTCTCGGCAGCATCTGAATTCGCTCTGCTTTGCCCAAGCTTGGTGGTGCGTGGATGTTTTTGTTTTGATGCCACGTCTGCTTCTAGAATTGAAGCAGATAAAGGCGGCAGGTCCCAGCACTGAGCACCAGGGATATGAAAATAAATAAAACAGTCCTGAACTCACACTGATTTGTCACGGGTCTATGGGGCAAGAACAACAACTCGGAGAAAAGCACCTGCTATACAGTATGAGGACCTAAGATCAGAAACCCAGAACCCACCGAGGGCCAGGCCCGTGGTGCGTCTGTATCCCCCACACCTGTGGTGAGCTGGGGGCTGCGACAGAACCCACCTAAGGCCAGGCCCGTGGTGCGTCTGTATCCCCCACACCTGTGGTGAGCTGGGAGCTGCGACAGAACCCACCGAGGGCCAGAGCCGTGGTGCATCTGTATCCCACATGCTGTGGTCCACGGAAACACAGGGCAGCTAGCAAACCCTGCACACTTTGTCTCTGGGCATCCTTGTGGTGGTAAGGGGCCTCGGAATTAAGTCAATGACTCCACAAGCACAGGAAGAGCAGGGTGGTAATGGCTAGTGAAGGTCACACACCTGACACATCTGTAGCTGTGTTTATTGACTCTGATGTTCCCTTCGCTTCAACCAATTTTTAGTTACCCGGGGTACCCGATACCTAGACTTTGTGGTGATCGTGACTCATCTTAACTCTGCCACACACTGAAAATCATAATCTGCAGATAGGTGTCTCCATATACCAAGCCAGCAGGTCTCAAATGCTTATTGCAGAATTGCTGCAGGGTCTCTATTTGTGGAAACTGTTTTTATTACAATGTTATTTAAAATACAGAAAGCATAAAATAGCTATAAAATTCCCATGGTTACAAAAAATCTGTTTAAAAAACTATAAAAATTAATTCGCAAATTAAACCCAAGCAAAACTCTAAAATGAATGGAATTTAAACCAATATGCCACTAGTATAATTAGTGGCATTGTTTTGTTCAAATTACCAATGTTGGACCTAACAGTAAGAAGGCTCACTTTCACGTTTTACATCCCGCACGCCGACGGTCTGATTCTCTGGATTTCAAGCAGGACGGCCCCCGCCTCTGCCACTGTCTGTATCATCATCGTTGTATTTTCTTTTGAATATTGAACTCTTTTTTTAAAGTCTGATTTTAATGGGCCAATCAATTTAATGGGGCACTCCGAAATAAAGTACCAAAATTTTTAAAGCGCCATTTAACAAAAACTTCATCAGGGTATCGTTAGTAATACCCTCGTTGTTAATGAACTGTGGGAGGCTGCGGGTTAGCACAAAGAGGGCAGCCCATGCCGCAGAGCTGCTTCAAGGGGGTTCCAGCTGGCGCTCCAGAGTCGGTGTGTTACACGATCGTGTGTGGGTGATGGTCACCCTCCTTCCTCGTATGGATGTCACAGTACCACGTGTGGGTGATGGCTCAGTCACCCTCGGTCTTCTGTATGGTTGGCACACTACCACATGTGGGTGATGGCTCGGTCACCCTCAGTCCTCCATCTGCATGTCACACTACCATGTGTGGGTGATGGCTCGGTCACTCTCGTTCTTCCATATGACACATTGGGAAGTCTTGGTTCCCGGGGGTTTGTTTGAGATTCGGTTGACATCTACACGTCGATTAGTACAAACGTAAATAGGACTGAACCATTCCTGTGAGGGAAGGCCTCTCTGAACACCAAGAACAGGGGGTGTGGGGGACTCAAGGAGGGAAGATGTGTGAAGATATGAATAGATAATTCAAACACCGACTAGCAAACGAGCAGGGGAATTGAAATATTAATTCAATGACCAATTAAAATAATTATGAGACTCTGCTTTCTATGTACAAATTAGCAAAATTAAGAAGTCACATGGTGCTGACATCTTGGTTATGATGGGCAAGCGTTTGGGTGGAAAGAACCTTCCTGCAGGAATGGCAAGAAGGAAGACTGGGTGCAGCCACAGTGGGGTGCAACCTAAAGTTTCTTAGTGGCAATAAGTGTGCCTGGGGGTGGGGCAGGGCAGAGACCTCACCCTTAGTACTCACACAAGAGCAGCTGTGGGGCACACACTTGGGACCCCAGCACTCAGGAGGCTGGGGCAGGAGGATCAGGGCCTTTCATTCCAGGCCACTCCAAGCTACACAGTAGCTGTGTCTCTAAAGAAAAAAAAGGGAGGGAGGGAGGGAGTAGGAGTCAAATCATGCCCCAAGAAGCCTCCCTCCACCAATGAGTTCACGAAGTGGTTTCCTGACTCTGCTCAGGGACAGACTCTCCAGGGCCCTGGGGACTGAGTAGCAAAGGCAATCTTTAATTGACAAGGCTCAGCCTCCTGAGCCTCCTCGCCCCTCCCTGCCCCATTCACGTGCTTCTTGGGGGATGTTTGTAGAGTCCCATACCAAGGCCTCAAAATGCTCTTCCTGTAGCTGTTGGTTCACCACTGTGACTCTACCACCCACTGAGGTGGAGCAGGCCTGGAGCCTTCCCTCAGGGCTCCAGATTTATTGGGCACTCAGAGACCTGTATCTCCAGATGACATCATCTCATGATCCTGCCGGCTCCAGCTGCAGCAGGTCACACGGCTTTCTAAATTTAATACCCCAACAATACAATAACAACAATCAAAAGGAAAAAAGAGCACTAGACAGCCCACTCCTAACAAAATAAATAAAACCTTTGTCTCTGAGGGTGAGCTCGGGGATATTTTATCTTCACACATTGGCACAGCTTCCTCCACAGGCCGAACCCATGAATTCTCAGCCTCTATCTCGACACTGACACTGTTTTAAGCGGGAATTAAACAGAGCCATGGCAATGGCTTCTCACAAGAACTTGGAGGGAGGAAGCGGCTGACCATGCTGACTGGGGCTGCCCAGGAGGAGCACAGGAAGAACCCAGCCCCAGCACTGCTCACAGAGCCACCTTCCCAGGAACAGGACAGCCCAGAAGCAACGATGCTGTTTGGAGGTTGCACAACAGGGCTCCAACAATCCCACAACTCCAGCTTGGGGCAAGGGCTCTAAGGAATCCTGAAAGGGCTGTCTCCGCGGTGACATCTGAAGGACAAGCAGAAATCCACCAGAGGGCCTGGGGGGGGAGGGGGTGACATCTGAAGGACAAGCAGAAGTCCACCAGAGGGCCTGGGGGGGGGAGGGGAGACTGTTACAGATAACATTCCTACCGGAGGCCTTCACTACCACCGCAGCACACACCACCCTTGGGCCAGAACGGATGAAATGGCAGTCAGGGTGCTGCCGGGAGTTCCTGACCTCTGTTTAGACTTCCCACACACTTTGTGTTTGTTTCTTTTCTAGTTGCTAGATAAAATGCCTGAAAGAGGTAACAGGAAGGGAGGTGGTTACTCTGGCTCACACAGTTCCAGGGGAATCATCTATCACGGTAGAGATGGCGCAGTGGTGGGAGCCTGAGGCAGCTGGTCACGTGGCCTCTGCAGTCAGCTGCAGAGCATGGTGAATGCTGCTGTTCAGCTTGCTCCCCATTTCTTATGCAGGTTGGAATTCCAGCCTATGGGTAGGGGAGCTGCACTCAGCGGGGACTGAATCATCCTGATCTAGATAACCCTTCACAGGCACCAGGATTCTAGATTCTTTCTGGGTGACAATTAGTGTTAGCCCTCACAGTTGCTTTCCTTGTAACCATGCCACACACAGCTTAAAACAAGAAAGATTGGTGTCAGTTCCTGAGTCCACAGTCCTTGGCCTCTTCTGTTCTGCTGAGACTCGGTGGTAGCTGGGGCTGTGCAGGAGGTCGTCATTCATCTTGTGATGGACGGATGAGATCAGATATAATCTTCAAGGCTTCCAGAACTATCCAAAATTGCACAACCACACAGGGCCCAAAAGTTCAATATATGGGGCCATTTTGTAATGAAATGGCAAAACAAACAAACAAACAAAAAAACCTCTTCTTTTATGTGGGAATGTTAGCAAAATGTTTTCTTTTTAAATTATGAACCAAAACCAAAAACATTTGTCATAGTAGGAGTTCAGCTATGGAAAAATTAAATTGCAATTTTTTTTACAGCCAAATTCAGGGAATGTATAAGCTGAAAGCATGCGTGCACACACACATACACACACATACATGCATACACACACATGCATACATGCACACTGGAGGCCATGAGTGAAACAAAGCTGGGGAAATCTTAGACTCCAGATGGCAACATCCTGAGTCTTGTTAAGGAACACAGAAGCCGAGAGGAAGCCATGCGGTCAGCTCTGTATTCTAGAAAGGTCAGCGCTACAAGGTAGGAATTCAATGCTGCAAAGTAGAAGATGAAAATAAGGCAGCATGGTGGGGATGCTGTCTCCTCGGGAGAGAGGATGCACAGGCAGAAGTCGGGGAGAGAGAATGCGCAGGAGCTAAGGCTAGGTTCAGCGAGAGCTTAGGTGAGGAAGGAGGGAAGTGGGAAAAACCGTCAAGCTTGAGAGACTGGTCTCACCTAAACACCCAATAAACAAAAGAGGAGATGCAGGTGTGGTTTGTGATGGCACCTAAGACTGTGGCCATGAGACCCAGAGAAGATTCAGGGGACACTGAGGTCATTTCTCCCTGTTATGCAAGAGGAAGTTGAAAGTAAAACATCCCTCCCTCCACAGACAAGGCGGCTACAGAGGGAGAAAGAAGCCAGACTGTGGCGGGAACGGTCTGCACTAGGATTCTGGAAGGGTTGTCCTGTCCCCGAGTCTCAGTTAGGGTTATATTGCGATGATGAAACACCGTGACCAAAAGCAAGACAGGGAGGGAAGGGTTTGTGTGGCTTACACTCCACACTGTACATCCCTGAAGGAAGTCAGGACAGGAACTCAAACAGGGCAGGATCTCAGAGGCAGGAGCTGATGAGAAAGCCATAAAGGGGTACTACTTACTAGCTTGCTCCCCCTGGCTTTCATAGCCTGCTTTAGTATAGAACCTAGGACCATCAGCCCAGGGATGGCACCACCCATAACGGGCTGGACCCTCCCCATCAATCACTAATTTAGAAAATGCGCTACAGTTGGATTTTATGGAGATTTTTTTTCTCAAATGATGCTCTCTCCTCTCTGATGACTCTAGCTTGTAAGGCTGACATAAAACCAGTCATGACTCCCATGACTCCATGGTAGGCTGTTTGGGTCAGCAGGAAAAAGAATGAGGACGGTTGCTGGGGAATCTCAGGTTGCCATCACCGTGGCTTTTCCTTTAACCCTCAAGATGAAAACAGCTGTGACCCTGGGTGGTGTGGCCGTGACCCTTGGTGGTGTGGCCTTGAATCTGGGTGGTATGACCGTGACCCTGGGTGGTGTGACCGTGGCCCTTGGTGGCATGACCATGACCCTGGGTGATGTAGCCATGACCCTGGGTGGCGTGACCATGACCCTCATTGGTGTGACCGTGGCCCTCAGTGGCGTGACCGTGACCCTGGGTGGGGTGACCGTGGCCCTGGGTGGGGTAACCGTGGCCCTCGGTGACATGACCATGACCCTGGGTGGTGTGGCCGTGACCCTGGGTGGTGTGACCGTGGCCCTCGATGGCGTGACCGTGACCCTGGGTGGCGTGGCCGTGACCCTCGGTGGCGTGGCTGTGACCCTCAGTGGCGTGACCGTGACCCTGGGTGGTGTGACCGTGGCCCTCGGTGGCATGACCGTGACCCTGGGTGGCATGGCTGTGACCCTCAGTGGTGTGACAGTGACCCTCAGTGGCGTGACCGTGACCCTCAGTGGTGTGACAGTGACCCTGGGTGGGGTGACCGTGGCCCTGGGTGGTATGGCTTACAGCTGTGAAATTACCACCCTGGACACTGTTGACAGCTGCATGTGGGGAAATACGCTCAGGAACTCAGCAAGACAACATCTTGACACAGAGCTGGTGCTCAGGAAGTATCCGCTTCTGTGTCTCTCACAGCCCAGGTAAACTTTACTTTCCCAAGGTTCTCAATGTAACTGAAAACTCATTCATGTCCCCTGAACTCCTGAAACTGGATCTGTCTGGTTCCCAGAGCGGTTTCTCCAGGTTCTCTAGCTTCACTGTCCTGCACAACACCAGTCCGTCCACAGAACTAAGAGGCATACATGGCTGAGGTGGTCAGTCTTAAGGTTTATTGCTATTTTCTGTATATGCAGTTTGTATGCATGCATACATGTACACTATGTGCATGTCCCCTCAGACACCAAGAGAGGGCACCGATCTGCTGGAATTGGAGTTAGAGATGGCTGTGAGCCACCATGAGGGTTCTAGGAACTGAACCTTGGTCTCCCTCAGAAGCAGCCAGTGCTCTTAACTGCTGAGCCATCTCTCCAGCCCCGGTGGTGGCTATTCTTGATTGCCAACTTGACAGGATCTAGGATGACCTAGGCCACAAACCTGTGGGTGTGTCTAAGAGAGAGAGATTTGGTTACTTGAGATGGGAAGACCCACTCTGGAGATGGGCAGCACTATCCTGGGATCATTGGTGTCCGTCTCTCTCTCTCTGCTTCCTGTCTATGAATGCAACGTGACCCGCCACTTCACACTTCCTGCTGCCTTCTGTGACATGAGGGACCGTATGGCGTCATACTGTGAGCCCAAGTAAACCTTGTCTTCCCTGGCTGCTCTTGTCTGGAGAAAGGAGACAAGCAAGCAGGGAAGAGCCAAGTGTCTGGCTGACGTATGGGAGCCTGTAAGGCTGGGCTGCCCGTCTCTCACTGTAAGAAGAGCTTCTCTCCTGATAATTATGCCCCCACTAATTACACAGACGGGATCAGCAGTTTTATTGGAAGGGGTGGGCCTGGAGTAGCTATGGGAAGAAAAGATGAATTCATTTCCTGCCTAATACTCAAGTCCAGTCAGAATTCCAGAAAACGTCCAACAACCTGTCCGACTTACTATCTACACAAAGGATGGAATTTTATGTGCCTGATCTGGTGGCCGTCTGGGAATGAAAGATGAACATCTCCTGGTCCCCTCCTTCCCGCTGTGTGAGGCACCAACTATTTAATAACAGGCTCCCAAAGAGCCAAGGGGAAGAGCGCTCACGGCCAGTGCCTTCTGCCCAGCTCTGCGATGTTACTACATAAAAGAGAAATATATATCTGGAAACTGAGGAAAGTGGCGTCTATTTTGCAAGCACGAAAGAAAAGGAAAGCTAAGGGATTTGGAGGCCAAAGATTGCTCCTAAGCCAAGGAGATGCGCAATCCTCCTCTCCTGTCCTGGTAGCTCCCCGGCTGGATCTGAAGCCAGCAGTCCTGCATCCTACAGAACACCTACCAGGTCCCGGTCCAAGCCACACAGAAAACATTCTGTTCCCACCTCTGCTGCCAGGGCCATCAGTGCCTGAGGGCAGGGACCACGGCCTTCACAGGAGGTCAGCAATGCCTAACTGCCAAGAACAAGCCCTCAGGTCCCCAGACAGCCTGGGGAAAGAGGCACTCAGAGCCATCCGAGGACAAACCACTGCCTCCTCAGCTTTGGCAGCCCAGCCACCTATTCAGAAGGGCATGTCGGGTTCTGGGTGCTGTGGGCAAGCAGATGCTCCTGAGGAGAATGCCCATGAACAAAGTGTGTGTGGCCCGAAAATACATGGACTTTGTTTACACAGCAGTGACCATGAATGGCTCGTTCATCCTGAGAAAGAAGCAGACCAACTAAGAGGCTCAGACTAGTTGAATCTTTCCCTGTGTTCCATAGCATTTTTAGCCATATAAATGTCATGTGTTCAAGACAGAAAAGTCAGAATGAAGAACCCTTCTGCACCAATGGGTGCAGGGGTCCTCAAATCACAGGTACCGGGTCTTCACTACGACACTGTTTGAGAGCACACATGAGCAGAAGCAAAATGACTGACAACATGGAAAGGGTTGAAACATTTGAGAACTGGTGGGCATCAGCAGGTGAGGAGGGGGAAGGAAGCAGAGGAAGAGGGGGGAGGGGAGGCAGGGGAGAGAAGGAGACAGAAAGAGGAGGAGAGGGGAAAAGGCAGAAACCTTTGTTCTAGCCATGACATCGTAATTCCTGGAAATAACTGGCTACTAAGTTTTGTCCTTTAAAGTTACAATGAGAAAAATCTACGTAAGTAATACATAAATTAAAACCACACAGACATGTGGGGTTAACCCTAGGGGTGCACTAGGTATTTTTCAGGGCTCCTTTAGGCAAATAAGACCTATCTCAAGTGATGTGTAGTTCAAATGACTCTCTCAATAACTATGTAAATTTAATTTTCCGAGCATGATATACATAGCATACAGCACACACACACACACACACACACATATATATACACCTTTATTTTATTCGTGAGTGGGTATGTACATGTGCATGTACGCACACTCGCTGCAGGGCACATGTGGACTGCACACAGATCAGAGGACAAGCGTGGGAGTCAGTTCTCTCCTTCCACTGCATGGATTCCAGGGACCCCACTCAGGTCGTGAGTCTTGGTGAAAATGCCTTTACCTGCTGAGCCATCTCATCAGTCCCCAAACACCCCCTTATTAAGGACCATCTCTTGTTACCTTTGATGGGTGTACAATGTTTCTGCAGACAACCGCCTCCAGTAGACACTTGAGCTGCTTCTGTTCGCTTTGCTGTGATGAGTTTACAGCCTGCTAGACTGTGACTATCACAACAGTCATTTTCAAAGTAATTCCTATAAGCAAGACTGTGGGGTGGCAGGATGTGTACATGCTAGGATTCTTGGTCTGTGTCACCCAAGTGTCTTCTCTCAAGGTTGCCAGGCCTGTGACTCCCTTCTGAACTGGATTCTGACGACTGGAAATGTTTCCCTAAACTTGTACTTCCACTCACGGGGCATTAACCCTGACTCAGTGAGTACGAGGCTATCAATCTTCTTATCTCACTTAGGAGTTTTTGTTCATTTCACGGAAGATACATGGTTCCCTCCCCCATAAAGAAGGTTACATGTGTGCAGCGTGAGCATGGTGTGCTCCCCCATAAAGAAGGTTACATGTGTGCAGCGTGTGCATGGTGTGCTCCCCCATAAAGAAGGCTACATGTGTGCAGCGTGTGCAGTTGCTCCCCCTATAAGGGAAGTTGCATGTGTAAGCATGCACATGGCATTCTCTGTCTAAAATCAGAAGGTTCTAAGCTCCAACACAAATCAGGCTCCAGGGATGTCAGATAAAGACTTGTAGGCCAGTGTCCACTTAGCTTCCCCTGGCAGTGGATTCTCTCTCTCTCTGTGTTATTTTTACTTTTGCAAGACTGACTGAGCAAGGAATGCCTCTAAGATGTCTCACCTGGGCCTGGAAATAGACCCTCATACCTATATCTGCCCCTATAGACCCTCACACCTATATCTGCCCCTATAGACCCTCACACCTATATCTGCCCCTATAGACCCTCACACCTATATCTGCCCCTATAGACCCTCACACCTATATCTGCCCCTATAGACTCTCACACATATATCTGCACTCATAGACCCTCACACCTTTATCTGCACTTATAGCCCTCACACCTATATCTGGAGGTGAATGGCTATGCCTGCCTCGTGGATGAAGTCTTTGAAGCTGAGACCAAGCCTTGGCTGATGTTGGCAGAGCCTCACTTCCACCCCAGTCCCTGGATCCCTACAGTAACTGGGCCAAGGAATTAGGAGCACAGCAGGTGGGGCTGCCAGCCGAAAGGCTCCTCCCCAAATGCTGCTCCAGCCTGGAGGAAGGATGTCTGGGCTCTGGCAAAGTGTATCCCTGGTACCCTAAAATCAGCCACATTTGCTGGTGGGCAGCAGCAGCCAGCCAAAGGGGTTTGATGCAGAAGGACAATGTATACCCCAGGTTCTTTAGGTCTTGGGTGTGCAGAGAGATGCTTATTGGATGAACGCATTTACTGTCGAGTAAAGGGCCTGAATATGGATCCTAGGATCCACATTAAAAAACAAAAAACAAAAAGAGGCCTGCACCCATCTCTAATCCCAAAGACAGGAGACTCACAGGGCCTGGCTGCCAGCCTAGCTCCAGGGTTACTGACAGACCCTGACTCAAAGGCACAGGCAGAGCGAGGGAGCAGGGCAGGTGGCATCCTTTTCTGCCCTCTGCTCCCGCACAGGTGAATACCCAAACTCACATATGTCCATATACCAGAGGGAGCAAGGGAGGGGAGAGAAGAAAGGGGGAAGGAGGAGAGAGCAGGGAGAGAGAACAGGAGAGAAAGAGTTCTGGGAAGAAGGCCAATGTGATGAACAGGTATTTCTGTGCTTGGAAAATTCCAGTGGTTCTTACGCTGTTTGAACGAGTTTGAGTCTTCATCACTAGGGCTGAAGTGGGGATATCAGAGCTGGAAGGGGCTTGCATGTAAAACACGTGAAAGTGCGCTGTTGCACCCCGCTAACGTAAGCTATCATTACTTTCGTTTTATCACTACTGGGGAGGTTATTAAAAGCAGCATATCAGATGAAGGATTAAAAGCCTTTGATTGTGAGCCTGACAGTTTGTTATAGAAAATACTGAGTTCAATATCAACCAAAGAAGGTGTCATTACCAACCAACAGGTTCTCACTGACAGACCAAAGTGAATCTGTCTTTTCTTTTGGTTAAGAAAAGTGAACTTGAGGAGTTGGGGAGATGGCTCAGCAATCAAGAGTATGTGCCGTTCTTATGGGGAGTTCAAGAAGAGACTGTCACCGTGCGTTGTGACGGGAAGGCGTGGTGGCAGGACTGAGGCAGATCTTCAAGTTGTGCCAAGAGGAAACAGAGAGTTGACAGAAATGGGGCTGTGCTCTAAAACTTCAAGCCCCTCCCCCAGTGGCCTATCAGCTGCCCTGCTGCGGCTCAGATGAAACGCCATGACTAAAGGCGGCTTGAGGAAGAAGTGTTTATTTTAGGTTTCAGTTCAGAGGGAGAATCCATGGTGGCAGATGTAGCATGATTAATCAGAACCCAGAGACAGAAATTGGGGTTCAACCTGAAGGTCAGAAAAGCAAAACAGTCAGCCACGGGATATTTCCTCTACCTTAGCCTGAAAATGGTGATCCTGCCTCCAGGAATCTCAGAATGAGACTGAGCCTGAAGCCTGTCTCCTCCCATCTTATATTCCTCTCTAGTGCTGGGATTAAAGACATGCATCACCACCAATCGGTTTCTATGGCAAACCAGTGTGGCTACTGGGATTAAAGGTGTGTGCCACCACTGCCTGGTCTGTAAGGCTGATCAGTGGGGCTGTTTTTCTCTCTGATCTTCAGGCAAGCTTTATGTATTAAAACACAAGTGAGGTATCACTGCAGGCAGAGCAGATAAATGGCGTCAAGCAAGGGTCATAGCGGCAGGAACGGGATGCCGAGGGTGCGTGCCTTCAGATGCAAGCATGAAGACAGCAAACTGGAACAGTCAGGACCTTTTCCTCTCAAAGCCCACTCCTGCTGCTGGGCTTCCTCCAGCAAGACTGCCCCGCAAAAGCCTTCCCAAACAGTCCCACCAACTGGGGACCAACTGTTCAAATGACAGAGACAAGGGGGACACTCTTATTCACATGGCCTAGCAGGTCTCCGCCTCCTCGCCGTTCCACAACTTCCCAAACTGCTGGGGACTAAGGTCTCAGACCCATGAACGTCTGGGGGACATCCCATCTTCCAGCCACTGCACATTTTGTCCTCCTGTCTGGCCACCAACCTGCTGGGCAGTGCCCACAATTAAGGAGGGTCTTTCTGATTAGTTTTTACTGTCTACACGCCAACGATCTCTGGAAATCCCCTCAGGAACACACCCAAGGCGTGCTTTGTTGACATCCCCGCTGTGACTCAGCCCAATCCAGTTGATGTCAGGATGAAGCATCAGAGAACACAATTGCAAAGAAATGCAAAGGACACATTCAGGGTTAAAATTCCCTTCAGGAGCTCTGAGGGTCCAAGCTGATGTTCAACATGTGGCAAAGGAAAAGGAATTCAGTGTGTGTGTGTGTGTGTGTGTGTGTGTGTGTGTGTAGGTGTGTATGGGGGCTGTGCGCATATACACACAGATGCTAAAAGGGACAGGAGTGTGGCGTGAGTGTGTGCTGAAAAATACGAGAAAAATGCAGTATATATACATATGAGAAAATAATATATAGAGGTTAGTGTAGCAAACACACTTAAAATGGTTAATATCAACCTCTAACGTGGTAGAATCATCTAGCAGGCTAGACTCCAAGCAGTCAGCCTCTGGGCATGTCTGGGTGGAACTGTCTAGATCTGGTTTTGTCTGAGGTGGTAAGGCCCACCTTCTTGTTTGGTTAACTGAGGTGGGAAAACACACACACACCTGTCTGGTTAACTGAGGTGGGAAGACCCACCCTAACTGCCAGACTTCAAAAAAAAGGAGAAAGAGCTGAGACCCAGCCTTCAACTGTCTCTACTTCCTGACAATGGCTTCAGTGTGACCAGCTGCATCACACTCTGGCCTCTGTGCCTTCCTTCCTCTCAGGATGAGCTGGAGCCTCAGATGGCGAGCCCAAATAAACGTCCTTCTGTCCATTGCTTTTGCTGGGGTATTTAATCACAGCAATGGCAGAAGTCATCAAGACAACATCCAAGCTTCAGCTGTGGAATTCTGCACGGTAGGACCGTAGGTAGCCATTTTCTCTTTTGAAGCTTTTTCTAATTTTCAAATTTTCAGAACTGACTCAAGGTTTGAATTTTGTTGATGTTAGTTACCCATGCTGACAAAACCCACTTCTCGGTCCCTTCTTTCCTCTGCCTCTTCCCTTGTGAAGTCCTCCATCCTTCCAGATTCTGTCATTTCAATGGGACACAGTGAGCTGTGAATAAGATAAACTCAGATGAGCTCTAGACATAGGTCCTGTAGTGTGTGTGTGTGTGTGTGTGTGAGAGAGAGAGAGAGAGAGAGTATGAGAGTGTGTGTGTGTATGTGTGAGAAAGAGAGTGTGTGTGTGTGTGAGAGAGAGAGATAGTCTGTGTGAGAGTGTGTGTGTGTGTGTGTGTGTAGGGGGTGTTTGTCTGTTCTTTTTTGAAAAAGGGTCTTGTTGGGGGATATTTGATCACAATGTAAACCCCAAGTTTGCATTTGTGTTAACTAAATAAAAATAGCCTTGGGTCAGGAGGCTGAGATAGCAACTAGTTGACAGGAAGTAATCATAGAGCATCAGAGGACATACAGGAGAGAGAGAGAGAGAGAAGGGGGGGAGTAGTAGGGAGGGCCTTTGAGTGGCAAGACTTTTTTTGTTTTGGTGGATAGGAAGAACACTGATCTCTTAGGGAGATGCCAGCAAGGAGAGAAGGTGAGCCAGTTGCTACTCAACCTGGTTTAGTGGCAACAACAGAGCCAGTGCTAGCGGGAACAGAATTCCCCCAGGCCGTGGCTTGAGCAGCCAGGTCACTGCCAGAGAAGCAAGCCAGTAACTGCAGAAGTCACCATCGCTGGCTGAAATAGCAGTAGATGAAGGCACAGCCAGTGTACCGAACTTTAAACAACAGGGTCTCATGGTAGCCCAGGCTGGCCTCAAACTTAACAGGTAGCCAAGGATGTCCTTGAGCTCCTCGTCCTTCTGCCTCAGTCTCCCGAGTGTTAGGATTACAGGCATATGCCACCATGCCCAGTTTGTGGGGCTGGGGATGGACTCAGCGTGGCTTTGGGCATGCAGGGCAAACATTCTACCAGATGAACCACACATCCTGTCCTCTTTTATGTTTGTCTGTTTTTGAAATGGCGTCTTGCTCCGCAGCCCAGACAGACCTTGAAGGCCCATCCATCCTTCGCTCCTCATGCCTAAGCCTCCCAAAGATGGCAGATGAGCAACACTCCTGGCTTGTTGTTATTTCTCCTCTTATCTTCTATGCTGGACTCTCAGAAAGCAGGCTGTACCTCTTACAGGCCACTCAGCAATCACAGCTGAACAGACTTGGCACGAAATCACCATGTTACTTGAATAAAAGAAATAAAATTGATGATTCAAATTCATCAAAGCCTTAGAGAATTTATTTTACATTTCTTCCATTTCAAGATTTTTTTTTGAAGTTATTACTGTTGCAATCTATCTTCCGACGAAAGGAAACAGCTGATTTTTATAAAGAAATAAAAAATAAAGGCCCTCCTTTGTTCTGGATTTCCTCGCCAGCTGCTCAGGTCCCTGCTTGCTTTGACCGCCTCTCTGGTGCTTGTTGGGTGAGGCCAAAAGACCAAAAGCAAAACCTCCCCACCTGTGCGGAAGCCACAGGAAGCCAATTATGGGGTCCCTGCTGTATGGAATCAGGGAGAGATGTGGGAGCCCAATTGACCAACCTGGGTTAACCCCAGTGTGAAGAAAGGCGTATTCGTAGCCTATGCCCAGCCTCAGAATGTGCCTAACTAACGTAGATTGTGTTTCGGGTTCCAGAATCTTAAGGTCCCACTGGGTAAATGGAAACGAAGCAGGCTCGGCAGCAGAGTCGGGCAACAGCAGAGACATTCACCCATTTGTTTTCCCTACGTGCTCATTTTTTTCCTGGAGAGTCTGAGTTGAGGCCTCCGGAACCTGCAAGTTCTGGCTTCTACTCAGCCGCTCGGACTCCGGGTGACGAATCCACCCACAGCTAGTTACTGAGCATACATGACGCGCACACCTGCTCCGGTAGGCGGTCCCCACCTTTGAAAACCCCCAGACTGGGAATTACACAGTTCGCGGTGTCCATAAAGTTGGGCAAGTCCACGGAGTGAATCAGGGTCTGAGGCACTGGAGGAGAACGGGGCTCTGGCCCCGCCTCCTTGAGGACCTTAAAGAGGCATCGGTCCCTAGAACCAACTGAGAATACCACAAGAGAGGGCGTTTCCCAACAGAGTAAGAGACTGGAGCTTCACGTAGAGGGTGGTGAGGGCTGAATTCTGGGAATTTGCTGCCCAGAGCCTCTGGTTTCCAAAACTAAGTTGCTTGTATTACACCCCATACCCCACCCCACAACCCCTCCCCCACCCCTTCACACCAGGTAGATTGCACTTTCCAAAGCAAATACTCATTGACTTGTACTGGATGGCATGGATCTTTCTGGAACCCTTCCAGCTCCACAGCCAGGAAAGGTTTCATCAGCGCCAGCAGGTCATGGAGACAGTTTTTCTCTCCACCTGTCACCCTAGCCCCTTTAGAAAATGCCACACAGTAGGACAACAGGTGTTCTCAGACCGTTTCCTGTGTGAGTGGGGAGAGAGTGAAGCCAAGACGGAAGCGGCTGTGATTTATCGCAGGAACGGTTTGCTAGCTGGTTGGGAGCCTGCGTAGGACAAAACGGCCTTCCTCTGTCACCTGTCTCTGCCCTTGAAAACAGAAATGAATGGTGACAGGATTTATGAGAGCGATGAAAGTCCGTCCCCACCCATGGCCTCTGCCCATGACTCATGTGTCCAGGCATTCACAGCGAGACAATTCAACGAGCAGAGAACATTGGCGAGCTCTGAGGAGGGAAGGGTGGCTCTGAAAAGGAGGTGGCCAGAGCTTTAGAACCGGGATCAGGAGTTTCTGTAACCCAGTTCCTTCACGATGCTGAGCACCACTCTGGGATCCAACCCTTGGTCATACAGTCACGTGGAAGTTGTCTTGTCCCACCTAGAATTTAGGCCAGAAGGAGAGCAGACACTTCTCAGAATGGGTAGCTTGGGTGACCAGAAAGCTAAATTGAAGACAAGCCCATGAAGAAGCCAGAGGCAAAATTAAACCGTATATTAAGAGCAATAAAACTAACCGGGTTATGGTGAGAAGGAAAAGTTGTTGTGGTCTGAACACGTGTGTCACCACCAGCATTCACACTCTGAGTGGTTGTCAAAGTGATGGCATCAGTAGACAGGGCCTAGGAAGAGACTAAGCCACAAGGATGGAGCCTGATGGATGGGGTGAGTGCCTTGTGCATGACTATCCTCCAAGTCAAGCAACTTTGATCTTAGGAAGTCAGCTGCATCTCCTTGCTAAAGGATTACCCCAGCTGAACTCATTGACTGGGGTTACACCCCCTCATGGAGGAGTGGGGAGGGTCACAGGACACTCACTTGAGTGTCCAGCTGCTCCCTGCCGCCTGGTGTACAACTCTGCCTTAACGGCCTGCGACCTCAGGGAAAGGCCACAGTCTATGGGTCGCAGAAGACTGGGGATAGAGGTTCCCTCTGTGCCGCTGCGGGGAAGCCAGCATCCCTGCTGGGTAAAGGCTTTCCATGTGTGGTCTTTATAGAGAAGAGTACCACACCCCAGTAAGTAAGCCCCCATCTGTGCTCTGTAATGAAGCCCAATAACTCACTGGTTGCCCAAGTGGGTTTTGGTGGAATTGAGCTTTGGTTTGTCATGGGGGCCTTGAGAGGAGGGGTAAATGTTGTTTGCTTTTCCCTGGAAAGGAATTTTCAGAAATCTGGGCTACTAAGATACTGAGATAGCTCAGTAGTCAAGCTTGGATCCTCAAGAGGATGCACACACCCATAATCCCAGCACTAGGAGGCAGGAAAAGGAGCTGCCCTGGGGTTCACTGGCCAGACAGGTTAGCCCAATCTGTGATCCAGATTCACTGGGAAGTTTCACTGTCTCAAAAACAGGCTGGAGAGTGGCTGATGAAACGGACCAATGTTAACCTCTGGCCTCCACATGTGTGAACACATATATGTGTGTAGCTGAGTCCTAACAGCTCCCTCAGGGCAGGGGTGAGAAAGGGCAACATCAGCAACACAGATGCTGGGAGTCAGGTGGAAGGGATACAGCAGATGTGTTTATTCAGATCCCTATAGACCCTCCCAGCACCCGAACGTTCTGATCCATTGGCATCGTGTGGTCACCCCTCATTGGCTAGGCACAATGAGGACCTCTGACAGCACAGAGCAGACTCCAGGTTGGCTCTCCTCTCTGCCTGGAAGACCTTAACTTTCTACATATGTGTATATATTCATGATCATATATACACATAATTGATTAATTCATTAGCAACATAGAGACCTAATAAGTTCAGCTGGTCCTTTCCACAGTGCAAGGACACAGTTACATAGAACTATCTGTGATTCAGGCCGCGCCCAGATGCCGAATCCTCTGCCATTTTCATCTCAGAATCCCTGGCCTCTAGAAGTAGGAGGAATACATTTCTGTGGTTTATAGGCGCCTAGTTCATTATTTTCATAGCAACCCAAATAGATGGAAGCAGAAAGCCATGAAGAAAAAACCTGAAACCTAGAAGCATCGGGAATTGATAAGGCCAATATGCAGGAGCCCTCTTGTATGGGTATTGATAAGAACAATGTATAGGAGCCCTCTTGTATAGAGTAAGTGGAGCATTGATAAGGACAATGTATAAGAGTCCTCTTGCATGGATTCAGTGGGGTATTGATAAGGACAGTGTACGGGAGCCCTCTTGTATGGAGTCAGTGGGATCACCTGTGGGAGTGCTCCTTCCAAGGGCAATTTAGAATTGTCTAGGGACTTGAATATGTGTCTTTCTATGGCTCAGTGACCCCACTACTTCCCTAGAGAAGCATTTGCGTGTGTGTACACAGACCCAAGTAGGAGGCTGTTTACTGTATCATCGTGTATAATCCAGATACACTGACACGGCTCATGTGTCCAGCTGCAGAGAGGTGTCTGTGTAATGGCGTATACCCACACTGCGGAATGTTAGGAAGCAACTGGATAGAGACAGAAACTCCATCCAGAGCCACAACAGAACATGGCGTATCTTTATATCAACTAGAGAAAGATGCCCCCCTCTGTGTGACACAATCAGAGAAAGCCAGCCCTTGTGTAAGGTAGGCTGTGGGAACTGCATTTGGTTTCAAGGTCTCTTGCCGACTTCTCTCCTCTCTGCGACCAGGGGCAGCTGGGAGTCTTGTCCTGTCAGCCAGAGAAGTCTGTTGAACGGACAAATAGGCTCTAGAGCGAGGTGTAAAACTCGACACCTTTGACTAAGTTAAACACGCATTGTTGAAATAAAACATAGCCTGCATGCTAATGAGCCAGAGGACTAGAGGAGTCTTGTCCGCCCTGCTCTTCCTCTGGGCAGGACAGCAGAGAGGAATGCTGGCCAACCTGCCCTTCAACATTATGGGCTGCTCTGCTTTCACGGTTTGACAGCAAGATTGTATCTCTCATTCCTACGATTAAAGCTAAACTTTAAACTAAAAGACAGAGAGCTGAGCCCTCATGACAGAAGAAATGGATGACGCCTCAGGTAACGCCTGTCACCACCACCATGGTGGTTGCAGGGAGAGGGGAGGCCTAGAGTGACGGAGAGCTTCCATTGGTTGGAATAACTGCTTAGGGAAAACAGGAGGCAAGCTTCCCTGTGCCTGTTCTCCTAGAGACTGCATTTCCCAATCGCTGGAGCTCCTGTCTGAGCGCCTCTCTGTCTACACAGAGTGGTCAGAAAGCCAACAGCCAACCTGAGCAAGATCAAAGGGGCCATCCTCGGTCCCTTGTAAGAGGGGCTGCCTCCTGGGGAAAAGATGGCGCGAGGAGTTGGCTGGTCTGAAGATTGTTTTTACAGTTTGATTTCACGCTCTTCTTGCTGCCTAAGTAGCATTCATCTTCCCCTAGATCTCCAGTTCCAGCTTCATGTGGCCTGGCAGCTCAATTCCCTCTCAGCCTCCCGGGTGACACTACAGGTCCAGCAGTCAGTGATCTCAGGAAGGCACACTGAAGCCCTCCCGACTTACACCCCCAGGTCTCAGCACCCTTCTCTGGGAAGATCTACAGCCTCCTGAGGATGGCTTTGTTTCTCAAAGCACTCTCTCCTCTTGTCAGAGGCCATCTTAGTATTGATTGCTTCGACTTTGGGTAGTGATTAATTATCTCTGAAACAACTGACCACTCAGTCAAGGCAACCTCACAGAGATGACAGTGATCCTGGTTGCGCACAGCATAAAAGGACAATGTCCCAAGTCTATTTCCTGAGCACTTCTTCCTTCTCTTTGCCTGGGCCACCCGCTCTCATGTCCACTCACAGCCAGTAGATCATGATGTGATAGCTAGGGAACATTTTTGTGTGACAGATTCTGTCCCTTGGAATTGGTCTCTGGTGGCCGTTTTCAAAGCCAACTCCAGGCAACTTGGCTCCCATAAAAGGAGTGTTCTTTCTCTTCTGGTGACTGAGGGAGAAGGAAAACTGCAGAATAAAAGGGACGATAAAGGAACTATTGAGGAACCCAAGGGCTGACAAAGCCTTATGTGCTGGCTGCAGAGGGATTAAAGTGCTGTGATGGACTCTGAACAAAAGCAACATGGGAAGGAAAGGGTTTATGTGGCTACACTTCCAGGTCACCGTCCTAACTGAGGGAGCTCAAGGCAGGAGTCTGAGGCAGGAACTACAGAGGAACACTGCTCATGGTGTTAATCCCACCAGTGGAGACCACTACCACATTTGAAAGCCAAACTTGAAGCAAGCTTTAATTAAATACTGGACAGGTGGGTAAGCTCTGGCCTGGTCCATCTCTAGTTCCCCAGAAAAATGGCCCTGAGTCACTGTTTGCGGGGGCTTACGTGTTTCCCACCAGGTCCAATCAGGGGCAAGCATACACCCTGATATACCTCCAGCCTACACCCAATCAGGGGCAAACGTACATCTTGACATGTTTCCTGCCTGTGACCTCCCACCCATATGTGATCAGTGCAAATATACCAAGCAAACTTGTCTAGGGGAGTGAAAACATGGCTTGTCACCTCCCACAAACAGTAGACTCCAGCATTTCAGGAGCTGTCTGTTCTCGGTCAAGGAGCTTGCAGATCGAGGCATTTTTTGTTTCATGGCTCTCTTAGGCACAGAAATGAAAACTTAAAATGTTGCTTTGGCTCTTACAACTGGCTCATTTGCTTAGCTAGCTTTCCTGTCCATCCCCGGCCCCATCTAGGGATGGTGCTGCCCACATCAATCAAGACAGTGTCTCGTGGCCACAGCCACAGGCCAGCCTAAGCTGGCCAACTCCTCAACTGAGATTCTGTCTTCCTAGGTGAGTCCAGGTTGTACCAAGTTGGCTCCAAGTTGATGCCCCTTCCAGTACCCACACCCCCTGCTAGTGAGTGCAACTTTTCTGTCATTACACCGCACACGCCGAGAAACCTTACACCTTAGCTCCAGGCTGGCCAGTTTTAACTCTTGCTCCTGCCCCTCCACCTCCCCAAGTTTCCAGGCACAGTTCAGCCTTCATCACTGGAGTTGTGAGGGTCAGAGCCTGGGCCCTGAGGGATCTCACCAGCCAGGCCAGTCACCCGCTCAGCAGGAAACCAGGCAAGAAATAGTGAAAGGCAGAGGAGGGAGATTTAGTCACTGTGACCACATTGGGAATGTGACAGAGGCCCAGCGACCCCAAGTCCATCCTCAGAATCCTGACAGGAAGTTTAGGTTTAAATAGAAGGCAAGAGGCATACGTGGGTGAGCAGTCCTGGCTGCAGTGAGGTCCGATCCATCACCATTACCCTGGCTCCACTTTCCTGATAGGTGTTCTGCAGACATGTTGTCAGGATTGGGTGAGATCTCTTTATGGGAGACAAGCCCAACCCCCACCCTGCTTCTGCTTGGCACCAACCCCCAGCCCTTTTCTTCTTCCAGCATGAGACTCCTGGGGGAGAGGGTACCAGTTGATTGGGTTCAGTGTCTTCCTAGCTTGATAGCCAAAGGGAGGGACAGCATCTCTGTGAACGTGGGCCCCGTTGACAGGGATGTTACTCCTTCGTCCTGATCCATGTTCTTGCTGCTTCCAGGACCATGGCTACCTTAGAGGGCTCTCCCCAGGGTAGCACTCAAATACTCACGAGGACATTGTTTGGGAAATATTCCCAGGGAAATTGCTAAGCAGGAAATGAGGATGGGGGAAGGAAGGAAATTGCTGAGGACCAAGGAGACCCAGTTCCCATGGAGACCCTGGGACTCATCTCTAAGTGCCCCATTCA
Organism: Chionomys nivalis; assembly: GCF_950005125.1. NCBI lineage: Eukaryota > Metazoa > Chordata > Mammalia > Rodentia > Cricetidae > Chionomys > Chionomys nivalis. The sequence goes on from NC_080089.1 coordinate 116,887,334, forward strand.
AGGGAGAATAAGCGTAGAATCCCTCCTGGCGTCCTGCCAGCGCGGGAACTCTGCAGGGGTGGGGTGGGGTGCGGTGGGGTGGGGTGCAACAGGCTGCTGAGTCTGAGGATGCTGTCCTGCAGGAACGCCCCTAGCGCTTCGTCCCCTGCCTGCAGGACAAGCTTCTTGATCTTTGCAGATTCTCCTCTGAGCCATCAGCTCTTTCCACTCTCCCTCCCTGAGAACACAGAACACACAGCACCCTCCCTGGCATTCTCTCAGCACTTCATCCTGTAGACAGATATTGGGGATCAACCTGAAGGCCACAAAAGCAAAACAGCCGGCCACTGGCCCTAACCTGACCTCAGTCAGAAATGGCTATCCTGCCTCCACGAATCTCAGAATGAGACTGTGTCTGAGAGCTGTCTCCTCCTGTCTTATATTCCTCTATAGTGCTGGGATTAAAGGTGTGCCCCACTACCACCTGTTTCTATGGCAGACTAGTGTGGCTACTGGGATTAAAAGTGTGTGTTATTGCTGCCTGGTCTGTAAGACTGACCAGGCAGCTGCTTTACTCTTTGATCTTCAGGGAAGCTTTATTTATTAAAATACAAATGAAATATCACTACATCACCCCAATCCAGTTATGCCAGAGGGCACACTTGGTTCATTCTGTTTGACTGTCCTCCCCGAATGCCACACCTGAGCCTCTGAAGTGTGCGGTCTGGTCATCTACTCTCTCCAACTTTGCTTACCCGGGCTGCCCTGTGACAAGCACTACTCTCCCAATTGATTGCCAAGAATACAAAAGTAAGACAAAATGAAACCGAGACTGGAGAGGTGGCTCAGTGGTTAGAAACAATGACTGCCCTGGCAGAGAACCTGGATTTGGTACCCTTCACTCCAGTTCCAGAAGATCGTGTGCCCTCTTCTGACCTCCAAGGGCACTGAACATGTGTGTTTCATATACATACATGCAGGTGAGCACTCACACACATAAAATAAAAATGAAAATGTTTAATGAAATAAAATAAAGAAGAAAATCTGTCCCTGCTTTCTTGATTTTAACAATTCTCTCTCTCTCCCTCATCCCCTCCCCCCATATAATGTGTCAATAATGCTAAAGAGAATATGGAAAACCAATGTAGGAGGGCACACTAATAAACTAGGGCAGGAAGAGGGCAAGGGCAAGAGAGCAAGGACAAGATGGAGGGCAGTGTAGTCTACACAACATGATTCTGGTTTGTTTGGTTTTTTTTAAAGTAGCATTGTTTATTATTTTCTTCACCCTTACACCAGAGATTGCCAAAGTGAGCACACTAAAGCCAGTGGCCAGCCAGTCCTAGGTGATAAGGAAATCATGAATCATGTGGGGATCGGTGGAGCAGTCCACGTGGTTATGTGGTGGGCATAGAGACCTTGGAGGAGCTAAAACCACCAAAGACCGACAACAAGATCAATCCTGCTTCTCCACGTCAATGAAGGAGGACTTCAGGAAATGCCTTGGAGAGTAGGGCTCTCTACAAGAAGACATCATCTCCCTCCATGGCTCTTTCCAATGTGAGTGACAGGCAAAAGGAATTATGTTTAGGGAACGTGAGGGAAGATGTGCAAATGTCTCCTGGAGGCGGGTGAGGTGTGTGTGGATATCCTCATCTGGGAGTAGAGGGTTGTCCAAGTCTGGTGAAGAATGCTGGAAGGAAGGGGTCCGGAGGTCAGAGGGGAAGGCAGGGGGGATCCAGAGGTCAGAGGGGAAGGCAGGGGGGATCCGGAGGTCAGAGGGGAAGTCAGGGGGGATCCGGAGGTCAGAGGGGACTGCAGGGGGGATCCGGAGGTCAGAGGGGAAGGCAGGGAGGATCCGGAGGTCAGAGGGGAAGTCAGGGGGGATCCGGAGGTCAGAGGGGAAGGCAGGGGGGATCCGGAGGTCAGAGGGGAAGTCAGGGGGGATCCGGAGGTCAGAGGGGAAGGCAGGGGGGATCCAGAGGTCAGAGGGGAAGGCAGGGGGGAGCCAGAGGTCAGAGGGGACGGCAGGGGGGATCCAGAGGTCAGAGGGGAAGGCAGGGGGGATCCGGAGATCAGAGGGGAAGGCAGGGGGGATCCGGAGGTCAGAGAGGAAGGCAGAGGGATCCGGAGGTCAGAGGGGAAGGCAGGGGGAATCCGGAGGTCAGAGGGGACTGCAGGGGGGATCCGGAGGTCAGAGGGGAAGGCAGGGAGGATCCGGAGGTCAGAGGGGAAGTCAGGGGGGATCCGGAGGTCAGAGGGGAAGGCAGGGGGGATCCGGAGGTCAGAGGGGAAGTCAGGGGGGATCCGGAGGTCAGAGGGGAAGGCAGGGGGGATCCGGAGGTCAGAGGGGAAGTCAGGGGGGATCCGGAGGTCAGAGGGGAAGGCAGGGGGGATCCGGAGGTCAGAGGGGAAGGTAGGGGGGAGCCGGAGGTCAGAGGGGACGGCAGGGGGGATCCGGAGGTCAGAGGGGAAGGCAGGGGGGATCCAGAGGTCAGAGGGGAAGGCAGGGGGGAGCCAGAGGTCAGAGGGGACGGCAGGGGGGATCCAGAGGTCAGAGGGGAAGGCAGGGGGGATCCGGAGATCAGAGGGGAAGGCAGGGGGGATCCGGAGGTCAGAGAGGAAGGCAGAGGGATCCGGAGGTCAGAGGGGAAGGCAGGGGGGAGCTGAAGGTCAGAGGGGAAGGCAGGAGGGAGCTGAAGGTCAGAGGGGAAGGCAGGAGGGATTTGAAGGTCAGAAGGTCAGACAGGAGAGACCTGAAGGTCAGAGGGGAAGGCAAGAGGGATCTGAAAGTCAGAGGGGAAGGCAGAAGAGATCTGCAAGTCAGAGGGGAAGGTAGGAAGGATCTGAAGGTCAGAAGGTCAGACAGGAGAGACCTGAAGGTCAGAGGGGAAGGCAGGAAGGATCTGCAGGTCAGAGGGGAAGCAGGAGGGGAGCTGAGGTCAGAGGCAGGAACTGTGGAGCTTCTCAAGCTTCCCTAGAGAGGGGCTGCTCCTCAGAGCAGGTGTTGAGGACCTGAACCATCAGTGGGATTGACTCTCCTCTGAAGAGTCTTCAGCAATGGACAGGAGAAGAAACTGAGCCCTTCTCAAGGTAATCCGCCTGCACTACCATTGTGGAGACTTCTCCTGGAGAGGTTTGAACAAACATCTACTCACACCAAATAGGGCACCATGACAGGCCAAAAACTCAATTCTGCTTAGTGGAACAGTAAGAATATTTGGGTTACTTATGAGACAATGGGTGACTCAAAGGCAGGTTTTTGGTGAAAAACCCTACCCTGTCATGGATGAAAGCTCAGGGAAGCTGAATCCCCAGAATTGTTAGTATCATCATCTTTACCAGTTAGTGCCTCATCTGCCCTGCAATTGTTACTGCTTCTGTAATCTGGAGGAGGGGCCTCATGAATCTTGTTGAGTTTCAGGGACTTCCTCTAAGACTTGTGACTTACATTTGATTCCCTTTTTTTTTTTATTTTTTTTATTTTTTTACATTTGATTCCCTTAATTGGCCTGTTTTCTCTAATCCCTTTTAGCCTTCCAGAGCTCATTCTTCTATGTCTTTTTAGGGCTGGAGAGTCAGTCCAGAGATCATCCTCTCAGCCCTGCTTCTGTCTGTTGCCTCCTAGTTTAAAAAGCCTCCCCCTTCCCCAGAAGGGAAGACCTCAGTTCAGAGGAAATGCTTCATCCCAACTATCCACAGAGATAGCCAGGTCAGAAGGACTGTGTCAGAGACAGAACCAGATTAATAGGGGGAGCAGGGCAGACAACCACCCCACCACAAGAGAGTCATGTAAGCTGATTCCTGCTTCCCAGTTCTCCCCACCACCCGGTGTAAACAAGCTGAGGACAGAAGAGAAAGGGAGATGAAAGGAAAAGAAAGCCATGTCCTTCTCTTGACACCTCTCCTTGAGGCCACCAGTCTACACAGCAACGGCATAGGAGAAATAGCAATAGATTCAAGATTTGTACTTGTAACAGCACCTAGCTGTGTTTAACCATTAGAAGTGGCCAGAAAAATAATGGAATCTGCCAAGACAAGTTAAAGGCTGAGGAAAGCAGATAGCACAGAGCACAGGACTGACTGAGAAAAATACCTCCTGTTTGTATCTCAACTACTTGAATGTCCTGAGTGGGACGCTTACATTTGATTCCCTTAATTGACCTATTTTCTCTAATCCCTGTAAGCTTTCCAGGGCTCATTCTTATGTGTCCTTATAGGGCTGAAAACAAGTCAGAGGCCATCCTCTCTCTCTGCTCTGCTTCTGTCTGTTGGCTTCACTGTCTCATTGAGGGGCTGGGTTTTCCTGGAGTGCCTGAACCCAGTCTCTGATCCACTCCAACTTCAGGTCTTCCCTGACTTGTAACCCTAAGGACAAGTCTCTCTTTAGTTCCTTCTGAAAAGTCTCAGAGGAGGATGTGGGTCAGTCATGTCACCCTGAAGCCAAACATCCCATGTGTGTGTGGGTCAACCATGACCCTCCCCCTGAAACCAGACATCCCGGGTGTGGGTCAATCATGACACTGCCCCAAGCCAGACTTTCCATGTTTGGAATTGAAGAGGTGTGGGTCCCCAGAACAAGCTGGGGAGGACAGCAATACACAAAACACGACAGATGACCCATGGAATCCTAACTTGGGTCCTGAAGAAATCTGCCTTCATCTTGAGATCTTGGCATTCCTGCTTATCTACGTACTTCTAAACCATGCAGGGGCCTTTAAAATCTCCCCCGAATAGAATCAAGTTAGGAGAGAATAAGAACAAATAGATGTAATTTCCATAGTTTAGGCTCTCCCTCCTGAAAGTCTGGCCTTCCTTCCCCCCAACCCCCACCACACACACACACACACACACACACGGACAATAAAATGGCTACAATCATGTTGTTCAGGCTTATTTACAGACTATTTCCATTATTCCAGAAAGTCATGTTGGATAGCTCTAGTTTAGATGCTTAATAGAGGCCCAAAGTCCATGCAGAATAAATTGAGAACTGGTTGGTGATCACAGGGCAGAATCAGGAAGGACTCCTTGTCAGAGGGCGAAGTTACTTAGCAGAAAGGACTCCTGCAGAAACTGCTCCAGGACATGGCTCCAGGTAGGTGTGACAGAGGCTCCTATGGCTGCTTCTTTCTAGGGGGCAAAGTCCACCTACGGAGGGTGTAAGCAGGTGCAGCTGGCTGGAATCACAGCCAAGAGCGATCTGCACTGTGCACAATGTTCCCAAGGAGAGACTGCACACCACAGGGTCCAAACTTGACAGGGGAGTTGGGGGCTCCACAAAGAAAGCCAGGAGGAGATGGACAGACATCAATCACTTAAACCACCTTTCCTGAGAGCCCCTCAGCTTTTTTTTCCTTCCTTCTTTGTAAGCTTTTCGATGGAAACAAACCCTAGAATTTCAAGGTCTGGAAACCTAACCCAGATAGTTCTCTTAATACATGCGTCAGAATCTGGTGGGCCCAGGCTGACGTTATGACCAAAACGGCCTAGCAAGCAAAAAGCCCTGGGTTCACTCCTCAGAGTTATACAGAACCAGGTGTAGAGGTACACATCTGTAATCTCAGCACTTGGGAGGTGGAGGCAAGATACAGGAGACCCTAGCTCACAATGAAAACAGAGGGTTCACCAGCCCCCTCATGCTAAGGCCTCTTGAGAGTCTTAGTGGTTGCTCATCTTGCTGCAAAGTTTATGTTTACCAAATATTGTATTGTTAAGTTAATTAAGTAATCCCCAGTCAGTCATATGAAAAAACAGGATAGTTGCCCAAGACAGCATCTACCCATTAATGTGTACAACGGGGATAATGTTTGTCAAGAGAGGTCACTGAAGCCAGCAGCTGCTGGTCAGTTCCACAGTCCTGATGCTGATGCTGTTCGGGCCCCCACTCTGGACTCTCTGGACTCCTTGGACCTCTGTTCACCTACACAATGGATGTGCTGAGTCCAGCCATTGTCTAGCTCTGAGGTCCCTACATAGTGGCCCCTGGCTGGTCTTTTGATTTCTGGGTGCCCTCAGGAGATAGCTCCAAAGTAAAGTGTTTGTCAGATAAAGTTGAGGGCCTGAGTCCAACCCCCAGCATAAGGAACACTAGCACCAGGGAGAGGGAGATTGGAAGATCCCTGGGGCTAACTGGCCATGCAGTTTCGCTTACTGGCTGAGCTCCAGACCACAGAGAGACCCTGTCCCCAAAACCCAGGTGGGTGTGCCTTATGGAACATGCAGTTGTCTTCTCTGACCTGCAAGCACTCCTGAACGCACAAGCACAAAAGACATTTTAATTTTTGTCTGGTGAGGATAAGGTTAGTTAATTAACCCTTCCCTCCATCCAAGGTGATTTTGAGAGTGGCCCATCCACGTGACTGGGGTCAGCTTTAGTGACCTGTGATTACTTTGTAAAAACATCCATGAATATATAAATGCCTTTCTGAGACCACAGAAGTCTTCCCTAATGCTCTGAAGAAAACTGGAGACCTGCCTGGTTCTGGGCTTCTAGAATGAGCTTGGGGAAGAGTGAAGGGCTTAGGGGATGACTCGGTCAAATGCAGGTGGTCATAGAATTATAGGCAAAACAAAACAAAACAAAACAAACCTTAGAAAAAAATGTTTTAAGAAAACAGGCACTTTCAGGTAGGTGAGCCAAAGGGGGAAAGTCTGAGAACAACATGCCAAGTCTGCTTCATGGCCTGTTCTTTCCTTCTGAGTGCTCATCCGTGTGATCCCAGGTTGAAACCTCACTAACTTCATGGGACAGGAGAGACTAGGCGCAGTTCGCTTGGTTCGTCCGCTCTACCAAGCACTACTAAGTTTCTGGCTCTACCCCACACATAAACTATACATCGATATACAAGCCAGACATACGACTTACATTCTGTTGAGATTACAGCTGCCCAGTGCTGGCCAAGCGATTATGGGGTGTGAAGAAGGTTGGTTTTAACATCAGTGTGACACAGTCTAGAATCACCTGGGAAAAGGCTTCTCAGAGTCTGTGGTAGATTGTTGTAACTGTGTCCACTGATGTGAGAAGGCCCGCCCACTGAAGGCAGCACCACTACCTGGGCTCGGGACCTTGGACTGTGAGGGTAGAGAGCTGAGCATTAACTCACGTGCTGATTCGTGACTCTCTGCTCTTGACGTGGGCATAGTGTGACTAGCTGCTTCAGGATGCTGCTACCTCGACTCCCCCAAGATGACGGAATCTAACTCAGAATTGTGAACCAAATAAGCCCTCTCTCCCTTATGTGTAGGAATTTTAGGACGGCAACAGGAAAGGAGAAAATAAACCAAGATATAACTAGTGGTAGCAATGGGAAACCAGGACTGGGGAGGTGGTTCTGTTGGTAAGGTGCTTACTCAGCATACATGAGGCCCTGGGTTCAATCCCCAACAAGACTTGAATCAAGCATAGTGGCACATGCCTATACTCAGGGGGTAGAGGAAGGAGGATTTGAGGTTGTTCTTGGCTACATATGAGTTCCAGATCAGTCTGGGAGACATGAGGTTGTCTCAAAAACCAGCAGACCAACCAACCAACCAACAAACTAAAGGGCAGTCTAGAGTTCTCTAAGGAGTAGTGTTTCCTCCCCAGTACTCAGTCAGTTTGCAATTATAGAGGTTTGGGGTCCTCATTTGGAGACACGTAACTAGTGGGTGTGTTATCTGACTGTGTGGGTGCACAGGTAAGGGAGGGGTGCCAAGTAAGAATGGCTGAAGGATAGAAAGGAGGTAACCAGGGAGGGGCAAAGGGAAGGATCCTAGGACAGTGGATCTTGACAGTCCTGGGCTGGCCCCACGAAGCTGACCCGGAAGCCTGGACTGGAAAAGGCCCATGACCAATGTCTGTCTCACTCTCCACCCAGCCTGCAACAGTGATGGTGACGCTGTCCTCACTTTTCCCGCAAGGCCACTGTTAGAGCAGGATTGCATCCAACATGAAAAGCCAGGTGCCCCGCAGCCAGAGGCCTTCCTTCAACCTGGTGGCTTCACCCCACCCCGCAGAGGACATTTAAAATACCTGAGACATTTCTGGTTACCGCAGCCTGGAAAGGGGAGCCGCTGCCAGCACTTGGATTGCAAAGACGTCACTCATCCTAAGAATCAGACGGTCCCCAAACTCAGGAGGATTGAGACTGAGTAACTCCGCTTGCACCCTGCAGTGGAGTCAGAGGCAGAGGAGAGAGGACGTTGTGTACATACCTGGAACATCCGCATTCCATGCAGGTAGAAAACTGGCTCACCCACACCCTGGGCTTGGATCAAAATCAGCCTTGATGCTGAGGGTCTTCTCAGGATTACTAGAGATGGAGGATTCTAGAACAAAGAGAATCACCTCGTTCCAGAAAGCCAAAATTCCAGACTTCAGGGAAAGGTCACTCTTACCCATAGATCCCAGAGATGGTCAACAATACAGAAACGGAGTGGCATAATGAAGAGGTGTCGTTCGGACACAGTTGCGTCCATAAGACCTGCAACATGTGTGTGTGTGTGTGTGTGTCTATGGTGGGCTCCACCATTAGTCTTCTGAGTGTGTGTACTTCCAAACAGAGGCATGCGTGCATGTGTGTGTGTGTGTGTGTGTCTATGGTGGGCTCCACCATTAGTCTTCTGAGTGTGTGCACTTCCAAACAGAGGCATGCGTGCATGTGTGTGTGTGTGTGTGTGTGTGTCTATGGTGGGCTCCACCATTAGTCTTCTGAGTGTGTGCACTTCCAAACAGAGGCATGCGTGCATGTGTGTGTGTGTGTGTGTGTGTGTGTGTGTCTATGGTGGGCTCCACCATTAGTCTTCTGAGTGTGTGCACTTCCAAACAGAGGCATGCGTGCATGTGTGTGTGTGTGTGTGTGTGTGTGTGTGTGTACACATACTCTCATATGGAGGTTGGAAGTCTCCAACAGGTGCCCCCCTTTTTATCACTCTCCACCTTAGCTCTTGAGACAGGGTCTCCCCCTAAACCTGGCAGTCACTGGGTAGATGGGCTTGCCAGCAAGCTTCAGGGACCTACTTGCTCCTGCCTCCAGGCACTGGACTTGTACACAGATGCTAAGACTCCAAACCAAGGTACTCATGCTTACACGGCAGCTGCTGCACTGACTAAGCCATCTCTCCAGTCCCTGCCCTACCCCACAGGCAATCTTGTGTCATAAATGTGTTCTGTGGGTGGCCTGGTCCCCTCATCCGCATCTGCTGTACTTGGTCATGCAGAACCAATATCCTGCACCTCTGTTAAGCCCACCCATCGCTCATCCGTGCCCTACTCTACAGCCCTCACCTTGCCTTCTTCGCCAGAGCGGAGCCTCTCAGGGCCCCGGAGCTTCCTTCGCATTAGCCACCAGGCCCAGAAGAGGCCTCCTGCCTTGTGTTGACGGCCAGGATTCTGAGAGCCTCTAACAACAAAAATTAAACCTCCTGGAGGCCTGTTGCTCCCTCCCTCGCAAGCATCCCTGGGGATAAAAGCAGGCAGTGATTTATCTCAGAGACAGGCATCCCCACTGCTATTCCCCATTGGAGATGGTGGTATGTGTGAGGTTAGGGGCAGGGGTGGAGCAGCCGTGTGCACAGTCAGGGAAATGTTTAAGAGGCTCGTAGTCTGCCCAGGAAGCTGATCGCCCCAGCCTCTGGCCCTGCACGGAACCTCCTCAGAGCTCTCAGGAAGCTGATGCAACATGAACTGACCAAACACACCCAGAATGGGCAGTACACATCCATGCTCGAGCGGGCCTCACATTCATTCACTCTGCCACAGTCCCGGTATGTCTTCTCTCCCGGTATGGCTCATCCACACTGGTACTAACCAGATTTAATGTGACTTCTGGCAGTCACCAAGCCCAGCTGATCCATCCCTAAATCTCATTCATAATCTCTAATAAATCTCACTCTCATCTCTGAAGCCTCTACCCCATACACTGCCCGCCTTTGTCAGGAGAGATCTCTTATTTGGGCAACTGCAGATCTAACTGGCTTGCTTCCCTGCCTTTTGACTGGGCCTTCTGTCTAGATATCTCTCTCTCTCTCTCTCTCTGTCTCTCTCTGTCTCTCTCTCTCTCTTTCTCTCCCCAGGTCTCATGTGTGCCAGGATGGCCTCCAGCTAATTACATAGCAAAGTATGACCTTGAAGTCTGACCCTACTGCCTTTACCTCCAAGTGTTGGGATTAAAGCCATGGGCCCCCAGCTTGTTTTATGTGGTGCTAGGAATTGACCCCAGGGTTTCCTGGTAAGCACCCAAGCAACTAAACTACAGCCTCAGACCCTCTCGTGAGCCTGAGGAAGAAGCTCTGACCATGGGCCTTCTTAAAGCCCTCAGAACACTTACCTTTGCTTCTAGAAAATTCCAGATTCCATAGTGCTCAACAAAAGGTCTTACTGAAATCAAGTCCTTTCTTGAGTTTATCTCTGGTCAGTCAAGCCCTGAGGAAAGATAACTTGATGAGTCAATGTGTTTGTTTGTGTGTGTGTGTGTGTGTGTGCAAGAGAGAGAGAGAGAGAGAGAGAGAGAGAGAGAGAGAGAAGAGAAGAGAAGAGAAGAGAAGAGAAGAGAAGAGAAGAGAAGAGAGAGGAGAGAGAGAGCGTGCCCTGGCCCTGGAGCTTTGCTTTGTGTGTGTGCATGTGTGTGTGTGTATGTATGTGTGTGTATGTGTGTGTGTGTGCACATGCGTGTGTGTGAATGTGGAGGTCAAATAATGACAATGTCAAGTGTCTTCCTCAGTCTCTGTTTACCCTACTTCTTGAGCAGGGTCTCTTACTGAACCTGGAGCTCACTGACTCTGCTAGACTGAACAGCCAGTGGTCCCCGGGGGTCCTCCTGCCTCTCTAGCTCTGGATTCCAGGCACCATGCACCCCTGCACCTCACCTTTTTGGTGAGTGCTGGGGATCTGACTGAGTTCCCCATACTTTGCACAACTTTTCTCTACTCATCGTGAAGGTCAACCAGGCCAAAGCAACCATGAACAGCTGGGGGAGCCTGACAGAAACTGGAGGCATAGCCCAGGACTCCCAAGAGCAGCAGCGTTGCTAGTTCATTGCTAGTTCAACCTTCATCTCTCCTTCATCTCCAAAAAATATTTACATTATGATTCATAACAGTAGAAAATGCAGTTATGAAGTAGCAATGAAAATAATTTGTGGTTGGGGTCACCCCACGGGGAACTGTAGTAAAGGGTCACAGCATGAGGAAGGTTGAGAGCCTTGCTCTGTCCCATCCTCCTTCCATGCCTCAGAAGAGCTCGCTTGAGGGCCCCAACCTCCTGTCTTCTCCCCCATGACCTCTGAATGGCAGAGTGTTGACTGAAGTTCCTCCAGCTCCGACTGTATGTTCCCAGCACTATGCAGACTTCACAGGTGTCCTGTGGGCAGGACCATTATCAGCTCCCTTTAAGGCATGAGTAAACTGAGACCCAAGGGCTGAGTGACTTGAAAGTCACACCTATGTTTAAAATTACTCTGCACTGGGAGTTATACAACCACAGGGTGCCGTGAGCACCTGGCCATCCTGTTCCCCAGATTCAGGTGGGAGCCAAAGCTGCAAGTTCGAATGGGAGGAACTAGTGTGTGGTGGATTTTTTCTGTTCAGCTGCTGTCCTGAGGATGCTTCTGCCCAATCAGATTCTGTTCTGAGGATGCTTCTGCCCAATCAGCTGCTGACCTGAGGATGCTTCTGCCCAATCAGCTGCTGTCCTGAGGATGCTTCTGCCCAATCTGAGCATTTGTGTGTCCAATTTACCACAGTCAAAAGCTGTTTGGCTTTTCTGCAAGAATCAACCTCAGAGGGCATCCTGGCATCTCCTGTCCCTCAGAGACAAAAGAGGATGCATATGCTGTCTGTGTCTCCTCCAACACAGGAAACCTCATTACCTTCCAGGAAAGCAAAGCAGCAAGACCATAGCCCAGCATTCTGTTTTCATTGTGAAACATTCACCATAGGCACATGTGTTTGAAACCCAGTCCCCAGGGAGTGGGACCGTTGGGGAAGGTCCTAGAACATTTAGGAGGTGCAGCCTGACTGGAGAAAGTGGGTCACTGGGGGAGGGTCTTGAGTCTTAGCTTGCCCCTACTTCCTGGTTGCTTTCTGCTCCCGAGTGGAGAGGGATCGCCTACATCATACTCCTGTAGCCATGACCTCCCCCTCACACTGTGAACCAGCCCTGCTGTTCCTTCCTTGAGTGGCTCTTTACCGGGTGTCGTATCACGGCACCACCACAAGTAACAACACTAAAGGACACCAAGCAAGTGTCCACTCAGGAATTTCACCAAAGACAACGCCTACCATTGCACTAGAAGGCAAATTTCTCAGAGGCAAGGAATTCCTTGAGGAATGAGTGCCCCAAGCTGTCTACTCATCCCCACAGCTGCTCTTGAGTTCTTTGATGTTTATTTAAGGTTTGCAGATGTGTTCAACACAGGTTATCTAAGACCTGCTTGGAGGACGTCATAACTCCCTTCAAAGTGTCAGTGTGAGATGAGTGGCATTCCCCCTCCCTGTGCCTAAGGCCTGGTGCTGGATGGGGGTGACCATGGCCCAGGCTGTCCTCATACGGTGGATGCACATCCCTGGCCTTCAACAAAGATTTATGGACTTCATTTTATGTTTTAATGGTTCTTGTCAGAATTCCATGCAGCCTTCATGACTGATGGGCAGCAAGCAATGGGGGCAAATACTCCAAGAAATAAATAGACATGAGTGAAACCTGAGAAGATGGGGGACAAGTTTTTGTGGGCTATTTGTACACTGTGTGAAGATGTATTTGCTGTGACTGGTGTAATAAAAAGCCGAGTGGCCAATAGCTAGGCCGGAGAGGATAGGCGGGACTTCTGGGGAGAGAGAGGAAGAGGTGGGGAATCTAGGCACAGAGGAGTCGCCAGCCAGACAAGAAAACAGGAGGTGCAAGATGAAAGAAAAGTAAAAAGACATGAGGCAAAAACGTAGATTAATATAAATGGTTAATTTAAGTTATAAGAGCTAATGGGACAAGTCTAAGCTAAGGCTTAGCTTTCATAATTAATAAGAAGTCTCCATGTCATTATTTGGGAGCTGGCTGGCAAGTGTCACTCCTAGAGGCTGACTCAACAGTTAAGGTACTTCTTGACTGAGAGCCGGATCAAATTGTTTGAGACTATGTAACAATGTCTAGTGTCTATCCATTCTAAAATGTAACAATGTCTAGTGTCTATCCCTTCTAAAATGTAACAATGTTTAGTGTCTATCCCTTCTAAGATGTAACAATGTTTAGTGTCTATCCATTCTAAAATGTAACGATGTTTAGTGTATACCCATTCTAAAATGTAACAATGTTTAGTGTCTATCCATTCTAAAATGTAACAATGATTACTATCGATCCATTCTAAAATGTAACAATGTTTAGTGTATACCCATTCTAAAATGTAACAGCTTCCTTGTGTTAGCGGAGACCCTCAGAAAAAAGTCTCCAGACTCAGTTTAGATCATAATCAGCCAAACATATTTAAACTATTAGCAAGGCCACAGTCTCTAAGCCAAATCAGGGACATGTGCAGCACAGAAGCAGGTAAAGGAAGGGTCCTTAAAGGTGAAAACCACAAGAAATCCTGGGATATCTACAAAACCAAGTCCAGGAGCCAAAGAGCTATTCTGCTCCACCAAGATTAGGCGGTCAGATGACCTCAAAATAGTCCTGGAACTCTGCATAAGCAGGTTATAGAAGATCAAATCAGTAATTAGTTACACATGGTCATAGTTGTACATTTCTCGGTGGGGGCGTCAAAGAGTCAGAGTTGCTAGGAACTTATGTTCTAGGGACCTGAGTCAGAGACAAATGACTGCTGGGTGCCAATATGGATGCTTAGCATAGCATGGAGTTTCTTCAGCCATCACATTTCCCACTGACTCCAGATCATATGAATCAAATCATTGATTCCCATTGAGGGACAGGTTTGGTACTAAGCTTGTAGGGTTCATATTTTAACCAGTTTATGATAAAAGGATCTGTGGTAACATCCAGAAGCAACAGAAGGAGAAGATTTTAGTTGGCAAGTAACACACACACATATGTATATGTATGTATGTATATAATTTGGGGATGGCCATAGACCAAGACATAAGGACCTTTCACACAGGATTCTAATTCCAGATGCTCAGCAGGAAGTTCTCATGACCTTTAGGTCAGGAACACATTGTATAGGGATTTATGACTGGTCTAAGTGACCATAGACAAGTTTTTTTGTTTTGTTTTGTTTTTGGAGGGGTTCAAGACAGGGTTTCTCTGTGTAGCCTTGGCAGTCCTGGAACTCATGCTGTAGACCAGACTGGTCTCAAACTCACAGAGATCCACATACCTCTGCTTCTCAAGCCCGGCTAGAGACCAGTTCTTTTAAAAATAGTTTGATAATTGTTCTCAGGAATACATTCGTGAGATGGCATAGCTATAGTTTAGTGAGCCACCACAGTTGTGACATTTTCACACATGCAGATCGCCAGCTCAAATCTTACTCACACCTGCTGTAGAGGACCAGCCTCAGAGCCAAACAGCCACCATCTCTGTGGGGTCAGCTGTACCTCCTTGAAGATGGTCATCACAGCTGGGTATGCAGGCTGCTGACATTCCCTCAGAGGAGGAGGAAGTGGAGAGGGTCAGTGGACCTCGCCTGAGGTCCCAGCCAGCTGTGTGCAATTCTGCCATAATTGCACACGACTCAGGGTTTGGCGAGGGGCTGGAGGACATGGGCTAGGGGAGACTAGGGGAGGGGCTTCCTCTACACAGCAGGGGTGGAGTTATCATTGATGCTGGTGCCGACCTTTCCGTGTGACTGCTTTGACACCACCCATGCTCCCGACAGGAGCCTTCCACCCAGGCTCTGTGGGTAAGCCAATGAACTCATCAGCTCCCCGGAATGAACTTTGGAGGAATTGTATCCCTGGTGGCTATTAGGAGCCTAGGAGAAGTAGATGTAGTTCATGTCTCCCCCGCAGAAGGACTTTTAGCAACAACACCCCTACTACCTCTCTCCCTCTCTCCCAGTGGACCCTTTCCCTTCCCAAACAGTCCCCATCTTACATTCATATCTGAGTTTTTAAAAACCTGGCTTCAACATATGAGAGAAAAGGCTTGGATTTCATAAGCTGTCTTGTCTCACTTGACATGATCTTCATCTCCATCCATTTTCCTCCATGTGATGTGATTTTATTCTTTATGGGTGAACAAGGCGCTATTGTAAATACATTCTGTATTTTCTTCATCCATTCATTCCTTGATCTGGGCTGATTCCAAATCTTAGCCATCATGAATGGTGCCGCAGTGAACATGGCTGTGTCTCTGTGGTGTGCCAACTTCAGAGTCCTTGGAATGTAGATCCAGGGACAATCTAGCTAGGTCACATAATCATTTTGTTTCTAGTTTTAGGAGGAACCTCCATGCTTCTTTCCATAGTGGGGTGTCATGGTCAGCTTTAATTGTCAACTTGGCACAGCCTAGAGTTGCCTGAGAAGTTAGTCTCGATTGAGGGATTTCCCAGACCAGATTGGGTCTGTAGGGTTGTCTTGATTGCCAATCAATGTAGGAGGGCCCAGCCCACTGTGGACAGTGTCATGACCTGGGCAGGTGGCTCTGAGTTGTCTAAGCAATCTAACTAAACCCTCGATTGAGCCAGCAAGGTGCATTTCTCCATAGTCTCTGCTTTAAGATCTTATCTGAATCCCTGCCCTGACTTCTCTCTGTGACGGACTATGGCCTGGACTGTGTTTGATCACAGTGACCGAAAGGAAACTAGAACATGGGCCACATAACTTTCAAGGATAGTAATCTTAAGGTTGTTGTAATGCCTGCCTGATCTATCATCCCTTCTACCAAGGAACAAAGCCCGTATATAGAAGAGCCCGCAGTTCTTGTCAGCCCTTTCTCAATCAGCAGCAAAAGAGAGCGCTGTTGGTGGCCCAGGGCTGAGGCACAGAGACACAGAACTGCTCTTTGTTCTTACCTGGTCCACGGCTCTGCCGAGTCCATGGCTCTGCCGAGTCCCTGGCAAAGCCATACACGTGCTGGAGATGATTTGGGACCTGCTGGTGTTGACCCAAACTATCTGAGACTGAGACATTGCCCACCACAGGCTCCCTGGATCCTTTCACCAAACTGTGGGAGCCAGATGGTAGCATTCACCAGACCCTCAGGCCATGTGGGACCTGGGGAGCATCCGTCAGACTCTCATCAGGACCATCCTCTGAGCTCCATCATTCTCAGAGTAAAGGGATTCATGGTAAAGGCCCAAAGTAGACAAAACAGTTGTTTGAAAATGCTGATCTCATCCCCTCCCAAAGGTGCTCTTTTGTTATGTTTAATTTCGCATCAGATCGGTGATAGCAAACTCCAGGGCAGACTCATCAAAGGAAACTGATAATTACTGACTGTACATTTGATTTTGTTCATTGTTTTGTTAACACCTGATTCTGAAATAGACTTCTTAAGAATGGGCTGGCAACTGGCATAAAAACATATTAGCATCAGCAGGATGCTTTCTTTGGCATAGAGATGGGGTTATTACCTGCCAGCTACAGTTAGGTGTACCCAGGTGGACAGACACCTTAAAGGCGTTGTAGAACAGGACTCACTCAGGTTGTCTCAGCTGGGAGTCCTGGGGGTGGGAGTGGAAGGGAGGAAGATAATGGACAACCATGGAAGTGAAGTCAGAGTGCAGGTCCAGGAAGGCATCAAAAGGGGCATCAAGGGGCAGGCAGCTTAAGCTTTAATTGGGGTGGCCCACTGGGAGATCCAGCAGGTTCTTTAGAGGGTCAGGACCATGTGTACCTCAGCCTGCTCACTAGCACACACAGACCTTAGTAAAATGGAAACATATAGAATTCAGTGCCCCACCCCAACCCCGAGAGCTTTCTGGGTCCTTCTTGTCTTCGGAGAAGCTCTTGACTTGTGATGCTGACTTATGATGCTGAATAGTTAGAATCATTCTTGTCCAGCCACCTGGCTGTCAAGGAGCAGGCAGGGTGGCTTGGGCTTTACTCCTATGAAGAGCTTACATGAGACTTGAAAGAGAAAAGCTACACAGTTGTGACTGGCCAAGCTGGTATGCATGGAAGAGAGAACAGTTCCGACTAGTGATGTGTGGCCTGAGAGAGGAGGGTGGGACGTGCATCACTGAACTACACTAGCAAAGGAGTAATGGGGTAAAGGCATCACAGGAGACTGCTGCACAAAGCACACTAGTTCCTGATGTGGGAGTCCCCTCTGTGTGCTGTGATTACCATTAATGAATAAAGAAGCTGCTTTTACCTATAGCAAGGCAGAACATAAGTAGGCAGGGAAAGCTAGGCTGAATGCTGGGAGAAAGAAGGGGAGAATCAGAGAGAAGCCATGGAGCCACTGCCAGAGTCAGACATGCCAAACTTTGCCAGTAAGCCACTGCCATGTGGCAATACACAAATGAATAGAAATGGGTTAAATTAATATGTAAGAGTTAGCCAATAAGAAGCTAGAGCTAATGGGCCAAGCAGTGATTTCATTAATACAGTTTCTGTGTGATTATTTCAGGTCTAAGCTAGCTGGGCGGCTGGGAACCAACAAGCAGCCCCCTCCTTACTACAAGTTCCTAAGGTGCTTGTAGCTCAGTAAAAAACATGGCCGTGGAAAATTGGGTGGCACTGTGAATATTCTTCAACACACTCATTTTCTTTCATTTATTGAAAATAGATTTCTTTCACACAATATTTTCTGATTATGGTTTCCCCTCCTCCAATTCCCTCCAGTTCCTCCCCAGCTCCCCTACCATCCAGACCCACACCCTTTCTGTTTCTCCTTCAAAAACAAACAGGCATCTAAGGAAAAGTAATAAAATAAAATAAGATAAAACAAAAACAAAACAATCTGAAAAGGCAGAATAGACAGACAAGCAGAAGAAGCACATAGAGACACACATGTTTGCACACACAGGATCTCATAAAAACACAAGACTGGAAGCCACAATATGTATGCAAAGGACCTGTTAAGAAAAAAAAACCCAACCCTGACTCAACATTATGAGACAAAGACTAAAGATACTGTTGAGTTCATTTTGTGCTGACTGTCTACAGCTGAGCATGCAGCCAACCCTTAAGACTGACTTGCTTCTCCAGTGAGAGTCCCTTGGAGATAACCAAATTTTCATTTGCATGTGGTTATCAGTTGGTGATAGTGTCTGGGTTAGGGATGGAGATGAGTGTCCCCTTCTTCTTTCACCTCTAAGACCCTATCTAATGCAGGTTCTGTGCATGATGTCACGGGTTCATATGCACATTGGTCCTGCTGTGTTTAGTCTGTTTCCTTGATGTCCTCTGTCCCCTCTGGCTCTTATTCTTTCAGCCTCTTCTGCAGGGTTCCCTAAGCCCTCAGGGGAGGGAGTTGATGGAGACATCCCACTTAGGGCTGAGTGTACCAAGGTCTCTCACTCTCTTCGTGGTGCCTGACTGTGGGTCACGATATTTGGTCCCATCTGCTGCAGGAAGAGGCTTCTCTGATGATGGCTGCATAAGGAATTGCTGATCTATGAGTAAAGCAAATTGTTGTCGGGAGTCATGTTATTGCTGTGTTCCTTTAGCAGAACTGCACTGTTGGTTTCTCTCCAGGTCCCTGCCTATGTAGTCTCAGGTTCTTGGCCACCCAAGTAGCACCAGGGATGGGGTCCATCTCATGGAGTGGGCATTAAATCCAATCGGATATGGTTGGTGACTCCCACAGCTGTGTGCCACTATTGCACGGGTGTTGAAGGAGCTGCGGGCTGTGTTCCTGTCAACACAGGTGCATCTTACAGGCAGAGTACCCTCTTCTGGTTTCCACCTTCCACTTGGTAGGCCAAAACAGTTCTGGACAGTGGGCCAATGTAGTTAAGAGCCAACGTCCCTTCTTTATTTCCTCCTCCCCCTAGAAGCCACATGCTCCAGAAGCTTTGTAAGCTGGTGGGGAAAGGCTTGATGCACACGGCATCACACAAACATCAGAGTGCTAGTCACCTTCCTTGACACTGACAGAATGCCTGACAAGAGCAGCTTAAGGGAGGAGGGGGGACTTATTTAGGCTCACACTCTAAGACAGTCCACCGTTGTTGGGAAAACTGGTGGGAGAGGCTCCGTGGCTCACACTCTAAGACAGTCCAAAGTGGTTGGGAAGGCTGGTGGAAGGGGGCTCCGTGGCTCACATTCTA
This sequence comes from Chionomys nivalis, assembly GCF_950005125.1. Classification (NCBI taxonomy): domain Eukaryota; kingdom Metazoa; phylum Chordata; class Mammalia; order Rodentia; family Cricetidae; genus Chionomys; species Chionomys nivalis. The sequence continues at coordinate 116,906,464 of NC_080089.1, forward strand.
AGACAGTCCACTGTGGATGGGAAGGCTGGTGGGAGGGAGCTCCATGGCTCACACCCCAAGACACAGTCCACCGTTTTAAGGCTCACATTCTAAGACAGCCCACCGTGGCAGGGAAGGCTGGTGGGAGGGGGCTCCGTGGGAGTTGGAGTGTGTAAGTGGTACACCTCCCCTCCTCACACCTCAGTGGAACCAGAAGTAGAAACACAGAGAACAGGGCCTGGCTCCCAGTGACTTACTTTCTTCAAGGAGGCTCCACCTCCTGAAGGTTCCATAATCTCCCCAAATAGTGTCACATGCTGGGAATCAAATACTTAAATGCATGAATCTCAGAAGACTTTTCTCCCAAACCATAACAATTAGCAGAAAATATGTTGCTTTTTTTGTTTTTTTAAAAAAAATGTTCTTTTTAAAAAACATTTCCAAAGGAAGCTCAATCGTGCCACAAGGACGTGTGTTCAACTATGTTCATAGCAGTTTGTTTGTCATAGCCAGAACCTGGAAACAACCTAAATGCCCCTTGACTGAAGAATAGATAAGGAAAGTGTGATACATTAACACAATGGAGTACTACACAGCAGAAAAAAATTAGCGACATTTTGAAATTTGCAGGCAAATGGATGGAGCTAGAAAACATCTTATTGAGTGAGGTAACCCAGACCTAGAAATACAATTATCATGTGTACTCACTCATGAGTGGTTTTTAAACATAAAGCAAAGAAAACCAGCCTACAGTCACAATCCCAGAGGACCTAGACAACAAGAGGAATCTAAGAGAAACATACATGGATCTAATCTACATGGGAAGCAGAAAAGAGCAAGATCTCCCGAGTAAATTGGGAGCATGGGGATCTTGAAAGCACATTGAAGGGGAGGGGAGCAGACAAAAATGTAGCACTCAATAAAAATCAATTAAAAAAAGAAAAAGATTGTGCGTGCATGTAAGTACGTAAGTATAGTACCCACAGAGGCCAGAAGAGGGCACTAGACCCCCTGGGGCTAGAATTACAGATGGTTGCGAGTGGCTCAAAATAGGTGCTGGGAATGGAATTCTGGTCTTCTGGGAGAGCATTAAGCACTTCTATTTTTGTGAGGCAGATTTTCACTTGTATAGCCTTTACTAGCCTGAAATTTGCTATTTAGACCAGGTCAGCTTGGAACGTAGATCAACTTGCCTCAGCCTTCCAAGTACTGGGATTAAAGATTACCACAACAAACTAAAACACTTTTAACTGCTGAGCCATCTCTCCAGGCCCCAAGAAATGCATTTTTTTTTGACCAGGTGATTAATGGTGCACACCTTTAATCCCAGCACTAAAGAGGCAGAGGCAGCCAGATCTCTGTGAGTTTGCTGCCAGCCTGATTTACAGAGTGAGTTCCAGGACAGTCAGGGCTACACAGAGAAACCCTATCTCAAAAAACAAAAAGCAACAACAAAAAATTAAAATAAAATAAAGAAATGCATTTTAAATAAGCGATTGTGATTTCTGATCTTGTTTATTACAGCTCACTGCAGCTTGACTCTCCCGCTGGAGGCACCATGCACACCACAGCTTGACTCTTCTTCTGGGAGCACCGCGCCCACTGCAGCTTGACTCTCCTGCTGGGGGCACCGTGCACACCACGGCTTGACTCTCCCACTGGAGGCACCGCGCCCACTGCAGCTTGACTCTCCCACTGGAGGAACCGTGCACACCGCAGCTTGACTCTCCTGCTGGGGGCTGGGAGCACCGCGCACACTGCAGTTTGACTGTCCCACTGGGGGCACTGTACACACTGCAGCTTGACTCTTCCACTGGGAGCACCGGGCACACCACATCTTGACTCTTCCGCTGGGGGCACCGTGTACACCACAGCTTGACTCTTCCACTGGGAGCACTGTGCACACTGCAGTTTTCACAGGGATTCTTAGGGGCCAGAGTCCCCCTGATGACCCCTCGGTAGAACAAGTACTCTTGCACCTCACCCCCAAAGAGTATGACCCTCAGCTGGTCTTTGGAAAAGCAGGTACTGCTGGACAAGGGCTTGAGCCCAGGTCCTTGAGGGAGCACCACAGATGCCAGTTAGGGAGCCTGAGAACAAGTGCTCCCTCTCCAGCACACCAGCCCGTTAGAGTCTGGGTATCCTCTCACAGTAGTGAAATCTTATTAGCTGCGTGTTTTCTGAGCTGATTAGACCACAGTACCTCCTTTCCCCATAACACCATGAAGGCGTCACCACTGTGTCTCTGTCAAGCAGAAAGGTTGAAGGTAACACAATGGTATACATGGTAAGTGTCTGCTTTCAGCCTCTCTACCACTACGGAGCCAGAAAGAGAGTTGCAGTCAACTCTTGGCCAGCTTCCTGCTCATCTCAAATCAGACCAGAAGGAAGGAGGGGATGGTTCCATCAACCCACTCGAATTAATCTTTGTCAAGAGCAGCAGGAGTGGGATCATGAAGGTTAATGTATAGTAAGCAAAGAGAAACTGGTTACTTCCATGACAAATTTTAAGATTTCAGGGCCCAATGCTTCTGCTGAGGCTCCAGGGGTCACACCCGTTTAAAGTGGGGGAAAAGACACAGACATGATGATGGTTTCCTGTGTGGCTTACATGGGGTCTCCAATAAGCAACTGTTTCATTTTGCTGGTCTATGCTATAGCTCAAGGGAGATGGGCCTTGCTCAGTGCAGGTTCAAGGGGGAGACAGGAACAGATGCTGGATTTGTCAACAGAGTCTGCTACATTGCCCTTCCAAATACAACCAACCTGCATCCAGATACTTTACTGCAATGGCCAATAAGTGTGTGAAATAGTCAACATATTTAAATCAGGAAGATGTAAATCAAAACACTGAGATTCCATCTCTCCCCAGTCAGAATGGCCACTGTATTAAGTGATATTCACTGCTTTCCTTGTTGCTGTGAAAGGAGCATCTTAAAGTGGGGTGTTTTGTTCACCGTCCAAGGGCAGTCGTTCAGGGTGGAAAGTACGCATGCTCCAGGAGCTTGAGCTGGTCATGGCATCTGCAGTGAGGAGCAGAGAGAGAGAGGAAAGCTGGTGCCCAGCTTGCTTTCTTCTGTTTAGATTCAGCTCATGGCACGGTGCTATCCACATCCCACATGGAGTTTTCCTTTGTAGGTAAGCGTCCAAACATGCCCTCACGGTCACCCGGGGCATTATCTCCAAGGCTGATTCTACACTCCATCAAGTTGGCAGGTGAGATAAACCTTTACTGAATAAACAAATGGCAAATGCTGGGGAGGGTGCGGGGGGGGGGGGGGACGGAGACTGATGTCCTAAGGTGGGAATGTCACAACTGGCAGAACCACTGTGGACGTCAGTGTAGAAGGTCTAAGGCGGGAGGAGGGAGGGGAGGAGGGAGAAATCTGCTGGGTGAGCTAATTTAGACTGCTCCTGGGTATATATATACCCAAAGGATTCTAAGTCAATGTGCCATAGAGATGCAGGCGTGCCTCTGTTTATTGTTGCTGTTCGTGCCTCTGTTTATTGTTGCTGTTCACCATAGCCAAGATATATACTCAGTCTAGATGTTCACCAAGGATGAATGGATACGATGGAGGTTTCCTCAGCCATGTGAGCGTGGGTGGCATGTCTGGGTGGCGTGCTAATGCCATGGAGCACAGGTGGAGGTCAGGGGACAACTAGGGAGAGATGGGTTTCTCCTTTCCCCAGTTGAGTCCTGGGGAATCAAACTCACGTGGTGGCGGTTAGGCTTGGAGGTAAGCGCCCAGAATCGCTATACTCACTGGAGGTTTTCTGTGGTGGATACAATGTTGCCCATCACGTGATCACTCCACCCCATTGTTGCAGATCCCCTATGAGGCAAGGATTTTCTCGCCTGGGAGAGGAAGTGAGAGAGGTTCCAAGAGGCAGCAGCTTGCCCAGGTTCTCACAGCTAGAAAATGACCAAGGATGAAGCTAACCTGTCTGTTCACACTGGCCACGATCTGCTGGTGGAAAACTTCATATTTGGTCCTCACCGCCCAAAGCTGTGAGGGAGGGGGAGCGTGTCTACCTAAGCCATAAACTTCAAGGCTCTGGAGACAAAGAAAACCTGGGTAGGAGCTGGGATTTAAGTAAAGGCAGGTCGGTCTTGTGACCTAATCCAAACACTACACATGGAGCATGCGGAATGGAGGGGGCAGGGGTAGCCTCACTCTCCTTGGGCCTAGAGAGCCTCAGCCTGAGGGTCCTAAGCTGGGTTTCATCAAGCCTTCTAAGATGTACAGGAAAAGTCAGGTCTTGCTGTTCCCCACCTGCTCAGTACTCCAGGGCTCCAGAAAACAAGGCCTGCCCAGATTTCCACAGCAGGCCAGGCCGCACCAACCAGTCACACCCTCTACGTGTTTGGGCCTGCTGACCACAGGAGCACAAGGATTGGCCAGTTCATGTTGACTGTGGTCTTAAGTTCTCTAAAAGCCGACTCTAAGATAAAGGCTGGCCCAGCATGTCTGTGATTAATGGAAGAGGTGCTGCCAAGGAGACCCGGGAGGAAACAAAAGCAGTAAGACAGGGAAGCTAGGAGCCCAGGAAGGGTGTGTCACCTGGAAAGTGACTTCAGCCTCCACCCACAGGAGCCTCTGAAGGGTGACTGAAACCTCAGAGTTTGAGTCCAGAGAACCCAAGGTTTGTGTCATCCCCTCCCCCATCACCAATTAAGAACCAATCCCATGTAGGTGGCTACATTCCCAGGCATTGCTGGGTATCTGGACAAGTGATCAAAATGGATTCCAGCAGATGGGGAACAATGTGTAAAGGAAGGAAAGAAGATGCTGGTTCTGCTAGCTGGACCCCAAAGTCAGGGAGGGATCATGCAACGGTGTTGGCCATCTAAGCCCTGGTGTGACTTGTGTCCCAGGTTCAAACTTTCCCTTGGCAGTCCTGATAAAATGCTGAAGAATGGGGCCCCAGTGCTCTCCCGGGAATGTGTATGGCTCCTTCCAGTCAGTACACGCCAGTGGATGGGAGGTGAGGCCTGTAAGGTCAGAGATTCTGAGCTGTCATCCATCCCCCTAACGCTTTAAAAAGTAACATCAGGGGCCAGTGAGAGGGTTTTAAGGATGAAGGTGCTTGCTGCCAAGCCTGGCAGCCTGACAACCAACCTGGTAGAGAGAACCTAGTCCCACGGCTTGTCCTCCACCTCCACATATAAATAATCGTAAACAGAGGTTTGAAGAAGAAGTTGATAGACTACTACCAGCATGTAAGGTAAAAATCAGATTCCTATTCTATGCTGAACGAATCACAGTTTGTAAGAGCCGAGCTGCAGTGTAGCTGGGCTGGTGGAGTGTTCGCCTAGCATGCTCGAGGCCCTGCATTTCCTCCCCTGCACCAGAGTACAGCAGTGCAGTCTCTGGTACCTGCACTGGGAGCTAGAGGCAGGAAGATCAGAAGTTCAAATCCTCCTTGGCCATGCATCAAGTTCAAAGTGAGCCTGGGATAAATGAGACTGTGCCTCAAAATGAACTGTAAGGATAGCTAAAGCCAACACACTTCCCCCAGGTTCCATTTGTGGCTTCTGACACCTACCTGCACCTAGTCACAGGTAAAACATGCTGCCCTTTCGAGGCGCCTATCAGGTGGTACATCATGGAGTAACTCAAGAGGAGAGGACTCTTCACAAGAAAATAGGTGAACAATTTCATAGCAGCTTCCTTGAGAGTTAGGTGTGGTGACACACGCCTTTGATCCCAGCACTTGGGTGGCAGAGACAGGAGAATCTCTGTGAGTTCCAGGACAGCCTGATCTACATAGAAAATACCAGGCCAGCTATGGCTACATAAAGAGACCCCGTGTCCAGAAAATAAAAACCCGAACCCAGCTTCACTGAGGCAGAGCTCATTTCCCGTCATTGCTATTTTAAAGCCTGCGGCTTAGGGGACACCAGTCTGGCTGTGTTGTTTTTAGCGTAGAACCTTCCCATCCTGCCACAGAAACCCCGTACCAACAATCCTTCCTCATTTCCCTACAGATTCTGGCTTCTCAACAAACACTAGGTAAGGATGGGAACCTTTCTTCTTATCCCTCTTACAAAATCTTCCAAAAAGCCTGCTGCGATCTACCATACCCGAAGCATCTCTGCCTTTCTACTGCCAGGCTTCAGGAACAACCACATTTGACGTAGAAAAGGAAGGGAAAGGCTGATGATTCAGTCCTGGGCACAGGCCTAGGGGAATTCCACAGCACCTGAGGCAAGATTGCGGCTTGATTTCCTTTCAGGGTTCCAAGGAATAATGGCAGGTGTCTCCCTGCTGAGGGCCACATCCCCACAGTCAAGGTAGAGAAGAGGGGCATTCTTTACACAGTTGCCCGGGCTGCAGAGTCCTGAGTGAGCCGAATTCACACCTGAGTCAGAGATGTTGTGGAAGGACTGAGCTGGGGAGGTGCTTCTCTTGCCAGGACAATACCCTGAACTCAGGCCAGAGGGGCCAGCATGGCAGCTCATGCTTGCAATCCCAGCTTGGGAGAGGTGGAGACAGCACAGGGGGCTCCATGCTCAGCAAGCTTAGCCTGCTTGGTGCTCCAGGCCAGTGAGAGACCCTGTATCTACAAACAAGGTGGACAGTTCCTGAGGAACATCCCCTGAACTTGACCTCTGGCCTTCGTGTTCATGGACATATACACACACATATGCATGTGCTCGCTCTCTCGCTCTCTCTCTCTCTCTCTCTCTCTCTCTCTCTGTGTGTTGTGTGTGTTTGTCTGTCTCTGTCTCTCTCTGTCTCTCTGTGTGTGTTCTCTCTCTCTGTCTCTCTGTCTCTGTCTCTCTCTCTTCCTCCATAGAAGATCCCTACCTCTTAGGAAAAGACTCCAGGAGACACTCTGAATGCTGGAAATCCTTTAGAAATGAATTAACAACAATACTTGGGATCTTTATTCTTTCAACCGAAGCAGGGAGGCCAGAAAACCTTATCCATGAAACTCAAGGCAATTAAGTCAATTAAATGTTAAGAGTCTTGGCTAGCCTGTGGTCTAGCCTGTGGTCTTACCCAAGCAGGTGTATCTAGTTAACACCTCTTGGAGCACCTATGTCTCCCGGAGCATAAGAACAAGGCATTCTTTGAACGTGGCACCGGACACATTAGGAGACTCTGTGATGGCCTCGTCTTCAAATAGACTCCCTTCTTTCTCACCCATAAGCAAGAAAAGCCCTCGGTGTGCTCATTAGCAGCCCAGTCCTTCTGATGTGCCTCCCTCCCTCCCGCCCTTCCTCCCTTTTACAGGCCAACTTCCTGGATAGCTGTCATTGTCACCTTTATTATAACTATTATAACGGCTGCCTTATAATGCCATAGCCTGGGACACTGGGGAGAGATATTCTGAAGAACAGGTGGGCGGTGATGACAGAAACTTGTAGAGGGCTTAGGGGATGGCATTTTGCCACTGGGTTTTCTTTTCCTGGTTTCATATAAGAAAAAGCCGTAAATGTTGCTAACTACCCAGGGAATCTGTGGCTTTGTGGTCCTAATAGGCAAAAATGTTATTGTATTAATCATTTTGCTTGGTGCTGTGGCAAAATACTTGACAGAATCAAATTAAGGAAGGGAGGATTTATTTTGGCTCACAGGCATGGTCCGCCATGATGGGGAAGGTGAGCTGCAGGAGCTCTGGGCAGCAGGTCACATTGCACCCAGGCAGGAACCAGAGAGCGGTGAGCACTGACACTCGCTAGCTTCCTCCTTTTGAGTCAGCACCCCAGTCCATGGACTAGTGCTGTCCACATTTCAGGGGGTCTTTGTACCTCAATGCAGTCCAGAAACACCCTTTGCAGACCTGCTCAGAGGTTTGTGTCTTGGGTAAATCTGGATCCCATCGAGTGGGTGGTATCAAGCCATCACAGTTTGTTCCTAGCTCAGGTGAGCAGAGATAGGCCCACAGAGTGTCTAGTGTACTGGCAGATGGAGCTCCAAGGCCCATGAGAGTGAGGACTATGGCTGCCTCCCTTGGCTCATGTTCAAGGATAAGACAGCTAACCAGATGCACAGAATGAGGCAGGCTTTGTTCTTTCGTTCTGAGAGGAGACTCTGGCTCTTTGGAGAAGGCCAAAGATCAGGAAGTGTCTTTTGCCTAAGAATGGTTCCCTCATCTGGACAAGGCCAGCAGCAGCCTCATCTGGGCTCGGGGTAGTGTAAAACAGCACATGTGCCTAAGAAATGTTCTTAGAGGATGTGGTGGTTTGAGGGAAAGTGGCTCCAAAGGGGATGGCACTACTAGGAGGTGTGGCTTTGTTGGAGTAGGTGTGGCCTTCTTGGAGGAAGTGTGTCACTGTGGGGGTGGACTTTGAGGTCTCCTATGCTCAAGCTACTTCCAGTGAGATGCTCCACTTCCTGTTGTCTTCTGATCAAGATGTAGCCAGCACCATGTCTGCCTGCACGCTGCCACGGTCCACATCGTGATGACAATGATGGAACTTCTGAACTGTAAGCCGCCACCTCAGCTAAATGTTTTCCTTATAAGAGTTGCCATGGCCATTGGTGTCTCTTCACAGCAATAGAAACCCTAACTAAGACAATGGTCACACAGATAGCTAGCAATCCATTTTTTTAAAGTTGATTAGTCTAGTTTGGTGAAAACAAGTTTAATTAAGTTCTTGGGCATTTTACACCAGTCAAGAAGTAAAAGCCAGGGGCTGGAGAGATGGCTCGGAGGTTAAGAGCATTGTCTGCTCTTCCAAAGGTCCTGAGTTCAATTCCCAGCAACCACATAGTGGCTCACAACCATCTGTAATGGGGTCTGGTGCCCTCTTCTGGCCTGCAGGCATACACACAGACAGAATACTGTATACATAATAAATAAATAAATATTTTTAAAAAAGAAGTAAAAGCCACGCCCCCTCCCTCCAACCCTACCTCCTCCTCTTCTCCACCCTTCTCTTTTTCTGAATAAACAATTATTAAGACAAAATAGACCCAAAATGTAAATGGTAGTGTGATGAGCTGTAGAAATCAGATTTCTAAGAACTACTAAATTCGGAGCCCTCTTGGTGTGTTTTGTTAGTTTTTAGCTTAAAATAAAAAAAGAAACATTGCTATTTTAGGAGCTGGTGATGTCCAAAGACATAGAGAAAGGGTGCACAACGCTGCTGCACAGAACAATACAGAGAGAACTGGGGGATGTATGAACTCGAGAAAGTCAAATGATATCTCAAGGCAACTGCAGGTAGAGAGGACGCAGAAGTTTCTCTGCTGCACAGGAAGTAGAGGCTGGGTGAAGAGGAAATACTTGCAGTCATTTGCGAGAAGAAATAGGAAGTAGGTTTAGGTGGCCAGGCATAACATCAGACACAAATTAATCTAAGGATACTTTCATAATGATGGATGGTTCTGGAAGAAGACCATAGACCATATTCCTATAGTAAATGGGGGTTTGGGAACCTCTCGTACGCTAAATTCCTAATAAAGATAAAAACTTAAAATACATATGGTATTCTGAAACACTGGGTCCTTTTTATTCTTGGAGTGTAGGAAAGGGCTTCTCTTTGCATTTTTATAATGATATTTTTGGATTGGTAGGTTGGTGTACACGTACTAAGGTGTGTAAGTGAAGGTCAGAGGGCAGCCTGGAGGCACACATTCTCTCCTTCCTCCATGTGAGTCCCAGGGAACGAACTCAGGTCGTCAGGTTTGGCAGCAAGCACCTGGACCTGCTCAGCCATCTAGCCACCCACGTAAAGAGCTTCTGACTGTGACGTAAGAGGCAGGAGAGATGAAAAGAAAGACTCATTAATATGTGTACATAAAAATAAAACCTTAGACTAGGAAAGTAGTTGCCTATTGCATGAGGCCCTGGGTTCAATAGTCAGAATGAACTAAATAAACAAATGATAAATTAATGAACAAATATAAAATCTCCCAAATGGCCAAAAAGGGGGTAGGGGAAATAAGAAAAAGTAAAGAAAATAAAGCCAAACAAGATACAAACAAACCTCACAAACAGAAAAAAATCATAGTTATTACAGACAGACTAAACATACATAGTAGACTAAATATTACAAAATAGATCAAATATTACAGACATGGACCAAATATTTCTAGTGTTGAGATTTTATAAGAATTGAAGAGACCAAGAGGCAAAATATACAGCCAAGGCAGCATAGTGAAAAATATTCAGATATGGGAAAACATACTCGGCTTTACTCAAAAAGAGAAATGCAAATTCAGATTGCAAAGGATCACTTTCGAAACTGTAAGAGTTTGATGAGATGCTGTCCCACTGGATCCTCCCTGATTGAAGGAAAACCAGTAGAAGAATGAAGAACAGAGAAAAAGAGAAGCGAAGACAGGCTATGCTACCCGCCAGCGCCCATCACAGGCTTGTAGAGCTTGGATATGGACCGAGGGAGACAGCATGGGGTGTGCTTCAGAATTTTCCAAGTAAGAAAACAATGGCGCTCCCCCGCCAAGTCCCTTCCCATGACTGGTGAGTGGCGTACATAGGAACTTAACTCTCAGGCACTTCTGCCTACCCATCTCCCCTCACCAACCACACACACACAGCCAAGCCTGCTTCTAGAAGTCAGAATGAAGTTCTGGGCAGTCACACTCGGTTATAGCAGAGTGTGGTTGTCTAGGGTGTGGATGGGACACAGCAGTGTCTGTCATATGCCCTCCCTTGACGAGACTATTGGAGACTAGACACTCAGGCGTTGCTGATGAAAATGAGTTAGCTGTGGGTACCTAATATGGACTGATCATTTGAGAGCCCCGTTCAGATTCTTCTCTCCTGGTGTCTATGGTTTCTGCTCCATGTAACTGAATCCAGGGCCTTGTACATGCTAAGCATGTATTCTGTCACTGAGCTGCATCCCAGCCCTGTATAGGAACTTTTGGGAAATTCTCCACATATTTGGATAGACAGATAGGTAGCCAGGTAGGTGGTAGGTGGGTAGGTAGATTGATGAGGGATAGGAGGTGGATGGATAGATAGATAGATAGATAGATAGATAGATAGATAGATAGATGACAGACAGATAGATAGATAGATAAGTCTTGTTTTGGAGACATGACCTTGACCTCACCATCTAGGCTAGGGTAGCTATGAACCCCATCACTAATCTGCCCCAGGAATTTCCCTCTCCTCAATGCTGGGATTATAAGTGTGTTTATCATGCCTGACTTTGTTATGTGGGTTCTGGGGATTGAACCCATGTCCTTATTCTTGTACGGCAAACAGTTTACCAACTGAGCTATCTTTCCAGCCACCAAAGGCAAACATTCTTCTTTTTAGTATGTGCATGCGTTTTGGTATGTGCACATAAACGTTGTGCCCACAGAGACCAGAAGAGGGCACTTGATACCCTGGAGCTTAAGTTACAGGCACTTGTGAGCCCCCTGAGGTAGATGCCAAGAACTAAACCCCAGTCCTCTGGAAGAGTTGCAAGTGTTTTTGACTGTGGCACTGCCTCTCCAGCCCCCAAAGGCCACTCTTCGGAAACAAGATATTTCAGAATCTTTTGACAGTAAAAGACATCCATTGTTCTCCTTGCTCAATTAGTAAGGATGGAAAAGACACACAAAAGAGTTAAACATATCAAGAAAAATTGGTGATGCAGGAGCCTGTGTGTACTGTTTACACGGTGTGTGCTGTATATTCTAGTTACGATGGAAAGCATGAGTGGGAATCTTTATCGATGGAGGTTCATTTGAATCTGCCAGAAGAAAGGATCAAGGTGGGAGTTTCTAAAAGGCTCACAGAGATCAGCAATGACAATAAATCAAGCCGCAAATTACGCAGGTTGTGAATGGGTAAAAGGTTGGCTTAACAGATTATGTAAATGATTCCAGAGCTCTATAACAATGGATGAGTGGAGCAAATAGAATCCAAAACATGCACACAAGTAGCTGGGAGATGTAGAAATAAAATATAATGGCTGTACTTGTTTTTAATCTTAAATGAGTTAAGCTTCATTGATATTTAGTTTAAGTATTGACAGCAGTAAACTAGTGCAGTTCAAATAAATATACATCCAAGGACTACATATACAAGATTACTAAGTACATTGTAAAATTAAAAATATTTACAAATTTTAATGCACACTTTGGAGAAAGCCAACAATCGAGGCATGTTAGCTCCGTTTGTTTGCTTTTCCCATGTAACAAGCCACCCAGAAACAAATCGACTCACAGTAACCATCATTCTAGAAACATTGTTTCAAACCCCTGCAGAGTCCTCTTCCGAAAAGGAACTCTGAAGAGGACGGGTTGCTGGGGCTAGGTTTGGATGGCTATAAAGAGGAATGAGCAGCAAACACTCTGTAGGCTTCAGTTTCTCAAGGAACTCACAGTGGAAGGAGAAAGGTTTTCTGTAGGCAATTCCTCTCGGCAACACAAATGAAAGCGTTTTTGTGTTTCCTCACACAGATTTCATAATCAAACCACTTCCATGGTTCCAGAGCCTTGTCCTGGGTTGGCTAAGGCTAATGTAAAAATCCCAGGGAAATCCCAGCAGACATGACGCTTTCCTTACGTCTCTCAAAGAATCGGCTATTTCCTTCTCCTCTAAAAAAGAAAACTGCCATTGTCTTTGTTTTTGTTTTTTAAATCTCTCTCCCATTCCCTAATACAAATTATAGATTTGTAAATTTGAAATCTGAGTATACTGGAACAGAGACCATGAAGAAAAGAGCTTTGATAAAAACAAAGGAAGGAATAAGGCGACTATTGCAAGGTAAACACTCAATACTTCTGCGTAGGAGGCGGGTGGCTCAGATAGAGCATTAGAAATAAGACAGGCTTTAAAGAAATAATATACTAATCCAGGGCTCCTTATGTGTGTTTGCGGAATAGTGTTGTCTGGATAATTTTTTAATCTTTTAGAGCTAAAATTTCTGCAAAAGTATACCAAAATATTAAAATGTATGGATTCTATAAGAAATCAACTTTTTCCACTGAAGGCTTACAATTAATGGTAAAAGTCATCCAATACAGTAAAATTCAATAAATAAAAACTTTCAAAATTTGACCATGGTTGTGTGTGTGTGTTGCTTTTTAACAAACAAATTAAGATCAACATGTGAACTATAGCATCACTGGGAGAAAAATCAGAAATAACTATATTTTTAAGTAATTTTTTTAGCCAAGTAGTTAAAAAAAAATCACTCAGTACGCCCCTCTGTGTTATTTTTGCTGAATGATATAAAACAGAAAGCAAATACTTGCTCATAGCATCATGACTTTCTCCAGGTCCCTGCTGGTGCTACCCAGATATGAAGTGCTTCTGGAACATTCTCCTGGTCTAGCCAGCAGCAGCTGTCCCTGAAACACTCACCTGGATGGCAGGCGAGGGCCACGTCAGCGGAGAGGGTCACCCTGTTAACATGTCTCCTCGAAAGCGGGTGAGCACTGTCTGTAAGGTGTTCCTTCAGATAAGGGACTACTCAATGCTTATTTTCTCCTCGGCTACACATAATTTTTGTTGTTAAACTAATGGAGCTCTTAAATATGACAGTCTGTCTTTAATTAAAAAAAAAAAAACACTATGCCTGGTCCATATGTCTTCTGACCGTGACAGCATAAAACCTCCATATGTTTAAACATGCCATACTCTGGACTGTGGTGTACACACACACACACACACACACAACACAGGACACTGTATCCTCTGTAACCAAACCACTGAGTTGAGTTGGGGAGGATTTTTTTTCTTTTTTTAAAATAATAGCCACATTTGTCGGACAGGACGTTTTGTTCTGCATTTTGTTTTCATGGCGGGGATGGTCGCTGTATTTAGACTTTATATGGCCTGGGTTACACAGCTCACAACAGAAACACCTGCACCAAATTAATTTGTTGTAGCACATTAATTATCTCATAGCTTCTATTTAGGCTGCAGCTGTTGCTATTATGTTAATAATCATTTTTATCACCACTGTATACAACAGGTTATGGAAAGAATAGAAATATCTCTTGGGGGGGGCTTCCCCTTGTCATTTCCATTTTTTCAATGTCAGAAGGAAGACGGGAAGAAAATCAGGCAAATTAAGCCCCCAAAGCACACTGTAATTTTCTATCTCTGAACGGATTTGTGAGAGCATGGCTGAGTGAAGTTAGCAGAGCATCGCCCCCCACACAAAGATGGCGCGAGCAGAATTTGTGAAAGCGGATAGGAAGAGGAAGGACCAGCAAGACAGGACGGGCTGCAGTGCTGGGGAGGTGAGTGCTTGCAAGGGGCAGGGGAAGATGCAGCAGTTTTCAAGAAATAATAAGGTGGGGGAGAGGAAAGCCATACAAAGAGTGGGTGTCCCATTGTTTGTAAAATATAAACACAGATGAATTCTGTCTTTGGTTGGTTCATGCCTTTCATTCAGCACAGCGGGGGTGTCTTAAGAAGTTGCCCTCTGCGAAATTTCACTAAATGGGAACGGTGGACCCTGCATGATGGGATTATAATCACACCAGCCACTCCTTTTACATAATTTTTTGTTTAAGATCCAGTAAGACCCCCTGTTTTTAATATATATAAAGCAATAGACATGTCTATGTCGATAAAATGAGGGTTCGCGTCACCCCCCCATAGCCTGGTGCAAGCTAAACAAAAACCAGGGTGCTGTCCCCTTCTCTAGGTCTCAATGGAGGCAAAAACAATATGAAATTTTTTAGCTGACAAGAACATGTCTGCTGTCTGCAGCCCCTGCTATAGCTCACCATGATGCCTACTAACCGAAAGATCAAATATTATCGATTTCATGGCGCTGCGTGCTCTGGAAAAGAAAAGCCATTTTAAAATTTGCATTGTTTAAGACATCATTTAAAAGAAAAGAACTCACCCTCCCCAAACCCAAACACTTTGGGATGTGAAAATGGCTTGTTTTCATCTCCTTTATGATTTGCTATAATTCTATTATTTTTAGCAGCTGGAGTCCAGAAATGATTTTTTTTCGACGAATTTAGGATTTTGCCGCAGTGCACATCTGCAGTCCCAGAATCCTCCGGTAAGTTAATCCTCCTTTCAGTGGGAAACGCCTTTAACCTTCTTGTGAATGAAATACCTGCAACCATTTTGAAAATTTTTTAATAGAGAGATTGTGTGTGTGTATGTGTATGTATGTATGTATGTGTATGTGTGTGTATTTTTGTACGCATGTGGTCATCGAGGGGTAGGTATGTCAAAGCATGCTTTCTTAGTATCACCACGGTTTCTGTTAGTTCAGAGAAATGCTAAAGAAACATCTACCTCCATATCCTCTGCCTGTCACGATGAGTCTCCATGGCTTCCTCCTCACGCTTTGTAAGGTAGCCACTAAAACACTTCCTGAGAACGGTAAACCAAGGAAGGCCCGGAGAACACGCAACTTCAAGCGTGAAGGATGGAGCCAGCGTAACTAAAGGACCAGGCCACGGCTGCCTCCATGGCCACCGCCTCCTGCCACCTTTCTGATCCCGCTTTGCTCTGTGGTTGTGTGAGCGCTGCAAGCTTTCCACGGCGGCTCTCTGCGGAATCTGTGGGTCACTAGACGGCTTCTGTGTGGGAGAGTAAGTGGCACACAGTCTCACAAGAGGTATTTACAACTGCTTAGCCTGTTCAGCTGGAAATTAACAAAAGGATGGCACACCCCCGGCACGATGTTTTACAAATCAGAAGTCTGGGTCCATAAATAGCCTGCTTGACAAATGTAGAACCAGAAGCCGATTGTGGTATTTTTGCCTGGTCTTTCCTTGTTATCATAAAGAAATTATTTTTAACAGGTCTTAGAGAATCAATTTTGACTGTTCTAAATGCACGGAATATTGCTCTATTTCTGCTCGGAAAGGATTCTTCCTTCCTGGGGGAACTGGGATGGGATCCAACATGGACCACACCCTAATTTCAGTTTTTTTTTCCCATCGTTTCTGCCTATTGTCAAGTAGAGTTTACTCACAATTACGGTTTGACTTTAAACGAAGGCGTTAATCAAAAGAAGCTGGCTGTCCTCAGAAGGGGTCATTGTTTAGGTGTGCAGTAAATGCTGAAATAATGGATTGGATAGAGTTAAGTATTCAGAAGGCAGAAGAACCAATGCTGCCTTATTAATATTTCTGCCCAAAGTGCAAATACAAGCGGTGTGTGTGTTTGTGTTTTAGTGAGTGTGTTGTAGGCTCATGTTCTGTGTAGGCAAAGCTTGATCTACCCGTGGCTGGACTGCAGGACAATCAATTCCGAGCCTGTTAAACCAGCTGGAGACAGGTATTTGCCCCCATTTCTTGAAATAAATTACTTTCTGTCAAACCCATTGGGTGGACTCTTGGAAGAAAGGGCGTAAGAGAGAAGAAACCAAGTGTTTTTTTTTTTTTTTTTTTTTTTGTGAAATGTGTTACCTGGGGTCAACTGTTTTAGCAATTCATTTCATAAAACCACTTTACTTCTTAGCTACTTATTTTATTTTCAAATCAACTCATAGATGTCAGGTTTCTTTATTCATTAGGCATTTTGATGATGTGTTTCTTTCTGGTGTAATGACAGTATTTGTCTTAATTTCACAGAAGTTATTCATCTTTTTTGGTACAAAATATGGCCCAGTTTTATGAGAGACGTGAACAAAAATCCCGAGAAATTTTAAAATTCAGCTAGCTGGCTTTAAGGCTAGTCAGCCGGTTATTTCTCCAGCAGAATTACACTTGATGAGAGAGACAGTGCTCTGCATTGTCGCGCAATCTACCTTCCTCTGAAACATGTTCTCTGTGAATTATCAATAGGGATTGAGCCTTTAATTCTAGGTTGGGACTAAAACACCCGAATTATATGCTTTATTTTGGCATCTGGCAAGATTTTACAAATATAAGGTGTCTTTATCTTTCAGATCTTTCAATGGTACAGACATTTCTTACCGGTTTTAATAGTGTGCCTTTTTTTTTTAAATAGCAAAAAATGGAACACAGAGAAAGCAAGCGTCTAAAAAGAAGAAAAGAGAAAAATCCTCTGACAGCAGTGAAGTCAGTTACCTAATTTTAAAAGCAAGACTTTAATCGGGTCGACAAAATACTTGCACGTTTGCATCTGACGATTAAAATTAGGGGTTGGTAGCTGCAGGCAGCACCGGTATTCCGACAAAATCCCTCTTCCTGTCCCATCTCTCTGAGATAGGACAGGCCAAGGCAGCCCCAGCCAGCAGCAGGGTTTGTTCTCTGGGAAGCCCAGCAGAGACACAGAGGGGAAGATCTAGACAATGGTCCTCACAGAGTGGCTCCCTCACGGTGGTTCACAGAACTACGGCGATATATCTTTAAGATAGAAATATGAGTCATTTAAAAAAATAAGCTGGCCCTACGGCTCAGCGGATGGGCAGGCTTCCTGCCAGTACCTGTATATAAGGGCCTATTGTTTACTGGGTTAATTACAGTGCAGGGATGAAAGAAGGCAGGGGGCAACTTTCACTGTTGCCATTGTTTGGGCAAAAACGTAAGCACAAGATAATAGACTGGAGACGGCTAACCCACCCCAACTGCTCCAGTTTTGACGAGCACCAGTAGGGCAAGGCAACAGCGGGGCCCGTTCCAAGAGAAGACACAACTTCAGGCTATTGTCAGGATTCAGAAAAAACGCTCTCCAAGGATACAAAATTAGTTTTGAAAAATTTGAAGTTGTTCATAGGTCCTATCAGCAACAGGCGCGAGTTTCTCAAACAATACAATAAAATTGCAGTCCCTGGAGAAAAGCACCCACGGCCCAGTGGGTCCAGGTAAGATGGGATTTCAAGGACTCAAGCTGGTGATCAGCGCCTTGTTGCTGAACCGCTTGGTCTAGTTTGATGTTGTCAACAGACACTCATGGGAACTACATGGCTTCCTGGGGTGGGGGCCATGGTATTCCTGTCGGGGATCAGGAGGCACAGCAGGAAGCGGGGGAGAGGGACGGACACTCCTGCAGACAGTGGATTGAGTTGCAGCTCGGGCCGGGGCGTCCGGAACGCAGGGGAAGAGCCGGGCTCGGGTCTCGAACTCTCATTGTACAGGAATGCGCTCCTCCCTGCCCACAGCGGCGGCCCCTCTGCCCGTCCCTTCGCCTTTCACTGGAGCGGCGTCGGGACGCCCCGCCCCGCCCGGCCCCTCCCGGAGGCGCATGCGCTGAGCGCCTCGGGCCGGCGGGGACTACTTTCCGCGCCCCGCCCGCGCCCCGCCCCTCGTCCTCGCGCGGCGGAACGCTCCGCGCTGAGCGGCCGGCGGTGGCGGCGGCGGGATACGTGGTGCCTCGCCGCTTATAAATTGCTCCTTGTGCGGCGCCATCTTAAGCCCTCGCTCGGTGGCGGCCGCGTCAGCTCGTGTCCTGCGCAGCCGGGCGGCCCAGGGAGGCGGAGACGGAGCACCGTGGGCGCCGAGCAGTTAGCTCGAGGAGGCCGAGGGAGAGCGCACGGCCGCAGAGGGAACAGCGCGCGGGCGCCCTGAGGTGCGGCGCCGCGGCCGGCCGGCCGGCTCGAGCCGCGCCAACGGGAAACTTCGCGGGCCGGGTGGGCGGTGGGAGGCCGCGGGGGCGCGCGGGGCCGGAGCCGGGGCCGGGCGGGCGCGCGCCGGGAGCCCGGATGGGCGGCTGGCCGCCGTGGGGGTGTGGGGACCGCGGTTCGCGTCCCGGCTGGAGCTGCAGCGGGCGGAGTGGGGGGGGCGGGGTGGGCGGGGGCTCCGCCTCCGTGGCCCGCGGACGACGGGGTGCGGGCCGCCCCCGCGCACAGGGGACGCCAGACTGGCGCGCGTCGCCTCCTTCCGTCGTGGAGAACGTATAGATCTCTTTCTCTCTCTCTTCTCGCAACGACCTGACTGTGTGAGTTTGAATCCAAACAACTTTAAAGCCGTGGAGTCGCCAAACTCTAGAGTGCAGCGGGCGGGAGGAGTCAGGAGCTTGTCCTCGGAGGAAGGCGCGTCTTGGACTCGGCGTGGGGTCGGTGGCGGCAGGGCCGAGACCCCGGCGGGAATGGGGGGGGGATCGTGGGCGAGCGACGACCACTCTGGTGGGGGGTGCGCAGGATTCGGAAGCCGTGGGTAGGGGGAGGGGGCTCCTCTGTAGCCAGAACGCGAGCCACTTAGTGCAGGGTCCGCTCCAAGTGTGCTTTTCCTGGGCTCAGACCGCCAGGCCGTGCGGGCGAGGGAGCGAGCGGTCCGACTCGTTCTGAGTGTTGTGTTCGGGGACCGGACTTGGGACGGACGCTCCCGAGTTGGGCGCCCCAGGCCCGCTCCGCTGCGCCGCCGGGATGCGGGGCAGCTTTGTCTTGGGCTCGGGTCTCCAGACATCTGTGGGCTCCCCTCCCCCCCGGGCCTGAGCGCTGAATGGAGAGTGGCTGGGTCACTGGTATGCGGAGGTCGGCGAGAGGAAATCGAGGAGTGGTTTTAGTGAAACGAGAGCTTTGTGCCATGAATAATGGTGGCTTAGACCAGACAGCAAGCTCGAGAGACGGCTGCTTTGCCTTTGATGAAAGTCTGCCTCCTGTTTTTCACATGGCCAAGTTGTGAAGCGTTTTGTCTGAGATTTAGGAAGCCATTTCGCTATTGTGGCTTGCAGCCGTCTCAGAGCACTCCCTCGTCCCGGCAAAGAGGGAATATGGCTTGCTCTGTTGGTTTCTAATTTAACGTCGCTTAGGCTTATGGGTTTTGTGTTTCTATGTGTTGGGCCCGAACTTTATTTTAATTAAGGCCGCTGTTACATTTAGTTCACTTTTACCTTTAAATATTCAGAAATCCCGCAAATTTAAAAGAAGTGCCTTCCAGGTTTGAGAGCGCCCTTTCTCAAGCATCAGACAACATTGATGACCGTGCTGGGGATAGTCATCCTGAGACCTAACAACCTTTGTCCTGAAGGCCGAGCCTGGACAATTGGTGGCCGGGGAAGTAGGAAGCTTGCAAAAGTCTTTCTCTAGGAGTAGCTAGCGCCAGACCCTCCCAGGCAGAAGTCCTTGAGGAAGCAGGCTGACTGGAAAGCTTAGCTTGCCTGGGACAGAGTCCTTCTGGACCTCACAGTCGGAGGACCAGCAGCCTCCAATAGGGAAGCGATTCACCAGGCGCAGGTGGCAGGAAATACTATCTGGTAGACTTGTTGAGAGCAGCGCTTCTCAGCCTTCCTAATGCTGCGACCCTTTATTACAGTTGTGGCCCCAACCAGAAAAGTTCGTTGTTGTTTCATAACTGTAATTTTGCTACTGTTATGAATCGTAGTGAATACCTGTTTTCCGGTGGTCTTAGGCAATCCCTGTGAAAGGGTCCTTCGACCCCCAGGTTGAGAACCACTGGCCTGACGCGTGTACATTGGGTATTAAATGTCCCCAGCTGTAATGATGGGGGGAATAGAAATTGTGCTTCGGCACCATTTTGTGAATGCCACCGCCAAGGTGGTTGACAAGGAGACACGTTTCTTAAATGTGTGCCCAGAGATGCTGGTGGTGAATGCAGGGCAGAGACAGAGCCTGAGCACACTGGGGGTGGGAAGCTTGATCGGCACACTTGTAAGCACTAAGTGGGCAGCGAAGACGGAGTCGAATGAGAATCTCAGTGCTTAGGTGGGGGAGTGGTCTGGGCTGTCCACTGACTGCCTAGGTGTGCTTCTGCTCGGTCAGATGCCTGCCTGATAAACTGTTCAAAACCTTACAGATGGTAACTTCTTCCTTCCTTTCTTTCGTGGACCCTTTCTGTCAACCAATGTTTAGAGCAGATGCTTTGGTGCCAGGCCTGAGGAGGCAGCGTCTGTCCTCTCTGAGAGGACACAGCTTGCAGAATAGTCAGGCCTTGAGGTTCAGCGGTGGCAGAGGGTGTAGTCCATAATGAGCTAATAGGGTGAAATGAGTACCAACTTGTGCTTTTACAAAATGAAAAGTGAGTTGTGTTAATTGAAAGTGAATCAAAAGTTCTTAATCCTCTGGAGAAAGGTCTTTATTTCATGTTTACCTAAGAAAGTTTCCTTTGTATTTAAGGCTGAGCTTCTCTTGACTAGGAACCTGGATTTATCTGCTGGTGAATCTCTGGAAGAATGCATATAGTCTTCCTTGGGGAGAAAGGCTTTTAAGAGGAAGTACATTATCTTAGGGTCTAGCCACCTTTTTTGAACTTGCTTGTGGTGTCTCTTCCCAGTTTTCAGTTGAGGCAGCAGTGCTTGTGGTCATGTTGAGCGCCCTCGGGTGGACAGGACACAGGTTCCTTTTCCACTTAACTCCCGCAGGTTTGTATGGGTGATTCTGTGGGGGAACAGTTGTGCAGGACTCCCAGGTAAGAGGCTGGCGTGAGAGCACGGCTGGCCCTTGGCGAGAGAACAGGCAGTCAGTATGGCAGTGTTTAGGGCGCTGAGCTTACAGTGTGAGAAACCAGGGCTCAGGTGCTCAAGGGGGTAAAGGCCACACTGCTGATTTACTGGAGAAAATCCTAAGAAGCTCTTTCGGGATTTGTCAGCTGTAAGGTGAGTGTGGTTCCTGCCTGTGAACTGAGGACAGCACTGGTTGGCTGGAAGGCTTGTCTGCACCTTCAGACCTTCCTCTCCATCCTGGGGTAGAGGTGAGCACTTCTCTTAGTAGCATTGTTTCTGAAAATACTGTTTCAGATCAGTCTGGTTAGTTACAAGGGTGTGAAACATTGGTTTTTGAAGCAAAATGGTCAGTTTACAAGGAAGGATTCTTGAGAGTTTAGATTTTGTTTTTGGATTCTGCTTTCCAGAATCTGGCTGAAATGAAATAGTGTCGACTGTGTAGAGACAGCTGGTGATCACAATTACCTGGAGCCTTTGGAACTCCAGGTTTCTTGCTGTAAGGGAGTATTGTCACATTTGAATGTGACTTTTGTTACTGCTTTTATATTTTTGAAATGTCATTTCTCTTTCCCCTTCCTTGCTCCATATCTCTCTTGCTCTCACTGAAATTCCTGGCCTATTTTTTCATTGTTAGATAGATACACATACAGGCGCACATATATTCCTAGCTACAACCTGCTTAGTCTGTGTAATGTTTTCAGGGCTGCCTGTTTGGTATTGGCTAATTAATTGGGGAGCTTTTCTCTAGGGAAGACTCTCCTACTATCAGCATTCCTCAGTTGCCTGTAGTCCCCTGTGTATAGGGTTAAGGCCTCATGGTCTACCACACACACACTTTAGCATGTCCATGTACTATTAACTATCTACCTAAAAAATGTATAATACACATAATTATATAAATACATATATATAGTTTATGTGCAATTTTCTCATCTGGAGCCAAAGACTTATCTAAGAAAAAAAACCAATACTAGACATGAGAAACTCTCTTTTGAGTGGTTAGCTAGCTCTCTTCCAGTAGATTCTCAAAACATACACCTATTGCTATTACCCTTAGTTGTTCCCAAGAGGTGGAGGGTAAGTTCCTTATTGCTAAAGGTGCCATGCACTTCAGACCAGGGCCCAGAGGACAGTCTTACAAAAGAGGGAGGCAGCCAGCAGTTCTGCACAGCTGTGATGCCTTCGAACCACGACAGTGACGACCATGACGACCATTGCATGATAAGCCCTAGGGGTTCAGTAGTGGAATTGCATACTTTGGGGTAACCAGCAACTCTCTCATTGGTCTTAATTAAGACTGGTTCATCAAGAAGAGAAACACCTGGTACTAGAAACCTGGCCAGCTCTCCAGGCTAATGAGTCATAGATCTTGGAGAAGCAGTTCTCTTCATGGTGGTCTTCAGGCTCCTAACCGCTGGACAAAGTCCACCCCACTCACCTTATTTAAACCATTTCCTGGTTTCACTAGAAGCCTGAGCCGCCAAGCTGAATGTAATAGTAGGCTGATATCAAACTTAGGTAGAAACAGTGTTGACCTGGAGGTTAGCTGAGTGTGTTTAATTTGGTAGTACGTTAATTTTGGTCATCTAGTTTGGGCGGGCAAGGTAATTGTGTTGGTTCAGTCTTTTACTGCTAGACTGATTTTTACTCCAAGTTTGTAAAGTGGTCTTTGTTTAAATGGCAGGTTCTGGCTGGACTAAAAAAAATTGAGCTGGTGTTCAGAAGCATCATGTAGAACGTGCTGTGTCACAGCCTACAGTCCAGCACAGAAGGCTGAGCTCAGCAGGGAAAGGATTCTTGTGAGCCCAGAATGAGGCCATCTCAAAACATAACAAAATACCTCCTGAATATAGTGCTGCAGCTGTGACTTTGTGCAACATGGGTGTTTGTATCTTTCCTGAACTCTCAGTTCCAGGCGTCTAACCCATCCCGTGGGCCCGTGTTTCTTCGTGGAGCTGCTGGAGAGGGTTTGTTTGCTTTCCTGAGACAGGGTCTCCCTGTGTGTTCGGGAACAGGTTCTGGGGTGCTGGGATTGCATACACCAACACTGTGCCTGGCTAGTGTCTTCTGGTATTCCAGAAGTTTTCCTAGTTCTGGTTTATCAGCATTGGTTCAGAAGGTGGCTATTATGTTCCATTTCTTACTGTGACAGTAACTTTGCTGCTGTTAGAATTGTAAATATCTGTGTTTTTTGATGGTCTTAGGAGACGTGTGGAAGGATTGGTCTACTCGGGTTGCGATCCACAGGTTGAGAGCCACTGATCTAGATTCTGTGAGAACTGTCTCAAGCATTTCCCATTTTTTTCTTCTGTTTTTTCTTGAGATTTAACTCAATTTCTAGATTGATTTTATTATTAAAGTAGATGTATAACAGATATGTTTAACCGTTTTAAAAAACTGATTTATAACCCCTGAGTATGTTCTTAAATCTTCATGTTATCTGTGGTCAGCAAATTTGACTGTTCGTCTGAAGGGGAAGGAAGAGTAAAAAAGCTGGAGTTAGGGCCAGGCTTTCCAGTAGCTGAAGGGGTGGGCGGTACGTAACTCTAAATGAATGTGTACTTATGGGCACCAGCTGCATAAAATGCAAGGAACGGAGTTCACTGCGAGATTTCTTGGGAGTACAGTTTGAAGATCTTAAATTTAGGTTAGAGTATGAACTGGTTACATTGCAGGGTGGTGGCTGCAAACTTCGTCTAGCATTTCCTTAATACAGAATAAGCAGGTGAAGAGCCATGCACTTCAGAACTAGGGGGACAAGGGTGTAGGGCTGAGTTTGCCTTCAGATTTTGAATGGACTGCTGTAAACGAAGAGTACATCACAGGTGAGCTTTTTTTTTTAATGAATGCTGTGTAAAACTTTGTACCAGTGGAAAGACAACATCAAATGTAGTATTAAATGCCAGAAGGTTCATTTAGATGCAGAAATAGAAGCGCGTTATTAGGGGACAATGTGCTAATTTATCTTTTAAAATATATAAGTTTAATGTCTTATTATTTTAATTTAGGATTTTAGCCCAGCCACTTGGTGATTCCATGTCTGATAACGACCTGCTAGAGACCTTTATTACCTACTTTTAATTGTGGGTCCTAAAGCAGAGCTCCAGACATTGTCTGATCCTTTTCTTATCTTGGAAGTTGCAATTGGAAGTCCAGGAATACCAGAAGAGCAGCAGGTACTTTGGAGGGCGAATAATGTCTGCCCAGATGGTGGTGCTGCTGCCCAGTAAAGCCCTGAAGTTCACTGCCAACGTTATATTTAAGAAATTCACTTTTGTACTCCTAGCACTCTGGAGGCTGAGGAAGTAGGGAGAGCTTCTGAAGGGGTGCTTGACTAATGCTCTGCCCTAGTGCTGAAGGGCCCTGGGTTTTTCCATATTGCCATTCTATCCCAGCACACGCTGCTCTGTGAAATTTCTCTGAAGGCTCTATGAAGAGACTGTTTGATACCTGCTCTTTCTCCTCAGCTAGAGGCAGCTGGAACCCACAGCCTTATCCGTTGCATCATGGGTCCATTTAACAGTGTGTGGGGGGGGGGGAGTGATGAATAATTGGAAGAACATCCGTGGACTCCCTGTGACTGTCCTCTCACCTTCTTAGGATAAACTCTGGTAATTGTTCGGGATGTGGCCGGAGCAAGCCCACGGGCTCACCATTCTCTGTCCTGCACGCCGGTGCAGACAGACATACTGTGATTTATACCATTCATGTCCCCCTCCTTTTTTCAATCCTACTAGTGATACTTGGTTAGACATTTGGGGCCTCTTTTCAGTTATTGTAGCATTAACCCAGTTGCTGCAGTTGTTTTGGGGGTTTTTGCCGCACCTGGGCAAGCTTTCTCCATCCTTGACTGGCAACCCTTGGCTCTTGCTCTCGTCTTTGACCTGTGATGGTGTGACTGAGCTTAAGGGTCAGTCCTGGAGCCTCCCTGTTTAGTTCATGCTCATTGTCCGGCTTAAATAGACACTGTGATTTGCAGTTGTACGCCTCGGTTTCCACCATGGTGCATTTATAAGAAGCAGCCTAAGCAGTGAATTGGGAACTGACCCCAACTTACTGGGCTGTAACTGCGGCTTTTTTGTGTCTAAATCTCTCCAAATCTTGTCCTTTTTTTCTCTAGTATATCCAGCATTGATTCATTTTCTTGGCGTAGCCACGGCACTTCAGTCTTGGCTTTCACGGTGCGAAGGCCTTTTAGCTCCCCTGCTGGATATCCTATATCCTCTGTTCCCCTCAGTGCACTCAAGTGTTGCAGAAGGGGTGCTGCCACTCCTGTGCACAAACCGGGACTTTAGCTCAGGTCCGCAGTAACTTAGGCTCCTGTGCGGATCAAGCTGTGCTGTCTGCCTCAAGTCTCATTCAGGTTGGTGTCAGATCCTTCTCATTGTTTACCCTCTTTTGGAAAAAAAAAAGTCTATATCACCCTCCCTTATTTGGTTTGATAATGGCCTGTAAGGCAGTATGTAGTGCTTTGTTTTTCCCCTTACAGGCTCTTCTGTTTTGTGTAAGTCACAGGGACTTGTGGATTTGCCCTCCCCCCTTTTACATCTAGTGCTCCTTACAGATGTGAGGTCTGTGCATAATGCACACTGTCAGCCCCTGTCCAGTTCACACTACCTTGGCTCTTGCTTAAGATCAGACAGTGGCTGTGCTTTAGTCTTGGTCTTGTTGGTTGGTCAGCATTTGTGTTTTCTTGCTTCTAGCACTGCACTATGGAATGTGACCTGTGGTGCAGGGACAGTGTTTGTGCTTTCTTAGCAGCTTTAGCTGCCACAGTGTGGCTGCAGACTGAAAAACTAGAGCCTTCAGATGTAAGCTTCGGTACCCATAGCCACAGGTAGCAGCTTTAGATGGGACCCATTTTCCTCCCAGACGGGTCCCATTGCTGGAGCTCTAGTCCTCATCCTCCATTCCTCTGACAGAGCCCTGTGCCTGTCCTGCAGCTGCAGTGCCCTGGCCTGTTACTGCTGTACCTGCTTGCCTGCTGTCTCTTTCTTACAGGGTTTCCAGTTATAGCAAGAATAAGCTGCTCCATCATGATGCTGAGAACCAGCACCTGGGGTGGGGATGAGGGCACAGGCAAGCCAGGCTACATAAGTAAGCTCTTGGTTACACAGTGAGACCCTGTCTAAAAGAAAAAACTATGAGACCACTTGTCCAGCAAACAAGCCTGCTGAGGGCTGGAGAACAGTCTGTGATTGAGCTCTAGTCAGCCCCACTTTGCGCATTCCACCCCCTCTTTTCAGATGAAACCACTGAGCTCACAGTGTGGTTCTTAAAGGGTGTTGGAGTCCTGTCCTGTATGTGCTGGGTGGTCCACAGGCCAATGAGTTTTCCTTCGTGCTGCCTCTTTCCTGAGTCCTGGTCCCAGCGTCAAGGCCACTCTTCAGCAAGCTGCAGGTAGCTCTTCAGTGGGACCATCCCCAGAACCTGTTAGCATTCTAGCGGGTGGTGGCTGCTGAAATGGTTGCTGAATAAATGAAGGGAATCTGTACGCTAAATTTGTGATGTTTGTGTCTTGAAACTGTGTTCCTTTTACATAACAATATGGCAAATTGAGAAAACACCAGTGGGATATTCATAATGTAGCTCCAGGTAACGAACGACTCATTTACTGGTGTATTTTGGGGCTCACAAACAAAGATAGGGGGGCCATTCCTTCAAGTTCTTTGTATTAAAATAATAAAATGCATTTGCATTCTTAGTAAAATCTTGCATCTCTGTAATACTCTAAATATCAGGAACCTTCACAGCTGTAAGGCTTGCTATCCTGGAAGCGGACCAGACAGTGAAACGTCACGTGGCTTGATGAGGCTGTAGGCAGGGGAGCAGCTGCTGCCTGTGTCTACTGCTAGGGTCATTCTGCATTCCTTTCTTGGGTCCTTTCTGAGCTTTTAAGCTTGATTATGGCTACCTAATGTTATCTGTGAAGTTTGTACTCTGGTGTTTGTGTTTACTATTCCTTAAGAGTTTGAACACCAGCATTCCATATGACACTTGAAAAAAGTGCCATGCCAGGGCACTGTGTCAGCTCCTCCTGGCTGTGGCAGTTCTTTGTTAGCAAGCACAAGATGGGCCCACTAGCGTGGGTGGGTGGGTACACTTGAACACACTTGCAAGTCTGTGGTCTTCAGGGAGTTTAAAAGTCTTAAATATATTGGACCTCAATTCTTTTTTCTCATGTACTGGTCTTGATGGCCTAATGAAATATTTCTTCACGAATAAAACTATGGCTTTCATAGATCATTTTTTCCCGTTGTTCACACAACCTTCTTTGAAAGTTCACATGAAAACAACTAAGAGATGACCTTTTTAGTAACCTATTAAGCAACTCAAAATTAAAAAACTCTGTTAATTTCTTCGTGTTTTTAGCTTTGTCTGTTTAATCAAAAGATAATTCACTTACGGTTGTCTTTGGGACGAGCATGTGCCTCCTTGCTTGCTCCTGTTTTGTGAGGCTGGAGCTGAAGAACAGTGTTGTCTGGACCAGACCAGAAGTACAGCGTCTTGTGATGTGTGGAAAGTGCAGAGGTGGGAAATGAAGTTGAGTACATAGCCACCTCTGTGGTGGGGCTGTCTAGTGTTGTTCACAAAGTAGCGGGTTGAGTAGTGAGACTGCAGCATTTTTATTTTTTGATAAGCGCGTTAGCCCATCGAATATTTGCGCTTAATATATGCTGAGCACTTTGCAGACTTGGATTAGGAACTGAAGGTGACGCTTCAGTGATCCCTGAATACATGCAACCAGAGTTCTGATTGGTTTGATGGGGAAGAGAAACTTGTAACAAGTGCTGGGGATGCTGGGGAGGGAGGGAGATTTCTCTTGAACGGGGAAGGAAAACATTGCATTACTTCTGGAGTCCTGCCACTGACTCTGCCTGCGTCTGAATGTGGAGGGCAAGTTGAGATGCAGAGTTCTCTTTCTTGGGCATGTTTAGAGCCACATTGTGGAGTATGGAACCGCCCAGGAACATTGGACCATAGATACCAGCTGTAGTTAGTGTCAAGGAAATCGAGTGTGATTTAGGATTACTTAATCTGAAGTTCTGACCCTATATTCACTTGACTTAACTAGTATAACTCTGGAGAAGCAAGAAGTAGGATTGAATTGACAAAGCTGAACACTTGACTCAGGCTACAGACAGACCAGGATTGAAAAGAAAGAAGTAGTTCATTACTTGGGAAGCTCATAGAGTTCAAGGCCATCCTTGGTTACATCAATAGGCTAATTCCCTTCAAGAGAGAATACAGTTTTTACTTCATTCTTAGCAGTTTTGCCTTTTGAAGCATGATAGTAGAATGGTGTCTGCATCTACACAGAATCTGGTCGGCTGCTTGCTCTGAGGCTTTAATACTGTATTTCGGCACTTGTAAACATTTATTCTTAGACAAGTATCATTTTATTCTACTTTGATTACAGTTACTCTGTGTGCACACACGTAAGACACTGTCTTAAATTTGTCTTGATTCTGCAGGTCATATGCAAAACATTTGCATGCCTGATAATGTTGAAAGAATTGGTGGGATAGTCTCTTATTCTTTAATGACTGTGTGAGTTGTGTGAGAAGTTCAGTCTTGACTGGGCACTGTTGTAATATGGAGCAGCGTGGCTGCGTCCCCGGCACCCGGCCGTCCCTATGGCTTTACCTGAAATAATTACACGGAAACTGTATTCTTTTGAACACTGCCTGGCCCATTAGTTCCAGCTTCTTATAGGCTAGCTCTTACATATTGATCTAACCCATTTCTAATATTCTGTGTAGCACCACGAGCTGGCTTACCAGGAAAGATCTTAACCTGCGTCTGTCTGGAGTGGGAGAATCACGGCGACTCTCTGACTCGGCTTCTTTTTCCCAGCATTTTGTTTTGTCTACTCCGCCTACCTAATTTTCTGTCCTATTAAAGGGCTAAGGCAGTTTCTTTATTTAACCAATGAAATTAACTCCTCCATCAGGGCACAGTGACCACTTTCCTGGTCTACCAGCTTTCTTTTCTGTCCTATGTCTCCTGGCCCGTGAGTCTAGGGTGGAGGGAGTGGTGGACGTAGGATGGTGGGTTGCCATGTGCTCAGCTAGGCTTCCTGACTCCCAGTCCCTAGGAACTTGGGAAATTCTGACTCAAGGCTCAGTGGTTCCTGGTTCACTTTGAATTTTATTCTGCATCTTTATTGATCCCCAGGCTGCTTACGGATTTCTGCCTGTGTTAAATTGGTCACTATTTAGTACCATTTTCATACCAACCATATTCTAAGAATCGCTTGTCCACTTTTGGAGGGCTCTGCCCTGCCCTCATCTGCCTTGGGAAGCCTCCCTGACACCACACTGGAGACTCTGCATTTCTTAGAGTCTTCTCACTTCTCTTGTTAGGTAGGGAGAAGTGCGGGAGGGGAGTAACATGGTCAAAAATATTGTCTGAAAGCATCCTTGAATATAAAGAAGTAGAGGTGTTACTAGCTATGTGACCTTGACTTCCAAGACTCTTTGATGATGTAACACCAGTAACAAAAGGTACTTAAAATTTGGGTGGGTGAATATCTAGTCCATGTCACATAGATTATTATTCAGTTTTGTCGGTGCAGTTTATGGGTTTTCTGTTCCACCGCACAGGTGGAATGCCTCTGATAAATCCTTTAGCATTAACAAATGAGGCTCTCACTTAAAAGGTGTAAATGATAGATGGGGGGAGCTCAGTGACTGCTTGGGTGTGGCTGCCATCGCCTTTCTACTGGTCCTCGGAGCCAGGCAAAGGCCTTCCCTGTGGGCTCCTGTCCTCACTGCCTATGCCACTGTTTCTTTGAAATATTGGTTCTTGTTCTTCTTTCCAGTGTATTGTGTAAGGATTCATTTTTCCTGTTTTTTGTGTGCTATGGATTTTTGCCTTTAATCGTGTTTCCAGTATGCTATTTTTAAAATTACAATATAGGTAGAGGTCCACTGCCCAGAATTTTAATTAGAATGTGTGTATGGATGAGGGTGTGCATACATCCTTTATGCTTTCTGCTAAAGCTTCAATTTTAGCCCACACTTACTGTTTTAGTTTGAGTTTTACTTTTGAATGGTGTTTGGTGGAATGTGGTTGTGGTAAGATACAGGTGAAGGTGGCTTTTAAAATGACAGGCCAGTACAGTATTCCTAGTGTCTTGTCAGGTCATCCAGCTCTTTCTGGCTGGAAGACCTGCTCTCCGTTTCTGTTTGGGCATTGTTTGCTTTTGCTATAAGTCTTGTTCATAGGAAAATGAGAACCAATTGTTAGTGCTGCAGAAATGTGAGCAAGTAAAGCCTGAGAAAATCCTGGCTTCATAAAGCATGGCCATACCAGTTGCCCATTGTGGGAACTCAGGGAAGCTCATAGAGCAGGGCGGGACAGGCAGTGGAGTGGCTTCCCTACATCAGCTTCGGGAGTTAGGTAAAGCGATTTTATTTAAAGAAAGCAGACTAGAATTTGTTTTGAGTACATGGAACTAACCAGATCAGAGAGCTGGCGTGTACTTTTTCTAGTCAGAAAACAGATTTCTGTGCACTTGCCTGCATGTTTTCTTTCTCTTGATGTTGTCATGGATGGACTGATAATTACATTATTTCTGTTCTGAAGGAAAATAATTTTTGCATATACTTGTAATAGTCACTTTTATTTCATTAAGGCTGAGTTTTCTGTTCAGTCTTTACTAGATTATAAAACCCAGTTAATGGTCATAGAAGTGCTCAGGAGTTCTCAAATCTAAGTATGCAGTCACTTGTAAAGTTGGGAGAATTGGATATTTTCATTTAGGATGGCACTATTTTAAGACTTCTAAAAGTTTAGAAGTACAGAGATTGGGCTTTAATTTTTATTTAAGATGTTAATAGCTAGTTTTTGCATATAGTTTTATGTAAGGTACAGAGAGTACTGTGACAGCACCCATGTGCTCACTACTCTGATTAATAAGCATTTTGCAACTGACAACGGTTTACTGTATCTGATTTTTAAAATGAAACCTAAAGCCTGCTGAAGACTTGGCACTGTACTCTCTCTGTCCTTGCTGAAGCAGCTGGTATGCAGCCTTCACACTCTGCGCACGCCTTGGAAGCATTGCTTGGAGTCATACAGTGTGTACGGATGGTGAGTGAAGTCTACCTCGTGACGGGTGCATGTGATGACTTTGCTTATGCTATTAAGTACTTGAAAGCTGGAGGGAAAGGATGCTTAAGTTATTTTTGTTAGTTGAGAATTTCACACGTATATAATGTACTTAGATCGTATTCACCCCACGGTCCTTGCCTTTACTCCTTCTCGGCC
This sequence comes from Chionomys nivalis, assembly GCF_950005125.1. Classification (NCBI taxonomy): domain Eukaryota; kingdom Metazoa; phylum Chordata; class Mammalia; order Rodentia; family Cricetidae; genus Chionomys; species Chionomys nivalis. The sequence goes on from NC_080089.1 coordinate 116,937,928, forward strand.
TACCTGCCACCCCAGAGCTTTCCAGTCTTTTGTAGACAGAGGTTTCTGTCCCACCTGGTCCCGCAGCCATTCAGTCCCAAAGAAACACAGAGGCTTTTATTATAACCTGTTTGGTCTAAATAGCTTAAGCTTGTTATTAACTAGTTCTTACAACTTAACAACTTAAATTAACCAGTAATTTTTGCCTATGTGTAGCCACGTACGTGGCTTGGTACCTTTTCTCAGTGCAGCATTCTCTTCTTGATTCTTCTGCATCTGACTGGTGACTGCAGACTGAGCCTTTCCTCTTCCCTGAATTCTCATAGTCTGGTTGCCCCGCCTATACTTCCTGCCTGGCTACTGGCCAATCAGTGTTTCATTAAACTAATATGAGTGACAAATCTTTACAGTGTACAAGTGAGTTATCCCACAGTAAGACGTCATGTCCTCTTTCTTTTTGTTAATAACCCACAGGTCCAGTTTATGCTGCTTTTATGCCCACAGGTGTGGGGCCCTCCATTGGAACACAGTCCCTGTCCTAGAAAACCGACTCTCCCTGTCCCAGCACTCACCGACTGCTCCTCAGCTCTGGGTTGGGGCTCTAGGGAGCCCCTGTCCCCCATGCTGAAATGCTTACTGGCTTCATCTTGTGCTAGTGTCTGTTTTTAAAAGAATGCATTTTATTGCATGTTTTTTCTTATTTGTATCTGTGTTCCTGCATCTGTGTGATGGGCATCAAAGACATATTTAGTTCAGTTGGTGGGCCCTGGAGATGGAAGTCAGGTTGCTGTGCTTGGTGGCAAGTATCTTTATCTACTGAGCCATCTTTCCTGCCCATATCTGCTTTTTTAATAATAACATGCTCTTGGTGATGTCTGTGAAAGACCATTTGACTTTTTTTATGGTCTTAAGGGCTAGTGGTATCTTGTACTCATTGGTGACACCGGCAATAAATGCAAAGAGTTGTAAAGTTGACATATATGAACAGCCATCCTAAATGAGTGTATTCAAAGAACTTCTTAGGTATAGTGCATATGTGTGCTCCGTAAAAATAAAGTGCTACATTAGAAACCTGACAACGCAGACTTGTAACACAGACAAGACAGAACAAGAGTTTAGGTTTCAACCAAACAGCCTGAGCTACCACACCCTGTAGCAGCGCTGCAGGGATGGCTCCTAGAGTAGGCTGGGACTTGAGTTGGTCATGACGGCCCTGGTAAGTGGACAGCTTCTACGCTGCCTCCAGTGGACTTGGTATTAGCTTATATTCTGTCCGGTTTTGGAGCCATGTTGATTGATAATCATCAATAATAATTGATAATTTAAAAAGGCTTGGATGTCCTTTTATCCTTTAAAAAAAATCCACGGTGCCAGTACATTTCTGTCATTAGAATTAGTTAAGAAAATTTCTTCTATGTTAAGATGTTTATTTTGTGTCCTGGTATAACAGGCAAGTGAGGAAGGACTAAATATTCAAGAATTGGAGCCAAGATTCTACTATGGTCATTCACTGCAGTTTTTGTTTTGTTGTTTGTTTTGTTTTGAGATATGGTTTTTCTGTATATCCTTGACTGCCCTGGAACTCACTCTGTAGACCAGGCTAACTTCCAACTCAGAGATCCGCCTGCCTCCCGAGTGCTTGAATTAAAGGTGTGCACCACCACCACCCAGCTTACTGAAGTTTTACAATGGTTGACATGCGGGATTTTTATTTGAAAAAATACTTAGCAGTAAATTTTATATAATACAAAGTGTCATTAACTGCAGGATTTAATGTTATAGAACTGGCCAAAGAAACACTTACTGAGCATATCACTGTGGCTGCGGGTGTCTACAGTCATTGGTGATGATAGCCTGATCTCCTTGCCAGTCTTTTTGTTTCTTAGCCATTTGTGTGCTATAGTTCAGGACATTTCATTCAGGGCACTTGAGGATTCCTACTAGAATATACAGCCGAAAAGGAGCAGAGAGGGAACTGGAGCTGTGACTTCAGTGCGGGACTGGTGCTCTCAGGTGTGCACATTTTACTAAAGAGTTCTGTGCGTCCTGAGGATGAGCCCAGAGGTTATGATGTTCTAGAATCAGAGCAGATTATCTTCAATTCACTGGGTTTGTTCAAGTACACTGTTTGTGAAAAATGAATTGTTGACATGAACTGCCCGTGTTAAAACTGTGGGTTTTATAATGTATATGCTTTGTGCAGTGATGTTATCCACAGTTATAATAATTCATTACAAGGTAAATAATTTTATTCTGATGGGAACTTGGAAAATAATTTTAGCATAGATCTATACTATTTCTACAGGAGGCATTTATAGATAGTTCAAAGTCAGGTGATTTTTGCGTTGCTAGATAATTGGAAAAGTAAAGTAGCAAGAAGAAACAAACCAGAGATAGATGTGGATGCAGACTCCTTAGCCTGGGTGGGAAGATACAAGAGAAGCAGCGAGCCCCACGTGCACTTCGTCAGAGGTTGCAGACATTGCAGAGGTCTCTAGTACCTTGGGTGATTAGGCTACTTCTCCTCATTGTCTTGTGATTCTTGCTGAAATGCCTGAGTTCCTGCATCCGTCACCCTTTCTTTGTTATATTTGAGGTCTTTACATGCAGTGTTTTAGGAGTATTTTACAACTTTGGTTAATATTTAGCTTGATTTTTTTTGTTGTTGTTCCAAATTGTATGGGGATATTAACTGTTTATGGCATCGACTTACCCATTTTAAGAGCACTGTCTGTTTCTGCTGAGTTTGCTTTTCTTACACTTTTCCTTTGATGTTGAAGAGTCTCCCACAGTGGCAGATAGAAAGCATTGATTATCAGGAACTTGAGGTTGGTTCCTTAATAATTGGCAGGGAGTGCTGGAAGAGAGCCAGCCCTTGGCCTGAAGTCTCTGATGAGGAAAAGTTTCCTTGGGACAAGGCTGCCCCACTTTCCTCATCTCAGAGCAGGGTGAACTCATCAGTTTCTTTTGGTGGATAATGCTATGAATTCTTGGAGTTTTGTTTCTATCTGTAGAAAAGGCTTTAGCCTGCAGGCTGCTACTTACTTGATGCCCCTTTGCTCCTGTTTTTCCTCTCCATGGTTGCTGTGAGGAGGAAGGTGGTTTTCATGGATGGTGCATGGGTGTTTTTTTAGGTGCTAGTACTCTGTGCTAAATGTGTGTTGTACTCAGGACTCCAGCATATGCAGATACTGTGAGTTCAAAACATGAACTCACTTTCCCCTGTAACATTATTATAAACGGTGCTCTGCATCGACACAGGTTCCCCAGGAGGAGGGTGTGGGTTGTGCAGCATAAGGAGCAAACAGGCAGGTGCACAGCCTGGTCTCCAGGTCTGTTTATGCTGGCCAGCTGAGGAGCTAGTCCTAGCCTCTGAAAGGCTGCATTGGGGCTGCAGCTTCCTGAGGACTGGCAGCCCTACCTCAGGTGAACAAATCTCTCCACATTGAGGAGTGGGCTTGTATTTTGGCTCAAGTTGGAAAGTTGCTGTGCCCCACCACATGGCTGTGCCCTCATCCTAGGGTATAAGGATTTTTTTTTTCCCCTTTAGTTTTTTAAGATAGTTTATTTGTGTAGCCCTGGGTATCCTGGAACTCATTCTGTAGACTAGGCTGGCCTCAGACTCACAGAGATCTCTATCTGCCTGCCTCTGCATCCCGAGTGCTGGGACTAAAGATGTAGGTTACCACTGTCCAGTGAGGTACAAGATTCTTGCGGGAGAGGGCCCCCTTATTGACACCTTAAGTGTCAGTTTGTCTGGAGCATGAAGCGAGGATCCAACTTGAGTTTACCCGCTTTAGCCTCAGAAGAGTGATGAAACCCAGATGTGGCCCTGGTACTCAAGAGGCCAAGACAGAAGAAATGCCAACCTGGGCTACAGAGTAAAAAAGTTCTCGGGAGACAAAGGGAAAAGTCAGTGTGTCTCCTTCTACTTAGAGAAAAAAAATGGTCACTAATGTGAAGTTTCCAACTTAGATTCATTAAACATTCAAAATCATCTCTGCATGAATTGAAAATGCAATCATCCCCAAGGGTCCTTCCTACCTGTGTCTCTGCACACTCAGTGTTAATTTATAAGTCCTCATTATGTTAGCTCTAGTGCAAGATGAACCTGCTTGGGACAGACATTGGTGATGGAAATCTGTTCATAGAGTATTTAGGGGCCATGAGCCTTAAGCTTCCATTTTATTCTTGGTGATTTTGTATTTTTCTTGAATATTGTACAGTAAAACCAAAATGCAGACATAATTTAGAACAAAATTTACCTGTGGGAAATGTTATACTCGGTTGATCGTGGGGCAGCCATACCAGTTGCCATGGTGTGTACATGATTGCTTAATTTAGACAAATCTTATTGATACGCGTATTTCTATTTGTGCTTCAAACTGTAGCTTGAAAAGTAATTTTGCCTTTTAAATTGCATAAATAGCCATTCTGATCAGTGTGTTATATCAGAAAAAAACAACTGATTTATTTTATAAATATTTGGTGTTTTTTAAAAACTCCACTGCCTCCAGAGGCACCCAGCACAGTCTGAGCATCTTTAGCCTTCAGGAATTTGCAGTGCATTTGGATTTTAAATAGTGTTCCTTTTGCTGTCTTTCATTGGAGAGTGACCATTTCATTCTCCTTTGGTGCCTTGTGTGTCTGCAGTCTGTTTCTGCTGAGACATAGCCTTCATTCAGAAGGTCGGTGGTATAGCTGTGGCTTTAGGGCCTGTGTTCTCAGTGTAGCCCATAGTAGGATGACTTTTGGTTTGTGTTGGTGGGATATAGCCTAACACATGTAGCAGGCATCTTAGTCACCTGAATTTAAATCAAGCTGAAATTTTAATGATTGATCCCCCCCCCCAGGGTATCTGAAGTTTAGTGTGCAGCTGCTGTGACGACACCCCTGCGTGGACAATGGCTACTCAAGGTTTGTTATGCACATTAGAGCTCAGGCCACTGCGGGGGGAGGGGGGGGCTGCTTCATGGCCTCTGCGGGTCTGCCTAGGAGTCCCTGCTCCTTGTCCTTGCCCCACCTGCTTGCCAGACCCCCCTGGGAATCCAGTCTGAGTGGATGATTCTAAACCTGAGTGCCATTAGGTCGCCCCCTGTTCAGTCATGGACCACATACTGGCTGTCTTTCTGATATCTTGACTGCCTTTCTAAACGTATTTCAGTGGGTTGTTGTCGCGGGTGTCTTATTCAGATGGCGTTTTCAGTACACTAACATGTTTTGTTTTTACAGCTGATCTGATGGAGCTGGACATGGCCATGGAGCCAGACAGAAAAGCTGCTGTTAGTCACTGGCAACAGCAGTCCTACCTAGATTCTGGAATCCATTCTGGTGCCACCACCACAGCGCCTTCCCTGAGTGGCAAGGGTAATCCTGAGGAAGAAGATGTGGACACCTCCCAAGTCCTCTATGAGTGGGAGCAAGGCTTTTCCCAGTCCTTCACTCAAGAGCAAGTAGCTGGTAAAAAGCATTTGTGTGTTTAGCACGGATGTGTGATGGCTTAGACAGAGGAATGAGGAGTGGAGAAAAGGTGGGGCACTGCCTCACTCTGAGGACAGTGATGTCTCACGTGCATTTATCGTTCCCAGATATTGATGGGCAGTACGCTATGACTCGGGCTCAGAGGGTACGAGCTGCCATGTTCCCTGAGACTCTAGACGAGGGCATGCAGATCCCTTCTACACAGTTTGACGCTGCTCATCCCACTAATGTCCAGCGCTTGGCGGAACCGTCACAGATGCTGAAGCACGCAGTTGTTAATTTGATTAACTACCAGGATGACGCGGAACTTGCCACACGTGCAATTCCTGAGCTGACAAAACTGCTAAATGATGAAGACCAGGTAAGCAGTTACACAGTTTGCTTTCCCATTTACTCTGAGAGAAACTGCCCCACGTCAGTATTTGGAAACTAATGGTGCTTCTTGATCCCCTGTCCTCTAGGTGGTAGTTAATAAAGCTGCTGTTATGGTCCATCAGCTTTCCAAAAAGGAAGCTTCCAGACATGCCATCATGCGCTCTCCTCAGATGGTGTCTGCTATTGTACGCACCATGCAGAACACAAATGATGTAGAAACGGCTCGTTGTACTGCTGGGACTTTACACAACCTTTCTCACCATCGTGAGGGCTTGTTGGCCATCTTTAAATCTGGAGGCATTCCTGCTCTGGTGAAAATGCTTGGGTAAGAAAGTGTGGCTATAGAACTAGAAGGTAGGAAGTAGAAGGGTGCCAGTGTGGCTGACAGAGGTTCTCTTTCAGATCACCAGTGGATTCCGTACTGTTCTACGCTATCACAACGCTGCACAACCTCCTTCTACATCAGGAAGGTGCTAAAATGGCTGTGCGCCTAGCTGGTGGGCTGCAGAAAATGGTTGCTTTGCTCAACAAAACAAACGTGAAATTCTTGGCTATTACAACAGACTGCCTGCAGATCTTAGCTTACGGCAATCAAGAGAGCAAGGTAAAGTAATGAGAGCTGTTGTCACAGAGCACGGGGCCACCAAGTCAGCACACAGGCGCTCAGACTTGTGTGCCTGCTGTTTGTGTGCATCCATTTCCTGAAACATTAACTGTCTCTGTGTACTGAAGGGCAGGCAGCGGCCTCCTGAGTTCTTATACTTGGGCAGCAGGTACCCCGAAATAATCACCAGCTTGACTAGAAAAAGAGGAGCTGGGAACACAGAAGGAACACTGAGGGCCTTGTGAAGATCTCTGAAAGGAAGTGAGGGGTTTTCTAGGTGGGAGTCCTGAAGAGGAGGGAGGACCCCAGCACTTGGGAGGCAGAGGCAAGGTGCATCTCTGTGAGTTCGAGGCCAGCCTAGTCTACAAGAACAAGTTCCAGGACAGGCTCCAAAGCTACAGAGAAACCCTGTCTCGAGAAAGGAAGGAAGGAAGACACTGATAAAGTTTTGGGATAAGACTGTATGTAGATTGGCTGGGTAGATCTTGCAAGGCTTTGTTGGGCATACCAAAGTCCAGGAGATGTAACTGGGTTGCAGAGTATGAGCATGGGTATGAAATAAAATCTGCTGTGGAAGTGAGCAGAGGACTGAAGGATGAGGGAGTGGTCATTCTGCAGTGTTCCTGTGAAGGTGCACAGCATGAAGATCAGCTCTTAATGCCCATTTTCAGCTGCCTGTTCTGACAGAACTTTCACTACAGCTACAAGCAGACATGGTTGCTTTTCCTGTTCTTTTCCTTTATGTTCAGTGTGGGGAGGTAGCCAGAGTTGATGTATTTTTTTTCTAATGATTTATTTTTATTTTATGTGCATTGGTGTTTTGCCTGCATGTATGTCTTCGGGAGGGGCTGTCGGGTCCACTGGAACTGGACATAACAGAGTTGTGGGTGCTGGGAATTGAACCCAGGTCTATAACAATGAGGGCCTGGCTTATTAGTTGGGGGTTTCTGTCCCGCCCGGTACCCCACAGCCAGCAAGTCTCGAAGAAAATCACAGAGATCTCTATAAGTTATAAAACTGATTGGCCCATTAGATCAGGCTACTTATTAGCTCTTGTAGCTTATATTAACCCATTATTCTAATCTATGTTAGCCATGTGGCTCAGTACCTTTTTCAGTGGGGCAGATCACATCCTGCTGCTTTGGTGGTCTGGACAGGAGTGGGAGGAATCAGCTTCCTCCTTCCCAGAATTCTCCTGTTCTCATTGTATTATTTTTACTGTCTGGTTTTTCCGCCTATACTTCCTGCCTGGCCAATCAGCGTTTATTTAAAACATGATTGACAGAATACAGACAATTCTCCCGCACCACAGGTCCTCTGAAAAGCAGCCGTCTCCCCAGCCCGAGTTGGCGAGCCTGGGTTGCACAGAGTGCTGCAGCAGAGGAGCCACGCGCCAGGTTGAGACTGGATCTTAGGGTCCTTGAATGGAGCTGGCTAAAAAAGTTGTACATGGCATAGTAACATGGTGAGGGGGGCTGCTTGCCAGCATTTCTGGAACGTTCTGAGTAATGGTTTTACATCTTTCTAGCTGATCATTCTGGCCAGTGGTGGACCCCAAGCCTTAGTAAATATAATGAGGACGTATACCTATGAGAAGCTTCTGTGGACCACAAGCAGAGTGCTGAAGGTGCTGTCTGTCTGCTCCAGCAACAAGCCAGCTATTGTAGAAGCTGGTGAGTACACACGTGCTTGGATTATTCCCTGGGGAACAACCAAGTCCATGCTTAAAACATCATTTGCTTGTCCTGGGGTTACTGAAGTTTTTGTGATTTCTTGTTAGTTCTCTGTGAGCAGAGGTTCTAAGATTTAAAAAAAAAAATGGTTCTTGCTATTCCCTGGGTTTATTTTAATGGGACAACTTGCATATGGTAATTTATGTTGTTGTTTACTTGATGATAGAAGAAAATATGTGGTTTGTACTTGAGTCTCTTGTTCTGGCTTCCTTCAGTAAGTGCCTAAGAGCATCTGCGTAGGCTGTTGACCCAAGCTTTCAGACCCTGTGAGTGGAGAGGAAGATGATGGCGACCTTGTGTGGAAGACAGTGCTGAGGATGAAGCACAGTGGGGCAGTGCCCGTCTGTCTGCTTGTGGGGGCACTTCTGGATTTAGGGTGTGGAGGGGTTACTGAGGTAGCTGCTAACAGTGAGACCATGGGCTTGGGAAAGACAAACAAAGGGGATTATCAGTCAGTTTTCCTAGAGACACTCCTAGAAGAAGACTTGTTCAAACATGTTTGTAGATTGATAAAAGTCTACAGGTACTGGAGTAATTGGAAACGTGCATGGAAGCCTTTTAAAGACCCCCCCCCCAATTATTCAAGATTTTATCTTGAATATACTTAGCACCTAAAATATTCTAAGCAGTGTAATCTGACCCTATACCATGTATATTATAGTGCGGTAGAGAACTGGTTCATGTGCTCAGTCTTGTGGAGATGAGCCTATAGTGCAGTACTCAGCCAGGGGCAAGAAGGTCAAGAGTTCTAGGACTGCCTGGGATACTTAGGAAGGCTTTGTCTCAGAATAGAACAGAGATGTGTATTAGGACAGACGTGAACAGTGCATAGCAATGACAGTGTCTGAGGAGGCCTGGACGGTAACTCAGTGGGGAGGAGGAACAGCAACTTTGTTGTTTCCCTGTGAGACAGAGAGGTTAGATGCTTTTCGGGTAGGAAGGAGGGGTGTTGGGGGCTGTGTCTTAGAGAATGCAGAGTGCTGGCCTAAATGCAGTATGCGCAGTAGGTGCACTGCTGGCTCTGTGGCACAGGGATGACGTGTGTGTTTTGTTGCTGCTGCTTGGAAGCTACATGTGTAGAGAGTGCTTGACTCCCTTTGGAAGGTTGGGTGAGGGAAGATTTGAAAGGTCCTCAAGGTTGATAACTGAGGCAGTGAACACCACTAAAGGAAACAGCCTAGCTTTAGACACACAGCAGATGTAAGTCCTTGGGTCTTAGAGCAGCAATGAGGCTCCAGGAGCAAACCGCTGAGAAGTTGCCTTTGGCAAGAACTTTGGCATTGTTCAGGTTAAGTGGAACTGTCAGGGTTTGACAATTTGTTAATAAAATAATTAAAGGAAGTAACGAATCAGAATGACAGAAAGATTAGCAGACAGCTCAAAGGGTGGATTAGAATGACAGGAAAGCCAGGCTAAGAGCTAGAAGTTGCCTGAGTTTATGACAGGAAAGGAAAGGGTGTCTTAGAGTCTTGGAAGTCTCTTGAGCTGTAGTGATGAACATCTGGGGCAAGATGCGCTTTCTGAGTTAATAGTTGTATAAAGGGAAGGGAGGAAGTCTTGGGGAGAGTGGTCAGCCATTTAAGAAAGGCAGAGCTTCAGCCTCAACACAGGTCACTGCCCGCGGCTAGGGTAAGCTGTGAGGAAGGCATCTTTATCATGAGGAAAGGTAAACTAGGTGTTAGCCAGATTTGAGGAGGTGGACAAGGAGGTGAGAGCCTGTCTCATTGTTCAGAAGTGATTTCAGGTGAAGGTGGGTGCTATGCAAGGGTTGTCAGGATAAAGACCCAAACAGGAAACGTGAACCTGGGTTGTGTTTCAAGTGACCTTTTTTTCTTTTTCTTTTTTTTTTTTTTTTTTGATTTTCGAGACAGGGTTTCTCTGTAGTTTTTGGTGCCTGTCCTGGAACTAGCTCTTGTAGATCAGGCTGGCCTCGAACTCACAAAGATCCTCCTGCCTCTGCCTCCCGAGTGCTGGGATTAAAGGCGTGCGCCACCACCGCCCGGCCTCAAGTGACTTTTTGTATGGGCTGTCGCTGTGTTGCCTAGGCAGTCCTGACTATCTAAGGTACTGCAGTGCAAGTCCAGAGTGTCTACATTCGTGCTTCAAGACTTGATGGCAACTTAATGACTGTTGGGGATTGCAGTGCTTTCTTCTGTAGCATACTGTTTGTGACTGCTGGCCATGGCCTCTGTGCACTGCTCCGTCTGCAGCTCAGAACCGAGCCTGCTGCTGAGGGTTATTCTGGAAGTGGCTGTACAAGTGACAGACAGAAATGGTGACACTGTTTCCATTAAAGATATAAGGAAACAGCAGCTGTTTGACAGAAGTTGTCACTGGCAAAGTAGAGTGAGAAAAAGTTCTTAGGGACACTTTCTGTAAGAGCTGACAGGCACACCTAGCTGAGAGCCATTGCTTTGTCTAACTTTGTAGGTGGGATGCAGGCGCTAGGACTTCACCTAACAGATCCGAGTCAGCGACTTGTTCAGAACTGTCTGTGGACTCTTAGAAATCTTTCAGATGCTGCAACTAAACAGGTACGTTGTGCAGACACTGCTGCCTTGGTGCTTGGGTCTCCATGAGCCCTGAACTCAGCATGTTTTTATCTCCACAGGAAGGGATGGAAGGTCTGCTTGGGACTCTAGTGCAGCTTCTGGGCTCAGATGACATAAATGTGGTCACCTGTGCAGCTGGAATTCTTTCTAACCTCACTTGCAATAATTACAAAAACAAGATGATGGTGTGCCAAGTGGGTGGTATAGAAGCTCTTGTGCGTACTGTCCTTCGAGCTGGTGACAGGGAGGACATTACTGAGCCTGCCATCTGTGCTCTTCGTCATCTGACCAGTCGGCATCAGGAAGCGGAGATGGCCCAGAATGCTGTCCGTCTTCATTATGGGCTACCTGTGGTGGTTAAGCTCTTGCACCCCCCGTCCCACTGGCCTCTGATCAAGGTAACTTGTCTGCACTGCTGGGCATAGAGATTTTAACTTGGGATTGCCAAGTGTTTGTGTACTCAGTGCTGCCTGTGATTTGGTTGTGTTGTACACCAATTCTCCCTTTGTGTAGGCGACTGTTGGATTGATTCGAAACCTTGCCCTTTGCCCAGCAAATCACGCACCTTTGCGGGAGCAGGGTGCCATTCCACGACTAGTTCAGCTGCTTGTTCGAGCTCATCAGGACACCCAGCGGCGCACCTCCATGGGTGGAACACAGCAGCAGTTTGTGGTAGGGAAATCTTGGTGACACTTGGTTGTTTGGAGGTGTGTGTGCGTGAATGCATAATATACATATGCTGCCTCCACCCCCGCCCGAAGGGCCACTAACGACTGAAAAATACCTGACCTGTTTCATTGGTTTCCAGAGAAAAGATGGGAATACAAGGATTAGGCCTTGAGTGCCTGTGCAGGAAATCTGTCACAGCCATATCTGAATCCAACTCTGTTAGTTTCTTCCCCCACATCAGAATACAGAAAGGAGGAAGCCTGCCACAACAGGTTTTAGAACCATGCTGCAGTTCTGTGGATTTCCTTTCTCCATAGGATGGCCTCATACTTAAGGTGCCACCTACAGTCTAAGGAAAGTTCTGTGTTCTCACAGAAATCCAGTTGACTATAAAAGTCGCAGAGTTGTAATATAACTCAGTCCTAGGTTAGGAAGAAAGTGCACTCAGCACAGTGCTGCCTGAGTAGGCTTGGGAGATACCAGCAGTGGTCATTCTCCTGGAGTAAAGTTGTCACCAGACACTTGTGAAAAAAAAAAGGGGAAGAGCCATCAGGGTGACCCACATTCACTACGGCGTACCCAGCGTGGTTGTGCTCTTCCATGCAGTAAGTGTGCTGGCTTTGGAGTTTAAAGGATGGGAAAGCTGAACACACATTGTCCCTCAATGTCTGTGCGTTTGTATCTGCAGAAACTCAAGTCTCCTGTGCAAAACTTCTTGGTATTTACATTGTGCCTATGTTCGCCCTTGGGTCATGCTAACCCTGTAGGGTGCATGGGGAGAGAGAATGAGTTGCTCGAGGCAGACTGCTCTTGGCACAGGTACAGGCTTTCCTGCTGCTACATTTGATCAGTCTGTGGTTAGTTGAACCTGCAGATCTAGAAACCACAGAGCACAGGAGGACTGCTGGCCCTGTGCAGGGAGAAGGCCTGCTGCCATCAGAATGATACCCAGTGTGCGGGAACCCTCCATCCTGAGGACCTTAGACTGTGTGACTAGAGTAGCGACTGCTGCTCAGAGTGCCAGCTTGTTGATGGCTTTTCTCCTAGGAGGGCGTCCGCATGGAAGAGATCGTGGAAGGGTGTACCGGAGCTCTCCACATCCTCGCTCGGGATGTTCACAACCGAATTGTAATACGAGGACTCAATACCATTCCACTGTTTGTGCAGGTGTGTTCTTTCAGACTTTTTGTTCCTAAAAATTGAGAGACTTGGAGACCTTCCTTTTTAGGAGCGTTGGGACTAGAGCCTCAGGAGGGAGGGGCAGAGCACAGCCTCCAAAGAGCAGGGTCATGGCTGAGAACCTCTTGTGTGAACACAGACATGTAACACAGCCAAGTGGGTGCTCTTGACACCCCACAGTGGGCAACTTTGTACATTTGGGCACAGGCCTTGCTTTATTTTGAGATTAATTGGGTCTTGTTTCTGTGCTTTCTCCATAGTTGCTTTATTCCCCCATTGAAAATATCCAAAGAGTAGCTGCTGGGGTCCTCTGTGAACTTGCTCAGGACAAGGAGGCTGCAGAAGCCATTGAAGCCGAGGGAGCCACAGCTCCCCTGACAGAATTACTCCACTCCAGGAACGAAGGCGTGGGTGAGTAGAGGAGCCTCCCAGCCCCATTAGCCTTAGCCGTGTGCGCTGTTGCTGGGCCTGTCCTGAAGAGCCGCTTTCTCTTCCTTTCCCAGCAACCTATGCAGCCGCTGTTTTGTTCCGGATGTCTGAGGACAAGCCACAGGATTACAAGAAACGACTTTCAGTAGAGCTGACCAGTTCCCTCTTCAGGACAGAGCCGATGGCTTGGAATGAGGTAGGCAAGCGGGGCCTACTCAGCAACCAGTGCTTGTTCTGCGGTGTCTGCGAGCCGTCTCTCTCGGGCCTCAGCGTAACACACAAGAAGGGCTGCAAGGAAAGAGTCTGCTGAGCACTTGGTTGGGAGTCAGTTTATCAATTCTGTGTTTACAACAGTCTGCTTTTCTGCTGCTTTACATATACTTTCTCCTTGAATGTATTGTTAATTCGCCCTCAGAGTTATTTGAATCATGGTTTCTGGTAAACTTCTCTAGAAGTACATTTTAGACACCCTTTAGTCCCAACTAGGGTGCACAGTCTCAGTGGGTGGTGTTTGTTGAGTGCAGTCTTGGGTTCCAAACAGTGAGTAATGTGAGAGATGGGTATTCAGTAGGCATGTTCTGACCTGAGCCCTCGACTTGCCACACCCACATCCCAAACCTGTTCCCATTGATGCCTTTGCTATTCCAGCCACTGCCCACTCAGCGTCTCTGTTGACTACTGTTCCTCTAGTTCTGGAACAGCATGGCTGTTTTTAGAATGAATTAGTGAACATTTTAATGCTATGTGCAGTTTGCATTCTTTGTCTTTTGATCTTATGTTTATAAATATTCAAGTGTGGTTTTGGAATTTTATATTCTGCCCTGTACCCATTTAGACTGCTGATCTTGGACTGGACATTGGTGCCCAGGGAGAAGCCCTTGGATATCGCCAGGATGGTATGTTGTAAAGCATTGATCCCCAGGGCTGGCCCACTCACCTGGGAGCCTAGAGTGGAGGAAGTGGTAGCTGCACTTGAGGTGGTCCCTGAATTCCAGAGTCAACAGCAGTGTCTTAATGGAGCACAGGAGCTTGGCTGTGGCATGCTGCAGTTAGATGCTCCTCCTGCCAGCCCTTTCTGTCCCCCGACTTTTCCTCTTTGATTAAACAGCCTGTCATCGTACCTTTGTCTGGAGAGGGGAGGGTCAGGGGTGGGTGATTGATAGTTGGTTCAGATTTGAGCCCCATAAAGTGCCGCTGCCATCACCCCATCCCTGAGGCTTTATCCCGGGAACTGCTGGAGCCCTGGCTTCTCACCTGAGATAGGCAGTTTGCATGCCAGGTAGGCTTCCTGAGGCAGCCAGGCACAGTAACCTGCTGCCTCATGCTCTGCCAGGGCAAATTTCGTGTTGGAGGCAGACTGCGGTGGTGTGTGGTGGGCTCTGGAGCTGTTGTGAGGCCTGGTGTTGTGTAATTACTTAGGAGACTAGTTCCTGGTAAAATGTCCTGACCACGGTTAACCTGTCTTTCCTCTCTTCCAGATCCCAGTTACCGTTCTTTCCACTCTGGTGGATACGGCCAGGATGCCTTGGGGATGGACCCTATGATGGAGCATGAGATGGGTGGCCACCACCCTGGTGCTGACTATCCAGTTGATGGGCTGCCAGATCTGGGACATGCCCAGGACCTGATGGATGGGCTGCCCCCAGGTGACAGCAATCAGCTGGCCTGGTTTGATACTGACCTGTAAATCGTCCTTTAGGTAAGCAGCTTGTAAAAGCCAGTGTGGGTGGAACACTTACTCTGCCTACAGAACTTCAGAAAGACTTGGTGGGGTGGGATGGTTTTAGACCTGTTTGTAAATCTGCCACAAAACAGACACAGACCTTGGAAGGAGATGTTCGTGTGTGGAAGTTTCTCACTTTGATGTTTTTGCCACAGCTTTTGCAGCGTTAAACTCAGACGAGTAACATTTGCTGTCTTCAACATTAATAGCAGCCTTTCTCTCTATACAGCTGTATTGTCTGAACTTGCATTGTGATTGGCCTGTAGAGTTGCTGAGAGGGCTCGAGGGGTGGGCTGGTATCTCAGAAAGTGCCTGACACACTAACCAACTGAGTTTCCTATGGGAACAGTCGAAGTCAACTTTTTGTTGTGGTCCTTTTTGGTCGAGGAGTAATGATACAAATGGATTTGGGAGTGACTCACGCAGTGAAGAGTGCACAAGAATGGATCACACGATGGCGTTATCAAACCCTAGCCTTGCTGGTTTTTTGTTTTGTTTTTGTTTTTTTTAATATCTGTAATGGTACTGACTTTGCTTGCTTTGAAGTAGCTTTCATTTTCTGCAGTAACCGTTAGTTTTAAGTCTCGTAGTGTTATGTTCTAGTGAACCTGCTACAGCGATTTCTGATTTCTAAGAACTGAGTAATGGTGTAGAACACTAATTCATAATCACGCTAATCGTAATCTGGAGACGTGTAACATTGTGTAGCCTTTTGTATAAATAGACAGATAGAAATGGTCCGGTTAGTTTCCTTTTTAATATGCTTAAAATAAGCAGGTGGATCTATTTCATGTTTTTGAACAAAAACTTTATCGGGGATACGTGCGGTAGGGTCCATCAGTAAGAGGTGTTATTTGAGCCTTGTTTTGGACAGTTTACCAGTTGCCTTTTATCCCAAAGTTGTTGTAACCTGCTGTGATCCAATGCTTCAAGAGAAACAGTTATAAAATGGTTCAGAAGTAAACTTTTAATTCATTCGCTTGTGTCATGTGGTTTGTCCTAAGATGGATGGTGAGGGATGTGGTACGAGCCGTCAGGGTGCCCAGGCTGTCAGGGTTCAGCATCCATTAGCAATGTTACATCAGAGACCAGGCAAACCAGAGGAAGTGTGGGTGTTTCCGCCTTAAATAAGCGACTGACTGATCCTGGCGCTTCTGACCCAGCTTTTGACCCAAAGACGTAGCAAGCCTGTGTAGCCGGCACTCCAAGTTTTATCCTCTCGGCCAAGGACCTAAGCGCATTTTCTACAATAGTCTCTGTTACAGTGAGTGATACTAAAGCTGAAGCCAAGTCATCCTCTCCTGGACAGTATCATCCCCCTGCACAGGAACAGAGCACTTGGAGAGGGCAGCCCTTCCACTTTTTAAATGCTAATGTTTATCTGGACAGAATCAGAACCTGAATGGGCCCTGCAGAGCTGTCCTGGCGGTGAGTCTGACGAGCAGCTTTGGTGCATTTCCTGTGTAGACCTGGTAAGACTCACGTTTGGGTCTTCCAAAGAGACAATGTTTTGTGCCTGAGAGAGCTGTTTGGCTTCCTGAATTTTAAGGTTGTGCCTGTTAGCCAGCATTCTAGTCCACAGGAGGTGTCCTTCCCAGAGGTGCCAGCTGGGGTCCAGACAAGGTGGAAGGCAGGAGCTGATCCCAGAAAGGAGTGCACTGGGAAGGGCATGCATGCTTTTTCAAAAGGAGAGGTCCAGACAGCTGGGCCGGGAATATCTGCTTGAGCAATGGAAGCCCTGCCCCTTTGTTCGTTTTGGGTGGGGCCAGTAGAACTACTGCAGACAGTCAGGGCTTGAGGTGCAGTTAGGCAGAGCGCCGGGTAACAGTAACTCCAGCAGCTCAGCAAGCTGTTGTCTGACCATTCTTCAGTGGTCCTTCATCGAGCTGGGTTTAACAGAAAATCGCTGTGAGATACATAAATAGAAAAGCAGAGAACAAGGCTTTCGTGGCTGCAGGCCTTGGGGTATTCGGGGTCTTGAACATGCAAAACAAGTGACAGCAGAACCAGGGCCACCTTGTGAACACCTGCTGCACAAAGTTCAACAGAATCTGTTTCTGGGCCTGTCGGCTCTTGTCTAAACCAGCTAGTCCTCTACCCCAGGACTCCTAGCTGCTGGCGAGGTCAAGGATAGGACCTTTTTATGCTGCCTCTAGCATGGGTGAGGCTGGGGCTGCTGCACCCGGTGGCAGGTAATCATCGGGGAGATTAGTGCTTTCTAGTTTCAGTGCCTGGGGAAGGCAGTAAAGGGCACCTTGTGAGCTGTCCATTGGGGAGACGCGAATCCTACACTCACCTTGTTAACAGCCAGAGCTGCCAGAGCACAGGAAAACGTCAGCCCCGTATCCCCTGGGAGTTCGTGCAGGAAACAAATGACGCGGGCATGGCAGTGAGCCTATAGCCGACCGCCATTGCTACCTAAGGATCCTCCAGGAAGGTTGTGGCCATTTACCCTCTGGAGTTTCCTGGGAGCCAACATATCCCGCTCTGCTCTCAGGCTGTGGGTTAAAAGCAAAGGGCTTGAACTGGGAGCTGTTGGGGAGAGGGCGAAGGTAGGGCCTGGGCAGCCACCTCCCTGTCACTTGTGTGCTTAGTGAGTAAGACTGAGTGGTGGAGGCAGAAGCCTGGGTCTGAACTGCTGGCCACCACCAGAATCTTAGAGCTCAGGGAAGGCAGAGGAGGAATTGTATTTGCTCTCTTTCCACCCAGCGCCCTCATGGTCTCCACGGCAGTTTGTCGGGGAGGGCACAGCACTGAGAGGGGAAGGCAGTGGCCAGGCAGGCCTAACCTCTAGTAAGACAGGAGCTCTACTTCACAGGCCCCTTGTCTGTAAGCCAGCCACCTAACAGAATGTTCTGGAATGTTAAAGCCCTTCCTGTTTTAGATTGCTCTGTGTTCTGCTGAAAAGGGGAGAGAGGGGAAGAGGAATGTCCCATTGCTTTGAAGCAGTTCCCTGCAGGATTCCAGAGCTCAAGCACAGAACAAAGGGAGATAAGACCTGGTCCTCTCTCTTAGAGCACCCGCCCACTTGGTCCAATGATGCATCCAGGCCGCACAGCCTGGTGACACCTCTGGAGCCGTGTGAGGTCTTAGAGCTTCCAGCCAAGTCTGCTTGGGGATGCTCAGGACAGTGGACTCAACCTGAATCATGGAGCCTTGTGGGCAAGAGGAAGCTGAGGCCCTTGCAGGTGGCTGTGGGGACTAAAGGTAATTGGCATGGCTGCCTTTGATGTGGTCAGGCACAGTGTTGCTGTTTTCGTCGTGAGGCTAAATTGGAGCTGTCAGGCTATTGAGATCATGTCACAGCAGGGCTGCTGGTGAATGTAGGCCCGTGCTCCCTGCTACAGAGGGATACTCTGCCTGCCTGACCTGGTCTGGCTGTGCACACCACTCCCCGCAGAAGCAGCCCGGAGCGGCAAGTGGGCCAGAAACCAGGTTCAAAGCTGTTCCAGAGGCCTAAGGTCATCTAGTTGAAACTGCCCAGGCCCCACCCCACACAGCAGCCCCACAACCTTGAGCATCCACCAGACCTTTAGCAGTTGGCAGAAACGGTAAAGTCTGAGGGATGAGCAATTCTGCTGGTTCATCGCCATCCCCTCTAGCTGGGTGTACGCTAATGTTCCACACTCACTTGCACACTGGACTGCTGTGTGAATCTCACCCAGGCCTCCCTAAAATTCTTGGAATCCTCTGTTGCTGAGAAGGAAAAGAAATGGCTGCAGAACACCACGGGAAGGTGAGGTCTGGAGCTGCTGCAGAGGGGCCCCGAGGCTTGCTTGGCCTCTGCAGAGGGAAGAAGAGGGCTTGAGGCTTCAGGTTCTGGCCCGGTGGTTTTATTAGCTCCACTTGAGGCTGGTGGGAAGGAGAAATGTGTGGGATCTGATCTCACGGTGCAGCTGACCATGAGCCTTGTGCGGCCTTGTCTAGTGTCCAACAGCCTGGAGGAGTTCTAGGGCCAAGGAAGCCACAGTGGTGTCAACAGGCGAGCTGTGGAAGAGAAAGAGATGGTGTTTAACGGGCAGGAGTGGTCAAATGCTCCCTTTAAAGGTCACATACCTGAAAGACCAGCTGGTTCTCAGAAAAGCCCATATTAAAGCCCCAGTGCCACAGTCACAGTTGAGCCAATGTGTCCCTGCTGTGCCTCAACGTCAGGACCTGGGCACCAGCTGCCTGTGTGGACCTGTGGGGCAAACACTGTGGGGCAGCCTGCCTGCCAACCCAAATCCCTGCTTCACAGACCTCCCCACACCCACTCTGCCCCTCCCTGCTCTGTACGACAAGGTCCTGGCCACTATGGGCCTTGTCTACCAGGAACTGTGGGATACTGCTGGGAGATGGCAAGTGGGCAATTAGGAGCTCAAAATAGAAGCTTGTTATGTTTGAGACACATGTAAACCAGGTTGCCAGCAAAGAAAAGCGTGGCACTGGGGCAACCCCCTGAGAGAGCAGACCGTGGGTGGCAGGCACTCTCAAAGGCAAGGAGAGAGAGCTGTTAGCAAGTAAACCGGGTGGGTGGAGGGTGGGTGGAGTGCACCGTGAGAGCCGCAGCCAGGGGACGGGGCTGCCACCCAGAGACAGTTCCACGCATGCATTCCTGCTCTGCCATCAAAGGCCCTGATGGATGGTGGAATGTCTTTGAACTTGGCCTTCTTCTGGCAGAGCCCTGGCTAGTCATTTGGGGCCACACTGCCCACCAGAGCCCCAGAGGACTGGCATGGATGGAAGGCCAGCTTCCCAGTAGGGCTAAATCTAAACAAAGCCATGTCACCCACTCACCCAGCCCTTGCAGGTGGGGATATCTGAGCAAACCCCAGCAGACAGGGCAATGGCTGCCTGCATCCTGGAAGTGTGGGTGGAGAGGGCACAAGTCTTGAAGAACACTAAGCCTCCTTTGGACACACTTGATCCAAATTTAAGTCCAGCACAAAAATAAGCTACCTTTGGTCTCAGGACAAACAGCCTCAGCAGGTGTGGAGGCCCAGATGGCTGGCAGGAAGGAGGGGGGACCTCCCTGCTTAGTGGTCCGTCCACCCTGGGCACTGAGCGGTGTTCCTGACCTACATCTCACATCATGGGTCCTGGCAGGTGAGGAGGGTCCTCCCATCCAAGCCAGCTTCTCTTCCTGACCTTACGGGACTGGAGTGTGAGCTGCTGCATGGGATCGCCTTGCAGGGCCTCAGCCAGTTTCTTTCAAGTGGACCCTGAATCCCAGACACTGTCTATGAAACAAACCACAGGAGATGCCAGATACCAGTGATGGTTAGGAGGGGGCTCCTCCCCAGGGTAGGGGATCCTGGCCAGGCTGCAGCGCTGAGCTGATGGGTGGACGAGTAAGCCACAGCCCTGCTTTCCCTGAGGGCCACGCCTGCCTTCAGTGTGTGTGACATACTTCTTAGCTGTCACTGCTGCGTGTAGATCCCCTAAAGATGGGCTGAGGAAAGCAGCCTGGTGCTGTGGTCAGGGCCAAGACTGCTGACTCCCACGATCTCCCACCACCAGGCCTGTGTTTCCACAATAGGCAGAGTCCCATTGTACAGTGACAGGCCACAAGATGGTGGCCCCTGATTCAGGAGACAAAAATGGTCGAGAACGTTTGCTGACCTGACCTGAAGCATCAGCCGCTTGGCTCCCATACCTGTGAGCTGGAGCCAGGCGCCTCAGGGCCTGCAGAAGGTCGCCAGTGTTCCTGATGCTTTCCAGGTGCTTCTCACTGGAGGTGACCTGCAAGGGGAGAAGATGACAGCAGTCATCTGCTCCTTCCCTGGTTTGTCCTGGTGGGTGTCAGGCCCACACAGTAAGCATACAGCCTGTGTTCTAGGTAACATCACAGAGGCTAGTGAATTCAAGACAGCCTTGCTCCCATCCCCACGAAGCTGACACTGACTGGCCTCAGGTCACCCCCACTGCTCAAGAAGTTCATGTCTTTCCCCTTGGTCATAGCAACTACAGCAGGATTGGCGTCCCTCGTTCTCAGAAGAGCCTGAACAAACAGTTCACAGGGGCAGTTAGGTGTGCACAGGGTCCTGAGCAGAAGAGACCCACTGTCTGTTCACCTGCTGTTAACTGTGGTTCCTGTAGAGACATGAGAGTGACTTACAGGAACTGCACAGAAAGACGGATATCAGAGGATGGTAGCCCTGGCTCCCTGATGGTCGGAGGGAGCACAAACTTCAGGCTGCATCAGGTACATCTAGGCCCGTTTGCTGCTCCCCCGAGCCCCCAAAGGGGATCGCATGCAGGCTTGGTGCATGCAGAGGCGGTACTTTGGAAAAGTCACCCCATAAACTGCATGAGATGACTGCCTTTACCCACACGACGGCGTGGGAGGCACGGTTGGGGAACTACTGGGACAATTAAGTGGCCAAGGGACTGGACCATGATAACACCATGAGCACAGCATGAAGAAAGCTGAAGGTCCAGTCTAAATGTGACATCTTTATCAGTGTCCCCAACATACACTAAAGGTTCAGGGGGTGTCTTGGGAAAGGAGGCAGAAAGAGCGTGAGAACTGGAGGGTCGGGAGGAGGCTGTCAAGTGCTGTGTTCTGGACATGGCTACTGCACCTAGGAACCTGGCAGCTTTAGTCGCCACCACTGCAAGATATAGGTGTGCACGGGGTCAGGGTGGGCAGGAATGCTCCCCACACAGGTAGGTTTCCCATGATGTAGTGGGTGACCTCATACCTGGGCACATGGGCAGCATTAACTGGACCTAATGGTTTTTTTTTTTGTTTGTTTTTTTTAAGGGACAGAGTTGGGTGAGGAAGCATGTTTGGGAGATGTGAGAGAAGTTAGGGGAAGTTAATATCACAAATTTTTAAAAAGCAAGTTGAACTCACTGGAAACAATGAGATTTGAGGCACACATGAACTTTAATTGCAGCTGCTGTCTTACAAGGACGAGTATATTAGACATTACTATGCAGAGTTCCAGAGCTGCTGAGTGGGAAAGGACCAACGTGCCACTCACTGTCTCCCTGAGCATAGGTGCCAAGTCTGAGCGCTCAAGCAGGCTGGCCAGGCAAACAGCAGGCTGGCCTGGGGAGAAGGCCACAAATGCCTGAGTTGGGTACACCTGTTTTACTAGGCATGGCCACTTTGAGCTTGACACACCCCATGTCTAGAAATCCCCAGAGACAAGTGGACAGAGCTCCAGGAGATGCCCAACTGGAGACGTGGGAAGGAGAGCGTTCTCAAGCCCCCAGGGTGTACAGTTTTCCGGCTCCCTGCCTGCCTGCCTTCCCTTCTGCTGTGTCCTGTAACACCCCCCCACCCCCCACCCCCGGCAATGGCAGTGACTGCAGCTGGTCACTGGAGTCTGCAGCTGAAACACCTTCCTCTGCTCTAACAATGTTGGGTTCTGATGTGGACATAGGCACACTCTTGTGGACATAGGCAGCTTCACAACAAACAGAAAATGGAAGACCTGGAAGCCAGAAGGCCCTGGGATGCTACCAATCTGGGAGGGGCTTGGGAATGCAAGCTCACACTGCAAATGCTGGGCTCCCCTTCCCCCACCTGACTGCAGGCGTGGGACAATCTGACAGCATTGCATTACCAGAGCCCTCTAACATCCCAGTCTGAGCACAGGGGCAGGGACACACCAGGTCACATGACACGGGAACCTTTTGGTCCAGGTCTGAAGCGTCTCAACTTGTGGTTGAATCTACAGAGCAATTTCTGCTACTAAAACAAAGCTAGTTACTACCAGCAGGTTTCCAGCCAGCCAGGACTGCATGACATGACATTTTAAACACCAGAATGAATTCTGAAGTTAGCATCTAGGAAAGTCTAAACTTGAATTAAACAATCATGGCTAGGCATGGTGGTATACACCCTTTATGCCAGCACTTGGAAGGCAGAAGCAAGCAAAACTCTTGAACTCAAAGTTCAAGGCCAGCCTGGGCTGTGTAGCAAGTTCCAGGCTAGCCAGAGCTGTGGTGAGACCCTGTCTTAGACAAAAAGACACAGAGGTGACACTGACACAAGCCTTTGGCTCATCTGACCAAGACTAAACCGCCAACCACTTAACACTCTAGAAACAGGGAAGGTGTAAGAGGAGCCAAATGGTAGCAAGACAAGTGATTCCCTCCACACACACACACACACAAATAATAATAATTTTCTTACCATTAAAGAACCAAATAAAACAAAACCAACAACACAGGCTGACTCAGCAGTAAAAAGGAATGTCACTGAAGACATGAGCAGAAAGCCATCTGTTTGAACACACAGAAAAGGCAACGCCCACATGAGCAGTCTCGGAGATGCAGCTGTTGGTGCTGCAGAACAGGAGGATGGAGAAAACGTGTGAAAACAGAAATCCCAGCTGCATGTGTTCTAGGTGTGGCAGAGGTGGTGCCCACCAAGACACTCCTCCACTTCACACCCCAGTATCCCATAGCCCAGCCACGCCTGTGGCAGAGGCCTGTGTCACAGCACTGGGAAGGTACAGGAAGGTTCAAGGTCAGCCGGGGCTACCTGAGTCCCTGCCTCAAAACAAGCAGGCATGTGTTCATGGGTGCTGCTGCCTGCAGAGACAGTTTTTGGTCTCCTGGGACTGGCATTTCCGGTGGCTGTGTAGCTGTCCGCCATAGGTGCTTTGAACTGGACACCAGTCCTCTGCAAGAGCTGAGCCATCTCTCCAGCCTCCTGTACAAAGTATGTTATAAACCCACTGCTACCACTAAAGCTAGCAGACACGAAGACATGACAGATCAACCAAGGTGCAACGTTACACGTGTTCAAGTAGAATGGAAGAGAGCCAGAAAGGAGGAAGCAAGGGAGCCCTGGGCACGAACAAATAAGTGGAAATGGCGATCTGTCAGGGCCCCGCAGAGTGGTAGCTTACAACCAGCAAGCAAGTTTCTAAATGAGTTTTAAAATAACTCAGCAACATACCAGCCTCCAAAATGCTTAATAAAACTATGATAGAACACCTGGGAAGAATCTCTTCAAATGCAGATAGCTAACTGGAAAGGAACCTGGGGGTGGGGGCAGGATAGTTTGACAAGCCATGGAACCCAGTCTTAAGGTTCACCCAGGGCTGGAGCGACCTTGCAACACGGCACTGGCCAGAGGGGTGGGTGAAGAAGCCAAGGCCACTTAGGTGTGAGTGGTGGCTTCCTGGTCCCAGGGCTTGGTCTTTCCAGTCACTACAGGGTGTGGAGCCGAGAATCTAATGATTGGCTGCTTTCTCGATACATCAGTTTCACCAAAACCCGAGGTGGGTCTGTTCTGTGCAAATAGGCCTGGAGAGACTCGGTACCTTCGGCATGGGGAGGTGAGCTGACACTTGTCCACTGGACAGCTGAATTTACATGAGACAAAGACTTTGGGAGGGAGGGACAGAGGGAGACGCCCAGCAATGAGAGCTCTTCCTGCGGGCACCAAGTCTCACACACCCAGAGGCTGATCCAGCGTGGCTGGGTCTTGCCACTTGTCCTCTGCCCAAGCAGATCTCGGTATTTAAAATGTCACATGGCAGGTGCCCGTTTCTCAGCTTTATTCTTGTCTTGATATGTCAGCCAGGTCCAGCATGCCAGTCATCACTTCATGCTGGCAAAGTGACTGATAGCATTTGGCTACTGTCAAATCAAAACAGAACAAAACTTAAACTGAATACACGAAGCTCATCCAGTCATTAGAGTTGGGGAATGTGAGCTCAGTATTAAGGCCGGTTTGACCCAGTTTTATTTCTGAAGTTGTGATAAAACTCTGACAAGCAGCAGCTTAGTGGAGAGGGAATATTTATGGACCAGGCTATGGCCCATCGCTGCAGCAAAGTCAAGGCAGGAACTTCAAACCTCAAACCACATCCACAGTCAGGAACAGACAAGAGAATGTGTGCTTCTTGCTTGGCAGCTAATGCCTAGCTCAACTACCCATTCTCAAATAGTGGAGAATGCCCTGCCTGGAAAGTGGTGCTGCCCACTGTGGGCTAGGTCTTCCTATATCCACTGGCAAGATAACTCCTACAGACAGACATGCTCACAGGTCAAGCAAGTGTAGGCAGTCTCTCAGAGGTTGTGTCAAGTTGACAACTAAGTTTGACCAAGAGTTTAGAAGTGATGCCGAGGCCATGCTTGTGTGTGTGTACATGCATGTACATACATGTCTGTGTATAAGCATACACATATACATAGATATACATACACATGCAGTCTATAAAAACACAAAACCTGGAAACATACCCAGCCTGACTCCCTGAGCCGGTGTCTATCACACCGATATGCACAGAGCACCTGACGCAACCCCACTGCTGTCCTACAGAACGGCCTTCAGGTCCTCCCGGTCCCACGACTGCCAGGTAGTGTCTTTGTAAGGACTACCTAGATTCTGGCTCTCTGATCTGGACTTCAGCTTCCCACACAACAGCCCAGCATGAGGAGCCATCATGGCACCTTGAAGGTGGCCGGCCTCTTCAGTGTGCAGCCAAGGCTGTGAGAGCAGAGACAGATCCAAGCCTGCATATCAGAATGGACTCTGCTACCCGTCTTCACAGGCCTCAGGAACTGGTGTCGATAAACATGATTCCTTCACGAAGCTCGAGAGCAAACTGCTCCCCCATAGCCGTGTGTGTGTGTATGAGCATGTGCGTATATGCATGTGTGAGCGGGTGCATGTGTGAGTGTATGTGTGAGCGTGTGTGTATGAGCATGTGCATTTGTATGTGTGTGATGTGTGAGCGTGTGCATGTGTGTGTGCATGTGTGAGTGTATGTGTGAGCATGTGCGTGTGTGTATGAGCATGTGCGTTTGTGTGTGTGAGTGTGAGCGTGTGCATGTGTGTGTGAGCATGTGCGTGTATGAGCATGTGCGTATGTGTGTATGTGTGAATGTGTGAGCATGTGCATGTGTGAGTGTATGTGTGACCATGTGCGTGTGTGTATGAGCATGTGCGTTTGTGTGTGTGAGTGTATGAGCGTGTGTGAGCGAGTGAGCGTGTGCGTGTGTGTGCATTGTGAGTGCATGTGTGAGCGTGTGTGTATGAGCATGTGTGTTTGTGTGCATGTGTGTGAGTGTACGTATGAGCGTGTGTGTGTGAGCGTGTGCGTGTGCATGCACCTGCTGTAGCACTGCCCAGTGTGGGCAGGCCCCCGCCCTAGTGTTTGTTTATAATTGTCAATATCTTTGGTGATCCTGTGTGACAAAGCAAAGCCAAGGCCCTTGAGCATCTCCGACAGGTCTGGGCAACGCCGACAGACGGGACACACGGGGGCAGTCCAGGTGCTCCATGGCACTTGTTCCAGATGCGTGCATCACGCGAGGAATATTAGTTTTAGTTCTGTGGCTTCAGATCTCACATGTACAAGCAGAAACAAGCAGGTAACTATGACAACATTACTTCACAGAGTTAAAATTTCAGAACCAATCTCCCCGTTCAGCCCTCACACTAGCCTCCTACATTCTCTTTGTCTGCCCAGATGCCTTTCCTTATTTCCTCAGAGTCATCTCTCTAGACTGCTTCTCAGGACACTGTTGCTGGGGCAGGCGTCCCAGAAGAGCCAGCTGGTGTGACGGCATGGGCAGCCACTCTCCTGCCCTCCGTCATGTGCTGAGTGCTACATGCTGGGTCTTCCCGGAAGCTTCTCTCTATGGCGGCTGCTGAGGTCTCACCTTGGGCTCACCCACACTGTTGGGTGCAAGACTCAAGTTCTCAAGAATCACTGGGTGCTGACTGAGTGCATCCCAGATGGAAGGATGGAGAATATCCACAGTCTCCAGCTGCTGACCCACATTGGGGGTAGTGATGGGGGTTTCCCAGAATCCACTTAGAGTTTATCTTCTGTAGAAAGAGGCGAGCAGGCCTGCTTTTCATCCTGCCCGGCACCCGCACGGCTAGCTTTATACCCAAAATAACAACACACAAATAGTATTCTTTTAAACACTGCCTGGCCCATTAGCTCTAGCCTCTTAGTGGCTAGCTCTCATATCTTGCTTTAACCCATATCTAGTAATCTCTGTAGCACCACAAAGTGGTGTCTTACTGGAAAAGATTCAGCATGTCAGACCTGGCGACTGGGTCCATCGCGTCTGCCCTGGAGAGGAGAGGCATGGCGTCTTACCTCACTGCCTTCTTCCTCCCAGCATTCTGTTCTGTTTCCTCCACCCACCTATGTTCTGACCTATCAGGCCAAGCAGTTTCTTTGTTAATCAACCAATGAAACAACAGACAGATAAAGACCCTTCTATTCTACATCAATCTTCCTCACAAAAGCATGTTGGGCTCCTAAACAAGAGGATGTACTGGAAAAAGCTAGAGATGTCTCAAAAACAAAATTGACCATGTTTTAGTCAGTGCTCTATTGCTGTGAAGAGACACCATGACTGCAGCAACTCTGATAAAGGAAAGCATTTAACTGGGGCTGGCTGACAGTTCAGAGGTTTGGTCCATATTGTCATGGTAGGAAGCATGGTGGCAGGCAGACATGGTGCTGGAAAAGGAGCTCAGAGTTCTTCATCTGGATCCATAGGAGAGAACCACTGGGCCTGGTCTGAGCTGAAACCCAAAGCTCACCCCCAGTGACACGCTTCCTTCAACAAGGTGACACCTACTCCTAACATGCTACGCCTCCTAATGCCACTCCCTAACCGCTCAAGCACATGAGTCTATGGGGCCATTCGTACTCAAACCCACAACCTGATCGGTAAATGGACAAAGGAATGGGCAGACAGTTCTCAGAAGAAGAAATACAAACAGCCAGTACAGATTGGGAACAGCCTCACACCTCAGTCACCAAAGACATGGAAGGCAAAACTAACTGAAATTTCATCGCACCCCAACCAGAATGGTGAGCATCACGAAAACAAGCAAGGCCTCAGCAGTCAAGAACACCGGCTGCCTTCCCGTAGGACCCAGGTTCGATTCTCAGCACCCACACAGTTCAAAACTAACTGTAGGTCCAGTTCTAGGGGACCTGGTGCCCTCTTCTGGCCTTAATGGGGACTAGACATCCATGGTGCACATTCAGGAGAAACACCTACACACATAAATTAATAGCCCGGCAGCAGTGGTGCATGTCTTTAATTCCAGCACTTGGGAGGCAGAGGCAGGTGGATCTCAGTAGTGCAAGGCCAGCCTGGTCTACAGAGTGAGTTCCAATACAGCCAAGACTGTTTGGCAGAAAAACCCTGCCTCGACAATCAACCAACCAATCAATAAGAAAGAAAGCAAAAGGGAGTGGAGAGGAAACTTCAGCTCTGCGGGTGGGAATGTAAACTGGGATCACCATTGTGGGAATCAGCACGGAGTCCTCATGATCCTGGAAAGGGAATCACAGGTGAGCCACAAACCACCAAGGGCAGCACCCACAGGGATCTACGTGAGCACACCTTGGGGAAGCTGCGTGGCCACGTGGGCTGTTGGTGCTCACAGCAGTCAGGAAATGAAGCCGCCCAGGTGGGCCATCAGCCGACAGATGACAGTGGAGTGTCATTCAGGCTGAGAGGGAGGCGGAAAGGATGTCGTCTGCAGGAGGATGGATGTGAAGTGAGCTCACCGAAGTCAAAGGGGACATGCGCACAGCCCGCCCCTGCACAGCTTCCCAGATCTGAGCTGGTGTCATGCAGAGGGTGCGGGGGTCAGGCTGGCAGTGCTGGCCTTAGCTAGGCGCTGATGCTGGTGGCCTTATTCTCTCTTCAGCCTTGACTTCCTCCTCCTGGGTGGTCTGTGCCTTGCTCAGCCTAGCAGGTCACCTGCTCTTCACATTTGCCCTGAACCAGCCTAGCCAGAGGCCACGGATGGCAAGATGAGGGTCTCATCTCAGTGTTTTTCTCTGTCACCCCATAAGACACAGTTATGTTCTAGATGAAATTTACCCACAGTTGCTTCCTCTTTCGCTTGAGCCCAGCCAGTTCTCGCAGCTCTCCACAGGGCAGGTAAAATGCCCTCATTGCTTAGAAACCATTCATAATTGTATCTCTTTCCAGCCATTCCATCCAGGGTGTTTAAAGTGTTCGCTGTAGGAGAGCTGCTCTGGGAAAGCTGTGAGGCCTGACTGAACTAACTACCCACCGCAGCCAGCCCCAAATAAACGAGACGAAGAAACAGGCTTAATTGGCAAGAAATCGGAGTTGTGGACCTCTTATGGGATTAGCCATAAACCAGGGCCTACCCAGAGAAAATTCTGGTGAAAGATACGGTCAGGGTGCACATTTGCTGAAAGACCTAAAGCAAGTGTTTGGAAACAAAACCAAGAGTCTCCAAGGCAACAGCAGGAGGCAGTGGGATGTGGCTGCCATAATTCCTCACCAGAGAGAACGTTCCAGGTGGAAGACGTCACGTGACCTGGCAGATGTGAGGACGTGTGTTGTAGGGAGCTGCGGGCTGCGTTCCTGCCACCCAGCTTCCGGCCGCCTGGCTAGCTTATGCCCCAAAATAACAACACATAAACTGTATTCTTTTAAACACTGCTTGGCCCATTAGCTCTAGCCCTTACTGGCTAATTCTCATATCCCGATCAACCCATCTCTAATAATCTGTGTAGCACCAGTCTTACCGGGAAAGATTCAGCATGTCTGACCTGGCGGCTTGCTTCATAGCATCTGCCCTGGAGAGCAGAAGCATGGTGTCTTAGCTCACTTCCTCTTCCTCCCAGCATTCTGTTCCGTTTACTCCACCCACTTTGGGCGCCAGATGAAGGCAAAGGCGTAAGTCACAAACAATCCCACACCAGTTTGGAATTATGATTAATAGAATGGGTTATTTATTTAAAGGGGAAAAAACTTACAGATCACCGTCCCAGACAACAGCCCTCTGCGCAATCAGGAAGGGAGTCTAGTTGCCGGAAGTGGAGCAGGAAGTAAGAGAGAGAGGAGAGGGAAGTGGCCGCTTTTTTAAAGGGAGAGAGACCACGCCCCAATGGTCTGGTATCTCAGCGGCTATTGGCTGAAGGAGCGGAAGGAGCTCCCGCAACAGATGTGGGTCAGAAGAAACGAGTGCCACTGAGGAGACACTGTGTGCACTTGAGCCATGGGCATCACAGCAAGCTGGCCCTATGACAGTGGGGACACGGACATCCTCATGAGGTCCCCTCCCCCAGTTACAGTGTGAGCCCCTGCGTGCGTGTGTTTGTGACAAGCTCAGAGCTCCAGTGTGCCCTCGGCAGGAAGGACGCACGGGGTGGATGAGGTAAGCACGCATGAACCTCAGGTGACCTTCAACAGGGCTCTCAGACCAGAGTCACTGTGTGTGGACTCGGGGTGTCCTAGTTGTATGGGGTCACAGACATTGTGTAGCCCTTCTCCTGTGGGGTTAAACATCGAAATAGTCCTTGGGGAGTGGGGACAAAGTTCAACTCCTTCACGGTCTCTAAGCAGAACACTCCATTCCCACGAGAAGTGGGGTGGCTCTGCGCCCTCCAGTGGGCCACGGGGCGTGCACCTGAAGATGGCAAGTGTGACTGCATATTGATTCTTGGGGTGGGGGGGGGACACCAGCTGATTGGCAAGTTCCACAGTATGCTCCATAGACTTATTACATGGACATTTGGTAAGTGATTACTTCTTAATACATCACCAGATTGTTCCTGCGGTGAGCTGTGGCCCTTCTGAGCCACCTTACAGTGGGCAACAAGACAGTGGTTATGACCAGCTGTGGGTTTTGCTCAGCATTTTGAGCAGAAACCTTTGCTCCAGGAAACAAGACACCCACAAGTGAAGAAGGGGACAGAGGGGTCATTACAGGTGGGCCTGGTTCCCACACGTCTTTGAGGAATTCATGCACAAAACTCCGTTAATGCAAAACAGGAGGTTTGGGGGCCAGAGGAACGGGAGTGGAGACCACAGTGGTCAAGCTGGTGACTGAGCCCATGTCCTGCCTTCTTCATTGTGGGCCAGGCCCTGAGTCTCCACTCAGGGAGGCAGGTGAGGGGCTATTCTAGGCCTGTGGGCAGATACACAGCCAAGGAAGCCAGAGGCAGACATGCATGGGCCCAGGGAGTGACCTGCATGCTTCCTGGGTGCAGCAGCTGGCAGGTACCTCCATGAGACTCACCCTAACCTCAGGGACCTGCTCAGGAACCGACTGGGTACTCGGGCAGCCACCAAAATAGGAGCCAGGGAGGCCACCCGAGCCCACAGTGACTCAGGTCCTCCGCGGCCTTACTCTGTCCTCCAGACTTCACCGTGAGCATCTTTGTCTGAAATGTTTTCCCATTAGCAAAACCGAGAGGAAAATAAAACAAAAAGGGAAATTGGAATTAGAGTATGTTTTGACTTCATCATTAAAGTTGTCAGGCACCAGTTAGTGAGAATTTAAAGCCTGGCCCTGACTGCTGGATGGCCAGGATCTCCATGCTCCCGTGATTTTGGCCAAGGGTCTTGATCAAATGCTGACAGCCTCTGGAAATACCTGTAAGACGACCCAATTGTGCAGCCCTTGTGTGACTTGCCCTCCTCCCTTTCTATGGGGGTGCCTTTGAGGAAGGTTATTTGGGGGAGAGCGGACACATGGCTGAGGGAGATCAAGAACTATGGTGGGGAGGTGGGGCTTGGGAAACAGGTCAGCTGACCTAGGCAGGAGAGGACTTCCTGGCCAGGGGTTAAATTGGCCTCCATATATACACTGTTAGCTAAAGCTAGGACTAGAGTCCTCCCCGTAGTCTTTAGCCTCCCACACAGGTGTCCACGGGTCCTGCTCGATACTCAGCAGGGCATGGGGACCCCGAGCTTCCTGCCCAGACCTGTGTCCTGTGAATACGAGCTGCCTTGGCCTCCCTCTGCTCTCTGCTCGGTGCCTTCTGCTCAGAGCCTCTGCTCCAGTCCGTGCGGGTCTTCCACAAGCCGAGGCAACAGATGCTCAAGGTATCCAGCTGGGTTGTTTGCCTGCCCTCTGACTTGCAGTGTCTAGTGTCACGTTAATGCTTCCTCCACCCACCTGCCCTGCTCCTCCTTTTGCCTATTTTTAACAGGAGGGTAAATTTGGGCTGTATAACTCCATGTTGACCAGAAGTAGAAATCCTAATATTAATTTATAATATTCCACCTGCCCAAGCCCATCTCATGTCTCCCCTGTTGCTGGCCACATGGGAGTTTCCAGTTCTTGGGATTTGTGAGCAGTCCCCCAGCTCACCACATATTTAATGTTACCCAGAAACGCAGGCAGACAGCAGCACAACGGCACTTTGCAGCGATTGCGTTCTTCCAGCGCTAAAGATTCACTAACTTCCCTGAAGGACTGAAGGACCTGCCTCTTGAAAACTGGTGGAGCCCTCAGAATTAATCTAAATTATTCATGAGATCTTCGCCATCGACAAATCCAAATTGACGTCAAGCCTTGGCCTAGAACTCAGGGCTATAACAATAGTGGCCCAGAATAAAGATGTTCGTGGACCCGAGTGACTAGATCTCACGGATGAGCAGTGTGGTCGTTTCCACCCCAAGAAGCCAGGTTCCAGCTGGTGCTGCCCCAGTTCCTGTCACTTCTCGGGGTCTCACGTGCACTGGACGGCAAAGATGAGGAAAGTTTGTGTGACAAGCTGCCGCTGCCTCACCTACACAGCCCAGATACCCTGGGCTCGGGCTTTTGCCTGCTAGGAATTCTGGGTAACATTACATGAATTTTTAGTAAGCTATGGTTGCTCCCTGCACTGCCCCCCAACCTGGCTCAGAGGCCCACATTCCAGGGGAGTCAGAGCAGAGAAGTGGGTTATTCTAGTAGAGGAGGACAGAGGGAAGAAGGGAGGGCGAGAGTGAGTGAGTGAGTGAGTGAGTGAGTGAGTGAGTGAGTGAGTTCCTTGCAGCCCTGGGAAGGCTCCTTGTTGTTCTCTATAATTGCCCAGAGGGCAGTGAGGGAGCAGAGCGAGTGGCGAGGGGTCAGCTGGATGCTGGGAGCACCAGGGTCATGATCCCAGAGAGAGCGGATGTCCGGCACTCACACTCCCCACCAGTTTCAAGGCGGCACTCTGGCACCTGATTAGGGACTTTGCAGCAACGCTTGCACATGGATTTTTGCTTTAGACAGTGTTTGTCTTACCTGACACGCACTCAGGCAATTTGGAGGCAAGCCATTAAGAATAGAAAAGCAAAACATAAGATCAAAAGATCAAACTTTACAGAGCGCCCACAGGATCAAAGTCCCTGCTCGTCCAGGACTGCAGGAGTGCCATCGGGCAGAGGCAGGAAGTATGTCTTCTGAGAAATACCCTTTTCAAAGAAAGATGAGAACCCACCCCCAAAGGATGGCTGAAGGGTGGGGAGAAAGCTCCTGGGGACTTGTCCTGACAAGTGGGACGTGGGTGGGATGCTAGGGTCCTCAGGGAAGCATCTGTACTCTTCCCTCACATTTCAAGGGGCCACGGTGACAACCGAGCCTGGTTCAGCTTCCACAGTTACCCAGGAGGAGCAGGTGGGCCTGGATGTCACACAAGCCTGAATTAAACGCAGGACAGGATGGGACATCAAGTGCCCTCTCTGGTGCCAGGTTCTAGACAGTGACACAGCGTGACAAGGAGGCAGACCCCTGGTGATCTTCATGGGCCTGACATGGTAGAGCGCATGCTGAAAGTGGCCTCTGAACCACAGGCTCGGCCACGGGGTTGGCCTCAAGCAATGGCTTTGCTGACCAGGTTTTCCTTTCATGGTTGCCTGCTGGTGCTAGGTGTACACATGCAGCGCACAGCTTGACCAATGGCTGCTTTCCCAGAGTTCTGGGGAGTTGAGGTTTGGTTCCCTTTGGAGGAAGCGTTTCTCTTCGAGCTGACCTATAGCTGCTGCTGCTTCCTGGGTCACCTCAGGCCGGAGCTCTTGCTGCCATGCCCTTCATGAGGTTGACAGTGGCTGCTCACAAGTGGCAGGAGTGGCCACGGTTAATCTCGCTATTGACAGAAACTTGAGAAACTGACTTAAAGCTGGGATCCTGAGAGACTACGCTTGCTGGGGCCTCACTTGGAAAGACATGTTGACAGGCCTGACGGAATGGGGGACTCTTTCCATCTTCAGAGATCAACTCCTAATGCTGTCCTATAGGTTGACGAGGGTACAATGTGTCCGTGAAGATCCTCCAGACATGATTGCCCGATCCCTGTGAGACCCCTGTGAGGTGGGGTGAGTAAGGCCGCAGAGTGAAGACTCGCAAATGAGTCTGGTAGCTGAGTAAGGCTGGGTTTTCAGATCTGTCCAGGTTGGGACTCTGAGGCTACAAACCTTCTGTCAGCTAAAGCATCCCCCATCCCCCTGTTCGTCTAGGAGCAGACAGGGAGGAGGCGGCGACGGCAGAGAACACCCAGGGTCAAGATAGGGAAGATGCTTCTTTAGGGCCTCGGAAACACCCAAGGGTGCAGCCATAGCGATGGCACAGGGGCGGGGGAAAGCTGGGGGCAAGTGGGCCAAGGCAGAGATCTAGGTCATGGCCTCCTGTTGCAAACACAGGTTCCCTTCCTCTATTCTGCGCTCCAGTATTCCCACACGAGGCCTCCCTACCCTGCTTCTCGCTCTCTCTCTCTGCAAGACTTCCACAAGAAAGTGGCAGGTGTCCAGGAGCCAGATGTCGGCCAACTCCTCACAACTGGTCCTTCTAAGAACCACAGGCCACACCTTCCTGGTGGCAGGATGCTGCACTCTGCATACAGACGGCTCACTGAGGCTGGCAGAGGAAGTGGTGCAGAGACTTCAAAGATGCCCCAGTAATCCTGAGCCTCGGAGAGCCTCACAGCAACTGATGAAGCTGAGACTTGAAACACACAGACAGTTGAAACACACAGACAGACACACGGACACATGCACACACGAGAGAGCGAGAGAGAGAGAGAGAGAGAGAGAGAGAGAGAGAGAGAGAGAGAGATGGGGAACCGTTACCCAGCAGGCAGGACCTGGGTTGCATGAAGGCTGAGCAAGCACAGGATTTAGGAATTTTTTTCCCTCTTCCAACAAGCAGGAAGAAATCATTTCTGTTTAATTTGGTAGAGGAAGAAACAGGACTGGGGCAGACAGAGGGATACGGTTTCCTGCTGGCTGGAGAACTGAGGGGATATGCAGGCTCCCCGAGTTACACCCCTGGGATATGCACTTCAACTGGGAATGGAACAGGATGCTTATCTTTGTATTGATTTTTCTTGGTCCAAAATTCAGAAATGAAATCAGATCAAACGGGACCTGCAAGGGGTGAAATTTGGTTGTGTGACTTTGATCTCAGAGAGCCAGGACCAAGGAAGGGCAGCCTCATTCTCCTCTCGCCCCAGGGCACAGACACTCTGGGCATCTTAGCTCTCATCTGATGCTAATAAAGCAGAACACAAGACACAGGTGAGTTACAGAGAACCAAGATATATGTCTCTCTGCTCTGGAATCAGAAGCCCCAGGGCCAAGGACCTGCCACACACATCAGTCTTTCTGCTGTCACTAAAAGATGGAGGGAGGGAGGGAGACTGAGAGGATGGAGAAAGGAAGGAGGGGGGGGGACAGGGAGGGGGAGGGAGGGAAAGTGGGGAAAGAGGAGGGAGGGGGAGAAGGAAAGAGAAAGGGAAGGAGGGAGGGAGGGAAAAGAGAAAGAGGGAAGGGAAAGGGGAAGAAGGAAAGAGGGAGGCAGGAACACACAGCCATGTTTCAGGAGCCCTCTCTATGGCAACAGCTCCAGGCCCTTCCTTCATGACCCACCACTGCTCAAAGGTGCCAGCCCCTAACACTGTTGCCTTGAGGATTTGATACCCCCTGATCTCTGGGGACAAGGTCCAAGCCTCGAAAGATGGCTTCAACCACAGAAGAGTCTCGCCTCCTCCTAGGATGGTGCTCTCATTTTCCAGAACCCTTGCATAGAGGTGAGGGGGCCGCAGTCCTGAGGCACTGGGGGTGGGGAGGTCACTTTCAGTCACCAGTGTTTACTCCTGTGCGCCTTGTTTACCACGGTTACACACGAGGACAGGGTACACATGGTCTGTTTTCTTAAGCGTGGCTGGAAAGCCTTTTGGACCTTGATCCCGTGAGCCTGTGTAAACACAGTCAGAGGATTAAATGTCTTTACAATGGCTTTCAAGCTGCCAGCGTCTGAGGCGGGTGAGAAATGAGTTATGGGAACACAGTGACTTCTTTGATGAGAAGAGAGCCTTACATTCGGGTGACTGTGAAACCCAGTGCCCTACCTTCCTTCCAAATGCAGTTTTGCCCAGGCACTCCCCTCCACACAGTTTGCCCCAAAGTAGGACTTGGGCAGCCAGAGCTAACCCTGACGAACTCATTTCTAGAACAGTACCTCAGCCTGAGGTCAGGAGGCCTCAGAAGGAGTGTGCTGTGGCCTCCAGAGAAGGCTCCCCACTTTAAGGTTTCCATGTGGCTCAGAGAGCCTCCATTGGGGCTCTCTGTACTGGAGTGTACGCTCGCTCTGTCTCCACCAATCTGACACAGAAAATCTATTTCCTGCTGATAATGAAAGAAATTACTAGAACATGGCCCTCGGAATACTGTGAGGAGCCTCAATTCCCAGAGAGCTGGGAAGCCAGCACTCACAGGCTGCTTCCAAAGCCCGCATCAGTGCCGCATTGTGCTGCTGTGCTATGCTGTGTTGCTGTGCTGAACTGTGCTGCGCTGCTGTGCTGTGCTGCTGTGCTGTGCTGCTGTGGTGTGCTGTGCGGTGCTGCTGTGCAGTGCTGTGCAGTGCTGCTGTGCTGCTGTGCATTGCAGTGCTGTGGTGTGCTGCAGTTCTGTGGTGTGCTGCTGTGCAGTGCTGTGCTGTGCTGCTGTTCAGTGCTGTGCTGTGCTGTGCTGCTGTGGTGTGCTGCAGTGCTATGTTGCTGTTCTGTGCTGTGGTGTGCTGTGCTGCTGTGGTGTGCTGCTGTGCAGTGCTGTGGTGTGCTGTGGTGTGCTGCTGTGCAGTGCTGTGCTGTGCTGCTGTGCTGTGCTGCTGTGCTAGGCTGTGAGAGGCCTATTGCCTCCCTAGGTGTTTTATAATGCCTCTGTTGGCATCTGCAAACTAGCTCACTGAGCCCTTTACTCTGAAGAGCAGCATTGGTAGAGTGGTGGCACTCTACGGGGTTGATGTCATCTAGCGATGAAGCACCAGGATGGGGCACCAGGAATTGTAGTTCCCTGCTGCTGGAAATGCAAAAAGGAGTAGCTGCTTTGGAAGTTTCTTGGAGTGTTTCTTACAAACCATGTCAACACTTCCCATATGCTCCTGAAACCACACTCCTGGTAATTACTCAGGAGTGGAAACAGACGTTTACACAGAAACCTGCCCATGGAGGCTCGCAGCACACTGATAAAATTAGGAAGCCACCAAACCCAGCACCTTCCAGAAGGTGAAGGGGTGAGTTCTGTGTGCTGTATCCAGATGCAGGAAACTGTTCCGTGTTGACAGAGATGAGCTGCCAAGCAGTGACCAGACGTGAAGAGAAAGTTGGTGCAATGTTATGAGGGACAGGAGCCAATCCGAAAGGGGTCTGTACTGCTTACGCTAACTCTGACACAATCTGAAAGGGGTCCACACTAACTCTGACACAATCCAAAAGGGGTCCGTACTGCTTACGCTAACTCTGCAGCACTGTAGAGAAAGAAGAACCAACTACTGTGCAGTAAGAATGATCACGGGCTGGCGAGGTCTGGGGGAAAAGAAAGGGACAACACAGTGGGGCAGGACAGATGTTTGGGACAGTGTGGGGCTCAGCATTATACCAACTGATGTGTGCCATTGCACACTTGTGCAGACCTATGGCACGCCTCACACTGAGTGTGAACCGCAGTGTGAATTGCAGACTGCATGGTGTCAGGAAGGCTCGTCAGCTGTAAAGAATGTGCTAACACCTCCAGGCCAAGGGGCCTTCAGATAATTACAGGCCCAAGAAGCTGCCAAGATGCTCACGGCTGGACTCAAGAGGTGGCTGAGAGGACCGTGTTCTCTCCTCAACTCAGAGGCTACACGTGGGAGGGTGTTGAAAAATCTCTGCACCTTTCTTTTAATGTTGCCATGAATATAAAACGGATCTAAAAATAGTCTCTAGTAAAAATAGAAGAGGAGCTACACAACTCAGTGTGGAAGAAAAGGCCCCAGAGGGGAGCAGACAGCCGTCGGAACTGAACCTTCTGGGGCTCTCAGCCATCCACCCCAAGGGTGTGCGCTTAGCATCAGCCGCGTGGACACTCAGTGCACAGCCCCTGGCTCTGGTAAAACCGAGCTGAGCTTCCTTGTTGAGGCTGAGAAGAAGGAAGTGCAGTCTTGCCTGTGAGAAAACTTGGCCTACCACCTGGGGATGAGGCAGGAGGCTGCTGGTTCTCAGTGCCATGTGCTGTGTGCCCATGTGTGATTCCTGATACACCAGAGATCTTTGGAAGGGGTGAAAGGAGATGAGCAAGAGAGCAGGGGACCTCCAGACAGAGGACCTCTCAGGAGAAGCTGCTAGGGCTCCCAGGTGAACAGTAGAGGAGACAAGGGTACACTGCACAGGCCTTTGGTGAGGGACCGCTGGACTAAGGATAAACAGAAGGAAGGAAAGGAGGGAGCGAGGGAGGGAGGAAGGGAGGGAGATAGAAAAGGAGGGAGGAAGGAAGGAAAGAGGAGTGGGGGCAAGTAAAGAGAGTCAGTGTGGGAAGAAGGAAGGAAGTAGGGGTGGGTGTGCTGGGAAGAACTGCGTGAGCAAACACACGCAGAGGCAACACTGCCTTGCAGACACCCTCATGCCTTCGCCTTTAGTAAGTGCAGCCCGACTCAGTAGGGGCTGCACTGCTGGGCATCACTCCGAAGCAGGGCGTCATTCCCTCTGGCCTCAGGAAAGATCATCCGTCCTCAGGCAGCCCCACATCTCCAGACCTTTCTCTACATGCCCCCAGCTCCACAGGTCCTGGCTGAGCATCAGCTTGTGTGAGAGCTTGGTGACTTTGGACTCCTTCAGGAGCATGGGTGGCCACTGAGGTGGGATTAGGTGTGGCTTCTTCCTGCCGTGAACTCTGAAGGCAGAACAGAGGGTATGCCATGGCTGCTTGAGTTTGAAATGGATCCCACCACATAAGCATCCCAAGAAGGTTCTAGCACATTGTCTTGGCAAAGCAGGGGTGAGGGATACAGTGGGAACCCCTCAGACACTTGCAACAGCTTCCCAGAGTTCCAGACCCCGCAGGTCAGAGTCCAGGGCCTGAGCTTTTCTCAGCTTCTTTCTACAGCCAGATCACAGAAGTATCCCCGAGGTCGCTGCCTGCTTCTCCTCCTCAACCTGAGGTGTTTCCTGCTGGGTTGCTACTGATGTCAGCTCAGCCCTGTTCCACACGGGAGGCTAATACATGCTCACATGGCAGAGGAACCCAGAGCATCCTAGAGAATGCTGCTCTGGCCTTCTGGAACATTCACATACCTCTAAGGAGAAGCTGGCGGGTTTTGTTTTTCTGGTGAGCTTTGAAAGGAAGGGCTCTCATTGCTGCAGACATTATTAATACCCGTGTGTGTATACCTTACAGCTTATATTAATACCTGTGTGTGTATACCTTACAGCTTATATTAATACCCATGTATGAGTACCTTACAGCTTATATTAATACCTGTGTGTGTATAGCTTACAACTTATATTAATACCTGTGTGTGTACCTTATAGCTTATATTAATACCCATGTGTGCGTACCTTACAGCTTATATTAATACCCGTGTGTGCATACCTTACGGCTTATATTAATACCTGTGTGTGTACCTTATAGCTTGTATTAATACCCATGTGTGCGTACCTTACAGCTTATATTAATACCCGTATGTGTATACCTTACGGCTTATATTAATACCTGTGTGTGTACCTTACAGCTTATATTAATACCCGTGTGTACCTTACAGCTTATATTAATACCTGTGTGTATACCTTATAGCTTATATTAATACCCGTGTGTGTATACCTTATGGCTTATATTAATACCCATGTGTGTGTACCTTACGGCTTAATGCGTTTTTAGACCAGGGACATATATGACCACCCAAAGGAGAGCAAACCCTGTTCACAGGATACGACACTAAGTCATCACTAGTTTTCGTATGCAAATGACCAGACATGGGTGACCCTTCATCTTAAGGCCTAGTGTTCAGTCACTGCAGATGCTGGTGAGGCCTGGAGCCCTCTGAAGCATGACAGCTCGGTAGGCAAAAGCACAGAAGACAGGGCTCAGGATACAGCTCAGTAGCTAAGATAACTATTGCACAAGACGGGGGGCCCCATGTAAAAGCCAGATGTAGTGATGTGGTATATCTATAATCCCAGAGCCCCGTGGTGAGGTGAGAGGCACAGATAGCAGGACCCCCAGAAGCTTTTGGGCAAGCTAGCCTGTGGCAAACTAGGTGGAAGGTGAGAAGCCGAGGTTGTCCTCTGACCACTCCCACACGCTAGCACATGCTCACACATGCTTTTACACGCTCCCCACACACTTCCACATGCTTGCACACACTCCCACATGTGCATGTATATGCACACACAGATGGATATAGTAAGGAAAAAACCATGAACAGAATTTATGGCAGAGACCAATTCACGCCTTTAAGTTGACAAGGGACCATTATCTTTTATGCACCCTAACGAAAGCTTGACGGTGTCATGTGTTTTAGGCTTCACTCAGATCTATAGTAGCTGGGACCCGAACCATGGCAAAGTGGCTAAACCCAGAAGGTAAACGGTTGTCTGGTTCAGCTGAATCTCTGACTTGGATCTACCCAAGACTTTGCAGACTGTGTGGACAGAGCAGGACCAGGCTCAGGGATCTGTGGGAAATTGTTGCATTTCACAACAGCAGAAAAGGATGATTCTGGGTCATTTACTCCTGTGGACCATGCATGTTGTCTGCTGCTGTTATTAGTAAGAACAGAGCCCAGCAGATGCGGAGCAACCAGCATGCTGAGGATGGGCGTGCCTGTGGAGAACGCTGTACTAACCTAACCAGCTGGAGTTCTATCTCGTTTTAAAGGAAATACTGTCTGGTCTTTTAGGACTGGGGAAGACGTGCATGCGGTGCAATGACAGACGTGAGCAGCGTTCCTAGGGCTCCAGCTGTCCTCTAATTAGCACTGCGCACACCCAGAGTGGACGTGATACATCAGCACTAACTTACTTCAAGTGTGTAGGTGGCTGAAAGATTCCACCCCATCCTCATTTGTTTAAATTTCAGCCATACGGTAGAATGGCATCAACACTGTGGAGCCACTGGCTCACCATTGCTGTCCATGGAAACAGTCCCTGGTGAGACATGAGCACTTGCACTGACCTTCAGTGATGACATCAGAGCATCTTCACTTAAAAACCCAGTCAACAGAAAGAAAGGAGCAGGAGAAAGCATCAGCATGAACTTAAGGCGGGGAGAGGACGACCATTCAATGCACTCTGCCAGATGTGCCACCACTGCGGGACCACCTGGTGCAGATGCCAGATGTGCCACCCCTGCGGGACCACCTGGTGCAGATGCCACCACTGCGGGACCACACGGTGGTTTGACTCCCAAACATTCTGTGATTTGTTTGACGTCTTCTGGCAACAGAGAAGCTGCATACAGCTTTGCTCCCCACCCCTGGAAACGTCAGCAAAATGAATGAGAAAAAGCAATGAGACAGGAGGAAATTCAGCAAGGAAACAGATTCCTGAATATCGAATACCTAGGTTGGAAATGAAAAATTCAGTGAATCAAATAAAATCCCCCAAGGATGGCACTGCCAGTGATCCAGCCAAGCAGAAGCAGATGCGACAGAGGGCAAGGTGATGAAACTTTGCACTCCAGCATCAACAAGGCAATAAATGGGCGTGGCCAAAATGGCCCCAAACTCTGGGAAACAGTCCGGAGACCAAACTGCAGAGTCCACGGGACAGAAGGGGCATAGGAGCACTCAAGGTGTGGAGAATCTATTCAGCGAAACTATGAGCACAAAATTTCCTAGGCTGGGAGAAAGACAGGCATCCAGGCACAAGAGGCATTTAGAAGCTCATCAGACATGACCAGAGAAGTATCGCGGCACACACAGTCAAGAAACACAACTAAACACTGTCAGGAGAAACCACACAAAGTCAGAAGTATCAGAACGGCAGGTCCCAAAAGGCAAGGCAAGTGTGGGATGATGTATTTCAAGCCCTGAAAATAAATGTTAACCAGGAGTTCTTAAAAATTGATGGAGCAGTAAGGATAAGCACAGACCAGACCAAGGCGGGTCGTGACCACTGATCCAGCCCTGCAGAAGACGTCTGTTGGAGTTTCCTTCTGTTGCTGGGATAAAAACAAGAAAAAGCACCCACCCTGACCAAAATCAACTTAGGGGATGAAGTTTTATCTGACTCACACTCCCGGGTCAGACTCCATCACTGGGGGAGTCGAGTAGGAGCTTGAAGCAGAAACCCAGGCCCCGTCTCCAGCTCCTGCTTAGCAGCAGTCTTCTCCGGTTCAGGACCACCTGCCCATGGATGGTGCTGCCCACGGTGGGCTGGGCCCTCCTGCATC
Organism: Chionomys nivalis; assembly: GCF_950005125.1. Taxonomy (NCBI): domain Eukaryota; kingdom Metazoa; phylum Chordata; class Mammalia; order Rodentia; family Cricetidae; genus Chionomys; species Chionomys nivalis. Next base: position 116,980,021 of record NC_080089.1, read on the forward strand.
AATTAACACTCAAACACCATAGGCATGCCCTCGGGCCACCCTGACCGGGTGACTCAGAGATCCTTCTCAGGTGACTCTAGGCTGGGTCAAGTTGACAAAGTTAACTAGGAGAGAAAACAGCTGCCCTGTGGATTTTAAGGTTAGCGTGTTGTAAGGAACCGCTGAAGTAGCTACTTGTGGATTTTTTTTAAGGTTAGCGTGTTGTAAGGAACTGCTGAAGCAGCTACTTGCAAAGCACTTAAATATTTAGAATAGTGTCCGATTTCAGCACACATTTATTCCCTTCCCAATTGTTCTCCCGAAATTTCAGAGTCCAAGTTGCAAACAGGACCAATCAAAGCACACAGACAATCTTTAAATGAAGGCAACAAAAAGTTTTGATTCCAATAAAAAATTTATACTGAGCATCTGCTGGGGGATTAGGGAAAATTTAATCATTTTGCGGTCCGTGTTAGCAAGCATCTGCCTGTGGATCTACGTATGTCAGATAAACAAACTTAAATATTCCAAAATCTAAATAGTCTATGCCTAACTAATTCAGTGCAGACAGAGGGGAATTTTTAATATTTAAAGAATGAGTGAACTTTTCATAAAAATGGAATATGCTGAAAGAGTCCACAGCTAGAGTCTAAAATACATCTGTGCGTTTGTGTGTGAACATAATCAGCATCATATCAAACACGATGAGAAGCCAGACACGTGCACACAGATGAGCAAGCGGGAGTCTTAAGTCGAATCACAGCTTTGTGTCTATGAGGAAGTTTGCTCTGAAATGATTCTGACATGCTTCTCAGAGTTCAAAAGGCTGCTTTATTTTTAATAACATTCAGAGCTTCCAGCTCATGAGCTGATCAGGGATATTGTATTCTGCCTAAATTAAGATTAAATCATTAAGAGACTCGCTGCAAAAAGCAAAGCTCCAGGGAGGCAGGGAGTCGGCTAACGACTTAGACTTTCCAGCCTGTGCTCGAGTGCTAACTCCACTTTCCAGAGAACACAAGAGAAGTGGCGTTCATTCAAATTAAGATTGTGTGGCCACATGACATGTACATGCAGGCATGCCAGGAATAACATGCAGACATCCCCAGGGGCCTGGGTACTGAGGCCTCGGCTTGGTTCCTCTGTCTGTCTCCATACAGTAAAATGCAGAGAGCTGACTGTCAGTTGTGCACAGTAAAAATGGACTTCTGCATGCGTGTCTGCAAAGTCCTCTGAGACGGGGTCTTCCTGGGCTTCTGCATGCGTGTCTGCATAGTCCTCTGAGACGGGGGTTTCCTGGGTTTCTGCATGCGTGTCTGCATAGTCCTCTGAGACAGGGGCTTCCTGGGCCGGGGTAAGTGGAGCTTGAGGATCACGGCCACAGGTCCCCTTTCTGCACATCAGTTCCCTTCTGATACTGCAGGCCGTAACTCAGGGCGACACTGGGGACGCATCCTGGGAATACACCTGTGCGTGGACTAAGCTGTGCATGGGAAGACGGTGTGGGAGCCTCAGAGAGTGATGGATTGAAACTGAGAGCAGCAAGATACAGAGATGTGAGGTGACAGCCAGGACACACTCCAGGCTCCCCTGAGACTCCTCACAACAAGAGGAAAAGGCAATTCCAGGCCAAGTTCAGACAAGTGGCAGGAGTCTCCCGCTCCACCAGGTCCTACTCAGGGAGTGGGGGCCCTGATGGCCCTCACCCCAGCATGTTCTCAAAGTATGGATGAGACAGACCAGCAAGGCCAGAGGTTCCTGCTCTCACTTGCTGCTCACAGGCAAGATCGTCACTCTATAAATGGGCCATGGTGTCTTCCCACGGTTTCTGAACTGAAGCATCAGATTTTGTGCAGGGGAAGGGACAGCCCCTGAGAGGAAGACCTGCAAACCAGGTGAGGTAGTTTATGCTTACAACCCTGAGGCAGGAGAGTCACCTACGTGTTCAGGGTCAGCCTGGGATACATGGCCAGCCTGGGCTACAGAGTGAAACTTCTTTAAAACAGCAGAGCCCCTTAGGAACCACCCTCCCTCGAGACAGTCTTAGGAAGTTCACAGCTAAGGATGCTCTACAGACAGAAGTTTGGCACCAACAGAATCACAGCTCAGGTTCTTTGCCAGCAAGACCTAAAGAAACGGCTCAGGGGGACCGTTCTTGCACTGCAGGGGCTGGGGACAGACAGTTTACAGGCAGGGCCCTCACCTCACAATTGCCAGGCTACGTTCCAAACTGTCCAACAGCCATACACTGAAATGTGGCCAAGAAAGTGAAGCAGGCACACAGACGTTCCCATAGCTTATCAGGATGCGCATGCGTGTTGGGCTCCTGGGCTAGCTGAGCTATGTCCACGTGTCCTGGCCTCCCCATCTGTTTGCGGTTAACTCACCAACCTCCTCCTGCTGCCAATGGCATTGTATTGACCCTACGACTAATGGGTCCCACCAACACTTCTGTGCCAGGAGGGAGGTGAATTATTAATGAGTTAAAAGGCAGACGTGGTTCTTAACTTTCTAATACTATCTCTCTAGAAACCCTAAGGGGGTAAACGGAGGGGAGAAAAGGCACACACACAGAAAACATCTTTCCAGTGCTTCCCTCCCGCAGGGCTGCACAACAGAAGTAGGTGGAGCCTTTTCTGCGGCATACATGGTTTTCCATCTCCGCCCAAGCCAGCCTCACACTCCAGTCCCCTTCTGTCAAATTAGTTTTGAAAAACTGTGTGCTTTAATAAAAACAGGAACTGGTTTGCTTTGAACTCAGGGGATTGGCAGTCATACCTGGGGTTTTGCTCTACACTTTTTCTTAAATCATAATAATAGCACCAAGATAAAGATGTGGAAGAAATTTCACAGTCAAGTTTTATGTTTTGGATTATGGCTGCTACTATCCTAAAATGGCCATGGAACACATTCTCTAGAGTTAGGATACTACGCGGAGCATTGTGTGTGTGTGTGTGTGTGTGTGTGTGTGTGATCTCTAGGGCCTATGGCCAAGGGAAATCCTGAATACGGGGCCAGCACCAGGGATCACTTCTGAGGAGGAAGCAACCAGCGGTGCATTTCCTGGGGTCAACTCTAGGGAACTGCTGGGGCACTGTGCAGCCCACCATGGCTGGGCAAGCAAGCAGGTGATCCTCTTGATGCTGGGGTCTGAGCTGTAATGCTCCCACAGTCTGGAGAAGATGGTGGACATAGTGTTCAAGGAATGCTAACCCAGATTTAAAAGCATAGCGCTACAGCACCGGCAGCACCATGAGTTATATCAGCGTGGATTCTGAAGACAGAAGTCCATGACAATGAAGGGCAGAGCTGAGGTCTACAAAGCACGACAGGCAACAGCTGTGGGGTGCAGGCTACCTGTGCCCTGCCTGTGGGAGGAGGCCACCACAGGTGTCTCCAGCTGGCTAGGGCACAGGCCACTCTGCCACCGTATTCATTTACTAACACCTGACCTCTGTTCACGTCTGCTGCCTTCCTAAGCACTGTGTATCATGCCAGGTAACGCAAAAACCATGCTGTCATTAGAGACAGGCTCTCATGTGGTCCAGACTGGCTCCAGATTCATATTTCACTGAGTACGTGTAAGAAATTCTCAAAAATAAAATGAATAACAACTAAACCAAACAAAACCAACCCACCTGGGTGCAGCCACATACATGTGACCAGCAATGTTGGGGAGGAGAACAAGAGCATCACGGGGGCTTGCTGACCACCAGTCTAGCTCTAGGGTCAGCGAGAGACCCTGGCTCAAGGAACTGAGATAGAGAATGGTAAGCATAGGCTCTGGCGTCTAGGTAATACACACATGCCAGCGGGCGTGCGCATGCACGCGTGCGTGCACACACACACACGCACGAGGGTGGGGGCAGGAAGATTAAGGGGTGTGCCTGAAGCATGTACTTGCACCTGGGCACTGGTCGAGGGAGCCATCATTATGATATCATCTAAGGAGCCCTGGGATTCCCTACAGAAATCCTGAAGACGCCACTGTGAGCATGGTCGCTCATGGTTGTCAATGGTCAGATCACACTGTTTTTCTTCCCGGAGACGGAGTCTCACTACAGCCAGGCTACTCTTAGATTATTCTTCCACTGACACCTCCCAAGTGCTGGGATTACAGGCTCCTGTCACCCTGGCCCCCTGTAACACCTTCTTCAGTGACAAGGAGAATAACAGGACCTCTGTAGTTTGGTCCCCTTGTATCACCTCCTCCAGAGTCTATGGGACCAAGAAGCCATGATCTTGCCTGGTGCAAAACCTAGGCTGGGCACTGAGAGCAAGACTGGCTGCTTTTCTGATCCTGGACAAGAATCCTCAGCTGGGAATATCCTCCTGAAATGACCCTGGAGACACCCTGAAGTCCAGGCTGCCCTGGGACAAGTCTTAAGATTCAGCAAATTAATGTAATTATGTCTTATTGCCACCTTTGAAGCTGGAAATTAACTGCCAGGTCTCCCTGGCTCTTACTTTTTCTCTTTATAATACAACACACCCTGGGAAGACACTTTCTCCCCAGATCTCACACGCCCACTAACAACCCTTCGCTGTGTTCCTAAACAGAAGAATAGGGGTCTTCCTTAGGGTGTGTGCCTGAGACCATTGCTAGTTCTCAGAAGACTCGGTGCTGCTGGGAGCCGGACATGGATATGAGAAGACTCGGGGGTAAACATCCGATCAGCGTTGTGGAACACTCCTTTTCACTGTGTGAAGATACGCCACTGTGATTGGTTTAACAAAAAGCTAAATGGCCAATCGCTAGGCAGGATTTGGGGGGCAGAGTGGATGCTGGGAAGAAGGCGGAGTTGTCAGCCAGGCATGGAGGAAGCAGGAAAGCAGCATGGGCAGTAGAGAGCAAAGGTGACAAAGTCACAGGCAGAAAGTAAGTATCAGAAATGGGTTAGAGTAAGTTATAGGAACTAGGTGGAAACAAGTCAACTATTGGCTGAGCTTTCATAATTACTATTAAGTCTCTGTGTGGTTATTTGGGAGCTGGCAAGTGGGACAGAAAAATCTGCCTACAAACCAGATCTACCATAGACCCACAGTACCCAGGGCTGGACTGGTATTGCAGGTATGTCTTCTATGACACACTTTGTTCAAATCAGTGGCCATGGAGGGTCACACAAAGGGCTGGCTTCCAGGACCTGCATGAAAGAAAAACAGTCCCCAGCTTCATTCTTGAGCCAAAGAGCCAGAACCTCACATGGGACCAAAATCTGCACGTTTACAGAGCTCCCCATATTCCCCATACTCACTCATAGGGAGCCCATGGTCTCTGTGAACTCACAAGGCTCCCCATGGTCCCACAAGGCTCCCCATGGTCCCCGTGGACTCACAAGACTCCCCATGGTCCCCATGGGTACACAAGGCTCCCCGTGGTCCCACAGGCTCCCCATGGTCCCTGTGGACTCACAAGGCTCCCCATGGTCCCCATGGGTACACAAGGCTCCCTGTGGTCCCACAGGCTCCCCATGGTCCCACAAGGCTCCCTGTGGTCCTGCAAGGCTCCCCATGGTCCCTGTGGACTCACAAGACTCCCCATGGTCCCCATGGTCACTCAAGGCTCCCTGTGGTCCCACAGGCTCCCCATGGTCCCCGTGAACACTGGAGCTACAGAGCCTCTGGCACAGAAATGATTCCTGGTCAGTAGTCAATCACTTGGAGTGCACTGTCTATCAAATAGTCTTAGACATATTAAAAATGTATTGGAAGCCACTGCTTCCCTCACATTAAACAAAGCCAGGAATAGTTGAGAGTCAAGGGTCTGCATGCCAAACCTTAGGTGAAAACAAAAAGGTATGGTCGGAGGTTATTCTTGTGACAGGGATTGGGGAGTCTGCTCATCCAGGTGCAAACAAAAAGTGAAAAACCCAAAGCTGAGATTTTCCCAGTGAATGAAGGACAATGTAGGTAAAAGTGAACACACACATGCATCATCAAATTGACGCCGGCCATGTTGGATCTAGGCATAAGTATCTATAAAGCTGCAGCGATGTCTGCCAGTCAGCCAGGAGCGGACAGAACAGGGATGGAAGGATGATGAGAGAGGCAAAGAGAAAACTCCAAAGCAGCACAGCAGCTGGTGGAGGATGCGGATCAAGTTCACTCTGTTATCTGCATCCATCGCCATGGATACGAATGCCTGGTGGTGACGGCCCCTGCTGCAAGTCCTCAGTGAAACAATCGACCGGGAACAGAGGAAGCAAGGAAGCACACCTCTACCCCGAGGCCCAGTAAGCGGGCACGTGGATTTCTGCTCTATTGGCAGAGGTGGCTCAGGCACACAGCAACGGGGCAGAGTGCCGAAGTGTAGTGCTTGGGTAGAACAAAGTTAAAAAGAGGGAAGCATCAACAAGATAGATCACAAACACAAACAGAGGTAAAAGATGTGCTTCCTCTTGTGACTCCACGTGAGCACACATGTACAACAGCTGCAATTATATCCCTTTAAACTCCATTCATGTTGCAATATGTGCAGATACACATGATCACACACCAAGAACGGGTGGTTGACGTACGTTAACTCCTTTCGCATGGGAGGAGACACTGAAAAGAGACTTTAAAGTGCAGCTCAAGGACAAAAGAGCATTTTCTACTTCAGTGCATATTACTGATGGTACGTCAGTGCTGCTGGCTCTCCAAGACTTTATACTATACAACGCCACGATAGTATGTTTATCTTCTACACAACCCCTACCATACTATACAATGCCACGATAGTATGTTTATCTTCTACACAATCCCTACCATACTATACAGTACCACGATAGTATGTTTATCTTCTACACAACCCCTACCATACTATACAGTACCATGATAGTATGTTTATCTTCTACATAACCCCTACCATACTATACAGTACCACAATAGTATGTTTATCTTCTACACAACCCCTACCATACTATACAGTACCATGATAGTATGTTTATCTATTGATCATAGCATATAGCCAGGATCTGACAGCCAGGAGCTGCAGCCATGTACACAGCCTTACTGTGTTCAGCAGTCAGGGCTGGCTGTAAGCACACCTCAACTTCACGGACTTATCCTCCAGCCCCTTCTACACCCCACTCCCACCCACAGGCATCTGATTGTGGGGTCAAGGGCAGATGAGGAGGAAGGAGGCCACACAGAGGGCATCTTTTCCAAGCCAATGGCAAGTAACTTCACAATAGTTGGGATTTGAAAGGACCGTGGAATTGAGAACCTTCAGGTCAGAGAAACACAAAAATAGAAGAAATGGGTTTGAAGTATTTCCTGTGTGAGCTATGTAGTCGGATCAGTTTCTTGGGTTCACACGACAGGGAGCTGGCAAAGCTTGCCCCTGGCACCATGAGCTTTTCTGGATCTAGCAGCATTGCCATGGATTTGTTCTGAGGAATGGCTGCCATTGCAGTGAGATCCCCAGCCCGGGATTCCCACATCACAGCTGAGACCTTAGCCCCAACAAGCAGCCCCTCCCCTCCCTTTAACTCAACAAGAATGTTCTGGGACACTGGTGAACTCAGAGTGTACAGGGGCCAAAAAGATCCAGGCCTTGGCCTCAGAGAGAGCAGCCAGCTGTGTGGCTCACACCTGCTCTCCGGTGACCCTCGGACACTATCCACAGGGAAAGGACGCTGCAGCCACAGAGCGCGTGGCTGGACACCAAGTTCAGTGCATATATGGGGTGTCTGCTCTGTACACAGGGTCTATGAACGCACTCCTTAGAGATCCAGAAAGGGCAGCCTACAAAGGCATCTGAGCCTTGTTTCGGCAGAGAGGGAAAAGTTCAACAAAAAGGCAGCTGTCCTAACACAAGGCGCAGAGAACCTCCAGCAGGCAGAGGGGCGAGGGCCCAGTTAGGGAGCAGCCACAGAGGCGCAGACAGCAGAGCAGGGCCGGGGCAACTGGCCAGGCGGTGGCCACTCTCTGGGCCTGCACTGGGGGGTATTCTCTCTCCATTTCATACAAGGTGTTTCCCTCCACGACGTGTATACCGTGGCCTCTGGAAAATCTCTTTCGACTCTTTCTTGTTTCTGCCCAGAATCTGATGCACAGTCAAGGGTGGAGGGAGAGAGAGGCGCAGGTACATGGCGGTGTCTCCAAGAGAGGCCAGCCCCACTGACCATCCACAGTAGCAGAGCCCTGCGTGGGGGCTGGGGGGGAAGGCTGTTCTGGCTGCGAGAAGCACAGCCTTCGTTGATCTGATGACTGACGAGATGCGTTTCTCATTAAGTCCAGCTCAACCACATACAGTGTCTAGCAATGGTAAGATGGGAAATGACGAGAACATGCCCTGGAAATTCCCAAGGCGAAGCTGTCCTCTATCACTAAACAGGGACACCAAGCTGGTCACTCAGAAAATTGAGGCCACCGAGAGCAGCCCCAAAGGTGGGGTATCGCGGGAAGCTGAGGCACGCACGTGAGCCATAGATAAGCTCATGGGAGGAGCAACAGAAAATCTTCCAAGAAAGACAAGTTAAACTCTAAACTGGAGAGTGGGCTGGTGAGGTGGCTCAGTGGGTAAAGGTGCATCCTGTGAAGGTCTGAAACCTACCTACCCCTCCCAGATCCCATGGCGGGAGGAAGAAAACCAGCTCCCCAACGTCATTCTGTGATACCCACGTGTGTGCCAGAACACATGCACACATGCACACGTGTGTGCAGACATGGTAAGAAAATCAGGAATGCTTTCAAAAGGGGAAAATGAAAGAGGGTTCCATGTTGATCTGTAAGTCACACAGAGTTTAAATTCAAGTGCTCACCCACTTAGTCAATTCTAGGCCAGGTGTCTCTGTCCTGGTGGAAACACGGGCACAGGAGTGGGGGCTGGAGCTCAGAGCCTGCCTAGCAAAAAGCCCTGCCTTTGACACCTAGTGCTGCATAAAAGAACATGCCTGCCCGTAATCCTGGCACTCGAGGAGGTAGAGGCAGGAGGATCAGGAGTCCAAGGCTGTCCTAGGCTACAAAGGAACCTTGAAGCCAGTCTCTACAGGAGCCTGTGCCTCCAACAAACAAAATCCAGACTCTGAAATTGCAGGTAAGACATTCTTGGTCCTGAAGAAGGCATATTTTAGGTAAAAGAAGGGTTTTTATTTTTATATACAAAATACCTACAATATAAATGAACTATATGCATATAGTCATGCATGTATATTTATAAATTAACTATACATTATGCATGTACACGAATGTGATAGAAAAGAAAGAGGTCTTTATGATCTTCTGGGCAGAGTCCCTGCAGTGACGGCGCTGCTGCTCCCAACTGGCTGGCACTACTACTACCTAGGCATGTGTGGGCTGTGAGTGTGGGTGTGTCTGGCCCTGGGGCTCCCCAAGAGAGATGCCCTGTGTGGCTCTCTCTTCTCTGCAGGCAGCAAACACAGTGCCCCAGTTTTGAGCATCATCACACCTCCCAAATCAATACTCTTCACATTTGGTTCCCGAATGCACGTTTGCAGCTAATTCCTGGAAGAGTTCCTTTATTGACTAACGTGCAATCCAGGAGCACTGATGGAGCTGTCTGAGTGACAATTCCCAGACCCCGGCTGCAACTGCATCCCCTATACTGGGCCAGCAAAGGCACTGACCCTGAGAGGGGTGCTTATACACTCTACTGTGCTACCCTCTCTGCTAAGAGTCGAAGGGAAAATAATGGGTGGGTGGTGGCTTTCTCAAGGCAAAGGCAGCTGACAGGATACAGCACGGACGCTCCTGAAGAAAGGAAAACTGGCCTGGTGGACTGACAGTCTGTTTCAAGGCTATCTATCTGGAAAGGCATCCGGGGGAGTAAATGGTGCTTTGAGTGGGGGTGGGGTAGACACAACAACAGGCCCAGAAGATGGGGATACCACAACCAGACAGCACCTGGTGAGAGCAGGCAAGCTTCCCTCTGCCTCCCAAGGGAGGGTGGCGGCACTGGGAGATTCTATCGTAAGAGCTCTAACAGCTGGGCCAGGAGGGTAACCATGGAAAACAAGCCTGCTCTGCTAACACCGTAGGTGCCAGGGAGTCTGCCTGCCATTTCCAAGTTTTCACGAGGTGGATTGGCACAGAATTTCAGCTTTAACGGTGATTTGGTTGTTTCATTTGGGGGAGATGAACAGATAATGAAGAAGAGAAAGAGGAGGAGCAGTAGCAGCCTGGAAGAAAGTAAGAGCTTGGCTTCTAGGAGGGGAAGATAAGGACACCTGGGCAACCTCCATTTACCTTCGTGCTCAGTGGCATCCTGGGAAACTTGTCCCTCTGGAGAAAGTCCCCAGGGTGCTTTGTTCAAGAGCAAATTACTGCCAAACCCCAACCTGTGAGTTCACCTAATTATACCAATGCATTTCAGCCACAGCGGACTAGCCCGTGGCCACTTAGGATGACACTGGCCCATTCCCTTGGCAGAGTCTCTACATCCTCTGCATCCTCCTTCGTCCCAGGATGGTCCCAGGTCGCTGGTTCCCTGCCTTCTCCAGAAGCCACGCCCCCTCCACCATGGACAGAAGCAGCCTTGGAATCCCTATGAATGTAATTAACACCTTGGCATTCTAGAACAGGCACGGCCGCCATCGCCTTTCAAGTGCAGCCATTAGAGAAGCCGGAATCCAGATGTGTGGTGGTTGCATCATAACCACACACCCATTCTGTGCCAGAGGCAGCCCTGAGCTTCCAGCCTGCTTAAATATGTGGCAGTGCTAATTACCATGATAACTTGTGTTTATGTGGCGCCATCCTGCCCCAGCCACCTACATGAGCGTCAAGGCGGCATGCAATTAGACATGGAGTCTAACAAGCAACAGCTCAGGGCACAGAGCAGCTTTCAGGACGGGCTTAGAGCAAAGTTCAGGGCAGGCGGCCCTCCCTTCCTTGGGGAGCAGGCGGCCCTCCCCCTTCCTTGGGGAGCAGGCAACCCTTTCTTCCTCAGGGAGCAGGCAGCCCTTCCTTCCTTGGGGAGCAGGCAGCCCTTCCTTCCTTGGGGAGTAGGCAGCCCTTCCTTCCTTGGGGAGCAGGCTGTTTCAGTGAGTCAGAGGCCAGGGAAACTGGGATTCAAGCACCTCCCTTCCTCAAGTCTCCTGTAATGATGGACCACACTGCCAACAAGCATGTCTGAGCTTGAAGCTGGAAGAGCAAGGCATGCCCGATGAAAGAACCCTGAGGTTGTGGGGGATCTGGACAGCCCGGGTTGGGACCCTAGGGAGCCATGAGGAACAGGAAGGATGGAGCGCTCCATGGTGAAAGGTGATGAACTGCCGCCCCCTAACCCATGAACACAGGGAAGATGGGGTGCTGGAGAGCATGTGTGGTGATGGTGTCTGAATGCTGGGTGTCTGGAGGATGTGGTTCTCAGGGGTGGAGTTATCATCAATGGGAACCTATGTCAGGGCCACAGACGGGCAGCCCCACGCTCACGTGTGATGATGGCATCTGAACGCTAGGTGTCTGGAGGATGAGGCTCTCAGGGGTGGAGTGTTATCAATGGGGAACTTGTGTCAGGCCACAGATGAGCAGCCCCACGCTCTGTCCAGGCACATCTGGACAGTGCACATCTGTCCACGTCCCCTTCAGAGGGGCTGACAAAGGAGACAGTGGGCGAGAGGTCAGAGCAGAGGAAGGCGTGGACACCTAGATGGACTAGAATGAGCAGGGAAAGAGGCGGGGACAGAGTGGGTGTCGGTCAGCTTTCCACCACTATAACAAATGCCTGAGATAATCAGCTTACGGAGAGAAAGGGTTTATTTTGGGTCTTGATTTCAGGGTTTTCTGTCCATGGCTGACAGGTGGTGCTGCTCTTAGGGCTGGGATAAGGCAAGGGCAGGAAAAAATGGCACCATGGGCCACGGGTGGGTGAGACGGTTGGTACCACACAGTTGACGCCCACCTACTTAATGGTCACGCGTCAAGTGCTACATCAAGATCTAGAGAGGAAGATAACGTTCCCATGACAGCGTGAGCAAGAAAGCATGCAGAGACAGATCTGGGGGTAGGTGAGGTCCTCTACCACTTCCTCCCCAATCCTTTACCATGAAATCTGTGTTACAATAGTGATGGGAAGAGGGCTGGACATAGGGAGTTTGGGAAAGGGGGTTGCAAGCTCAAGGGGGCTTAGTCCACAAAAGCATGGTTAGGATTCCCACAAATTAGGTGGAAAGGCTGCCTCTGCGCCAGTGGGAGGACTCAACTCTGTCCCCATCAGAGGGAGGACTCAGTCTGTCCCCATCAGAGGGAGGACTCAGTCTGCCCCCATCGGAGGGAGAACTCAATTCTGTCCCCATCAGAGGGAAGAATCAGTCTGTCCCCATCAGAGGGAGGACTCAATTCTGTCCCCATCAGAGGGAGGACTCAATTCTGTCCCCATCAGAGGGAGGACTCAATTCTGTCCCCAGCAGAGGGAGGACTCAATTCTGTCCCCATCAGAGGGAGGACTCAATTCTGTCCCCAGCAGAGGGAGGACTCAATTCTGTCCCCATCGGAGGGAGGACTCAGTCTGCCCCCATCGGAGGGAGGACTCAATTCTGTCCCCATCAGAGGGAAGAATCAGTCTGTCCCCATCAGAGGGAGGACTCAATTCTTTCCCCATCAGAGGGAGGACTCAATTCTGTCCCCAGCAGAGGGAGGACTCAATTCTGTCCCCAGCAGAGGGAGGACTCAATTCTGTCCCCATCAGAGGGAGGACTCAATTCTGTCCCCAGCAGAGGGAGGACTCAATTCTGTCCCCAGCAGAGGGAGGACTCAATTCTGTCCCCATCAGAGGGAGGACTCAGATCTGTCTCCAGCAGAGGGAGGACTCAGATCTGTCCCCATCTGTGGGGGCCTGCTGAGTCATTTGTGGTTTTAGCAGTTGTAGCAGCCACTTAGGTTTGTGCTGTTATGCTTCGGGGAAACTCAAGACAACAACTCAAACAGTAATTTCTAAAAGGAAAACGTCCCAGCTATGCTTTATCTGGCTCAGTGGGAATCCCCGGGGCTTCTTGGGAACAGAATGAAAGAGAAGACATGCCCTACCCACGACTGACCCTGGCTCGGGATGTGGCCTGTTGTCATGAGTGAGCGCATGCTATCCATGCTGATGAACACATTGAGACCAGCTGTCACCAAACAAGTGTCTGGGGCACAAGGAGGTGAAAGGGGCCAGGCACCAGAGGCAGGGGGACAGGAAGAACCTAGGTACACTTGGACTTGGAATGTCAGTCAAAGTCTTACCTTGAGCTATTTCTTATTTTAGATAAGAAAAAAGTTCCAGCCCAAGCCTCTAAGAGGAGTCTAAAAATGGAATACCTCAACGGGAGACAACCTAGATAGAAAACTCATCCGTGCTCTTTCAAAGAAAGACACAAGCAGAGAACAAGGAGAGCCGTGTCACGGGGATTGTGCACCTGCCCCGGAGCAGGCTTTCCCACAGCCGAGGGCCTAGATGGTGAGAGCTGGGCAGGAAGAATGCACAGGCAGCTGACAAGTGCGGCGCTGGCCACATCCTCCATCTAAGCCTGGGCTCCTTCAGAAGGGCAAACGGGGCTTTCTGCCAAGCTTCCTGAGAGGAAAACACATCACGGAGTACACTTGAGTCAGGCACTGGGCGAGCATCCCTGAGAGACACCGCTGGCTCCATCACCCTTGTGCCCAGAGCTTCTCATCAACTCTGCCTGTGCCTTTTTTAGGTACACACTTAGGCCTGGTTGTGTGTGCACTGTGCGGGCACAGGGTTTTAGTCTTGTCATTCTTCACAGAACAATATGGTATAATAAGTACTTAAGCTGCTCTGAGTATCATAAACTAGAGATGATCACAGGGAGATGTGATGGGTTGTCCACCAACACCATGCCACTACCTGCAAGGGACCTGAGCACCCAAAGATTGTGACCTACCAGGGAGCATTGTTCCCCTGGCAGTAGACCTCCAGAGATACCAAAGGGAGTGCTGACTGTATTTATTTTACACATGTAAGAACAACAAGTTTAGGCTACTTGGATAAATTACAATCAACATTGTTTTGACAGGTCCCTTGTGTGAGGCAAAGGTGGAGTGCAAGAATAAAAGTCACCTTGTTCCTGTCACTGTCTAGAAGGAAATGAAATCCTACCTGTTTGAGAGACCAGGGGAGGGAGGGTGAGGGTTGGCACCAGAAGGTGGAAGCCATGTGCACCACACACATGCACACATGCATGTGCACACACGCATGCACGCACACACAAACATATACACACAGATATAGACATACACACATGCATAGGCACACACACATGCGAACAATCACACAGAGACACATATAAACACAGGCATGCGTGTACACACAGTTATGAGGTTCTGGGGTCCTGATTTCACTACCAGTTAAAGCCTCGCAATTTAATGTACCTTCACATAGTGCAGAGTGTTCTGGCCTCATTCACTGGTAAAGTTTTCAGCGCTGTTGCAGGAGAACCAGCCTTGGCCACAGACTATTGCCCACCTTGCTTCCTTCCCTCTGCATGGACCCTCAGGCCAGCCCTCTGGGCTTCCCATCCTAACTGGAGTCCTAGAATGTCAGGCAACTACGGATGTGGAGGCCCTTGAAGTCCCTTTCTGTGGGGACGGGCTGGCGTCCCTGGAACAGAGGGCCATGGAACACTTTTCTGTCGAGAGGGACGAGAGCTTACCAGGCTCTCTTCTCTCAAAGGCACAGAGCCTCCGTATGGAAGAAAGCAATTTCTTCACGAAGAAAGCTTTTATGTCACCTTCAAAATAGCACCTGTACTCCACACAGAGCCTGGGGGGACCTGCTTCAAAAGGCAGGAAGTAAATAAGGAGACGGAGAAGGGGCTGCAGCCACTTTTTTCTCACTAGGATCAGAGCACCTCAACATAAAGGAGCCGCACCTGGGATTCCAGCCTCCCGGCCCTGACTGTAACACAGGTGGTGGGCAGGGCCCATGGCAGACACCTCGGTTGATGTCCTGAGAAGGTAGGCGTCAACACAACACGCTGGGGCTTGAGAAAAGAATTCTAAGATGCTGCAAAGGAGGCCAGACTTAGTTTGCACATCTGGTGTACTTCTAATTGGCCTCCCCCAGGTGGATCTCGCTTCCACTAGTGGCTTTGCCACTAGCTCCTTCCAGTTATCCCTCACCCCCTTCCTTTAAAACTCCCGAGACCCAAATGTGATCCTGATAGAATAAAAACTGTTGGCGGCGAGGGGGGTGGGGGGTGGGGCGCGACAGACCCATTTGCCTGGACCAAATTACCAGGAAGCGTCCAGTCCCCCTGAAAGATTCCAGAGAAGGGACCAGTAGCTGCACAGGGGACAGTGTGCACACATATGCACATATGTTTATCCACACTTAATGGGAAAGAACTGGGAGAGCACGTGTGCATATTCACACATTCAATGCATGCTTCTGTAGGGAAGAGGTTTTACTTTTGGTGACAGACAGACTCAGGAAACTGGGGAGACAGGCAATGCCACTGACCTGCTGCTGTGTGCTTTGGACCTGGGCAGGCTGGCGGGGAGCCTGAAGGTCAGAGAGCCAACAGCATAGGTCTAGTCCAGCTGTGACTGTCTAAGAAGAAAGGCAGCTGGAACCCGCGTATGTCACCAGCTAGAGAGAATGAGGCTGCCTTCTGCCTCTACAGGCCCTTAGCAGATGGATGCTATCCAGTCTGCTGGGTCAATGGAAGCACCCTCAAACATACCAAGAAGTATCACACAAGGAATATGGATGAAGGGTGGCTAGAGCTAAACCTTAGTGGGCATGGCCAGAGTCCTCACAGGCCCTCGCAGGGACTTTAGTCAGTGACCGCTCTTGACTGGCCAACCCTGTCTGCTCTCCAGAGAGCCTCAAGCACACAGGGATTACGGGTCTACAAGGTAGCCTCTGCCAAACCTGATGCCCCATTCCCTGGTTTCAAATGGAGACATATTTTGAGTCCTAGTGTCTGTTACCCCTGGGATCTGAGTGTGGTCGCTCTCTGAGACATGGAGGTCACACCGTTGGTTGTCTTCCTCACTCTCCTGGTTGGCCCTGTTTCACCCACCTGTCCCTGGTTTCCCCCAAACCCTTCCTCAGTGTGTGTGCACCTGGCATCCACACTTGAAAGGACCATTCCTAGAGCTCCAACTACCGAGGTCCAGGAGCAGCAGGGCTCCTCCAACCTGGAGGAGCCATGACAAACTCTGTCCACGAACATCTTCTGGCTTTTGCGTTAGACTCCCTCTAGCAGAAGCAGAGATGAGACATCACGCTTCTGTACACAGCTAGAGAGAACACCACAGCTTTGCTTCTACTACACTTAAGAGGGCCACATCGCAAGATCCATCGGATCCTGTTGTTCAGCGTGTGGGCAGCACAGGGTGTTGTGATGTTTTTTGCAGTGACTTTTAGCATTTTCATACAGCTGCAGGGGCCAGAATCACAAAGAAATATGGCATCCACCTACACAGTGCATGGACATCAGAGCCGTTTAACTCAAGGAGAAAATGAACAAGGAAAATGTCACCAGAAACAGGAGCCTTATCAACCTTCATTCTGCCCTTTAACCCAGCTTCTCTGCTGCTTGGGTCACATTTGCATAATTAAATTGCTGGATCATATTTGCATAATTAAATTTCTGGGAGCACATGTTTTCATTTGGGTAGCAAAAAATATTTCTCCTTGCAGAAATTATTTGAAGTTTGATGGGGGTTTTAGTGCTCACTCTTCAAATTACATTTTCCGACTTTTTTTTTTCTCCCTCAATCTACTTGACCATAAAGTACTCGGATACTAGGATTCAATGTCAATATTAAGGCCAAACTAGTGCAATCACTGCCTTTAGGAGTGGGAGAGCCAGGCAGGAGTGCTAGGGTCAGCCTATGCATGTTCCCAGGGTCATTTTCTCCACATTCACTCATCCATTGATTCATTCACTCTGGAAGTACCTACCGAGCTGGGGAAGGGGTGGCCCAGGGGCAGAGTGCTGCGCTAGCACAAACAAATCCCTGGGCTCTGCTGCTAGCGGTGAATAGACAGGGATATATTTGATATATATTTGATATATATTTGATATATTGGCTACAAAGGGATTAATTAGACAGCAGGGTCTAATGTAATAGTTTCTAGCTGCACGTGGCATGGAAATTTCAGTGTAAGTTAATTAAAACTAAATAAGGCTGAACTCCCATGCCTCAGAAGCACTAGCTTCGTGTAGAGTACTCAGTAGCCACCATGGCCCAAGGCTACCGCAAGGGCAGCCAGAGAGAACTTGTCCATAGGCATAGACAGCTCCAGATGGTGCTGAGCTAGATGGCAAAACTGTGGAGCATTTGGTTCCAATCTCAAGACAAAATTCAAAGGCTGTTTTTTTCTACATGAAACTCAAGTCAACAACTCAAACAGTAATTTCTAAAAGGCAAACAGTCTGAAACAGTACATTGCAAAGTTATCCTGATTTGATATTTCTATACCAGGGAGGGCCAGCAGTAAAATGGGGCCCTGTTTTCTAAAACTGAACTCATGTGTCTGTAGTGAAAAGCCAGCCTGCCTCCATCTTAGGTAAAACCATCTTATAGCAAAGACAAACTAGGTTCATTCTTGTTTATGATTAAATGTTTCTCAAGGTTTGGGGTTTGTCTCACCTGTAACCCTAACTACAAATGGTTCTCTGTTCCAGGAAATGGCAACCATGCATTTGCTTCAAAAAGTTAATACCCATCTTGCAATCTCCTTTGCTTCAGAGGGTTGCTATGGCTACCCTGCTATGACTACCTGTTGTTATGATGAACTTGCTATGCTTATGTTCTGCTCCTGTAATCCCACCTATTTTGTCCTCCAAACCCCCATTTGGGAACCCCCCCACCTCTGAACTATAAAATCCTTGTCTTCCTCACATCCAGGGCTGCTCTCAAAAATCCCGATTTAGGGTGAGAGAGCCAGCTGACCAATACCAGGGCCACCTCAAAAATAAAGCTTGCTTTAATTAGACAGTCGTGGATTTGGTCTTTCTCCTCATAACTTTTCAGCATAGCAGTATAAGAAAACCTGTGTCTCTTGTCTCTAGAAAAGCATGCAGGTCACAGCGTAGAGCAGTTGCCAGCCTGAGTGGGAGCATCCCAAGAGCACGCCCTGGTGGTGTGTGTTGTGTGGTGAGCATGACTGTGTGTGTGTGCACGTGCCTGTGTGTGCATGTGTATGTGTGTGTGTGTGTGTGTAGTCAAGCCAAAGCTGCAGTGAAGTCATACAATGCAACATACATGAACACTACCAGGAACATTGATAATTCCCAAGGCACTAGATTTTTAATCCATTTTTGTCTCAGATAACTTTTACTGTCAGCAAAATTTTGTGGTCCACCCCCATATCCAGTGATGTGGACTGAGCCCCACATATGAAGCTGGGGTTAGGTCAACTAGGACTACAAGATACACATTCTCCTGATGAGACACAGTTGTGCCAACAGCTGGTCACTGTAGGTGTTGACAGGAGTCAGTGAGCAGCTTGGGGCTTGGGGGAGACACAGGAGGCAGATACAGTCAGGTATCTCCAGGACCCCACCCCACAGGTAGCAGGATGTCTCTGTCAATTCTGGAGTTTTGGAAGATGCTTACAATGCACTTCCTGTTGACTTAGGCAATATTATATCCTTCTGGAGTCTTTGATGGAGTTGGAGAAAGATAGTTATAATTATAGAAAGTAGATTAGATATAAAACTTTAGACTCACAAAGATAGGATAGATGATAGAGTATTTTCCTTAATTTTCCAAATGTAAATGGACTAAATATTCTAAATATAATTCTTGCTTGATAACTGTTTTGTTGTATGTAATATTGCTATGTTAAAGTTAAAACCTTCCTTTTTATTTGAACAGAAAAGGGGAAATGGGTGTGAAAAGTTCTTCTGTATATGTGTTGCTTTTATTAGTTAATGAATAAAGCTGCTTTGGCCTACGGGAGGGCAGAATAGACTACAGTGTGAATTTCAAGCAGATAGAGGAGGAAAGATGGTAGAGTCAGAGAGACGCCGTGTAGCTGCCAAAGGAGACAGGTGTCTGGGAAACTTATGAGTGAACCACAAGCCTTGCAGTAAAATACAAAATAATGTAAATGGGTTAATTTAAGATATAAGAGCTAGCTAGAAAAACACCTAAGCTGTTGACCAAGTAGTGTTGTAATTAATACAGTTTCTGTGTGATTATTTTGGGTCTCGGTGGCCAGGAAACAAATGAGCAGCCTCTGCCTACAATAAAGACATAGGTTTCAAGCAACAAGTCTACTCCACATGATTGCCTTCAATTAGTCTGTGTGGTGCTAGAAGATGGGCCACAGCTACAGTGGAAGTGCTATTGGAGAGAGGAGCCTAAAGCCCTGGAACATCAAGGTAGAGTCAGAGGATTTGAGGCTTCTCAAGATCAAGTTCTTGGCAAGTGCCGTTATGCTGATGCACAGAGTCAAGCTATTTACAATGAACACATCTTGTCCCTATGCCATACAACAGTCTTGAATGCTTGGGACAGTATTCAAGAACCAGAATAAGAACTGAATCATATACTAAGGTCATACAAGGCCCAAGAGACCACTTTAGTGACTTTTTACAAAGATTATCTAAAGCTGTACAAACAGGGGTAACAGATCCAGAAACTAGATGAGTACTTATTGAATTGTTGGCTTTTGAAAAAATGCCAGTTTTGAATGTAACGAGGTACTTGGTTCAAGACAGAGAAACCCTGTCTTGAAAAACAAACAAAAAAATTAAAAAATTAAAAATAAAAAAAATGCTTGGGCCTTTAAAGGTCAAATCAGCACTAGCACCAATGGATGAATGGATCCTGCACACAGCCAATGTTGAGTCATTTGACTATAATACTGAGGCTTGGATAGGAGAAGCAATTTCCAAAGGTATTAAGAGACATCGAAATACCAAATGTTTTAATTGTGGTAGTATAGGACATCTGAGAAGGGATTGCAGACAAGGCATTCCTAGAAATAATGTTTCCTCTGGAAATGACAAAAACAGAAGGTCTCAATCTTATGGATTATGTAGAAAATGCAGCAAAGGCTGACATTGGACCAATGAATGTAGATCAACAAGAGACAAACAAGGCAACACATGGCCATCAGGAAACTCCTTGTGGGGCCTCTCACAGGCCTTCAGGTCAAACGTGGTTCAGTCATTCCCAGTCACTATGCCCCCCAGGAAAACTAGAAAAATCCAGTGTCTGTTGTATAAAACCATACTGTTCTGGATGATAGAATAAACATGGAGGATGAATAAAAATTTCCAATAGAAATTAGAAAACATATATTTTGGCAAACTTCTGTAAATGATCAAAGACCAAAGCTGAGAGTACGAATAAATAACATTGTAATTGAAGGATTAGTGGACACTGGTGTGGATGTGACTATCATTACTCCAGAATCTTGGCATCCAAATTGGCCTCTTCAAGAGGCAGATGTTCAATTCCTAGGAATTGGAACCCTATCTCAAGAAAAAAAAAAGCACAAGATGGGTTAAATGCATAGGGCTACGAAGACAGAGAGGAAGGCTGAGGCCAAATGTGGCACATATAATCTATGGGGTCGTGATCTGTTACAGCAATGGAATACACAGATTAACATTCCTGCAATTATACAAGACAGTAATCTTTAAGCTTAACCATCATTTTAGTTTTTACAGGATCCCATAGAAATAACATCACCCCCATAACAGCTGGAAGTGATCCTAGAAAACAACGTCCCCTCTCCTAACAAAGTTTGTCCTCAGGGTTAGGGACATTATCAGGGGTTGGGGGTGGAAACAAAGTAGGCTCAGGGATCTCTCTTGAAAAATAAAAAGGGGGAATGGATGGGATGGGATGGGATGGGATAATAGGTAAATTAGTGTGAGCTTACTCACACTAATAATAATAGTAAGTAATAGTGAGATTACTTATGAGCTATTATTTATAGACAATTTATATTGGTATAGATTCTTGTATATTAATGAAGTCAAATTATATTTGTTATATTGAATATGTTCTTATTTCTGTTTACAATATTTGTGTACATATGCAAAGTTATTTTGTCATATTGTATGCATGCCTGCTTCTACCTCTGCTTAAGATATTTGTATATTAATGCAATTTTAGGATATATTTTTCATATTGCACTATGAATTCCTACCTCTGATCAAGACATATATTTTTTACATTTTAAGGTCATTGTCCTCATTTGCTGCACATTTGTTTAAAGATTGTTTAATTTTTTAATATGAAGCCTTGGTCTTTAAGCTATATAGTATTAAGAATTACAGGTCAATAGTCATCCATGTTTGTCATACTTACAGCTAGACTAATCAGGTTTTTTAGATGCACAGAGATTGTATTACGCATAGATAGTTAATGTTCAGACACTTCTAAGAACTGTAGAATATGACTTTTAAGAAACTTAGTATTCTGTTGCCTTGAGACACAATTGTTCCTGGCAACACCAACCTATATCTGAGAGAATGTTGAACACTGAAGACACTCCATGTGAAGTTTGTTTTCTTCTTGGCAAAACTGGCTTTTGGGCAAAGAACTGCCCCTGCCCTGACTACTGACAAAATGCATGGTGACCAGACTGGACAAGCAGAATACAAGAAAAAAGACTGACAAACCTTACCAAGTCAGGGTAAGATGGTTTTGAAAATTTTCCTGCCTCTGAAAATGGTCTGTCAGTTACTCTAGGCCTTAGCCAAAGTTGGTTTGCCCCAATGTTGCAAATGAGACTTTGGGTGATTGTCCAGGAGGCTGATTTTCTATGTCATTTATTGCACATTTTGAAAGTTGCTTGACTACACTTCCCGTTTACTCAAGTAATATTATTTCTCTTTTCAGGTCTTTAATGAGGCTGAAGACTAGATAGTCATAGTTACTTTCCTCTCACAACTTATCCAAACCATTTTTAATATAAGACTTAGATACCTTAGTATAGGCTAACTATTGAAATATTTAGCATAAGTTTCTTATTTCATGTTGTTCATGCTGGTTATAATTCCAATTTTTATATATGCTTTTGCCTCTTCTTTTCTCTGGACAATACTTGATATTTGTTCTTATTGTGTATAATTCTGTATTAGGCTTAGAACTCTCTTATTTAGACAAAAGGGGAGGTGCTGTGGGAACTTCTTCAGCCAATAGCCTTTAAGGTACCAGCCCACTTTGGGCGTGGTCTCCTGTACTATAAGTACAGACAAAAAGTGTACATGGGCCTCTTGGCTACTGGATTCGGTTCCAGTTCTCAGAGCACACAGAGGACTGTGGATCACTCCTCTCTCTGTGAGTTTATCCCCAGATAAATAAACCTTTGTTATACCCCATCCCAGCCTATTTTGGAATTCTTTTGTGTGCCAACACTTTGGCCTCTACATTTCTGCTGTGGCACACACAGGACTCCCTGCTCTGACACACAAAATAAATAAAAATACAATAATTTTTAAAAAGCCTGGCTATGGTAGCACATGCTTATACTCTGTGCACTGGGGAGTTGGGGACAGGTGAACCCAGCAAGCTTGCAGGATACCCAGCCTAGCCAGCATAGCCAGTGAGGGCCTCTGTCCCTGGGGAATGTCACCTGAGATTGTCTTCTGGTGCGCGCACACACACACACACACACACACACACTCCATTTCAGATCTTTTTTCTCATGTTGTCTAAGACATGAAGTCTGAAGCACCCATAAAGTGATTTCATAATTCAGAACAGTTTCCTGGGTCAAGATAATTATAGGTAATTTTGTCCATATTAAAAGTGAAGGCAGTGTAAAATTTCAACATGTATTAAGTGATGCCATTTTAGGGCTTGTATTATAAAAATTCATCCTAATAGGGCTGTGACAGGAGGTGGGCAAAGTTAAGTGATCTTCTTTGATGAGTGAGTTTCCCTCTCTCCCTCCTCCAGCATCTGCCGTGAGGAAGCGGGGGAAGAGTGAACTGAGGAGCTCAGGAAGAGTGAACTGGGGAGCTCAGGAAGAGTGAACTGGGGAGCTCAGGAAGAGGGGAGTGAACTGAGGAGCTCAGGAAGAGTAAACTGAGGAGCTCAGGAAGAGGGGAGTGAACTGAGGAGTTCAGGAAGAGGGGTGTGACCTGAGGAGCTCAGGAAGAGGGGTGTGAACTGAGGAGCTCAGGAAGAGTGAACTGAGGAGCTCAGGAAGAGGGGAGTGAACTGAGGAGCTCAGGAAGAGGGGGGTGAACTGAGGAGTTCAGGAAGAGTGAACTGAAGAGCTCAGGAAGAGGGGAGTGAACTGAGGAGCTCAGGAAGAGGGGTGTGAACCGAGGAGCTCAGGAAGAGGGGGTGTGAACTGAGGAGCTCAGGAAGAGGGGGTGTGAACTGAGGAGCTCAGGAAGGGGTGTGAACTGAGGAGCTCAGGAAGGGGGTGTGAACTGAGGAGCTCAGGAAGAGTGAATTGAGGAGTTCAGGGAGAGGGGAGTGAACTGAGGAGCTCAGGAAGAGGGGAGTGAACTGAGGAGCTCAGGAAGAGTGAACTGAAGAGCTCAGGAAGAGGGGTTTGAACTGAGGAGCTCAGGAAGGGGGTGTGAACTGAAGAGCTCAGGAAGAGGGGAGTGAACTGAGGAACTCAGGAAGAGTGAACTGAGTAGTTCAGGGAGAGGGGAGTGAACTGAGGAGCTCAGGAAGAGTGAACTGAGGAGCTCAGGAAGAGGGGAGTGAACTGAGGAGTTCAGGAAGAAGGGTGTGACCTGAGGAGCTCAGGAAGAGGGGTGTGAACTGAGGAGCTCAGGAAGAGTGAACTGAGGAGTTTAGGAAGAGGGGAGTGAACTGAGGAGCTCAGAAAGAGTGAACTGAGGAGTTCAGGAAAGGGGAATGAACTGAGGAGCTCAGGAAGAGGGGGGTGAACTGAGGAGTTCAGGAAGAGTGAACTGAGGAGTTCAGGAAGAGTAAACTGAGGAGTTCAGGAAGAGGGATGTGAACCGAGGAGCTCAGGAAGAGGGGGTGTGAACTGAGAACCTCAGGAAGAGGGGTGTGAACCGAGGAGCTCAGGAAGGGGGGTGTGAACTGAGAACCTCAGGAAGAGGGGTGTGAACCGAGGAGCTCAGGAAGGGGGGTGTGAACTGAAGAGCTCAGGAAGAGGGGAGTGAACTGAGAAACTCAGGAAGAGTGAACTGAGTAGTTCAGGGAGAGGGGAGTGAACTGAGGAGCTCAGGAAGAGTGAACCGAGGAGCTCAGGAAGAGGGTGTGTGAACTGAGAACCTCAGGAAGAGGGGTGTGAACCGAGGAGCTCAGGAAGAGGGGGTGTGAACTGAGGAGCTCAGGAAGAGTGAACTGAGGAGTTCGGGGAGAGGGGAGTGAACTGAGGAGCTCAGGAAGAGTGAACTGAGTAGTTCAGGAAGAGGGGAGTGAGGAGCTCAGGAAGAGTGAACTGAAGAGCTCAGGAAGAGGGGTTTGAACTGAGGAGCTCAGGAAGAGGGGTATGAACTGAGGAGCTCAGGAAGAGTGAATAGACAAGCTCTCAGAATAACGCTTCTCTGTGCTGGGGGAGAAGCAAATGCTTCCA
Organism: Chionomys nivalis; assembly: GCF_950005125.1. NCBI lineage: Eukaryota > Metazoa > Chordata > Mammalia > Rodentia > Cricetidae > Chionomys > Chionomys nivalis. The sequence goes on from NC_080089.1 coordinate 117,004,442, forward strand.
GTGGGAATAGGCACAGTGAATGCCACTTCACACTCAGGGAAGAGCGTGTGGGAGGGGGCTGCGGATGCCTCCACCTGAGCCTCCATCAGTCTGAGGATGTCTTGCTTTCTCCAGTCTCTGCTGGCAGAGGAGTCTCTAAGAATGACAACCATTGGTATTAGCAAGGAAGGATAGTGAGCTCACTGTCACTTATATATCTGAGCTCTGTTGCCATGGGGGCTTCTCCTGCACCCAGGATAACTATCTACTCTCCACCAGGTTCCACAGAGATGACCGATGGGGATGGACCCGGGAACAAGGAGTCTTGGCTGCACTGCCTGTCTTCTCTTTGGTTTTACACAATTTATTTGAAAGGGGAAAAAAATGGACTCACTTCAGCACCACTATGTCTTTCCTGTTGGTTTGTTTCTGATTTGGAGACAGGGCCTTACTAGGTAGCACAGACCTGGCCTGGATTGCACTGTGTGGCCAGGCCAACCCTGAATTCTCAGGATCATCATGCCCCTGCCTCCATAGTTAGAACAATAATAATGGATCATCATGCCTCTGCCTCCACAGTTAGAATAACCATGGACCGTCATGCCCCTGCCTCCACAGTGTTAGAATGATAAGCGTGGATCGTCATGCCCCTGCCTCCACAGTTAGAATAATCATAGACCATCGTGCCCCTGCCTCCACAGTTAGATTAAGCATGGATCATCATGCCCCTGCCTCCACAGTTAGAATAAGCATGGACCGTCATGCCCCTGCCTCCACAGTGTTAGAATGATAAGCATGGATCGTCATGCCTTGCTCTGTACTTTGAGGCATTCAAACAGGATTGCACACAGTTGGGCTGGTTTGGGGAGTCTTTGTTCAGTACCACCTTGGGAACCAGCCTGGGTGGGCCAGGTCTGTGGGAGCACTCATGACAGCAATGTCCTGTTCCCAGGGGAGCCTCTGAGTGCTCATCTATGGCTGGGGCAGAAAAGTGTCCCTACACCCAGCACAGGCTTGGGCTTGGGGCGACACAAGTTTGCCAGCCCACACTGGATTAGGGTTGTCATGCCATCAGCCTAGAACCCTCTGCTGTCCCTGAGGCCCACCCCAAGGCCCAGGAGCTGTCCCAAGTGCCCTCATTGGTTTGTATGTCATAGCAAACTTTAATAATTCAGTATAAATCTCTCTGTGTGGGGTTATGAACACCTTGTGGGTCAGGGCATTTCCTTCCCCTCCTTTATTCTTTGCTCAGCACCTCCAGGCTCGCGGTTCTCACTTCCTGCTTCGCACCTCCTCTCTTACGGTTGTCTTCCCTCTTCCTACCACAGGTTGCTCTCGATAACCGCCACACTCTAACTAGATGCTAGGAGAGCATGAACAGGGCAGTTCAGGAATGTGGTCGCTGTAAGCATGAGGCACCAGCGCGGCCACATACTCCAGGGTACACACTGGGCCCCTCCAGAACCTGGGGAGGCCAGAGGGCGAGGAAGACAGAGGCAGAGCAGGAATAGACGCTGTTCCAGGGGAGCTAAGGCACAGCCCAAGAGAGGACCTGTTAGAGGCCGGAACCGTGGCAGGCAGAACCAAGGAGGGAGGCGACCCTGGAGCACAGGCCAGGAATGACTTCATCCGAGGGCGGAGGAGACAGATGAGCTTCTTTTGTGGAGGTGTAAGGTGAGCTCTGGCTGGCTCCCGGGACCATGTTCCCTTCTCACTTTTCCTACAACTGCTCACAGCTGGATACCAGCTGGGACACCAGGGTTGGACTTTAGGGTCATTCATTCATCCACAGCTGTCTTTTCGCTTCTCTCGCGGGATTTATTCTCTAATAATATCAGCCATATCTGGTAGGAGCTTAAAGTTTTTGTTCAATTAGGGGAGCAAATGCAGGTTCTGCCGTCCCACCAGGGCCCAAGCTGGGCTGCAGTATGATGTGGGAGCCAGAGACTGGGGAGTGGGGCAAGGCCAGCATGGGGTGAGGAATCCTGCCCCTTTGGGGATTTATTTGCTACTCACAGACTTCTGGACTGTGTTACTTTTGCCATGAACTACTGTTATAATAACTACACAGGAGGGAAGGTTCTTTTTGTGTGTGCTGCTAAAAGCAAATATGAAATAAAATAATTGATAAAAGATGATGGTGAACAGATGTTAGGTTCTTGGTTTTGTTTAAAAATAGAGAAAGAGAGAACAAAAATTAAACAAAAACTTAAAATTCACTTGTGGAATCACTTCCCACGAATTCTAGGGATGCTACACCTTGTGTGAGGAGGGGCAGGGCTCTCTCTGGGATCCAAGGGCCGCAGGCACAGGGACTTCTTTTGAGGAGTCTCAAACTTTTCTAATGATTTAAAAACAACACGAGTTACTACCCAGGATTCATCTTCAGAGGCCAATTACAGAACGTGGTAACCGGAATCCCCCACTTTAGACAGTGGAAAGGAGTTTTAGAGAGCGAGAGAGAAACGATTCACAAGATTTATACCTTTTCCTAAATAGACCAGGCACCAAAGAAAAGCAACATAATCACGGCCCCAGCTGAGTTCAAAGGCTTCAAAGTTTACCCGGTAATCAACTCAGTCTCGGCTGTGCCTGGGTAAACGAGACCACACATGCACACTCTGCTTTAGTATGCAAATGCCTTCTCATTTTTGGAAAAACTATAAAATAAGGAATTCCTGTTTTGAATGCTCCCATTTTAGAGCCCCCGTGGAACCACGCAGCCCACACCCAGGCAAACACGTAAATTCCCTTTGTCCTCCAGCTTTCAACACTTGAGCAGCATCAAGCCCTCCTAGGGCAGGCTCTGCTTGACCATGCCCACCTCATTCCTTGCTCCCATTCTACAGCCACACTTTGTCCTAAGACCCCTCCCTGTCACGTGTGCTTGTCATTCTGCCTCGGTGCGGCAGCGAACAGTCCCAGGATCCAGGTCCTCCACCGTTGCACAGATCATCTCAGCACGACTTCTCATTATCTGCAGAGTCAAGGGTCAGCTGTCACCTTGCACTGAGCCATCACCTTGGGGCCCTGGAGGGCAGGAACTCCCAGGGAACCCTTGCTGCACTGCCCTCTGTAAGAGAGACATCGAGGACCCAGCAACTAAAGTCCTTCTGCCACCAAAGCCCGTGTCATTCTCTTCATAACGCCGGGAGCTTTGTGGGTGAGGGAACACAGACGAGGCTTCACTCAGGCGGAGGCAGATGCTAAGACTTCCTTGAGCAGCCGGGTGGAGGTGTCCCAGCACTCAGAAGGCAGAGGCAGGTGGATCTCTGTGAGTTCAATGACAGCCTGCTCTACAGAGCGAGTTCTACAACAGTCAGAGCTACACAGAGAAACCCTGTCTCAAAAATTAAAACAAAAAGCCAAAACAACAACAAAAGACTCCTTTGAGCATTGCTAGCTTCCTGCAACCCAGAGCCCCTACATTTGAGTCTGTGCATCTATTGGATTCAGCACCATTTGAACCAGGGAGGAATTGAGAAGCAGGATCTAGCTAAACCTCATAGAGAGTCTGAATCCCCAGGTCTCAGTTTCCAGGAGATGCAGAAAGCTTAGAGACTCCAGGGGCGGGCCAAGACTCTGTGCTTGCACAGAACCAGGTCTCTCTCCAAGATGTCCAAGAAACCAAAGTACATCATGGAACCAAGGGGCATAGTCCAGACCAACGGATGACAGGAATGGTGGGCCCTTCTGTTCCTGAGCAAATCTGGAAGACCACAACACCACACAGGTCACACTAAATGTCACTGGAAATCCAGTCATTCTCCCACTCAAACCCAATACAACTCCCACAGGTCAGTTCCACACTCGGTACTGGCCCAGGGACAGGCACAGGAACCTGCTGGATGGCGTATGTCCCCTAACTCTGCTCTGGGACATTCCTAAAGAGACAGGACTATCTAGGTCCCAGGCCCTTTTAGTTGGGACAACCTGAATTCATATTCCCATCAGCCTGTACTTGGCAACATGGAATGTGCCAGTTTGTCACCACCTGCCCTTCATGGCCCTGGGGAGAGCAGCCAGAGGCACCAGTTTCGACTCCATAGCACCAAGTCAGCCCATGGCAGCCTGTGGGCACCTCTGCCTCTTGTGAACTGGGCTCAAAGAGAGCAGAGTCAGCTGAAGAGATGCCAAGACAGTCATTCCCACCCACAGGCAGTTTAGCAGGTACGCACAGGACCCCGATTTCCCCTTGGAGTTCAGGGAACACCTATAAAACACACAGGCTTCTCTCTGGAGGAGTGTCTCTATGGAATTCAGGGCCCAAGGCACCGCATTCCAACTTTGAATGAAATGGCATATTTTTTTTATGTCTTTCTTTTTCCTATCAGACCTTCCTATGTATTTCTTTTCCCCACGGCACCACTCCCAGGGCCACACAACCTTTCTGAAAAATCAGATGTAGCTCAGTCTGTCCATCTTGCCATTACTGATATGGAGATAAATTCTCCACGCCATATCATGGGTGTATCACACTCGTGGTAAATATTTCATCATTTAACACTGCACTAGAATAATTGAGGTCTATTAAAGCCATTTCTTCACAAACTAACACTAATGTCCATATTTTATGCAAACTCATTATTCACCAAGTTTAGCACCCTCGTACTCAACACAGACCTGATGAGAAAGGAGGCTGAAGGGAGCCCCTCCTGGAACCCCAGCTCCTCTGTCCTTCTCTGTCACCAAGAGCAGCGCAGTCCATGCCTGCTGTTTCTGAGTTTGTTTCTCTCACTTTCTGAGTCACAAACCCTTCTAAAAATGAGATAAAAGGGACTGGAAAGGGCACAGGAGAGGACCCTGCCCGTGGCTGTCCCTATTCTCTAACTTGCTCCTTGGTGACCACCTGGTCTCAGGACTACTGAGTGCCCTCCTCCCAGAATGGTACTGACCCTCACTCCTACACTCCCTGCGAAGGGTGCAGCTCCCCGTCTCCATCCCCAGGGCCCCAGTGACCAGCACTGGCCATAGTATTTACTGTTCACATAGAGAAAGCCTCAAACTCCTTGTCAAGTTTGGGACGTCTGACAGACATTGTAGCCGCGCAGTTGCTAGAAGTCTCTCCAAGTTTGGGAGACTCCCCAGGCTCCCACTTCCATGCCTCCCGAGCAGTTATACCACGGCAGCATGGTGCCGTAAGACCACACCTAGAGAGAGACACACAGTCCTGGAGACAAAGTGGTCTCCTCCTGTGTCCTCTTTCTGGATACATTCTTAATAGAGATTTTAAGGCAGAAGTCTTCAGGGCAGTCTCTACACTCGCTTTCCTTCCCTAAGAGAGCTGTTCCGAAGGTCTCAAACCCAATCACATAACCAGACATGTGTTTTATGCAAATGAGAAGGGGCAGCAGCATCTCCCAGGACATCATGGGATCTAATCACCTCAGAACGACGACTCTGAGAACAGCTGCCGCCCGAATCCAGAACAGCCAGCCACGGGCCACAGGACGGCGCCTCGCCATCCATCAGACTGCGTATAAATTTATAATGATTCCATATGAGAACATTACATTTTAATAGTTTCAAGGAATAACAGGACAGACTGTGTAAATGTTTAACTAGCGTTGTTCTATAGTCTGCACGTTGTTTATCTCGTTACTGGGTGTGTGGAAATGAAAAAGTCTAAAAATGTCATCAAAATCGGAACAGAAAACTGGCGAGCAAATGCCCTACGCAAGCCCATTTTCTAGCCCTAAGGCGATCCGGCAGCTTCTACAGATAAACACCTGGATCTCATTTAACTTCCGGTACTTTTCTCTCCCTTACTTGTAATTTAAATTGCTTATCATTTTGACCTTGGTAAGATGAAAAAATGCATGCTTTAAAATTCAGTGTGCTTCCATATTTAAGGCCACCCCGGGGACAAACTTGTCCCCTTGGGCTCCATGCCTAACTGCTGGTGATGTTACAAGATTTCCTATAAGGACGGGGATCATCTAAGACCCATCAGGTCTCATTAGGAGGAGGCTGAGGCGTGGCAATCATTGGAATGTTTCAGACACGCAAATGAGGCCTGCAGCCTCCTGCGAGGAATACGATTGACTTGCTATTGTCACGGGTGTCATCTACTGCCTAGCTCTTTCTGCACAACCTCTCCGGACCCCCAATTTTCAGTGACCATGGTGTTTCTTTTTAGATATTTGCTCACAGAGGTCCTGAACTACAGCATGCAAAATTACAGGCTTACTGTTTATTAATGTTAGAATAGACAGACATGAACCCTATGCCATTTAAACGGAAGCAAAAGGTATCTGGGGGGCAATGTAAATAATGAGAGTCCTGTGGGGGGAGTGTGAATAGTGAGAATCCTGTGTAGGGGCAGTGTGAATAGTGAGAATCCTGTGTAGGTGCAGTGTGAATAGTGAGAATCCTGTGTGGGGCAGTGTGAATAGTGAGAATCCTGTGTGGGGCAGTGTGAATAGTGAGAATCCTGTGTGGGGCAGTGTGAATAGTGAGAATCCTGTGTAGGTGCAGTGTGAATAGTGAGAATCCTGTGTAGGGGCAGTGTGAATAGTGAGAATCCTGTGTAGGTGCAGTGTGAATAGTGAGAATCCTGTGTAGGGGCAGTGTGAATAGTGAGAATCCTGTGTAGGTGCAGTGTGAATAGTGAGAATCCTGTGTAGGGGCAGTGTGAATAGTGAGAATCCTGTGTGGGGCAGTGTGAATAGTGAGAATCCTGTGTGGGGCAGTGTGAATAGTGAGAATCCTGTGTGGGGCAGTGTGAATAGTGAGGATCCTGTGTAAAGCAGTGTGAATAGTGAGGATCCTGTGTGAATAATGAGAGTCCTGTGTAAAACAGTGTGAACAGTGAGAGTGCTGTGTGGGGCAGTGTGAATAGTGAGAGTCCTGTTTTGTTTTCAACTGTATACAGGGAAACTTTTCACTTTCCAGTCATGTCTGTGATGCTCGACCCAAGTACCTCAAAGGTCACATGCTGGCTATTTGGTCAGCAAACGAACATCAAGATTCAACTTTGCTAAGATAACAAATGTTCCTCAGGTCCAGGTGGGCCATACACTGACAGGACTGAGAGGAAACGGAAGGTGAAATAGGCAAAACTCATCAGACCAGGAGTCCTGGGAGCCCAGAGGTAAAGGAAAAGGTAGAGATGACACCCCTCCTGACACACAGCGAGGTGAACCCTGAGGATTGGGATGGTGTCGGGGGCAGAGGGGACAACAACAGTTGGGAGAGTGACAGTGACCAGTAAGACTCTGAGTACACATGGTAAACACAGTTAGGCTCCTTCCATGTGCCAGGTGTGGTGACCCCGTGCCCACCCAACCATGTCACTTTTGTGCTGGTTAGTTTTGTGTCCTGACATAGCTGGAGTCATTAGGGAGGGGGGATATCAATTATGAAAATGGCGCAGAGACCAGTTCGGGTGGAGGGCGCGGACCTACCGAGCACAGGAACCATGATCTCCAAGTGTCCCAAGTGTGACAAGACCGTGTACTTCGCGGAGAAGGTGAGCTCCCTGGGCAAGGACTGGCATAAGTTCTGTCTCAAATGCGAGCACTGCAGCAAGACACTGACCCCTGGGGGCCACGCTGAGCATGATGGGAAGCCCTTCTGCCACAAACCCTGCTATGCCACAGTTTGGACCCAAAGGCATGAATATAGGGGGTGCTGGTTCCTACATCTATGAGGAGCCTCTGACTGATGGCCCTCAGGTCACTGGCCCCATTGAGGTCCCTGTGGTGCAAACAGAAGAGAGGAAGACCAGTGGACTCCCCCAAAGGTCCCACCAAAGCCTCTAGTGTCGTTACATTCACTGGGGAACCCAACATGTGTGTACTTTGCTGAGAAGGTGACCTCTCTGGGCAAGGATTGGCTCCGGCCCTGCTTGCGCTGTGACCGCTGCTCCAAGACACTGACCCCCGGGGGCCATGCTGAGCATGACGGCCAGCCCGACAGCTATAGCCTTGCTATGGAATTCTCTTTGGACCCAGGACCCAAGGGATGAATACCAGTGCTGTGGGCAGCTATGTCTATGACAAGGACCCTGAAGGCACAGTTCAGCCTTAGATCTGCAGATGCTGTCCTCGGGGTCCCTTACTTGACCCTGAGGGAAAGTGACCTGCTCCCTAGTGCTGCCTCAGTGTGTCTTGCCTGCAAACCCCAGGGGCTAAGTGGTGGAGGAGGAAGCCTCCTGGATCGTCTCCAGAATAGCCCAGAATTTCAGCCCTATTTCTTTGTGTGTTACCTCAGCATGCCCTATGCTCCCCACTGTCCCCTTTGTGTCTGAGCGCCTCCATAGTCCATGTGTCCTGTGCCCAGCAGTCTCTCTGTCTGTGTCACCATGTCCCTGATAGCTCTCTGAGGTGGCTATCCTATGCTATCCCTGTTGCCCACACCTGCTCACCAGTATTATTTATGCTCTGCTTGCTGGTGATGGCATGAGCTCACAGCGTTCCCAGGGTGGCAGCACCCTGCAAGGAGCCCGCTGCTGGTTCCCACACTATTCCCTACCTACCCTCACGTGGTTCACGGCTACGGAGAGCTTTGCTTTGGTCATGGTGTTTACCATGGTAATAGAAACCCTAACCACGACAGTGACCCAGTGTCTCAGCAGCTTGGAGAGTGTGAGGGCATTGGGGTGAGCCTCTAACGTCTTTGGAACCTGTGGGCAGAGATCTGTACATACTGGCAGAGCTGAGACTCAGGCCTGGTGCTAGAGCAAGTGTAGACCTCTGTCATGAGGATCCCAGGAGCAAGCATGGTATCGCAGGACTGTGCCAAGTGTGAGAACATCTCCTAGGTCATAGGCATGACACACCTCTGGGGTGTCAGCACTGAGCTGGGCCAGCACAAAGGGGTGGGAATTATAAGACACTTCAGTTTATAGGAAGGCTGCTTCCTTGCTCATCCCACCCAACACCCAGTACAGAGCCCAGCGCACAGTAGGACTCACACCCGGTGCTGGCATTGTGACTGGAAATGGCTCTGGGAAGGTCTGCTGCCCACCAAGCCAACACCAACCTTCCAGGGACGAATGATGAAACACCTGGCAATTAGCACCTGCCAGGTTCCAGGTGGCACTCTGGGTGGCGCTCCAGATATGCCACCTGGCTCACGGTTTGAAGGTACCGTCCATCCTTGGGGGCGCATGGCAGGGGCATGGGGCAGCTGGCTACATGGCATCAGCAGTCAGGAAGCAGAGATGAACTCTGGTACTGAGCTTGCAGTTCCCGTTGTTCTTGGGCTGCCCCCTCCCCCCCATGGCATGGCTACCTGCACTCAGGCCCAGTCTTCCCTCCAGTTAAGCTCTCTGGAAATGCTGTCACAGGCATATCCAGAGGACATCGCCAAGCCAGTTCTAGGTCCTGCAAAGTTGAGGACGAGGTTTGACTCTCACATGCTATCCACAGAGAGACCTGTCAGAGGCCTGGCTCACTTTACAGGCTGAGGGACACTCAGTAGTGTGGCTGTGCATCCTGTCATCCCCAAATGCCGCGGCACCCCTTCACAACCTTTGGCCACACCGAGGGAGGTGGGCTCTGAAGACAGCATAGGGCTGGAGTCCAGCCAGCGGGGAGGAGAGGCAGGTGTAACCTAACAAGGAGGGTCATTGTTCTAAGCAGTCAGCATGCCCTGTACAAGTCTAAGTGCTAGATGGACAAAGAAGCGACACACAGACAGATTTCTTATCTTCACAGGGACTACAGCCTTGGGAGAAAAAGCAAATACACCAAGTGCTACCAAACAGTAAGGGCAATTGAGGTGGAAACACAGAGCCGGTGCGGGGGCACGGAGGCAGGGCACGAGGACTCTGTCTTACAGGCTGCTCTGCAGGGAACTCCTAAAGAAATTAAAGACAGGCAATACGTGGGGTGTGACCCAGAATCCTCCATAAACGTGGCACGGCATACACGGATGCCCTAAGCACACACTTATGGAGACGGATGAGCAAAGGGAACAGCCACAGAGGTGAGCCAAATAGATGGTGGCCAACTGCAAGGCCTTGTGGGACAGGGCACGCTGGGATTCTCCCCTTAGATCAGAGTTGATGGAAGATTTGAGCAGTGTAATCTTTTTTTTTTTTTTTTTTTTTTTTTTTTGGATTTTCGAGACAGGGTTTCTCAGTAGCTTTTGGTTCCTGTCCTGGAACTAGCTCTTGTAGACCAGGCTGGTCTTGAACTCACAGAGATCCGCCTGCCTCTGCCTCCCCTCCCGAGTGCTGGGACTAAAAGGCGTGCGCCACCACCGCCCAGCTTGAGCAGCGTAATCTTACATAGGACTTAAAGGGTCCTCTCCAAGAAAAGACAGCAGGGAAGGGAGGCAGGAGCAAATGGAAGAAGACAGGAGACTCCTCTGTGGCTGTGTGACGGGAATCCCATGAGAAGTGATATCAGGAAGCTAACAGAAGGGGCCGGAAAAATCCGATTCTCAGTATGTTGAAAGAGGGGCTCTTGTCATTTCTGGGTGAGCAGGTGTGTGAAGAAGAGTTAAGGAGGACCCTGCCTGCTCACACCCTTCACCCAAGGTGGGCATGCCCTCCTACAGCACCATCCTGACTGACTTAGGAACCCTGAGGTCATCATGAGGTGTGGAAGCATGGTGGGGGGGAGGGAGCCAGGAGGCTGGGTGACCAGTCAGCAGGTAGACCAGCACCCATGACTCTCTCAGACTGCAGGGCCACAGTCACAACAGCCCAAGGAAACAAAAATCAGCCCCAGTGTGAAGGTGACTTAGAAGCAGGCAGTGACTGTGGCCCCAGAGAGGTGGGGAAGGAGGTCCCCGCATGTAGCTTCAAGCTCAGCAGGCAGACATAGCAGAGGAGACACAGGAGGGGCAGGGCCCAGCCACTGTGAGACAGATGCAGAGAGGACAGTCTGAGAGAAGAGAACAGGACGCTTGGACACACTGTAAAGATTAGAAAACTGTAAACTCACATTTGACCAAGAGCAAGCCTACGCGGTAAGACAAAGCTTCAGAAAGGATAGAGATGCAGGACCTTACTCGAAGGGCCAATTCCTCACGCCATTGCCAGAGGGGCTCTCAGAGATGAACGCTTCCTTTTCTGAGTGAGTTTAGGCCTGTCATGAGCTATTCTCTGGGGAAGCAGGCAATGGGACCCAGATTAAACTGCAGAAAGGCCCAAAGCTACATGCTAAAATACACTATCCCTGGGAGATATTTCTTAGGCACAATATAACTGTGAGAGAAGTTTTGTATCTTCACACAATTAATGAGAGCATATATTTAAAGACATTTTGTTGGGTAACAGATTATATATTTATTATTTTAATCTAGCCAGAACTGTTTTCTTTTTTCTTTTCTTTCTTTTTTTTTTTTTTTTTTGAGACAGGGTCTTATGTAGCCAAGGCTAGCCTTGAAGTCACAAGTCACTATGTAGGGAGGGATAACCTGGCTCCACCTCCTGAGAGCTGGGGTTACAGGCATGTGTTGGCACAATGGTTCGCCGGGATACTGTTTAAAGCAGCATTTTATTTGGCAGTGGGCTTGCCATTGTTAATTATCTCTCGCTCTTCTGAGTGTGAAATATTCATAGATGGTCAAGTCCCTTCCTCATCATGACATAATGGGTTTGCATTAATACAGGCTCCTGCCATGAAATATTGATGAGGACAGACTCTTTCGAGGTTTTCAGGAAAGCGGCTATTTTTTTTGTATTTACATCAATATGATATCAGGGCTTCAGGCTGCTTGAGAAGAACAGCAACTGGAGGAGCCTGCACGCGAGGATCCTGTTCCTCAGAGTGTCCCTAATGGCGTCACTTTAGAGTGTCCTGAGTCTGTGTCACCTCAGAGTGTCCCTAACGATGTCACCTCAGTGTCTTGAGTCTATGTCACCTCAGAGTGTCCCTAACAATGTCACCTCAAAGTGTCCTGAGTCTGTGTCACCTCAGAGTGTCCTGAGTCTATGTCACCTCAGAGTGTCCCTAACAGCGTCACCTCAGTGTCCCTAACAGTGTCACCTCAGAGTGCTCAGGCAGCCAAGCCAAGGGGAGCCCTGCCCAGGAGTTCTGCAGATGGGCACACCATTCTGAAGTGTGGTTCCTGTAAGGGCCATGGGTCTGATGCCTCGATTAACACAAAAGCCCACTCTCCTGGCCCGTCAGATGGTGGGACCTCAGCAGCAAAAGCCACAGGCATGGACCATGAGCCGCATGAAGGGCAGCCCTGAGGGCAGAGCTGACCATAGCTCATGAATCTCTGGGCTGTGTATGACTGTGCAGAACTATTGGGGGTTTCCTTCCACTCTCCCCCACCTCTGTCTGTCTGTCTGTCTCTGTCTCTGTCTCTCTCTCTCTCTCTTCCTCCCTCCTTCCCTCCCTCTCTGAGGAAACCCCACTTGAACAGAAAAGGTAATTCCCACACTGTGACCAGTCCAGCCTGGATAAAGCAGACAGAGAAGAAGGACATTCATCGGCAATGCTACCAAAAACAACCCAGAGGGCTCTGCCAGCCCTTCCTGTTGGGGGTTAATATCTCACTATGTACTATGAGTGATGGCTAAATGTTAAGTATCTGCTCAGGACAGAGGCAGGAGAGTCACAGAAATTAGAGGCCAGCCTAGGCTAGCTGGGCAGTTCCAGAGTGAATTCAAGACCAGCTAGGTCTATAAATACACATACATCTTGTTTCAGTTCACATACATACCCCCCTACACACACACCCCAATCTAAACCCCAGCTTTACCACACACCCCTCTGGCCTCCTGTACACCTCTCTGGGATGGAGCTGACACCATCTATCCACCCGGGGATTCTCTGGCGCTATCACATGGATTTGACTCAAAGGCCATCCTGGGCACAGCTGGCTCTCTGTAGACACCACGACTTGTACAGCATCAGTAGGACAGAGACCATGAAGGAAACCGTTTCCTGAACTATAGCCCATGCTGATGACCATGACGTCACCGTGGCAGGAACTGTGGAGGGAACCCTTCCTAGCCTGTCGTCCACACTGATGACCTCATGGGCCGGGAGAAGAGCTTGGCAGTGAGCATTCTCACTTACTCCAGCTTTCAGAGTCCCCAGCGAGCTTTGTGTGGGGAGTCCCAGTGTCCCTCCTCTCCAGCCTCTGTAGTCAATGGACTCCTCAGCCTGGGCTCCCTGGAGCTGAGGCCCTTCTCCAGCCTTTGTAGTGGTAATGGACTCAGTCACACACTGCTCCCAGGCAGTGGACTCCCCCACACCGAGCTGCCCATCCCGGGGATGCCCCAGGGCCACTGATGACACACTGCCAGAGGCTCCAGCTCTCCGTGGCCATGCAATTAAGCCTAACAAGGCACAAGGTACTCTCTGGGGGGCACACAGAGATGCCCACAGTAATTGGTAACAGGCTTCAGGTTCCCCGATTGCTGGGGATTATGTACCGGCAGCAAAGAAGGCTGGGGAAGGGTCAAGACCTTGAGGGAGGCCAGATGGGGTTGCCTTGCTCATGCATAAGTCATAAGCTCTGTTGACGGAGCTGAGCTCTCTGGAGCAAGGCACAGTGAGGCTGATTGCATCTCTGGCTTGGAGAAGGTGACGGAGCCTCCTTTAGGCTGTGAGGCACCTGCTGGCTCATACTTCTTCCCCACATCTATGGCTGCAATCACAGCCACACACTCAGGGTACAGCAAGGACATGCATCTCATGGTAGGTTTAGCTCCCTGTCACTGAACCCTGGGCAGAGAGGGTGTATGCAAACAGAATCATTGGCCCTCCACTCAGAGAACCAATGGATGGAAGCATGTGCTCTGCTTGGGTAATGTGGCTGCCCTTTCCACAGTGTGATGTCACCTGTGCACATGTGTGTTAACCCATGTTCTCATGAACACCTTTTCAAGTTCTGTGACAGACACTTTCATCATTATTTTCTGTAGCCCTCAAAGGGGTCCACAGGGCAAGGCAGTCAGTCTAAAGACTGTGAATGACACACCCAAGCACACACACCAGGTTTCCTCTCTACAGGTGGAAAGGCTTGCTTGGGCTGGGTGGAGGCAACTCCTCCTGCCTCCTGCCTTTCCCCTGCACCGACCAATGGCAATGATGGCTCCCTCGGGACATGCATGAGCAGGCCCATGACATCACCAGAACAGCTGAGGAAAACTGTCCCCTGGATTTGTTAATCCACTCCTTTCTTGAGATATCTCTCTGGTGCTGCACTAAGGCTCCCTATGTGCAACTCACCGTGACATCACCTGGGCTTTAGGGACACAAGACCCTAACAGAAATGTCCATTTCCAATAAGCAGGGGTGGTGGTGTGAGGCGGGCTAGCAGCCCGAGCTCAGGACAGGGTAGCTCTTAGGCTTGTCCCTTCTGCGCCTGTGCTGTACTGACAGAAACACTTTCTCCACAGTTCTGAGGGCGGGCCCAGAAAGTACCAGGGGGCCTCATTGACCCTGCCAAGAGGCCTGGGGCACCTGGTAGCTCTGCAGCCCCAGGCCAGGAGCAATTCTAAGGAAGAAAGGACTGGAGTCCCGTGCCAGAGGCCACGCATCCAGAGCCGCCCGGCATCTCCATGTCTCCGATGTACACGCTGGCTCCTGAACTCTCTTAGTGCTGAGTCACCAACTGCCACAGTGGGAAGTCTACATCTCTTGTCTGTAAAGGGGCATTTCTCCAAGTCATAGTTCATGATAACTCCTCATTTAAGAGAAAGAAGAAAATTAAAAACTGAAAAGATGTGGCAGCCTTCACAGCCCTGAACTTTGATGAAAACTCAGTGAAGCATATTCAAAATCTTGCTCCTATATCTGAGATGCATTTCACATCCTAATGTGTTCTACAATGAGATGGCAGAAAATCCTGTATATCGGGAAAATAAGATAACTAAAGTTTCTCTTGCAACTACAAAATTTCTCTACAGGATAGAGGGGAGGAGGAAGGGACAGAGAGTGAGGAGATGGCTGAGGGGTAAAAGGTGTGCTGTACACAGCACTCCCCAGTACCATATAGAAGCTGGGAGTGGTGGTGTGTGCCTGTAATCTCAGGAGGAGCCAGGGAAACAGCGAGCTCCGGGTTCAATGGGAGATCATCTCAAGAAAGGAAGAGAGAAAGACAGCAGCGCCAACTTCCAACCTCCACATGGGCACACGCACCTCCTCCCCAGCACACACACAAAAGAGTTCAATTTTCACCTATACCAATGGGCTGAATCAGACGACCATGTCAAACACACTAAAAATGTCGATTAAATCAGGCTGACCTTCCCAGAGGAAGATGGAAATCACCTCCTGCCCCAAGAATCCTATTGCAGGGTGAGTTTCTCTGGAGCCACCTAGAAGGGGTCCTGTTAACGTCAACAAAGGTGCACTGTCCATCCCATACACCTCACAGGTTTAACCTTTGACACAGAGAAAATCAGCACTGACAGAGAACTAACCACTCCACAGTCAGGGGTTGGAAACCGGAAGTCTCAGAGAGAGCATCCTGGGGATGCATCTCAGAAATCTTTCTACTTCTCACCCTATATTCGAGTGTTTTACATTTCCTTATTTATTGTGCATGTGTGTGCTTGCACGCCAGGACACATGTGTGGGGGTTCAAGGACAACTCTGGTGAGGCAGCTCTCTCTCTCCACCCTGTGGGGCCCGGGGATTGACCCAGGCTGTTCTCCTTGCTGGCAAGCACCGATCGCGGCTGAGCCTCTCGGAACTCTGCCTGTGTCTCAAATGATCTGTGCTCTTTTGTGGCCTTGCCACTTTGTGACTACTCTCTGGGTCTCATCCCCTGGGTCGTGGCTGTAGAGAAGATGTGTGTGGGCACTGGTACCTGGTCACCAGTCACCGTCTTGGGAGGCCTGGCTTTGATTCCATAAAGAGCCCCTCCTACTGTAAGCCTGCTGGAGCCAGGGCAGCCATGCCCTGCAGTGAGCTAGTGAAGCAGTATTAACACCTTTCACTCTTGAAGGACAGGGTGGAGGCTAAGCATGCAGCTCTTGTGTGGGGCAGGGCCCATGCTCTGTCCTTCCTCTGAGCCCTGCTGTCCTGAGGCTTGGGTTCCTTTTAAGACTATTGTTGTTGTGTGTATAATGTACATGTGTGAGTGCGTGCCCCAGGGCACACATGTGGAGGTCAGAGACATCTTTGTGGTGTAGGCTCTCTCCGTCTTCCCATGGCCCAGGGACCAAGCTCAGACTGGCAGCCAGGCACGGTGGGCACTTGAGCTGCAGCTCTCAGTGGTCTGAGGCTGGGGCTCCCCAGGATCCTCGCAGTGTGCCTATTTCCTGCCTGGGGTGGGCTACGGTCTCCTCAGTCATGAATTCTCTCAGGCCAATGCCATTTTCTAGAAACTTCTCAACCTGGGCTTGGATAACGGGTACTTTCCTGTTGCCAGTGACCCCATGCGTTCGGCCTCATTGTTACAGCTATCTGGAGCATTCTGTAAGCGTGTTTATGTGTATATGTCACTCTACATGTGTGTCGAGATACAGAGGGCCTGGGGTCAGCCACATCCTCATTCCCCCCATTCCCTTCCGAGACTCCTCAAGCTAGCTGAGTGTTCTTTTCGTCTTCCTTTTGGTGTTTCAATTTGTTAAAAAAAAAAAAAAAAAAAAAAAAAAAAAAAAAAAAAAAAAAACCCGCTTGTCAAAAAACCTACCATCTTAGTATACAGATTAGTGTTCAGAAAATCCATGGAGTCGCCACTGTCTCCACGGTCAGTTAAGGAAGACTCCCATCATTTCAGAAGGAAATACACTCCTATTGGCCAGCACAATGTGCTGCCTACCCTCTGAGCCCCTAGCAATGCCAATCCCTTTCTGTAGCTTTGGAGAGTGGTCTGGTCATTATCCATCCCAGATCTAAAGACTCATACAGGCAGACTTCTGTGTTTTACTATGATCCATCTATGAAAGTGAGGCCACATGTCACTACCTCATTTCTTCTGATGGCTAATATTCTATTACAGGGACATATCACACTGTATATACCCGTCCGACAACTAATTTCTGTTGTTTCTTCTTTTGATTCTTGTGAACAATGCATTTTGAAACTTAATAAAGAGAATGCCTGCTTTTTTTTTTTTTTTTGATTTTTCGAGACAGGGTTTCTCTGTAGCTTTTGGTTCCTGTCCTGGAACTAGCTCTTGTAGACCAGGCTGGCCTCGAACTCACAGAGATCCACCTGCCTCTGCCTCACGAGTGCTGGGACTAAAGGTGTGCGCCACCACCGCCCGGCAAGAATGCCTGTTTATTACATAACAGAAGACACTTCTACAAAAACTGAGAAATGTAATTTTTGTAAGTCCAACTTTTCAGTAATTCAGACTGATAGTCCTCTTACACCTCTGAAGTGTGCGACATCGGTACATCCTTCAAGTCCACCTGGGACCTGCGAATGTCTAGGCAGAATGAACCAAGAAGACAGCCATGCACTAGCCAACAGTCCACAGGAAATCCCACTGTCTCTCCGTGTGCTGAGGCCACAGCATTCATGAGCAGTCTCTCGGGCATCACACCAGGAGGCCCAGCTCCTAAGATCATCAGAGAACACGCATCTCTCACTTACACACAGCAGTCAGGACTCAATACTCTCTACGGCGGATTAAAAACTGCCCAGGTTGTAAAGAGAATTAAAAAATCCATTCTGCTGCCTGCTCATAGAGTGGAGCCCTTAGAAAGGTATTGTCTCCATTACATTTTCATCAGAGACCAGCAAAGGGAAGTGCGGCCTGTTGTTACCATGCCGGGGAGGTAATGACTTTCAGGTTGCTAAGCAACACCACAATGTTAAAGGCCCAAGTATCTGTGATCTCTAGAGACACTCAAATTTCATTAAAACCTGCTCATACCCACTGCACAAAAGAGCTGTTAGGAGCTCATAACCAGGCTTA
Source organism: Chionomys nivalis (assembly GCF_950005125.1). Lineage (NCBI taxonomy): Eukaryota > Metazoa > Chordata > Mammalia > Rodentia > Cricetidae > Chionomys > Chionomys nivalis. Next base: position 117,022,214 of record NC_080089.1, read on the forward strand.
GGTTCTGGACATACCAGTGATTTCTTTTTAAGTGGCATCAGAACTTCTAGGGCTCTTAAAGAGCAAATATTCCGGAGCTGTGATTAATACAATCTATAGCGTTTCCCCCACCTGTTCCTAGAAAGACAGCAAGTATGACTGGTTTGTAGTAAGTAAGAGTGGTTAGTGTCCTGAATAAAACCTACATTGGGCGGGAATTCGAGAGCCTCTCTGAAGCAGGGATAAACACACTCCATGTACAAATCCGAGCGAGAAGCACAGGTGATGTGAACTGAACCCGCCACTGCTTCAAGGCGGAGTTGACAATGGCAGGCCTTTCAGCCGTGAGAGAAGTCATGATGCCAGGGGGCACAATCTCTGGACACCCTGGAAATGGGCCCTTTAGGGAGACATTTGCAGGAACTAATCCCCGAGGCAGGGAAGCTTTGATAGGGCCCTGACAAAAACTGTGTCACCCCTGGGACGCTGGGCCTCGGTTTCTGACTTGATCTCTGTGTAGCCCAAGTCTTTCAGCTGTGGGTCGTGATCCCGCGCGGAGCTGTGGAACTGGAGGTGAGAGTCAGGGGGCGCGGCTGAGAGAGCGTGATTCTGCACTCGTTCAAACCAGTGCCTCCGCTGGGAAAAGCCGGACACAAGCAAAGTTATGAAGGCTCAACAGGCCATATTACGGAATGTAAATATATGTGTGTACAAAACATATATGCATGCAATAACAACTAGTGTGCATGTGTATGAATACATACACATATGCATGCAATAACAATTAGTGTGCATGCGTATGCATATACACACATATGCATGCAATAACAATTAGTGTGCATGCGTATGCATACATACGTATATGCGTGCAATAACAATTAGTGTGCATGCGTATGCATACATACGTATATGCGTGCAATAACAATTAGTGTGCATGCGTATGCATACATACGTATATGCGTGCAATAACAATTAGTGAAAAAGAGGCCAAGGATTTGAAGGAGAGTGGGGAGGGGGCTCTATGGGAAGGCTCGGAGGAAGGGAGAAATATTATAATTCTATGGAGATATTTGCAGTGATGCCCATGCCGCATGGCTCAGTGCTACTGAAGCCTTGGTTGTGAGTGCACAACGTCCTGTCACACAGCACCTAGCCATGCGTGGAGCCTGGGTTCAGTCATGGCAAACCCAGTTGAGCATGTGAGAATCAAACTGGCCGACCTCTGGACTGTATTACAGTAGAATGCCTGGTTGTAAAGTTGCTGCTTGAGTTTCATACACAATTGTTTAATGAACTCTAGCTTGAGATTAGAACAGAATTTCTGAAATGACCCCAAACATGCATCTGTCACGGTGTAACATATATGCAAAGAGGTGTGTTCGGCTTGATAGCAGCAAAATCAAAGTTCAGATGGAGCCTGACATGTGAAAATGTTCCCCGTCCTGCAGTCATATTCAGCCGAGATTTAATCCTTCATGCAAAAGTAAAGGCACTCAGCCATCTTAGTATGCAAATACACTGCCGTCTTTAATAAATGGTAAACTTACGTATATGGCAAATAATAGTTTAAAATTGATTTCTTTGTGATTTATTATCAGTAAGTGTTATACCTATATACCCAGGGCTACATGGAAAATTCTCACTTGTACAGGAGGAGTCCCAGGCAGGTTTACACACACTTGTGCATGAGCGTGCACACACAGTTTCCAGAACATGTCCTCCTCTGATAGTTAAGAATTCTAGGCAATATAGTTCCTTCCTTTTGTTCATTGAAAAGATACAAGCAACTTATTCAGGGCCTTCCCAAGGTAATTTGCAGCCTCTGGCAATCACTGGCAGGAAGATCTGCCCCACACATCCATGACCAGCATGTGTGGAACCCAGTGTGTGGAACCCAGGGAGGGTCCCCAGGGGGTTCCCCAGAGCCTTCCACCAGAACTGTGGGAGAAGCTTCTTGACTCCTACCACACTCACACTAACCTGGGTAAGTGATATTGCTCTTAACAGCTTCCTGAATTCACAGTGACCCACCATGGATCACACTGACCCATCCTTTAACCCCAGCACTCAGGAGGCAGAGAAGGTGGATCTCTGTGAGTTCAAGGCCAGCCTGGTTTACATAGTGAGTTCCAGGACAGCCAGGACTATGTGGAGAGACCCTGTCTCAAAAAGGGAAGGGAAGGGAAGAGAGGGAAGGGAAGGAGGGAGGAGAGAGAGAGAGAGAGAGAGAGAGAGAGAGAGAGAGAGAGAGAGAGAGAGAGAGAGGGAGAGAGGGAGAGAGGGAGAGAGGGAGAGAGGGAGAGAGGGAGAGAGGGAGAGAAGGAGAGAGAGAGAGAGAGAGAGAGAGAGAGAGAGGATGAATGAGAATCTTGGGACACTTAAGTCAGGAGGGAGAGACCTCATTTTATCTTGCTATGCCTCCAACAATATTTCTTTCCTTTTGTGGTGAAAATTAGGTCCATTCTGAGTGTTGAATCCTGCAACTCCACCTAGTTATAAAGCAGAACAGGTAGCCGATCCCAAACCTGTGGGCTCAGAACACTCACACTGTCTGCCCTGGAAAGCTGCCACATGAAGCTGTCGTCTGTGATACCTGAGCCACACTCACAGGGCCCACATCCTGGACACATCTGCAAGGGCTCAGTCATGTGACACATGTCCACAGTACATGTCTGTCCTCGTGTGGGTGGAAGGCACCTGGTGACCAACGTCAGAACTTAGACAGGAATGACTGTGGGCACTTGCCACATTCTACACGGCTCAGGGACAGAACAGCACCCAGAACCTCGGCACATCATCATGCACACTTCCAGAGAACGTGTCAGCAGGCGCAGGCTGCATTTATCTCGGAGCAGAAGCCTGGGGTGGCTAGTTTCTGTGCACACTGGCTAATCGTTCCTAAACACTTGTACTTAGACCAGGTGTCGCGGCACCTCTAAGCCCCAAGGAGGGAGGCTTTGCCAGTTACCATAGGCGTAAGGCATTAGTGTTTTTGACATGCCCATGCCCAGGTCAGCAATACACATTCATCCAGGGCTTCGTGGGCCCCACAGGCACAGGGCAGAGAAGGTTCAAGGAAGGATGCGTGTGAGACAACCTAACCCCGTTACCTTCGGTCACCCCACGACACGCCTACCAGCACAACCCACTCCACACCTGACATCTTCACTGCCCGGGGCACATGGGCCTGACAGGAGTCACCTTCTCAGGTGCCGCCTGCTCTCACGGAGTAGTCAGCAGCCTTATCAGACGGTCTTTGGCCGCGAACAGGTTGGTGGTACTGCATAAGCCGTCATCATTTTGAGTTTTAGAGTGAGCTAGCTTTAGTTAGACATGGAGGCTAGCCTGCAACCCTCCGAGGGACACTATGGACGGCACGTAGGCTCGGAAGGGACTTGAGGAACGCCCAGCACAGCTTCACAGCAAATGCACAAAGTATACTCAAAGCCTCCCGATTTCCTGGTACACGAAGGCAGGTAACTAGGTCTTCAGGCTCCACAGGCTCCACGTGGTTTACTGAACGCACTAAACATGGATGGAGGAAGGGCGAGGACCTGAGCACACATTCAAGTCCATCAGCAGAAATTAGACAGCCTGTTTCTTAGTGAAAATTATGGCTTCAGAGAGAAAGTACTCCATGATTGGGACCCCATGCAGAAATGCCAGGATATTGCTTCTGACGACCACACATCCACCCAAACCCGCCACAGTAGTCCAGTCACGAGGTGACAGCCACAGTAATCCAGTCACGAGGGACTCATTCTGGGGCCATCTGCACTTCAGGGTCTCCTTCTCTGAATGCATAGGGCACACCTACCTCAAGGACACTAAAAGATACAGAGCCATCTCCTGTCTCTGGCCAGCATGTATGTGCAGACCCTTGAGGGAAGGCCTTCCCTCTGTAACTTGTTACCACAGAAATACTCACGACCGTGTCCTCCATAACTCCACCACCAGAGGCAAAATTACAGCCATGAGATAGCAGCGAAAATAATTTTGTGACTGGGGTCACCACAGCATGAGGAACTGTATTAAAGGGTCACAGCATTAGGAAGGGTGAGAACCAGTGCTCTAGATCAATGCTCCGCTCAATCTACTCGAATGGAAGCCCACGGGACACAAGTGAGTACGAGAAGAGTTGCTGTTGGGACTTCTGCTGCCGCTCTCCCGCTCCCAGCTGAGAACGGCCCGTATGCTCGCTGGACCTTACACTCTAGCCTGTAAAAACCCAACACTCCTGGGCGCGGCTCCCTGCGACTATGAAAGGTACAAACGACACCATGTTGGAAGGCTGTTCGTGGAAGACACACCACGTCAGACCCTACAACTCACACCGGCCACAGCACAGAGCAAGTCTACGTCACCACCCTGCAGCAAGAGTAAGGGGAAGGTGACTACCACAGGCCTGAGGGTAGGGAAGAGCAGGGCAGAGGAGGAGACGCTGAGCAGGCCCAACAGTGTGTGCTGCTGTTCCAGGGCTCCTCAGGTGCTGGCCTTCACAGCAGAGCAAGCACCAAGTCTTTCTCCAAGAGTACTGGTATACAACCCTGTGAGTGGGGCCTGGGAATGACCCTTCCAAGGGCCACCTAGCGGATATCCTGAATATCAGATGTTTACACTACGATTCAGAACTGTAGCAAAATTACAGCCATGAAGTAGCAGTGAAAATAGTTTTATGGCTGGGGTCCCCACAGCATGAGGAACCGTATTGAAGGGTCACAGCATCATTGAGGGCTAAGAACCACTGCTTTACAGAGACACAGCTGAATACTTTTTCTAAAAAAAAAAAAAAAAAAAAAAAAAAAAAAAAAAAAAAAAAAAAAAAAAAAAAAAAAGGATAAATAGGAAAAAATAGACAGAAGGGGGCATTTTCCCTCAGAACACAATCCTGGGCAGCAGAATTTACATTTTCCGACTGTCACAAAACTCAAACACACGACAGCACCACATGTAAACCAGGCAACATGCCGCTGATGGGTACATGTCTGTACTGAGCCCCAGGGTGTGGTGGACCGGACCGGAGAGGGCCATCTTTGCTTCTGGGGACTCGTGCAGACCCAAGCTGAGGGTCATGCAGCGTAACAGTGCCCAGCCTGTGCTCTTTAACGCAGCAAAGGACAACCTGTGCAAGTCCAGGTTAACATATAACACACCGGATGGTAGCTCAGGCTATGAAAATATAACACGCTGGACGGTAGCTCAGGCTAGGAAAATGCAACACGCTGGATGGTAGCTCAGGCTAGGAAAATATAACATGCCGGATGGTAGCTCAGGCTAGGAAAATATAACATGCTGGATGGTAGCTCAGGCTATGAAAATACAACACGCTGGACGGTAGCTCAGGCTATGAAAATACAACACGCTGGACGGTAGCTCAGGCTATGAAAATATAACATGCTGAACAGTAGCTCAGGCTAGGAAAATGCAACACGCTGGATGGTAGCTTAGGCTAGGAAAATATAACACGCTGGAAGGTAGCTCAGGCTAGGAAAATACAACATGCTGGACAGTAGCTCAGGCTAGGAAAATACAACATGCTGGATGGTAGCTCAGGCTAGGAAAATATAACACACTAGATGGTAGGTCAGGCTAGGAAAATATAACATGCTGGATGGTAGCTTAAGCTAGGAAAAAGTCATTTACATTACAAACTGGGGCAGTTAGCAGAAGGAGAATACATTGGCAGAGGTGTGAAAGAATTGAACCAATGTTAAATTCCTAATCAGCCAGAGAATCTCTCTCTCTCCCTCTCTTTTCCTCCCTCCCTCCTTCATTTCTCTTACACTCCTCACATGGCCCAGAAACAATGTAACACAAATAGACTATGGCCAATACCAGCCGCAGTTGACAGCACAGGAGGCGAACGGGAGGACATGACCGGCCGACTCACCATCCTCCTGAGGATCCTCAGCAGAAGCTTCTGGTCCTTCGGGTCCTCCTTGGTCACCAGGAGATTGGCAAAGGTCTCCAGGTTTTCTGGGGACAGGCTGTCGGGGTTCTCTCCTCCGTACAGCTGCACGAGGATGGACAGGCACCTGGATGACGCCTCGGAGACCTCAGGGTCCTCGCTGGGAAGCTGGAAGTGGGCAGAGAGGGCGGTGTAAGTTCTGCAGGGCCTGACCAGCCCTGACCAGCTTCACAATGGGAGCTGGGGTGGAGGGGAAGGCATGAGAAGGCGATGGGCATTCTAGTGACTGCGCCATTTAAATGCTGCAGCGCTGAAGGAAGCTATCCGCACCAGCCCGGCACCTGTGCTCTTTCCGACACTCCAGTGGCGATGGGACGGATCTTAAATGTGTAGTCAACACACACACTTTCTAACCATGTGCAGTGGGGGTGCCAACTGCATCAACTGCTTGACTTTTGGGCGGTTCCCTCCCCACACCCATCCTTTTCTTTTTGGAGTCAGGGTTTCACTGTGAGCCCAGGCTGACCTCAGCATCCCTGCCCCCACACGCTGTGGTTATAGATGTGCCCCCTGAATACCTCTTTACATGCATGTTTACTAGTAACTTCTTAGGAAACCTCTGCTACATAAAAGAAACCAAGACTTATTATTCCTAAGTCATTTAAGATTTATTATTCATTATTAGTCATTTTTAAAAGTTGTTTTTTTTTTGTTTTTTTTTTTTTGTTTTTTTTTTTTTTTACCAACAGGGTGGTTTTCCCTATTTCCTTCTCAGCTCATTATGGTATAGAGAAGCTACCGGAGATTCTGTGTCCTACTGATTGTTGCTTTCTATTCCTGAGTAATGTTCCACATAGCAGACACCCACTCTCTATGCACACACTAAGGAAACGAGCCGTTTCAGATAAAGCTATAGAACTCCTGTGAGCATCTGTACGGGTCCTAAAGTAGGCATCAGTGTTCACTCCCAAGGAGCCCAGCGCAGCTGCCAGGCTGTGCACGTGGACTCAGGTTTATCTTTAAGAAAGTCATGCCAACAGCTCTCAACAGTAGCCATGCATTCCCATCACACAGCTCCAGCTGTGGCGTAGTGGCACCGTCTAGCCTCCTGTGCATGCATGTGCTCAGCCTCCTGTGCACGCATGCGCTCAGCTTCCTGTGCATACATGCACTCAGCCTCCTTGCATGCGCTCAACCTTGGCCTCATCCTGTGGATGCCCGCTCCTCGCAGGCACATGGTCTGTTTTACTTTTGTGTCCACCCATTCTTTGCCTATCAGTAACGAGTATTTCCAGTTCCTTGAGCATCTCTGGGCAGCTCCCTCTGGCTGGCTCCACATTTTCTGAGTATTCCCTCTAGCTTGGGGACATGTCCTTCTTGTCAAGTTCACAAAGACTCTAACAGGAAAATATTTTGATAAATCCCACTAACAGATTTCTTATCTAGGAATGGTGCTTTGGTGTCAAATCTAAAACTTCCTGACTAAACCTTCAATCCTAAAGATTTCGACTTATATTTTACTCTAAATTTATTATAGTTTTATATTTTACACTTAGATTTCACTTAACTCAAGGTTAACTTGCATATAAGATGCTGAAGCTTAGGAAGAGGGTTTTATTTCTAGTGAGTCTGTTTGTCTGTCCATCTGTCCCTGAACATCCTGTTGTTCCAGCACTGTTCCTGAAACCACATAGTTAAGTCATCAGGAGGGCAGAGCAGAGCCCGGGCTCAGTGCGAGGAGCGCTGGCTGCCCCTGTAGAGGACCCAGCTTGGCTCCCAGAACTCACATCAGGTGGCTCACAGCCACCTGTAACTCCAGCTCCTGGAAAACCAATGACTCTGGCCTCCATGGGCTCCCACATACATGTGTGCATACCCACACACAGATACACACATGTAAAATTTAAAAAAATGACTCTTTGTAAAAGTGGACTGGACACGTCTGCATGGCCGTCTTTCTGCTTGATCCATCCAGGCATCTGTCCACTGCCAGTCACACGCTGTCCTCGTACACCACAGAGAACTTCCCTCCCAGGGCTTTCTTTTCTTTCAAAAATTACTTCAGCCGTTTTAGGGTGTCCACTCTTCTTTATAATTTTAGAGTGGTGTGCTGTCTCTAGAAGTCTGCTGGCGAGCCTTCCGTGCAGGAGCGAGTGTCCCTCTCCATCTATTCATGCCATCTTTGAGTTCTCCCCCAGGTGTCTGCTATGTTCTGGGCGTACTCACTGCTTGAGAGCTGAGCTGCATTCGCTCTCTTTGGGGCAATCTTACATGCTATCATTTTTTTTTATTCTTTTTTAATTAAAATTTCCACCTGCTCCCCATTTCCCATTTCCCTCCCCTCCTCCCAAATATTGCCCCCTCCCCCCACTCCCCTCCCCCTATCCCCACTCCTCTTCTCCTCCCCCCACACCATTCCCCCTCCCTCTCGATACTGAAGAGCAGTCCAAATTCTCTGCCCTGCGGGAAGACGAAGGTCTTCTATCTACGTCCAGGAAGGTGAGCGTCTAAACAGGCTAAGCTCCCACAAAGCCAGTTCATGTATTAGGATCGAAACCTAGTGCCATTGTCCTTGGCTTCTCATCTGCCTTCATTGTCCGCCATGCTCAGAGAGTCCAGAATCAAGAGGCACACTCATTCATTGCTGGTGGGAATGCAAACTTGTGCAATCACTTTGGAAATCAGTGTGGCGATTTCTCAGGAAATTTGGGATCAACCTACCCCAAGATCCAGTAATACCACTATTGGGAATATACCCAAGAGATGCCCTATCAAATGACAAAAGTATCTGTTCAACTATGTTCATAGCAGCATTGTTTGTAATAGCCAAAACCTGGAAACAACCTAGATGCCCTTCAATGGAGGAATGGATGAAGAAAGTGTGGAATATATACATATTAGAGTACTACTCAGCAGTAAAAAACAATGACTTCTCGAATTTTGCGTGCAAATGGATGGAAATAGAAAACACTATCCTGAGTGAGGTATCCCAGACCCAAAAAGAGGAACATGGGATGTACTCACTCATAATCGGTTTCTAGCCATAAATAAAAGACATTAAGCATATAATTTGTGATCCTAGAGAAGTTAAATAAGAAAGTGAACCCAAAGAAAATCATATAGTCATCCGCATGGAGAGGGGAAGTAGACAAGATTGCAGGGCAAAAACTGGGAACTTGCGGGTGAGGTGGCATGGGGCAAAGGGGAAATGGCATGCTATCATTTTTTAATCTGAGTTTCTACACATTTGTTTACACATCTGGTAAAGATATTTAAGAAATGAATGTTTGGGTGTAATTAGCACCAAAGTTACACATACATGATTATATGATGTACATTCTGATGAGCCTGGCCGCTGGACCTTTACTGTCTGTATTTGTGCCCCGGATGGAATGACACACTCAGGCAGGGTTTCCTCCGAGAACGCCCGCCTTGCTTCTCAATCCATTGCACTTCTCAGAATTTTAGTACCTTGTCAACTAAGAGTGGCAGCCATGCCATCACGACTCTCCTCGTCTTAGGGAAGCGGGATTGAGCGCTCACTATTAAATACGATGCTGGCTGTAGATTTTTCATAGACATTTTATCAGCTTGAGAAGACTTTCCATCTAATCCTAGTTTGATGAGAATTCTTATTGGAAACTAGTGTGAGACTTTGTCAACCGCTTTTTCTGTATAGACTCATGTAATAGCCAATTTCTCCATAATACCATGTATCTGGTAAGATATATTAGCTGACATTTGCTGAACAAACCCCGTACATCCGGAGAGAATCCTGCTGGGCTACTGTGTTCTGCCACACACGGGTCCGCCACACACGGGTATGCTCAATTCACAAACACTGCACTGGGGACTGCTGAATTTAAGTCATGAGAGATACTGGCCTGTGGTTGTTTTGTGTGTGCAAGTCACATGTGCATGGATATACGCCTCTGTGTGTGTGTGTGTGTGTGTTGGTGTTTTTCTTTTGCTTTTCCAGTCATTTTCTTGAAGTCAACATCAGACTGACCCCATCCTTAGTAAATGGATTGAGAAAGTATTTTATCTTTATTTTCTGTAAAAAAAATTATTTAAAACTGTTGCTCAATCTTCTGTTTGGTAGAATATTCTGGTGAAATTACCTAGATTTGGCGAGATTAGAAATTCAGTTTCTTTAATGACTCTAGAACAACTCGATGCTCATCTTGGTTGACATTTTGTGGCTATAAAAGGACAGATTAATTTCCAAAGTTGTCTGGAACATTCCCCAAAGCTCCTCTCAGGGACTGTGCCCATGCCTTCCATCCCATACCACACCAGTTATTTCTGTTTCTCTAATCTTTGTTAGTTTCTTCTAAGCTTTCAATTTTGCTCTCCCCACCCCAAGAAGTTTATTTTTTTATGTGATTGGTTTTCCTTTTTATTGGCTTTGAGTTGACTTTATATTTACTTGTTTCCTAAGGCAGCATATAGGGTCTTCTTGAAGCATTTCTATGTGCACATGTCACTGCGCTGTGCTCTCATCCGTTACCCTCCCTTCTGTCCTCCCCCACTCTGCTTGCTGAGCGCCTTCCTAGCCCCAAATAGTCTTATTTCCTCTCTCCCACCCTCCATCCCTTCCTCCTCTTATTCATTTTGTTTGCTTTGCAGCACTGAGGATTGAGCCCAGGGCCCCAGCAATGCCTGATAACTGCGTCACTGCTGAGTGCTGCTCTGAAGCGTCCTCAGTATAGAGCCCAGGCTCACCTCAGCCTCCAAAGCGCAGGTCATACACAATGCCAGCACACCAGGCTTGGCTTTCCTTTTTCTAATTTAAGTTTTTGGTATTATAAATTTTTCTCTAAATGATACTTTCAGCTACATCCTACAAATTTTGATGTATTTTCATTGTAGTTCAATTCTATAAAATCTCCTTTAAGAATTCAAGTGTGTTTGCATTTTAGATGTTAAATTTTTTTTCCTGCTGTCCTTTTATGGCTGACTTCCCGCTTGGCTCCATTGCTGTCAGGGAAATAACTCCCAGGAGAAAGGCGAGCTCTGGCTGGCAGTGCAAGGGTGCAGTCCAGCAGTGAGGGGCTGGACCTAGCTGCTCACAAACACCAGCAGTCAGGAGGCAGGGAGGAATGTGCGGCCTCTTTCTCCACCACACACCTGGAGTTGAAGACCTGAGGCAGGGAATGGTGCCGCCCACAGTGTACAGCCACAAGCAACTACTAATGCAATCTTAACAATCCCCATAAGCGCACACAGGGGCCCATCTGGGCTCTGTCACCTTGACAACTAACGCTACCGTGAAAGGCTTCGTGTGTGCAGAAACTTCACTGGTTTGATCGTCATTGTTTACTGCTCTCCTGACTTTATTTATAGACTCCACCACATCCAATTAAACTTGAACTTAAAATAAAGATGTCATCATTATACTTTAAGCACATCCATTTGGCACCTTGCTTTTTTCTGTCAGCCTAGCTTCTCGGAAGCGTTCTTCCTGGCCACCTGGAGCACTTTGAGGGACGATGAGATACAAACAGATACACATATCTGGACATAATTCTAAGGAAACACACACCTGAATTTTAAAAACTGTTTTAAAGTAATTTAAAACCACAGCTATGCTGTGTTTGTTTTGCTCTAATCAATGTATCCAAACACAAAGTATTTCAGCAATCTTTCTCAGTGTGTTTTCTATTTTAAACATATTACCTACTGCAGTGCTTTGTCAGAAATTATATGGGATACTTAGTTCCAGAAAAGAAAATATATTAACAAAGAGAGAATAAAAATAACCACTTCAGGCAATGCTTCCTGCCTCTTTGATGTTGCTAACGGCGCCCGAAGACAGATCTCTGCACTGTTAGGATTTTCTCGCAGGATTCAACCCAAGGCCATCAACTCTGACGCTCCCTTTGCTTCCTTCCCTACACCGTGCCCGCCCACCTGGCTGCAGTGAGAATATCACTTCGTGGTGGAAATGCCCAGTGTCCGTGCTGCTGTCCCTCTCCTTGGGGTGACTGATGGGTGCCTCTGGGTCTCCACCTGACACGTCATACCCTTAAATGTGGGGATTTAGAAAGACAAAGACCCGCCACTCCCTCTATTGATCCCATTCTAAGGCTACACCTGCAGATTTAGAAAACATCCCGAAGAGAAAGGCAAGGCACAGGCTGCACAGGGGGCACGGGCGGCACAGATGGGACCTGGCTTGTCCCAAGCGGTGTCCACAATGCCCTGCAGAGTTTGCTGTCCACTGCTGGATGGCAAGGGAACACAACTCTTTAGAACGGGTGCAGCTTTAGAGAACGGGTGTGTCCACAGTCATTGTAAAGATCAATTACTGACATTAATAACAGCAAGCTTTCACATAAACACCAGGACTTAGTGGATTTGGAGTTTTAATTTTTCCCACTATTGGAAGTATTTGTGCAAATCCTCATCCCCACAGTGAGCACAGCTCCGTGAACTCTCTAGCATCCCAGGTCCCACTGTCCTGGGCGACAAATCCATCTTATGAGCTGATTTATCAACTGCTATCCCCTCCCAATGACACAATTACTGGCTTCTGATCAGTCCTTCAAACACTTTACAGAGTGTCTGAAGTTCACACTAATGCCATTCTGTCCTAAAAGAGTGAAAGTAGTGCCGGGTACAGACAGAGTCCATAACACTGAAACAAATACAGAGAGGAATGTGCCTGTGTCCATGACGTAGGCACCGTGATTGCAAGGAGAAGGACAGACACAGATCAAATGCCATGGGCCAAATGCCACAAGTGTGGGGAGGGAGGGCTTTAGTTTTATGAATCACCTCTAGCTTGTTTGGATTCCTGTGATGGCTTATCACTCCCTCTGCAATTAAAATGTCACAAATAAACCTGTCGTTCCTATCTCTAAAACTAAAAAAGGAAAATTTCTCACATGCATGGAGAAATGGTTTCCACATGGCATGAGTTACATACTATCCCTGCCAATAATGGTAGGGTCTTGATATGCCAATGACTTCTAAGAGACTCAGTGCATTCGGACCATCAGAAACGGGGGGGGGGGGCAGGATATCAGGATTTGTTGTTAAATGGGTGCAAAGTGCACCACAGGTCTGGAGTCCAGAAGCTGAGGTGACTGTGGACGGGGGTCTGGGTCTGGACAGCGGTCAAAGGGTTCGGACACGAGTACAAGGATGAGAGTTCAGATCCCAGGCTCCATGTAAAAGCCAGTGGACATGTGCCCTGCTGCAATCCTAGCACCTGGAGACAGGGAAGGAGATTCTTGGGGAGGGCAAGCAGGAGTAGCCCCACGGGCACGTGATCTGGGTTCGACTAAGAGACCCTGCCTCGAGCAATGAAGGGAGGCACCAGATGACCCTGGGGCTTCCACATGCTCGCACATGTACACCTACATCTACACCTGACACACGTGCCCATGCACACTCGAGTATGTATGTATATATGTGCATGAACACACACGAGATCCCAAGCTTGTGAAAATTATCTCTTGCATTAAAGTAATTCTTTCTGGAGAGTTCAGCTCTGACAAATGCAGATATGAGGCAGAAGCTCACCCTCAAGGAAAGTAAGAGATAAAATACATTTCTTTAAAATGTGATTTCCAGGGGGACAGTGAATGTCCTTTAATAAAACTGCAAGGCCAATACTACAAACCCTGCCACCTAACATGAAACAATCTATCCAACCAGGTGATTTACAGCAGAACCAAATCTGTGCAAGGCTGTGGCAACACAGCTAAGCCTTCGCCGTCTAGATGGCTAGCATGGATTCTGTAAGGCAAAGTCGTATCTTTGAAAGCAGGTGGTTCCTTTATCCAAGAAATGTACCCAGACAGAATAAAAGACTGCCCATCTACAGTCTGGGGCTGAAGGATTCTAAGGGCCCAGTGGCATTTCCGCAGTATGGCTGGTGTGCTCATAGGGTCCTCGTGATTGCAGTGTGGCAGGAACTCAATCAGAGCTCTGTTGAACTGTGAGGCTAGCTAATTGTAGAGTTACAGTCTTTGGAAATGCCCTCGGGTCCATTACTTTAGCACATTAACGAGGCTGTGTGCAGAGAGGGTTTATTATAATATGGGCTGACTGTTTATCAGATGGGGTAATATGATTACAGAGCATGCAGCACGGGAAAGCCCCTGGGAGTCATTGACAGGTAGTGCTGCAGGCGCAAAGCCAGAACAAAAAGTCAGACATGGTTATCAAAACGGCTAGCCCCCTGCATCAAAGCTGCAGGTGAATAGCCATGCTGTTGGACAGTGGCTTCAAACTTGACACAGAGACGGCCGTTCAGAGAGCATCTACAATCAAATGGCTTGGGGCAGGGGCAGCAAGAAAACGGAGCACACGCAGCATCTAGGACCTTGGGAATTCTGTTGTCACCATTTGGGTTTTACTGTGCAGTACTGCACTATGGTAAAGGTAGAGCAGGAATTGTGCCGCACACAGAACAAGGGGGTGTATTCTCTGCACCAGGGACTTGTCAGGACCCTGTGTGCCCAACCCTGCTGGTCTCCCAGGGCATTAGCCTATTGCCCTGTACTTTTCATTTTGTTTTGTTTTTTCAAGACAGGGTATCTCTAACAATCCCAGCTGTCCTGGAACTAGCTCTTGTAGACCAGGCTGGCCTCAAACTCACAGAGATCTGCCTGTCTCTGCCACCCAAGTGCTGGGATTAAAGGTGTGTGCCACCACCTCCTGGCTATCCTGTCCCTTTTTAAAGCTACATTTATTTAGTGTGTGGAGTTAGAGGACCACTTGTGTGTTCTACTACGTTGATCCCAGGGACAAAACTCGGGCTGTCTGCCTTGGCAGCAAGCCCCTTCGTCTGCTGAGCCTGGGCTACAGAGGAAGACTTTGCTTCAGAAAGCAACAACTGGGGATCGAGAGATGACTCAGTGGTTAAGAACACCTGCCGCTCTTGCAGAGGACTGGGTTCAATGCTAGCACCCACACAGAGGCTTCAGGGACTCTTGGCATGGACACACGCTAACAGACACATACACATAAAGAAAAATAACTCTTACCAGCAACAACCCAAACACACGTCAACACTCAAGATGCCTGAGACAAGAGACACATGGTGATTCACAACATTTTTAAGGGCAGTGATCTCCAACTACGCATGTAGGTCACACGCTGTCCTAGCACGGACATGCGCAGTCACCTGTCATCCCTGCTTTAGACTTTGGTGTCTTTGCCTGGTATTACCAAAGCGCCACAGTCTGAAGAGACCCTACTATAGGACAAAGGGCGCTCAGTCCTCCGACAGCCAATCCATCCCCCTCCTGCCGAGAAGTTGGGGAAACTGATGCCCGAGTTAAAATCTGAATTCCCCATCCCTGCAGCGTTCCTGCAAGGAGGATTCTGTGATGACCTTGGCCTCCGCATATCAAACAGCTGTGAGACTTCGTTGACATAAAATGTGAGTTTCCTATTTTTGCCTCAAGAGAATCTTTAGTTAAGAGCTAGCCATAATTACAGAAATGGTTCTGAGTTGAAAAACATTCCCCCTCAAAATTATGTGTACACAGAAGTGTAGCGTGAATAATAAAAACCCAGAGACAGATATTTGGGTTCAACCTGAAGGTCAGAAAAGGAAAGCGGCCAAGCCACCAGAGAGAGAGGCCTTTCACCTCTAACAAATCTTCAGACCAGAAGGGCAAGGTCCTCTCTCCACCCAGCCATATCACCCCCATCTCCACCTCGCTAGTGCTGGGATTAAAAGCATGGGATCACCTTTGCGTGAGCTCTGTTTCTCTTTTAGACAGATTCAATCTTGTGTAGACCAGGGTGGCCTTGAACTCACAGAAATCCATCTGCCTCTGGAGTCCTGGGATTAAAGGTATGTGCCTTTAATCCTGGCCTGTATGGCTGACTAGTGTGGCTGCTTTGCCCTCTGATCTTCTAGTAAGCTTCATTTATTAAAACATAAATAATATACCACTACACAAAGGAACACAGGTGGGAATTGTGTGTGAAGGTATGTTGTAGGAGGGCCACTTGTTCATCCTGGCTGCCCAGAACTGAAATAATCACACAGAAACTGTATTAATTAAATCACTGCTTGGCCCATTAGTTCTAGCTTCTTATTGGCTAACTCTTATATTAATTTAACTCATTTCTATTAATCTGCATATCGCTTACTGGCAAAGATTCAGCATGTCTGACTCTGGTGACTCCATGGCATCTCTCTAACTCCACCCTTCTTTCTCCCAGCATTCAGTTCAGTCCTCCCTGCCTTTCTAAATTCTGCCCTATCAATAAGCCAAGACAGTTTCTTTATTCATTAATGATAATCATAGCACATAGAGGGGACTCCTGCGTCAAAGGTATCTGTATTTCAGTGCCTCAGAAGACGGGCCTCTGTCTGCTGCCCGTGAACGTGTGCCACCCCACAGGCCTGCTGTGAGAAGGACCAGGAAAGGGTGGCACATCTCAGGACGTCTGTTCCTGAGCCCAGCTCCCAAGGACAGACCAACGCACTAGGAACTTAGCAACCAACTATAGCTTAGCCAACCACACTGAAAATGAAAATGCCCACTAGAAGTTGCTCACAGGCCGAGCATCCAAATGGCCACGTGGCTTTTCCTAGGCACCTATGCTTGTGATGGTCAGTGCTGACTTTGACTTGGGCAGGTCTGGAGTCATCTGGGAGAAAGGCCCCAGGCACGCTCATGAGGCATTATCGTGATTAGTGTATGGTCATGTCTGTTAGGGGCTGTCCTATTAGGTTAGACTATGGTCATGCCTTTGAGGGGTTACTTCGATTAAGTTAGTTTATGCCTATGTCTGTGAGGGACTGTCTTGTTTAAGTTAGTCTTCGGTAGTGATGTTCAGTCTGTGGGTCATGACCCCTCTGGGGGTTGGACAACCCTTCCACAAGGGTCACCCATCAGATATTCTGCATATGAGATATTCATATTACGATTCATAGCAATAGCAAAATTATGGTTATGAAGTAGTAACAAAAGAATTTATGGTTGGGGTCAGGTCAGCACAACATGAGGAACTGTATTAATGGGTCACAGCATTCGGAGGGTTGTGAACCACTGGGGTATGGCCATGCCTGTCAGGGATTATCTTGAATGGGTTAACTGACTCTGAAAGGCAGGAGCCAAGCACAAGGATTTATGGCTCTCTGCTTCCTGACTAGAGATGCAGAGGGACCAGTGCCTCAACCCTGGCTGCCAGGACTTCCTCCCACAGGGGACTGGACCCAGAGTCGTGCGCTCTTGTTAGAAGCTAAACATCTGCTGCAGAAGGGAGGCCCAGCAGGTACTTAGGACAGCAGCAAGAACAAATGGCATGGGCAAACATTTCTCTCTCTCTCTCTCTCTCTTTCTCTCTCTCTTTCTCGCGGTGTGACATTTTACTCTTTTGACTTTTCTGGCTCTTTTGGGGAGCCCACCACCCAGCTCCCAAATAAATCACACATGGAGGCTTATTTCTTGCCAGTTTTTCTTAACCTGTCTTGTTGTATTAAGAGCGGCGGGGCTGCGTTCCCGGCACCTGGCCACCCGCATGGCTAGCTTATGCCCCGAAATAATTACACGGAAACTGTATTCTTTTAAACACTGCTTGGCCCATTAGTTCCAGCCTCTTATTGGCTAGCTCTTACATATTGATCTAACCCATTTTTGATATTCTGTGTAGCCCCACGAGGTGGCTTACCAGGGAGATCTTAGCCTGCGTCTGTATGGAGTGGGAGAATCATGGCGACCCTTTGACTCGGCTTCTTTCTCCCAGTATTCTGTTCTGTTTACTCCACCCACCTAAGGGTTGGCCTATCAAATGGGCCTAGGCAGTTTCTTTATTAATTAACCAATGAAAGCAACAGATTAATATAAGACCCACCTCCATCACTGTCTACCTTTTTCCTCTGGGCTTTCTCCTTTTCTTCCTCCTGTATATCTTTCACTCTTACTCTGTTTCTGGCCGGGTGGCTGACCCCTGACGTCCTCCTCTCCTTGCTCTCTTGCTCCCTCTTTTCCTCGGTTCTCCTTCTATTTATCCTCTCTGCCTGCCAGCTCTGCTGATCCTATCTCCTGCCTCACTATTGGCTCTTTATTAGACCATCAGGTGTTTTAGACAGGTAAAGAATTAAAGCTTCAGTGTTAACAAATGCAGCATAAACAAAAGTAACCACACCTTAAACTAATATTCCCCAACACACACGCTCTCTCTCCCTCTCCCAAAATTATTATTTTTATATCACAGGTATAACGCCAGGTGATGAGACATGGAATTTATTCTGCCTAAAAGCAGAAAAGAATTATTTTTAAATTCAACACCAGGTTTCATGCTCTTCTCTGCCATGCAGAGTGGGATATTACAGTAGCATGGGACATTTAATGGCCACAGAAAGCCAGCCCGGCTGTTTTCAGGATGCACACGGTGGACCGGCGCACTGCCCTCCTCTAGAAGAATCGGAGCCGTGGCACTGATGATAAGTCTCACTGCACAGGTCTGGAAGGTGGACGAGACGCACACTCCTGAGCACAGGCATGCTCACGCTGCGGTGCACGTGTGGTCGGAGGACAACCTGTGGGAGTCAGTTCTCTCCTTTCACCACGTGGACTTGGGGAGGGGGGAATCGAACTCAGGCCCCAGCACTCTGGAGGCAGAGGTAGGCAATCTCTGTGAGTTCCAGACAAGCCAGCACTACACAGTGAGATACTGTCTCAAATACGTATATAATTCTAGAACTGGACCAACTGCCCTCACCCGCTGGGCCACCATTCCTATTGTGTGCAATTTTCCAAATGCTCAGAGAACAGAGTCCTGCCACCTCGCTGTTTGCAGTGGGTTTGGCCACAGCCCTCACTGTGCTTCTGCTGACTCTGGGTTAGCTGCTTCCTCCCGTCTCCAGGCAGCAGCCGAGTTCACTGATTGGAGCAGATTCTGTTGCAGTGTGTGTGCTTTCGGAGGCGACAGCACAGACTCATCTGCCTCCACCTGACCTTGTCCCCCAGAGCCTGACCACCGTGACCACCATGTACAGTGCCAGAGATGGCAAATGTGTAAGCCATCAGGAACAACGGTTGCCCGGGGGCCTCGCAGAACAGACCAGGTGACTGACATCAGCCTTGCGACATCAGGCTCGCCAATGTGAGCAGGCTCCTGCCAGCCGGTGACAGACCACCCTCTGTGGATACAATCTCCACAGGATGCGATGCAGCCAGAGGCATCCAGCTTCTCCAGGTCACCACTGTGCCAAACACCGTATCAGGGAAGCAGCTGAGCCTGGACCTGGTAACCTCTGTTAGCCAGGAGGACAGCTGCTCATGACAAGTTGCCCGATGGCAAGGCCCCTTACTCAGCCCTGGCAGGTGCTGGGACCCTCTTACCCTTCCTCAGCTGTGGCACAGGCTGCCCTGACGACACAGGCCGCTGATGGAAGGGCAAGGCTGACAGGTGCCTGCAGCAGCTGAGGTGTTTCTAGGTGGGAGTTAAGAGCTCCATCTCTCCACGTTCAAGACTTAACACACTTGCTTCGGAGAGCAGAGGGAGCCTCTGTAAATAAGGATGGCAGTGGCCTGCGTACACGCGCCAGTTAAAGGATGCTGGGTATATGGCCATTATTAGAAGATGCTAATTTTAAAGGCCGGTGAGATGGCTCAGCAGGCAAAGGAGCTTGCTGCCAAATTGATGAACTGAGTTTGATCCCCAGGACCCACATAGAGGAGGGCCGACTTCTGCAAGTGGTCCTCTGACCTCCCACTTGTATTCTGACATGTGTTCATGCATACAAAATAATTAAATAAACATAAACAATACTTATTGTAAATATAAGTTAACTTTTAGGCGTAAGATATTCCCATTATATATACATTATAAAACATACATTGAATTAGCATCTGATAACATCCTAGTATTTTGTTTAATGTTATATTTTCTGTAATGATATTTTGCTTATGTTTTTAACAAGTAAAGCTTGCCTGAGGATCAGAGCTAATTCACCAGAAGCCAGGCAGTGGTAGCACACACTTTTAATCATAGGACTGGGAGACAGAGGCAGAAGGATCTCTGTGAGTTTAAGGCCACCTTGGACTACACAACATTGAATCTGTCTAAAGGAGAAGCAGAGCTCACACAAAGGTGATCCCAACACTTGGGATCCCACACCTTCAATCCCTGTATGAGGGAGGTGGAGACAGAAGTGATATGGTTGGGTGGAGAGAGGAATATAAGGCAGGGGTGGAGGGAAGAGAGGAGCTCAATGCAGTCTAAAGAACAGTGTAGTCTAGGCAGTCTGAGGACAGCATTGTCCTTCGTGTCTGAGCATTGGTAGATGTGAGAACTTTCTAGTAGCCGGCTGCTCTGCTTCTCTGACCTCTCTGCTTTCACCCCCTAATATCTGACTCTGAGTTTTTATTATAAGAACTAGAATTTTTGTTACAGTTTCCCCAAATTGTTAAATATGCTTTGAGAATCATATTCAGTGGCGCAGAATTCTACCCTAGAACTAGACTTTAGGGCAAGTGGGCTGGCTTCCTGGGAAGAAAACACTCACTGCAAGGCTGATAGCTTCCTGGGGAGAAGAACTCACTGCACAAGCTGGCAACATAAACTAGAGTCCTCAGGATCTACATAAAAGCCCAAAGCAGTGGCCTCACATCTGCAATGCTTCTGGTGAGATGGGAGCAGAGACAGAACTGCCAGGAAGGTCAGGGGCGAGCTAGCCTAGAGCACCAAGCACAGGTGAGCTAGCCTACAGCATCAAGCACAGGTGAGCTAGCCTACAGCACCAAGCACAGGTGAGCTAGCCTAGAGCACCAAGCGCAGCAGCAGAAGGGAGAGAGACAACACCTTAAGATGTAGACATCACCAAAAGTCGTCCTCTGACCCCCCTCACACACACAAATAGAAAATTTAAAAACCAGAATTTGTTTTCTAATTGAGCGATCTGCAAGCTATTTAGAAGATTTTTGATGTTTAAAATAACGTCATGAAATTCATGGATTTACACAAATGCCCCACACTTCAAATGATTTCCTATGCAGCCTCCTTTCTGGCAGTGGGATTAATGGCAACGATAATTTGAAAACTTTTGACACGTACCTATTTACATTTTAATTTACCAATTAAGAGTCCATAAACAGTTTCCAACTCCAAAGACTGAAAAGGTAAAAACCTGTGTTTATTGGGTTCTGTTTAATTTAATTTCCTTTGTTATGTAAATGAGCTTTATATAATTGGTGACTAGGGGTGGGAGGGTTGGGGTGAGGGACTATTGTTTTTTCCTGTGTGGAAGCTAAGGCCAGGACTCTCTTCTGGCCAAAGCTTCACCACGGACCCACAACCCAGTCCAAATCCCAGGTTTTCTGCACCAGATGCCTTTGGCCAGCCCTCCTGAGTTGTCTGTTTCTACTGGTTTCGACCACTTTCTGATCTCACTAAAGTGAAATCTTTAGTTCTTCATCTCCCAAACCCAAGCTCATCAACATCCCTGATCACAAGATGGAAGATACGTAAGCAGAAAAATCACAGTAAATTCTGACCCAGGACCTGGCTCTGAGTGTCAACCCCTCCAACCCTGCACATTATTGGGTTATAGGGCTCTGTCCTCACAGATGCCACACAGTCCCAACCGTGACTACGCAGAGATACTGAGTCCTTGTGCTTTGTAATCAAGGCACGCATACAGGGAACGCAGAACAAAGAATACAACCTCTCTATCGGCTAGTACACTTGGGCATGACCCAGATCTCACAAATCCACATTTTCTGCTGTCCTCCAACTCCCACTCCCCTGATGTGGGATTTCATTGGTCAATAAAGAAACTGCCTTGGCCCATCTGATAGGGTGTAACAGAACATCTGATAGGAGTAAACAGAACAGAATGCTGGGAGGAAGAGGAAGTGATCTCAGATGCAGGGCAGCTCCTCTCAGAGCCAGATGCGATGAAGCAAGCTGCCAGGTCAGACATGCTGAATCTTTCCTGGTAAGACTGGTGCTACACAGATTATTAGAGATGGGTTGATCGGGATATGAGAATTAGCCAGTAAGGGCTAGAGCTAATGGGCCAAGCAGTGTTTATATGAATACAGTTTGTGTGTTGTTATTTCGGGGCATAAGCTAGCCAGGCGACTAGGAGCTGGGGTGGCAGGAACACAGCCCGCAGCTCCCACAACACTCCCCATTTCCCTCAGTGTGCCCTACTGCCCAGTCAACTCCCCTAGGCAGCAGCGGAGGAAGACCTACCCAGATGCTGGCCCCTTCAGACCCACATGCAACAGTTTGTGGGAGAGAGGAGTCTTCAGAGGAGCTCTCTGCATGTTGGACAGAGCCGTAGTAATCCAACTCTCTTCTCACCCATGCTGATAGGAAATGCATCTGCCTTTGAGTCACTGATGCCATGGAGAGAGACCCCAGCTAACCCATGGGTTCCACAAGCAGATTCAGGTGGCGCCATCTCTTTGGTCTGTCCTCAGGGTACTATCTGGGGTGAAAGGACATTTGTTCATGTCTCCCCCAAGAAGTCACAAAACCAAGCATTACTACTTGGGAGTGGGCTAGGGATTGACGAGGCTGCTGCATGAGGGTCATCCATCCATGGTCAAGTAGCATTCTCTGGGAGAAGTGCTTTCAGAACCCTTTGTACCCTGTCTGTAAGGGTGTGTGTGTGTGTGTGTGTGTGTGTGTGTCTGTCTGTCTGTCTGTCTGTTTAGCTTAGATCAGGGCACCCTTTCAAGAACAAAATGCTGTTTAAAACCTACATTGTGACACATCATGACAAACACCCATCGAGTAACGGGAGCACACAGGAAAACACCCTTCCCTGAAGCTACCCAAGTCTCAACACCAGCTGCCACATTCTGGGCCTCTCCCTGAAAAGGATGGTGACAATGCGTGGCATCTATTTTGATGAGACTGGACACACTCAGGATGGTATGGCCACAGACACAGGCATCCCTACTCAATGCCCAGAGTCTCTGTTTTCACCATAGCTGCTGGGATGTTAGGTTGTGTTTTGTTTGTTTTTACAAATCACAAGTACAGTGATCTTCTAGATACACAGTCCCTGGTCAGAGCTGCTGTGTACAGCAGTTTCGGAAATACAAACTGTCCAGTGAAAGCCAGTGCAGACAGACCTACATGCCAAAGAGAGAGCAGACACTAGAGAGAACGGACACCAGAGAGAGCGGACACCAGAGAGAGCAGACAGTAGAGACAATAGACATTAGAGAGAGCAGACAGTAGAGACAATAGACATTAGAGAGAGCGGACACCAGAGAGAGCAGACAGTAGAGACAATAGACATTAGAGAGAGCGGACAGTAGAGACAATAGACATTAGAGAGAGCGGACAGTAGAGACAATAGACATTAGAGAGAGTGGACACCAGAGGGAGCGGACACCAGAGAGGAGGAGATCTGGTGCTAGTGAGGTGAGTGGCCACCAGCAGTCTCCACTGCCTGCCCTCTGAGGAGGAAGACAGCTCAGCAGGGAACAGTGGGGAGGTGAGCAGACCTGGGTTCTTCTCCATCACAGTGTGAACATTTACTGTACTGTCCCTCACCTTCCTAGGTGACTTGTATCGAACCTCCATCCTAGGTGGAGACAACAGAGACACTAGCCCAGAATAGGGTCAGTCATTCAGCAGAAGAGGCAGAGAAGCCCATGTTCTCACACCATGGATGTCAGGTGAGAACTGGGAAGACTCCTGAAGTTATGAATTCTGTGTGGAGCGCTAACGAGCCCAGACACGTTCATGCAAAGGGGACATGGAGTCGTGGCTGTCAGACAGACCAGGGATTGGTGCCTTACACGGACCTTTCACTGTGATTCTCCTCCATTGTGCCCATGTGGTGCCCAACGTGGGGTGACTATATCCACAGAAAGCCTGAGAAAGCTTGGGAAAGAATAGAGTAAAGCATGTTTTCTTGGTAGCAGCAATTTCTTGGGTTTGCTCTGCTTGCTAGAGGCAAGCAAGCACTCTCATCTAAAAGAGGCTTCCTGACTCAGCTTTAGCTGCAAAACCCTGCAGCTCTCTTGAGAGGTCCCGCCACGAAACACTTAAACGGTGTTGATGAAAAGCTGAACGCATGCTTTTCGGTTTTCAGCCGTAGCAGGAAAAAAGCTGCGCCGTTTAAAAATGCTGGCTTTCCGGTCTGTCCTGCCAGGGCAAACTCTGACTCTTTCAGGCAGTCAGTCCGAATGAGTGTGATCTGTGAGCAGAATGCTGCAACTTGCTTGCTGGCAGGGACTTTGAAACGCCACACAGTTGTGGCGATAAAAATGGCTCCAGCAGTACTTCTGACGTGAGGCTGGAAAGCTAAGGAATGGGCTGGATCTAGCCAGCAAAGCCACAGCTTTATTCCTACCCATATTGCTCAGTAATTTAAAGGCTCGTGTGGTCAGAAAAAGAGAGATATACAGTAAAGAGAGATTCAAAGAAAAAGAAAATGTTTAAATGATTTACAGTATGTTAAAAATATATGCAGGCTAAAAGTTAAAGTTCTTAAAAGTAAAAAAAGGAAGAAAGAAAGTAGTTGGATGTGGTAGTACACACCTTTAATCCCAACACTTGGGAGGCAGAAGGAGATTGACCTCTGTGACTTCAAGGTGTGGTAGCACATGCCTTTAATCCCAATGCCTGGGAGGCAGAGACAGACAGATCTCTGAGAGTTCAAGGACAGCCTGGTCTACAGAATTATTCCAGGACAAAGATATACAGAGAATATAAAATAAAAGTAAAAATAAACAAAATAGAGGTTAAAATAAAGCTGCACAAAGATGGAAAATACAGAGAATTTTGATACTGTATGCTATTATGCTCTCTTTGAATTGTTTGAATGCTGAGGAAAGAGCAAAAGCTGCTAAAAGATATTTATTAATGCTGCTGAACTAATCCAACATAGATATTTTGAAAATACCTTGACTTTAAAATTTGGATCTAAGGACATGATGCTTTGGAAAGGAGTTTCTTCTTTTGTTTTCACAGAGGATGAGACTCTTTGGACTGTTTCTATCCCAATATGGTATGATAGACCACGCCCTCCTGAAAGGTTGCTGTGAACACCCTCAAGAAATTACTTTGCTCAACTGCCGACTGAGATGAACCTAGCACACAGGTTATACCATAAAAGACCTGAATAACAACGCCCCCATTCAGCAGGAAGCAGTTTGGAGAGAAATAACTACGTCCATATCCCCAAATATTGTTTATAAATGTTCTTTTACATTTAAAGGGGGATATGATATAGATATGAATAATTTGCATCGGTATGGATTTGACTTTATTGATATAAATTTAAGGTCAATTTTGTTATATGTATATGTATTTCTGATCTTGATTAAGGTATTGTGATTGTGTAGTTCATGTAAAAATGTATATAGGTTGTTAATAGATAATCATCTATAATAGTCAAGTTTGTAGTCATGTTAGATTTTCTAGATGTGCATGGATATATTTCAGATAGGCATTCATCATATCTTTCAAAGGCTAGAGAATATGGCATTTTAAATGTTTTAATAACTTAGGTTTTTCATGACAATGAGACATGTCTGCTCCTGGCAGCACCAATCTACTTCAAGAAAAAAGATGGGCATCGAAGAGGCTTCTTATGGAGTTTGATAGGCATTTGGGCAAGAAACTGCTCTTGCCTGGACTGTTGTATAAACTGGACACAGAGAACCCGCAGAGAGAGGACTACTGAACTTGCCTAAAGGTGAGATGATCTTTCGGGGTTCCTGATTCATGAAAGAGTCTGCGAGACATTCTGCAGGACACAGCAGATAGTGACTGAACTGCCTTTCAAATTTCCTGCTTTATGGAAATGTCTGCTGGATACTATGGGCCTGTAGGTCAAAGATGGATGCCCCAACGGTACAGAGAAACTTTGGGTGACTGTCCAGGCAGCGAGATGTCTCTGTCATTTCTAGAATTTTGTAAGTTGCTTACTTCTCATTTACTTAGGTAATATTATATCCTTCTGGAGTCTTTGATGGAGTTGAAGAATAGATAGATAGTTATAGCTGTTTTCCTTTGTTATGATAAAAGATAAAATAGATGTAAATATTGTAACTGTAATTCTTGCTTGATAACTGCTTTGTTATATGTAATTTTGCTATGTTAAAGTTAAAGCCTTCCTTTTTTTTTTGTTTAAACAGAAAAACGGAAAATGATGGAGGAAGGTCATTTGTCAATAAACAAACTGCCTTGGCCCATTTGATAGGCCATCCCTTAGGTGGGTGGAGTAGACAGAATAGAATGCGGGGAGGAAGAGGAAGTGAGCTCAGATGCCAATGCCGCTGCTCTCCCGGGCAGACGCGATGAAGCTCCGACCCAAGATGGACATAGGCTAGAATCTTCCCGGTAAGCGCACCTTGGGGTGCTATACACATTAATAGAAATAGGTAATCAAAATGTAAGAATTAGTCAGTAAGGAGCTAGAGCTAATGGGCCAAGCAGTGTTTAAAAGAATACAGTTTGTGTGTTGTTATTTCGGGGCATAAGCTAGCCAGGCGGCCAGGAGCTGAGTGGCAGGAACACAGCCCGCAGCTCCCCACAACACCCATGAGTAACCACAGGCTGGGAACAATGCACTGACTTCAGAAAGAAATAGTGCATACATTTGAAGTTGCAGTCCTGAGGGTTACCTGGGTAGACACACCGAAATAGCATGGCTGGTTCTGGTAACTGAGACAGCCGATCGTGAGTGGGAGGGCAGGGTATACAGGGCGGATGTGCTGGACAAGTGCTGGCTCTCAACCAATGGAGCCAGAGCAGGGCAATTCCAGACACTCGGGACAGCTTCCAGGGACAGAGAGTGGGCAATTCCAGACACTCGAGACAGCTTCCAGGGACCAGAGCAGGGCAATTCCAGACACTAGGGACAGCTTCCAGGGACCAGAGCAGGGCAATTCCAGACACTAGGGACAGCTTCCAGGGACCCGAGCAGGGCAATGGCAGCCTGTGGCATTCTCCTTGTTACAGCTCAGCAAGTAGAAATGCGTCACCTGGATCTCACAAGAGGGATGCTGACGGCACAGTGTTCAGGGTGGTGACAGTCATATCTCTTACTCTGATGTACTGCTGCCTGCTCCCTTGTTAACCTCTTACATCACCCTAAAATATGACTAATTTACATATTATTAAATTTTATCACAGGAAAACACATACAGAAAAAACCCATAATGTAGAAGCTTCTTGACTTACAATGGATTTACATCTAGACCAGTGGTTTTCAAATTACCTAATGCTGTGACTCTTTAATACAATTCCTCATGTTGTGGTACACTCCCCCCTTGTAAAATTATTTTTATTGCTATCATAACTGTAATTTTGCTATTGTTATATATTATAATGTAAATATGTGTGTTTTCCGATGGTCTTAGGTGCCCTTGTGACCCACAGGTTGAGAACCACTACTCTAGCTAAGCCTATAGTATATTGAAAATGTAAGCTAAAATGCATTTAACACACTTCATCCTCCAAACATCGTAGCTCACAATGTGACCACTGTGTGGGTTGTTTCATCCCACGAAGAGAGGCTGAGAGCAGCTGTAGCTCATTGCCATGGCCCAACATAAAAAGAAACTACCCTACTGTATCTCATGTACCTGGGGAGACCCCATCTAAAACCCCACACATCACTGTGTAGCTGAAGAATCGTGGCTGGAGCCACGGTTCATGCAGGGTTTCAAGCAACCCCAAGGATCTTGGACGTCACCACAGACAAGGACGCGTCGCTTTGTTCATGACTTGGGGTTCAGTCTCCCCAGGGTGTGTTTGCTTTCCGTGGGCCACGTTTGCAAAGAGTCTCAAAACTACCAAGTTTATCCTCCTGCCTCTAGGCCCACGCTCCCAAAGTCGGCCAAGTCAAACTAAAACTTGAAGTCCATTTATTCTTCCCATAGGAGAGCCGTCCCCGGGGCCTTCTCCTGTAGCCTATTATATTTTTAAACAGCACTGTAAAATTTATCGTCACTCAGTGTGTGCTCTGGTGAGGTGCTCAGTAGCTTTATTGCTATTTTCCCTCACTTTATGCAAAGCTATCAGTGTGTGTTAATCTTTCCCAGAGAAGACGTGGGACAACACTCTTGGCACAGGCCGCTGCTGAGGCTGAAGGCTCCAGTGAGAACCTGGATGCACATAACGCAGCCCACGTACATTAGGTAAATGCCCACTGATCCTCTGGTGCCTCGGGCTGGCAACCAGCATCTCAGAGAGCTGGGGTCACTCGGGACAGTGCTGTCCTGGGCTAATTCACATACACCCAGCACAGGCACCAGCACTCACTAGCGGCCAGTGAGAGGAGGTGTCAGGGGGAGCTGCACATGAACACAGGAGACTGCGTGACGAGAGTTACATGTGTGACAAGAGCTACGCGGGTGACAGTATGGTCTCTGTCCAGAAACATCTGTAAAAGTAGAGGTGACAAGGGAGGGGCTTTGGGAAGAACTGCAAGCCCAAGAGGAGCTGTCCATGAAGGGGATGCTGGGCTCCGTGCCAGACTCTCTGGCCTGAGCACAGCATCTCAGGGAGTCTGGGGGCTGAGGAGCAAAAGAGGGAATGCTCAGTGAGGGTAGGAGAGGCAGTGCCAGCAAAACAAATAAGCAAAAAATGAGACAAAATTCAGACACACATGACGTGAGCCAGTGACACGCGTGACAATGTGAGCCAGTGACACACACGTGACAGTGTGAGCCAATGACACACACGATAGCATGAGTCTATGACACACATGTGATATGAGCCAATGACATACGTGATAATGTGAGCCAATGACATACGTGATAATGAGCCAATGACACACGTGACAATGTGAGCCAATGATACACGTGACAATGTGAGCCAATGACACATGTGACAATGTGAGCCAATCACACACATGTGACAATGTGAGCCAATCACACACACGTGACAATGTGAACCAATGACAGTTAGGATGAAGTCAAGTTGTTCCTGAGGCAGCATCACTGAGCTGGACGCCATCACCTGCTCCTCTTGCCAGTCCTCCCAGAGTTCCTCACCCGAGATCACGGCTGGGTGGTCCCACCCCTTGCCGTTTCCAGCCCTGAGCCACACATGACTCCCCTCAGGTAAGGAACCCTGTGTCATGCTAGGCAGTGACTATCATAAGCTCCATGGCAGTGAAATGCACGACCGCTGGCCACCCTGGGCAGACGGTAGCTGTTTGAAGAGGTTCAATGTAAGAGGTAAAGGAATTTAAGACAATCAGGTGCCTCTGTGGAGCCTGTGCGCCGTCCTTTCTGGAGGCCTAGGGGGTAGAGCATGGAGATGCAGGAGACAAGAGCGGACAGGTCAGGTCTACAGGCAGTGCAGGTGTGCAGGGTGGGCCTCATCTGCCTACTTCAAAGAACCCCCTGATGACGAACTTCAGGAACTGCACCTTACAGGAGAGGTCAGCTCAGAACATGAAACACGCATGATCTTCTGCATTCATGCTCAAGGCCATTCAAGCCCGAATCTTCTCTGCTCCAGCGTGAGAGGTCTCATTGTGGCCCATCTATGTTTTAGACTTGACTGCTCTGGAGGACACCTGGTGAACGGTTATTCTGAAAGAGGCAGGGTTCTCTAGGAGACGGGGTGGGGCTGACTGCTCTCCTCCCCTAAGGTTTATCACCTGACACCAGCAGCGTCGAGGGGTCCTGGCAGTTCTGGCCAACAGCGACTGTGTGGACTACAGCCTGCATTTCGAGGCATCTCTTAATCATTTATATTCCCTAATTACCTCTGCTAGGGAACTGGATGTGACTGTGTCACAGAAGTGTAAGGACAACCTCTTTCATCATTCCAAAACAAAGTGCTTTGTGAGGCTGGCTAGCACCTTTCTCCATCAATGTGTTTATCACTGTCCTTGGGACTCTCCGCTTCTGAAGCCACGAGAACCTTAGCTGTGATGGCTTCACTCGCAATCAGGCCCTGTCTTCTTGCCATGGAAACCCCTCACACTTAAAAACAGAAAACACAGAAGCCTTCTAACAGACATGAGTTTAGGGTTTCACGAGTTCAAAGCTAATCCAGAGGCAGTGAGAACTTTGATGAGGGACGTGTGGGTGTTAAAAGCAGACATTTAATCTCTAAAGTTTTGTTTCTAGATTCAACAGCTCGGGGGGCCTTCCCTGTAAAGTAAAGGTGGGCCCCACATCACAGAAAAGGAGGGATTAAGTAAGATCCGGGCTGAAGTAGAAAGAGAATCTCGCTGTGCCCGCACCGGCCAGATCACATGGTCCAGCTGACTGAGCGTCCACGGCCTCCTCGTGACCTAACAACCATTGGTGGAATCAACCAATAAAGCCACATAACAGCGATGCCTGTACCCCTCCCCTGCTGGTAAGCACAGAGCTAGGTTAGGACCACGCCCATGAGCACAGTGCCACGATGTCTTATTACTGCAGCCACTTAGCCAACTGTATTCTGTCATTGTAATGTACGACATAAACCCCTGGCAACTGTACCTCCCTTTCCAGCTGAACCTTAGGGCTGCTTTTGGCTGTCTATTTATTAGGATCTGTTTGAATAAGACAAGGTCTCACTTTGTAACACAAGTCGGCCTGGAGCTTACTACACAGCTCAAGCTGGAGTCAAGTTCATGCCAATCTTCCTGCCTCAGCCTCCTGAATCCTGGGATTACAGGCAACCACATGTAGCCATGCCTTTTCTTCCTGGATGCAATTAAACCTATACAATTTTTTGCCCAAACTTCATTTACGATCCTGAAGCCATAGGGCAGTAAACCCTAAACGCCTGTTTTCCTGGTCTCACTGATGAGCTCCCAGCCTCGGTCCCGACCTCACCAATGAGCTGCCACCCTCAGTCCTGACCTCACCAATGAGCTGTCAGCCTCACAGAGGCAGGGGTCAGAGGAACATGGCTCTCATCTGGTTCTGGAGGCACAAACAGGCCTTGATTTCATAGGCCTTCCTGAAGCTTTTTGCTTTTTCTGAGGTTTATGGAATTTCACCAATGGCCCCCAGCTGGCTGCTGTCTAAGGAGAGTCACCTGTCTCCACGTCTGGGTTCTTTTTGAGTTTGGTTGAAACTGTAGAGCTTGTCAACGCTCAAGGTTTGCATTGATTTCACCTAGAAATGTAGTGACCTGTAGTCAGAGGCTGTCCGTTCATTCCTGGCCACTCAGACTGAAGTCATCACTCAGAAGCCATCACTTGTAATACAGTTTTGTTCCCATCCCTGTCCTATCCCAGTTCATGGGGGAGGGGGGCTGTGTCTAACTCCGTACAACTCAGAAGTCTCTCTTGGAAGGGACTGGGTGCTCAAAAGATTTGTCTTTTCTTACCAGAGTTCAATGCATTTTAAATCACACTTTCATTAAGGAAGTAACTATTTGAATCTGCCCTATTTACTTATCATTCTGTCTATGTATGTATGTATGTATGTATGTATGTATGTATGTATGGATGGATGTACGTATGGATGGATTACATATGTATGTATGGACGGATGTACATACGTATGTATGTATATATGTACGTGTGTACGGATGTATGGATGGATGTGGGTATGTATGGATGGATGTGTGTATGTATGGATGGATGGATGCATGTATGTACGTACGTATGTACGTATGGATGAATCCATCCATCCTTTCTCAGGCAGGGTCTCATTGTGGCTCTGGCTGACTGCACCTACACTGTGACACACTTGCTTCTCTGGAGCTCATTTAACATATGCATACCATTCTGCCTGGACATTAACTATTACCTTAATGAATGATAAGCCACCAGGTTTTAAATCAAGTATAAGTTTAGTATCTTTACAGAACAAATGGCCTCCAGAAGCTGCTCTGGCTCTCGTTCTGAGGGGAATTAAATGACAGGTACACAAGCATTGCTGAACTTCGATAGAATTGCTTTAGTCTCAGAAATTCTGAAAAAGCACACAGGCAAGCCCTGAGACAGGCACCCTCACATAGGCGGACACTTGCACAGGCAACCCTGACACAGGCGAACCCTCATACAGACAACCCTGACACAGGCGAACCCTCATACAGACAACCCTGACACAGGCGAACCCTCATACAGACAACCCTGGCACAGGCGAACCCTCATACAGACAACCCTGGCACAGGCGAACCCTCGTAAGACAACCCTGACACAGGCGAACCCTCATACAGACAACCCTGACACAGGTGAACCCTCGTAAGACAACCCTGGCACAGGTGAACCCTCGTAAGACAACCCTGGCACAGGCGAACCCTCATACAGACAACCCTGACACAGGCGAACCCTTGTACAGGCAACCCTGGCACAGGCGAACCCTTGTAAAGACAAACCCTCGCACAGGTGCCCTCGCACAGGCAAACCCTCGCACAAGTGAGCCCTCACACAGGCGAGCCTTGGCACAGGCGAACCCTCGCACAGGCGAACCCTCGCACAGGCGCCCTTACCAGTGGGATAAGCAGGCTGATGAGGTCTGTAAGTGGTTTGCTGAGCAGCAGCAGGTCCTCTGCAGCCTGTGTGTCCCCTCTTGAGCCTGCCTTCTGGGCCTGGAATGAAAAGAAATGCAAGAGGTCAGGGTGATGAGTCAGCTTGGTGGTGAGAGGCAGGTGCACCGAGATGGCAGATAAGGGGCTGAGGAGTGCTGCTGTGGTCCCCAAGTGCTGGAAGGATGGAGTCACAGAAGAGATAGCACGCTCCTGACAACGTGAACAAGAGTATAGACCCAGAGAGCTTTAGACAGCACAACAAGGGTGGGGCAGGAGCTGTAGGGAGGGTGGCGGCACCCAAGGGTGGGGCAGGTGCTGCAGGAGCAGGGAGGGTGCAGCACCCAAGGGTGGAGTAGGCACTGCAGGAGCGGGAAGGGTGGTGGCACCCTGTTAGCTACCTTCCTCATCTCATGGCTGTGACAACGTGTCTCAAAGGAACAACTGGGGCGGGGGGGACATGGCACTCAGGAGGTAGAGGCAGGTGGATTTCTGTGAGTTCAAGAGCAGCGTAGTACATAGAACATTCCAGACCAACCAAGACTACATGGTGAGCCTCTGTCTCAAGAGAAACAAACAACCCCCAAAACAAAGGAGTAAGTGTAGGGAGGAAGGACTTATTCTGGCCACACTCCAGGGTCCAGTCTATCACAGGAGAAGGTTGGTGGTGGGAGGTGCCCTCAACTGTGCGGCTAGGAGCCTGAGGCTGCCTGCTCACATCTGGGTCATCAGGAAGCAGAGAGGAGACCAGAAGCAAAGCTAGGCTAAAAACCTAAAACCCCACCCCAGCGACCCATTCCTCTAGAGAGCCTTTATCTTCTAAAGGTTCCACAAGCGTCCTAAACGGTGCAGCCAGGAGGAGATCAAGTGTTCAGACCCACGCTGATGGGGAACATTTCACAGTCAAAGTGAGCACATTCTCCACCCTGCAGGGGGTAAGTGCCCTGTGGTTCCAGCCAACTTGAGGGTCCATGATTGTCACCCCACTTTCTAAGTGGGAAAACTGAGGTCTAGAAAAACCTTAACCTGGGTAGTGGCCAGAGAGTTGGCTCTGTGTTTGTTATGGAAACACAAGGGACCTAAATTCAGATCCCAGCACTCAAATGACGCGGCTGTGGCGGAGGAGGCTCCCTGAGGCCACACTGTGATAACACACACACACGTAAAATTATATATAATAAGTTATATATAGCAAATATACAATTCTTTGTTTCTCATTGCTCATGAGATATCACCTTTGGTTTAGCAGCCTATTGTAGACGGAGCTATAGAGCAGTCCCACACTAGCTCAAAACTGAGTATAATAATAAAGAGTTCTTTATTTAAGGGTAGACTCACAAATCACAGTCCTCTGCAAGCAGGGAACAGAAAATGAATCCAGCAGCATTTATGGTACAAGAGGCCCCGCCCATGTGGGCTGGTATCTTAAAGGCTATTGGCTAAAGGAGTTCTCACAGCAAGTGAAGGAGCAGGACACATGACCTCCTCCTCTGGCCTGTGAGTGCACCCAAATGTATGCATGCCACATGTCAGACACACAGACATGGTACACACACACATACACGAGAAACTTTTTTGGTGGAGTAAGGAAAGTTTAATCTGGTTATCTAAAGTCACATAATAACACGGCCAAAGGTCTCACCAGGGCCATCCAATGCCAAGGCACACCACTCATCTCCTCTGGGTATTTCTATGCACACCCGTGACACATGACACCCAGAGTATCTACCCACTCCTCGGGACATCTCACTTTTCTGTTGCTGTGATACAAATCCCTAACAAAAGCAGCTTGCAGGGAAGGCCTTTTCCTGGCTCAGTGTTCAAGGGTACCATCTATTGTGGGGTGTTAAGACGGCAGAGGCATGCAGCAGCTCATGACACCGCATCCACAATCAGGAAGCAGGGCCACGAATGTGTGTGTGCTCAGCTAGAAGTTTCTTCACAGTCTAGAATTCCCGCCACAGTCAAGAGAGGTCTTCCCACTTCAGTTAGCACAGCTATTTCCGCCCAGCTTTGCCGAGAGGCGTTTTCCAGGTGAGCCCAGATCCCATGAAGCAGACGACACCAACCATTACACTCAGCTACACTTCAGCTACACTTTGACAAGAGATGAGCCCTGGCCTGAGGTACTTCTCTGACCACGGGCCTTCACAGAACTAAGTGCAAACATTCTCACCACAGAGACAAAGACTTCATATTCCGAACGGGTTCTCCCCCCCACCTCGGCTTTAGGGTGCACACCTTTTGCTCAGGATGCTTCTCTGTCTTTGCTTTTAGAACGTGACCTTAGCCTGACCTTGCAGAGCAGATCATGAGTCTGGACTCCAGGGTCCTTCCCCAACCCTTCAGGCCTGCAAACAGGGTTTCACCTGCCTGCCTATTTTATTGCTATTACTGATGCAGAGGGCCTCTGGTGAGGATTGCACCTTTCCTGGCTGAGGGGAAGAGAGGCAACTGTTAGCTTGCTCTTCTCTGCCCCTCCCCACCTGCCTCCTGAGGCAGAGTGGTTTTCTCCTGGAGACCTGGACCTCTCTCAGCATCGTGGCTTTTGATCCCTCGCCTTCTGAGGCACAGGCTGACGCGAGGTAACAGCAGCCTTTGCACATTAAACATTAACACATCATCCCGGAGTTGACACTGATGTCGGCTGGTAAGGATGAGACAGGTTTGCAGATTAGGATGTGGGCTGCAGCAGGGGCTGGGGGCCAGCACTCCCTTCCAAGCCTTCTGAGCGGGCAGGCGAGGCCATGGAACAAGTCCATGTGCGGACACTTGCCCACAGGCCACCTCGTGGTCCTTCAAACACTCCAGTAATGCCTAGAGCCTATCTGCAGCACTCACGGGTTACCTCTACAGCTGGCTGGGTTTCCAGGAAGAGACCTCAACCATGCATAACTTGGCAGCTTGTAAGATGAGCAGACTAAGTGACACCCTTCACAAAGGTCTCACCCAGCCTGTGATGGAAGCCTGTACAGTGAGGGATCCCCAGAGAAGCCCAGAGAAACTGCAGAATTCAGGCCTGCCTCTCTTCTCACTTCAGCCCCTCACTCTTTAGGTTGCCCCCCTGTGTGTGCTGGGGCCCCTGTCCCTTCAGGACACAGCCACTGACCTCACCATCCTCTGCCTCCAGTCCCACTGACTCTTTTCTAAGAAGACCTCGCCATTCAGTGTCCTTGACCTGCCCAGGTGTTGTAGTCTGGGCAAGAGAAGACAGAAGCCTGGCTGAGGTTTGCAGAAAAGTAATTACATCCATTAGACACCTGAGATAGAGCTCGACACCGCACAAGGGCAGACGGGCGGACACCGAAAAGAGGAAAGTAAGACTCTGACTCCCAGGACACTGGTGTGTGCGGCAGGGGAGGGCTGGCATGGGCTGCAATGGGGGAATGGTCTGGGGGGCAAACGGGGAGCTCAGCGTGAGGCCCAGGGCATCTGCTGGTCACACCAAGCAAACTGCTAGATGTATGAGCATGGTTCTCAGAGAACTCTTGGAGAAATACATATATACATATTTTCTCAACATGGGATTGTCAATTTATGACCATATTTAACAGTAAATGGCCACTGATGTGACCTAAGTGGAATAAAAGAACACATATAACTTCTCAGTATAAAAAGCCCAGCACTAATGATCCTGTCACCTCCAACCTCACCACTCCAATCTAGTGACGGCAACAGGCACTGTGCACAGGTCTGCTGATGAACAGAGACCAGGCAAATCTGTGCAGAATGAAGGACAAGAAGAAAATCAGCTGTGTGGAGGTCTACCCGGTCCTGTCATGTGGTAATGCTACTTGCCTCTAAACCCAGCACCACAAAAACGTTCTGCCAATAGTGACGCGACAGCCATGCTAAAGCCATTGTGAGCAGACACATTTTAGGGCTGAGGATACAGTCCTGTGGTGGAGCCTTCACTTCAGATGGACAAGGCCCTAAGGTCATCCAGCACTGAGGAGGTAGGGGAGGAAGGAAACCATGATAGAAGGGCTTGGTTTGGGACTGGGCAGGCAGAAGGGAGGCAGGGGAGGCTGCAAAGCACCCTGGGGTGGGGTGGGGTAGGAGTGAAGGCCCAGATTGTCCCCTCATAAATCAGAAAACCGCACCAGAGAGAATAATGAACCATTGTCATTTTTTAAAGAAAGAAGAGGTTTAACCAAACAAAACGTCACACATGTTCAAGGGGGCAGAGTCACAAGGGAAGACCATGGAGACTCAAAGTGAGAAATTCCACAGTGCATCACAGACACGGGGACAGTCCCAGCTGCAGTGATATTTTGTTTGTGCTCTAACAAATAAAGTTTGCCTGAAGATCAGAGGGTGGAGGTGGCACTAGTTAGCCATAGAGGCCAGGCGGTGGTGGCACACACTTTTAATCCTAGCACTCAGGAAGCGGAAGTCGGAAGATCAGGGGTTCAAGGCCACACTGGGCTACAGGAGATTGAATCTGTCTAAAAGAGAAACAGAGCTCACACCTCACACCTTTAATCCCAGCACTTGGGAGGTGGAGACAGGAGTGATGTGGCTGGACAGAGAGAGGAATGTGAGGCGGGAGGAGACGGGCTCAACCCTTTTTCAGTCTGAGGATTTCCTAGAGGTGGCTGCTGCTCTGCTTCTCGAATCCTTCAGTTTTTCACCCCCTAATATCTGACTCTGAGTTTTTATTTTTAAGACCAATTAGAACGCATGTTCTAGCCACCTGCAGGCTTTGTAGGCGAGCAAGCATGGACAATACCGAAATGAGACAGCAGGGCCTGACGGTCCCTCTGCTAGAACCCAGCAAGCAAGCTTCTGATGCCACCTCAGTACTGAGAGTCAGACCCCAACAGGAAAGGCTGATGTCCTGTCCAATCTCAAAACCGATTCAAGAGCCCCACCCCCATTATCCATCTGGAAATACTCTGATCTTCAGATCACTGCATTCCCATGTGCATAAACATCTGTATATCGACAGTTTCCCCTAACTAAACAACTGAATGCCCCCTAAAAGCTAATGGCCCTTTCTTTAGAAAACAAAAACCAAAAAACCAAACAACAACAACAGCAAAACAAAACAATTCTTTGAGAAGTTTTACAATGCGTTTTCATCATATTCACCCTCCCCCAACCCCACACCTCCCTCACCACCCAACCCCTGAGATCCCCCCACACCTCCCTCACCACCCAACCCCTGAGATCCCCCCCCACCTCCCTCACCACCCAACCCCTGAGATCCCCCCAACACCTCCCTCACCACCCAACCCCTGAGATCCCCCCATACCTCCCTCACCACCCAACTTCATGTTGTTGTTCCCTACTTTTTGAAAACCAGCCCAGCTACACTGTTCAAACACTTCTGGGAGTGGGGCCTGTCCTGGACAGTGGTTGACCAACTGGGAGCCACCCTTTGTGGAAAACCCACTCCCTCCAAGCAGCTGTCACTTGCCAACAGCTCCCCGGCAAGGGATGTGGTTCCTGGCCACCTCCCCTTTCCTGGCTGGGACTTTGTCTGGCTTGGCTGTGGAGGTCTTGTGCACGGCCAGTCACTGTGAGGTCTTAGTGTCTGGAAGGCAGTTTCCCTGCATGCATTCACGGCCTCTGGTTCTCAGAACTCAATGATCCCTGAGCCTTGGGAGAGTATGAAGAACCCACTTCTGTTGTTGTATAAAATGACTCCTAGTGGCTCCTGTACCCCAGATCACTGTGTCTCTCAACCCTCATCAAAGAAGCTGCCTCCTACACCAGATGGCAAAGAACACAGAGATCCACAATTGGTCAGTGTGCAGAAACCACGAAACTGTGGCGTGCTCAGGCTAAACGCACACCTATCACGCCTCGTTCTCTCCTGATCTGGCTGAGAATAAAAGTGCCTGGTTCCATGCTCCTGCCAAATGCCAGACACGGGCTTGACAGGCACAGTCCCTGTGTGGAGCGGGCACAGCCCCAATGTGGAGAGGGAACAGCCTCGGTGTGAGCGGGCACAGAGCTGGTGTGGAACAGGCAAAGCCCTGGTGTGGAATGGGCACAGCCCCAGTATAAAGCAGGGTCAGTATGGAGAGCGCACAGCCCCAGTGTGGAGAGGGCACAGCCCCAGTGTGGAGAGGGCACAGCCCCAGTATAAAGCAGGGCCAGTATGGAGAGAGCACAGCCCTAGTATGGAGAGGGCACAGCCCCAGTGTGGAGTGGGCACGGCCCCAGTTTGGAGCGGGCACGGCCCCAGTGTGGAGCGGGCACGGCCCCAGTGTGGAGCGGGCACGGCCCCAGTGTGGAGGATTTTTATTTATTTATTTATTTATTTATTTATTTATTTATTTATTTATTTTGGTTTTTCGAAGTGCCAAAGAAAACCCTCAGGTTTGAAAGCATCCAGGGCCCGATGGGTGGACTTGTCTTTGATGGGCACTCAGCTCTTTCCCCAGCTCCTTCTCTGACTCAGCCTCGAGGACACACTTCCTGCAGATGGACACTAGGCATTACGGAGATCAAAGCCAGCAGCCCCCTCAGAGAGCAATGCCTGGCTCCTACTGCAGGGAGGACTGAGAAGACAGTGAGAGGAGCGGGGTCAAAGGCTAAAAACAACCATGGTGCACTGGGGTATGGGTAGCCTGAAGAGAACCAGGAAACGGTTTGGGTTAAGGAGCTTTAGTTTTTAAAGCCCCGAGTGTCCTACCTATCTATTCACCTGTAAGTCAAAAGTGTACCACTACTGTCCTGGAGTTGTTCAACTTCCGACCCTTTAATGTACAGCCTCCGAGGCGTGATCCTCCACAGGCTATGACCGCCACGGCGCTCAAGTGGATAGAGCTCCCTGTCTCAAAGAACTTCACAAACCACCCCTGGGGAGGCAGCAGTGAGGACAGAGCTGTCGGAAGAGAGACTGACGGGGGGGGGCGGGAGAGACAAGACCGGAGATGCCATTTCAGCCTCGACCGCAGCATCTGCTTCTATCCCAGCCAGGAGGAACCGTCCGACACATACGCTTGGTCATTCCACTGAGACTTTAAGCAGGCCAACGATCTGACCTTGCGGCGTGCCAGTCTCCTGATCTAAGTGTCACATGATTCAGTGGTCAGTGAGCCCAGAAGGCACCTGTCACACACAGCATCAGTAAACCACACCTCTTCCCTTCACAGATCACAGGGCGAAACGTGGGCCATGTTCATGGCTGACCTGCACTGTCCATGGCTAGGGAACACATCCCAGATGGGATCTATGGAATATTCGCCGAGACAGACGGACACACACCTGGGACAGCCACCTTCACAGTCAAGTTGATCTGACTTAGAATTGCCCAGGAGAGGGAGGCATCTAACGAGCTGGGCCAACGCTGAACAGAAATGGAGAAAGCCAGATGGACGCTGGTGTCAATGTCCGCCTGCTACGTCACTGCTAACTTAACGGAAACAGTCACCTCATGCTCCTGCCCATCATGGTAGAATGTACCCCTTCTAACTGTGAGCCAAATAAAGCCCTCCTTAAGCTGCTTTTGCTCAGATATTTTGTGACAAGAATGAGTAACTACAATAGATTCAGACACATATGTGCTATGTGTATAACCATCCAGTCTGCTATTCCCAGCATGCTCAGCTTCCTGCTGAATACACATATGTCACATGTGTGCGACCATCTATTGCTCCCAGCATGCTCGGCTTCCTGCTGAGGGTGGGCAAAGAGATCTGCCCACTCATGGCCAACCCAGATGCACCCAAGACAAAGGTTGTCCTGGATCGTGTTCCCATCTCACATGGCAGAGAACACAGAGGCAGAACCGACCGGCGGGCGGGTGTGGGGTGGAGGGGCCTACTCACCTGCAGAGCCTGCCGAACAACTCTAGAGGTGTGCGTCAGCATTCCCAGCAGGATATCGAGCAGCGACGCCAGCAGCGTGGCCGCCGGCTCTATGTTGTTTTTGTTGTCCCCGTCTAAGCACAGTGTGGCAGTTACTGTGAACATGTTACAGACATGACCAACGAGTCCTGATGGTAGAAAAAAAGGAAAAATACATGTCATAAGATGATAGAAATACATGACACGTGACCTGTTTGAGGCCCTGTGACTCAGGGTGGCACAGACCATGCAGGGCACTTTCACTGTTTGAGAAAGCTGTTTAAAATGAAGGTTTCTCAGCCTCAGGTCCCCAGCATTCGCTCAGGAATCTAGACTGGGCCAAGGGATTTTTCTTTTTCTTTTTTCCTTTTTTTTTTTTTTTTTTTTTTTAAGTTCTTTGAGAATTTCATATAATATGTTTTGGTCATTGTCACGCCTCTCCCAGCTCCTCTCTGATCCACTCCCCTTTCCTACTCATCCAACGCTGTGTCTGTTTGTTTTAACAAAAGTCCAATGTGTGCTGCTGCCCACACGTTCCTGGATGAAAGACCTTCCACCAGAATGTGGTCAATGTACCAGGAGCAACATTCTTAGAACTGCCTTTCTCCTAAGAGCCACCAGCTGCCAATAGCTCCCTGACTGGGGGAGGAAGGGGGACAGGGGCTTGTGCCCACCTCTGCTCTCCCTGCTGAGACTTGGCCTAGCCTGAGCCTGCTCTACACACTATCACGACGTAGCGTCTTGACCTTGCCATTCTCAGGGAAGTTCCTTTCTGCAATGGATACCAGTTAACAGAGACCCACACATGGTCAGGGGCAGAGAATAAGAGACTGTGGGCTGCTCAGCCCTAACTGGGATAGATCTGTATCTTGCCCTCCTCCTACGGCTCAGGCCATTGTGGACGAGGTCGAGAGACTGTCAGAGCCTGAGGCGGGGGATGAACACAAGGCAACAGCGTCTTCAGGACACAGCAGGGCAGCTGCACACGTGAACTCATACCAAGGGGCCTCTTAAGGCAAGAGACCCCCAAACCACACTCAGAAACACACATCCACACAAGCAGGCTTGACTGAAGCAGAATGTGTTACACATCACACCTACGTTACACACAGGGTCTCTAGGTCAACCAGTCAGGGACCAGCGGACCCATGGCCGGGTGTCTCTCAAGAGGACACAGACAATTGGGTGATTTCCAGGACATGATGCAAGTGATATTTTCCTCGTGCATTTAAACAATTTATTTATTTTTAAAGATTTATTATGTATACAACATTCTGCCTGTCTGTATGCTTGCTGGCCAGAAGAGGGCATCAGATCTCATTACAGATGGCTGTGAGCCACCATGTGGTTGCTGGGAATTGAACTCAGGTCCTCTGGAAGAGCAGTCAGTGCTCTTAACCTCTGAGCCATCTCTCCAGTCCAACAATGCAATTGATTACAATATAAAGAACCATCTAATTTATAAACTGGTGGGGTTGTCCTGCTGTAATCCCTGTGCCTCACACCGCCAGCCCTCACGTGGTACAGTGATGCAAGCAATGCACCGTGTGCAGCCGGGCACACCTATGGCGATATCGTTACTATTGCTGCATTTAACATTATCCTCGCAGATTACGTGACCAAGTCAGGAGCCACAGGAGGAAAGGACGCTGCGAGCATAAAACATCAGCAGGATGGTGGACACCAACGCCGTGCAGGCCCACGTGTTCTTGACGAAATCTGACACGTGGGTGTGTCTGGTAAAGAAGCGTGACATGTCTTGAACACCACTTCTGCTGGACACACAACCCGCTTGTCCCGAGCCCCCAGACAACCAACTGTGTGGGAACCGGGCCAAGCACAGCCCTCGAAGCTTCTGGTCTCCACATAGTGTGAGGTACTGCTTCCAGCAAACACATTGAATTTTCCCAGCAAATGAAAAAGTAACAATTCTATCACTAAACGTGATAAAAATTGAGGTAAATTTTATCTAAACTACATAGGCTTCAGAGTTGTAGCTTGGTGGCAAAACCAGGTAAAAGTGGCACAATTGCCTAGAAGCTTCATAGCACACACACACGCACACACATACACATGCACACACATACACATGTACACACATACACATGCACACACATACACATGTACACATACACATGCACACACGCGCACACACACATGCATTTGTAAAGGCGCATGGAAAGCATTCTAGCACTCCCCAGCCATCATGTTATATACTACTATAATAATATTTTTTATTTTCATTTTTACATGTGTGGTGCTTTGCTTGTATGTACATGTGTATCATGTGCTCGCAGTGCCTGCTGAGGCCAGTAGAGGGCATCATATCCCATGGAACTGAAGTTATAGGTGGTTGTGAGCCACCTCCCAGGACCTCTGGAAGAGCAGTCAGTGCTCTTAACCACTGAGCCATCTCTCCAGCCCCAAGAGTAACAGGTTATTGCTCCAACCCAACATCTCTAAGAGAAACCAAACTTCATTAAAAGTCAAAGAACCCTGGAATTATTCTGCATTCATTATAACCAACTCATCAAAAACTCTGAGAATGATTTTGTATTAATTATGAGCAAATCCTCAAGGAGCTCGCCTCACAGGC
Organism: Chionomys nivalis; assembly: GCF_950005125.1. Lineage (NCBI taxonomy): Eukaryota > Metazoa > Chordata > Mammalia > Rodentia > Cricetidae > Chionomys > Chionomys nivalis. Next base: position 117,064,887 of record NC_080089.1, read on the forward strand.
CACGCGCTCAGCATTCTGGGAATATTAATGTGCATGAGCTGCCCCAGCTCCGGTCACGGCGTCCTTATTACAGTGCAACTTTGTTGTGATCTGCTGGAGAGGAAAGCAGACCCCGGAGCACTGTGGGAACGTCTGGCTGGGGAAGACACTTGGCAGTTCTGTCTCTAAGATGTGAACACAGCTCTAAAGCCCAAACGTGACCCCGACCAAACACGGCTTCCTTCTGGGGGGCTTCACATTTGCATCTTGCTGACCTGGGGTCACCTCCTTGGGGTTCACCAACATCCGCCTCTGTAGGAAGAGGGGGTCAGTGAGTGAGGAACGCGGGGCAGCCGTTCTTCCTCTAGTCGGTCAGTGCTTCTCCACCGTATCCACAGCCCGCAGGCCAAGCCAACTCCACCCCTTCCTCCCTTTTCTTCCCCCTTCCCTCTCCCCTGTCCCTTCGTCTATGTGCTTTTTAAAGAAAAGATCTTGTTACATAACTCCAAGCAGCCTGGAATTCACCAAACAGGCACTGGTGACCTCAAACTTACTGCAATCCCCCTTCCTCTGCCTCCCAAGAGCTAGGCTTTCCAGCATGTACCACCACACCCAGCCTAAGACCTGCGTCAACAGAGTGTGAAGGGTGAACGTGGTCTTGGACCCCGTGATCTGGTATGAATGGAAACACTGGGGAACTGTGGGGTCCTAAGTCACAGAGCATAGCGCTCAGCCTCCCTCGCCCTAAGGATAACAAATAACACCCACAGCAGCTTGGTGCCGCATGAACACAAGCCCACAGTTCACTGAGGTTAAAAGCTTCCGAGTCCTCTTGGTCTAGTTCATTCCACACATGTCCTGACGTGTCCTGACCTCAGATGCCCTCATCCGCATCTCTGAAATCTGTGAGCTGACTTCATGTGACAGCAAGAGTCTGCACACATGACCGGGTTAACCAACAGGATCTGCACACATGACCGGGTTAACCAACAGGATCTGCACACATGACCGGGTTAACCAACAGGATCTGCACACATGACCGGGTTAACCAACAGGATCTGACATACGACCAGGTTAACCAACAGGATCTGCACATACAACCGGTTAACCAACAGGAGTCTACACACATGACCAGGTTAACCAACAGGATCTGCACACATGACCGGGTTAACCAACAGGAGTCTGCACACATGACCGGGTTAACCAACAGGAGTCTGCACATACAACTAGGTTAACCAACAGGAGTCTACACACATGACCAGGTTAACCAATAGGATCTGCACACACGACCGGGTTCAACGACAGGAGTCTGCATGGGTTAACCAATAGGAATCTGCAAACACGGCTCTGTTAACCAACAGGATCTGCACACATGACCAGATTAGCCAAAAGGAGTCTGCAGACACGACCAGGTTAACCAGCAGGATCTGAACACATGACCGGGTTAACCAACAGGAGTCTGCAGACACGACCAGGTTAACCAGCAGGATCTGAACACATGACCGGGTTAACCAACAGGAGTCTGCAGACATAACCAGGTTAACCAGCAGGATCTGAACACATGACCGGGTTAACCAACAGGAGTCTGCAGACATGACTGGGTTAATAAACAAAGTTTGAGGCAGTAATGTAGGGGACCCAGGTAGACTCAATGAGTCCCAGGGTCTCCTGAGACATTAAAGTAATAGGGATTATGACTTTACTGGAATAAAGTTAAAATGCTGGAATTTGGCAAGAAGGGATCGTGGCTAAGCAAAGATGGAACTGATAAAACTTTCTGGTTTGCCTGCTCAAGGTATAAAACCAAGTCTTTGGAAGTAAAATGCCTACCAACACTTTAGACTTCTGACCCCCCCAAAGCATACAAGAACGATCACCTGAGTTGCTTTAGACACTCTGGTTATCACCACGGTTGCTATGACAACTGCAAACAAATATTAGCTGATGTGTATGGAAAGCCCTTCAAGACTCAAGTGCGCAAGGCTTGGTCCTGCACAGAGCAGTATCCAGAGCTGGGCCCTGAGAGGTAATTGAGTCCTGGGGGCTGTGGATACATCTGTCAATCAAGCTGCATTCATAGCGAAGTGGCTGTCGCTTTCTTACAGTACCACAGACCGGGGACAAAGCCTTCAACACCAGGACGAGGGGAGAGGCAACAGAGACCCAAACAACCTCACTACAGACTTGAGAAGACGGACGGAGCGCCTTGTGAAAGGCTCAGAGCCTGTCAGCACTCCACACAAAGCGCCATTCCTATACAAGTTCAATAGAAATGTACATTAAACTTGGATTGTCACTATAAATCAGTGTCCTCCCACACCTCAAGTCAGTCATCATGATATCCCAGCTTGAGGGAGTGCATCATCCAATGTCTGACGATTCCCATCGCTACTCACATAGCTTCTGCCAATGCTAACACCCCAGCAATCACCTCACAGATGATAAACCGATGTCCAGAAAGGGCTATGTGCCCCGCCCCACCCCTGTCGGCTGCTTTCCTGCAGCCAATGCAACTAGAATTGCAGAAAGTGGAGACAAGGGTACCAGAGGCCTGAGCCGTCCAGAAACTCACTTCTGTTCTTTTGCAAACGCATTGCTGCTCACGGCGATCAGTGGGTGCACCTGAACAAACCAAGGTCACCTCAAGGGGAACCTGCAAAGGCAGCTCTAGAGCTTGTAGTGAGGAAGCCACGGTTCAGGGCAGCCAGAGGCTGGAGGGCCATAAGGATAGAGACAGAGAAACCCGAGGTGCCTCACTGAAGATGGGGGCGTGAGGAAGTTAGAAGACACAGGGTGCCTTCTTTCCAGCCAGGGACACCACATTTGGTTTCCTGAGGTTGAACTTAAGGCTGAAACGGAGGCTGGCAGTCGTGGGCCATGTCCTGACGGACTTGGTGACTGTGGCAGAGGTAGTCTGGCTCCCTGGAACAGCTGAGAAGAGGCTGTATACACAGATCTCCTGGCCTTGTCTGGGCATGTGTGCTCGCTCTCTCAGGGGGAACACTAGAGGCACGCCCAATCCACAGAAGCCAGAAACAAAAAGAAGAGGCCTCTCCCGATAGCCCTTCTAGATTCTATTGGGATGACCAAAAGAGACAGGCAGCAAATAAGCTCGAAATAGCAGAACCAGAGACAGCAGCTTATCACTGTTCATGTGACATGGGTCTTGGCAAAACATCCATTACCAGTCAGTGTGGCATACTTACCACACGACTGAAAAACCCCTTTATGGCCTAGTGACAGCTAATCCTACACAATGACTCAGGGATGGGTCTGAGGAGAAACGCAGAATGAGGACATATCACACACACAGCAAAAAGACAGATGAGGCCGATGAGCTTCAATAGAAAGTGTAGAAGAAAAAACCCCACATATCCATGTGATCACCACAGGGGCTCAGGCTCTCACTGAAGGCTTACAGATCTTGACAAACTGAAACGTGTGAGATGACAGCCGAGTGGGTTTTTAAGAGCGAAGTCACTGCCCATGAAACATTTCCACAGACCGTAATTCAAATACTGTGATTCCAACATAGGAATGAAAGGGTATAGCAGCGGACAGAGTCCAGACAGATGTCACAGGAACCAGACAGAAAGAGGTGAGTTAGCACATAAGCAAGGAAATGAGAAGATGGATTTTAAGACCTAGCAGGAATAAATTTCATCTAACCCATTAAAAAAAATTCACTTCGGAGGTCTCTGCAGTTCACATAACTCACAGAAACAATCCAACCTGACCACAATCTTAGACAGAGGAGGCCATGCCCTCAGGTGAAGAGGCCATCAGCCATGCCCTCAGGTAATGACATCATCAGCCACACCCTCAGGTGAGAGGTCATCAGCGACGCCCTCAGGTGAAGAGGTATCAGCCACGCCCTCAGGTGAAGAGGTATCAGCCACGCCCTCAGGTGAAGAGGTCATCAGCCACGCCCTCAGGTGAAGAGGTTATTAGCCACACCCTCAGGTGATGACATCATCAGCCATGCCCTCAGGTGAATGGGTCACCAGCCACACCCTCAGGTGATGGCATCAGCCACACGCTCAGGTGATGACATCATCAGCCACACCCTCAGGTGATGACATCATCAGTCACACCCTCAGGTGATGACATCATCAGTCACACCCTCAGGTGATGAGGTCATCAACAAGTATAAGAAATTTGACAATGAAGTTTCAGCTGACCACAGTTAAAGAGGTGATGAAAGTAACTCGTGTATATAAAGGGTATTCACCAGTACCATAGCCATACAAACCATCAAGGAAACTGCAAACAGCCACGTCACACAAACACAGATGACAAACACATGGAATGTGCTCAAGGACAAAGTAGAGAAGCTTACCCAGGGGGAAGCAGAGACTGAAAATTGCTCTTAGCCGGGCGGTGTGGCACAGCCTTCATTCCCAGCATCCAGGAAGCAGAGGCAGGTGGATCTCTGAGTTCTAGGCCACCCTGGTCTACAGAGTGAGTTCCAGAACAGCCAGGGCTACACAGAAAAAATTAGCTACACAAGGCAATGTCACAAGGACTTTAGATCCCACAGTACAAACTCCTTAAAGTGTGCTTGGACACACACCACATGTGGATTTTCGTGCCTTCCCAAGCTTCTTGAAATAAAGTTTAACAATTCTATGAAAAAGAAGAAGGAGGAGGAAGAGGAGGAGGGAGGAGGAGGAGATGGAGGAGGAGGAGGAAGAAGAAGAAGAAGAAGAAGAAGAAGAAGAAGAAGAAGAAGAAGAAGAAGAAGAAGAAGGAGTAAGAAGAAACAAACAACAAAAACAGACTAGGAGAGAGACCATCTCTGGCACCCAACATGGGAAAACCAGCAAAAGACGACATCTGTCTGCTAGGCAGAGTGGCTTTTATAACAAGTCATGTCAAGGGCGCTGTGTGGAGCATGGTGCCCATCACAGACATGATCCGCGCCAGCCAGCCAGTCCCTTGCCTCCACCATGCAGAGAGAGCCAGCACTGAGAACGCTGAGGAAGGCTGGCTGCTCCTAGATTCTTCCCTGCGTTGAGGAAGGCTGGCTGGTCCTAGATTCTTCCCCACGTGGACACACAGTGTGCATCACCTCTGGGGTGCTCACTTTCACCTTCATGTACTTCAGCACTATTTAAATTTTTATAATGAATATGCATTGCTTGGGTGATCAGAAAAATACAGATATTTTACATCTTTCAAAAAATCAAAAGGAATGATTGACAGAACTTGAAGCATTTTTAAAACTGGGGCTGGAAGCTTAATTAGCTCCACTGTAAGACTTTAGTCTGAGCCCTCAAAGGAGAAATTCTCCCCACCTGCTAACACTTTGCCCAGCTTGTCCCACTTTTAAAGAAAGTTTCAGATACTGAAAGGCAGATGCAGGGTGAGTGCTGCCTGGCTGTCTGAAGGACACCACAGCTGGCTTCCACAGCTGGGTGCAAGGCGGGAGGCCTCTGAGTAGGAGGAACCCATTCCCTCTCCCCACAGCTCTCAGTCCACTCTGCTTCCTGCAGCCTCTCCCCTCCCAGAGGAGCCCCCCTGCCCTGAGTCACGTTTACCTCCTTCTCCTGTCTTCAGCCTGGGGCTCCTGTACAGCACCATCGTGGGCAGAGTGTGGGAGTCTGCAGTGAGACTGGTCTAGAATGAAAGAAGGCTTGGGATTTGATGCTTAGCAGCTGCCTTAGAGAAAAAAAAACCCCAACATGCTGTTCCTTTTTGCCCCTTCACCCTTCTGTCCAAGCTGCCTTTTCCCAAAGATGCTTTGCTGGCCGAGCCCTCTCCTGGGGAGCATCCTCCCCACCTATGCTCCCCCTCTTTGCTGGCCTAGGACGGTCCTGGATTGGAAGCAGAGGGATAGCACTGGGGACTTCTGAAGATGGGGAGGATTTAGGGGCAGTGATAACCTTTGCTATGACCTGATACACTTGTCCTGGTGCCTCACGGTCATTAAGTGGACCTCCTCTAATCATAGAGCCAAGTCCAGCAAACAGCTTGGTAGGTCAAAGGCCCATGTGATCCCCACTCCTGGTACAACACTGTGTTCACCACTGCAGACAGCACCCTCTACTGCTGCCGTAGGCAGAGCGTCCTGCTGATGACTCCCTGGCTGAGAATGAGCCCAGCCCAGCATTCACCCACGTTCACATTCACACTCCAGCTCCTACTTGCAGCTCACCCCCAGCCTCAGCGCACAGCCACTGCCTTCCCTGCCATCCATCACACCAAGGTGCCCTGTTCCCACGGCTCTGTACAGAGGCAGGCTCACTGCCCTACACCACTGCAGCCGTGGCTCCCTCCCCGTAATTCTCCCCTTTGCACTCAGACTATGTATATTCTCCCAGTATGTGACACCATCTCAGATGAGGCTTTTCTTCCCAGCTGGATGGCAAGCTCCTCGCAGAAAGAGTATCTAATGAAGGAACACACCTTTAAAATGGAGAACATGTGTTTAAACAGAGTTGGTGTGGGAACACAGATGGTATTCGGTCACTAGGTTGTTGAATCAACCAATCATCAAGGAAGCTGACTTAAGAAGAGAGAGAGTGCCTTGATAACCGGGCTTCAGGGTACCCGATGAGGACTTCTGTTTCTTTCAGGCCGTAACACCCATGTTAAGTGAACACCTGTGAATTTGGTGGCAGGAAAAACAGAGGACAGGAATGATGGAGGGAATTATGGCTCTCGCCAATGCGAGTGTTTTCACTCAAAAAGAGCGTTGAAAAACCGTGACAGGCACACAACAGTTCTCCTGTTATACATGATGCTAATTCTAGATGATAGCATAACTGGTACACAGCAGTCCTCTAAGGCTGACGGTACTGGCACACACCAGTCTTATCACTCATGATGCTAACCCCAGATCGAGTACAGGAGATAACTGTTCTCCAAATGTTAGACAGGAAGTGTGAGGGCAAAAGTTATGCACCAAGTGTTAAAAATGCTGCAAGATCCCTGGCGGTGATAGGCAGGCAGCAGGCTCTGGGAGTAGCTAGTCCCAGGCAGAGACGGCTGCCGGTCCCTGAGCAGCGGGCCCAACCATGCGGTGCTGGGCTGGTCCTGGCAGGCTGGTTCCAGCGAGACCGGGGTGTGAGCAGGTGGCAGGTACATGGGCACAGACACATCATACAGGATAGAATTGGATATTTATTACTTAGAGGAGAGAAAGAGTGGGGAAAGAAGGAGAAGAGAAAGGGGAGAGACAGAGAAGGGAGCGGGAGAGAGGGAAGCATGTGCACCAAAAGGAGCGGTAAGAAACTAAGATGGCGAGAGGAGGGCAGGGGTTGCAGGGAGTGGGCATGGCTTGTCTCTTAAAGAGACAAAAACCATAACATCAAGTTTAAGTCAATGTGCTTAAGAGATCTATAAAACAAACAAAAACACCTCTAACCTGTAAGCCCCCACTTGTCCAAGGACAGATAACTTCCTGGTGCTGGAGGCTGTTCATGAAAGACAATTAGCAACATGTTTTCACTATAAACAAGGTTGGTTGTCCCAACTGGACAGGGTGTGCTGGATAACAGGTACTTGGGAGGTGCGCAGGCAGGAAGTACCTCAGGACGTATGCTTGCTCCTGATCAGATGGAGGCAGGAAGTATGCAGCCTTGTAGGTTTTGTCTTGATAAGCAATTGACTAACATAATTTGGTACCATTCTCTGGGGATCCCGGGTATGGACCTGACCAGTGTCGAACATCCTGGCTAGTATTTAATAAAGCTTGCTTCAAATTTGGCTCAAAAATAGTGGTAACGGTCTTATTCTCCTTCAGTGTTATTAACAGAAATTGTCCGATTCCCAAGGGGGGAGCCTGAATCCAGTTCCCTCCGATTACAGCATGGAACTTTCCAGCTGAGAAGCAGGTGGTAGGCCTGAGCTGGGCGTGTCTTCTTCCTCAGTGAGGAGCTGGGGCCGGAGTTTGTGTCTGCTGAGGAACTAAAAGAAAAGGGCGGAGGAATAAAGAGCACTTGGACCTGCTCGGTGCTCCCCAAAGTCTCTAGCTAAGTTCTAAGATGTTCCCTGTATGAAACTGAGGGAGGTGCGCTGACGGTCACCCCTGCAAACCTGGTCCTATGGAAGCTGCCCATCTCACAGAGCTGGAGGCACATCCCAACAACCCAGGTGGGGGCCTTGCTGAAGACTGAGTATTTAACCAAGACCCCAAATGACATTCCCTATTAACACAGCTGAGGCAACAAGAATTTAAAATAAGCCTTGAAAGAAACAAGCTGAGCCACTGATAAATTAAATGACAGCCAGGGAACACTCGGTATCTGGTCTACAGAACAGAATTCAGATGTGCTGTGCAGAGCCCAAAATTACCACCTGCAAACCAAAATCAGTAAGTAGTATTCTCAAGAAGCAAGGAAATGCAATCTACAGCCCAGGAAAGATGGAGGGCAGGGAGAGACACCAAGATGATGCACCTTTTTAGAGGAGCCAAGGACACAGGAAATATGGTCATAACAAGTTCACATCTGATCCTAAGATATAAAATTCACGGATGTTCTAGAACTAAAAGTGCACTGTGGGGAAAGGGGACCAGCAATGTTGGGGGTGGGGTGGGGAAAGGGGACCAGCAATGATAAGGGGGGGGGGGGCTGGACTCAGCACAGCTGAAGTTAGAGCTGTAGAAATGACTCAATCTAAAGAAAAGTGAAGCTTAGCTTGGGAAACAGACCAAGACCCATGGCGGGCTGTGTAGCTTCAAGGTCACATGTAAGTACAAGTAAGATTTGCTTCATATGAACCACAGCTTGAGATTTAGCAGGAAAGGGGAAGGCACGGGGAGAAAAACATTCTAATGTTTTTCATATTGATCAGGGTTTTCTAAAGTTTATTTTTAAGGTTTAGTGTGTGTGTGTGCACGTGCGCGCGCACGCAGTTTCTCTGTGCACACACATGAGTGTGGGTGAACGGAACCAGAAGAGGGTGTCAGATCCCTGAAGCTGAGCTCTAAGTGTCTCCCAGCTGCCCACATGGGTCCTGGGAACTAAACTCAGTTCATCTCAAGAGCAGAGACACCTTAACCACTGAGCCATCTCCCCAGTCCCTCTGCTATTTTTAATAACAAAACAAAAGATCAGCAGGGTGGTGGTGGCGCACGCCTTTAATCCCAGCACTTGGGAGGCAGAGACAGGCAGATCTCTGCTAGTTCGAGACCAGCCTGGTCTACAAGAGCTAGTTCCTGGACAGGCTCCAAAGCTACAGAGAAACCCTGTCTTGAGGGGAAAAAAAAAAAAAAAAAAGATCAGCACAAAGAGCTTGGCAAACAGACGGGAAGACTGCAGGATCCGGTTAGATGTCCTCAGATGACGGCTTTCTAGAAGGAAAGTGGGAACCTGGCCACTGTACTCTGACATTTCAACATCCTGACATGACAGAGGAGCTCTGTGTGGGGTCTGAATCTTACTTAGAAATGAAAGCAGGTTTGTATTAGAAATGTCTAACTCTATACCTTAAAGTTCTAGAAAAACTAAATCAGTGTTTTTATTGTTGTTGGGTATTTTTGTTTGTTTTCAATAGAACAAAACATTTAAGGCTGAAGTCCACGAAAAAACAAAAATCTCACTCTCCATAGAAATAAAGAAGTATTAATTATTCTATTTAGTTTTAATTAAGACAGGAATACTGAGATGGCCAGAGACTGCCAGCCACCTCCAGGATGGCACAGCTGGCCCTCCTCCCCTCCTCCCTTCACCGTCTGCCCCTCCCTCCTGATGTGGGAGTGTCATATATCAATCTGTTGATTTTATTGGTTAAGTAATAAAGAAATTGCTTGGCCCTCATAGGTTAAAACATAGGTGGGTGGAGTAAACAGAACAGAATGCTGGGAGGAAGAGGAAGTGAGCTCAGACTCGACAGCTCTGCTCTCTGGAGCAGACGCCATGCTCCCCTCTCCCCAGCAGACGCCATGAAGCAAGCTGCCAGGTCAGACATGCTGAATCTTTCCCGGTAAGACTGATGCTACGCAGATTATTAGAGATGGGTTGATCGGGATATGAGAATTAGCCAGTAAGGGCTAGAGCTAATGGGCCAAGCAGTGTTTAAAAGAATACAGTTTGTGTGTTGTTATTTTGGGGCATAAGCTAACTGGCGTCTGGGAGCCACGTGGCAGGAATGTAGCCCGCAGCTCCCACTACACCCTCCTGTCCCCCATGTTCATCGCCCTGTACACAATAGCGCATCTCAAGCGTGCCGGCCTCCTGTTCTCCCCACCGCTCCCTGACATTCTCACCTCACACCACTGGCTGCCAAGCTGCTCTAGACAGCACAGCTGCTAGGAAGGGGCCTTTGATTCACCCACTTGTGACCTGTCTGTAACAATGGCTGCTATTGGTCAGTCCTCAACTTAACAAACGTTTAATGAAGAGCGACCAGAAATCAGAGCCAGTTCTGTGTCTGGTCTGGGAGATGCTCTGGCCTGCAGACTGACACAAATATTCTGAATCCATTTCCCGTCAGTGTCTGCTCAGCTACCGATTAAACCTGACAGCTGCAAAGGGAGACACGGCAGACACCCGTCCCTCAGTGACGATGGCTCTCAGAGGGGAAATACAAGGCTATCATCTCCCCATACAAATGCTAAGTTTAACTTTGTCCCACATCTGAACACCTCACACGGATTCAGAGTAACACATCTACAACTGCAAACCATAAACATGCATTTAGAAATGACATTTCATGTCTAGGCAATTTTCAGTCTAATCAAAAGTTGTAATTTCACATGCACTAGCACTGAGCTGGGGGGCGGCTCAGTCGTTAAAAGCATTGGCTGCTCTTGTGGAAGACACTAGTTCAGTTTCCAGCACTCACATGGTGGCTCACACTGCATGGGACTCCAGGGAATCTTTTGGCTTCCACTGGCACCAGCACAAGTGTTTCACACGCACACACACACAGAGAGAAACACACATACACGTGCAGACACACACACACACACACAACAAATAACTAAATCTTAAAAGAAAAAGACTAGCATCTCTCTTAATCTCAGACACACGGAATACATGTGTCATTGCGTGGACATACACAGAGACCCAGATAGAAACACAGCTATGCACCCATGCAAATGGGATTTACACACATGGGGCACACTGGCCCTGAAGCCAGAGAAAGACACACACTGACAAGACTGTTTGTGTGCTAATATTAATTATTAATATAAACAAACAAGTAAGAAAAGGAACACTGCCCTCCCCAAACCACCCTGTGAGACAAGGCCCTCCCTAAACACCTTGCGAGACAATCACTACCTTCTACCAAACCTGACCAGGACACAGTGAAGACATGAAAACTGCAGACCTGTATCTAGACAAACACAGACGGATGCACCCCCACTCTGAAGATTGCCAGCCAGTTAAACCCAACATTAGACAAAGACCAATGGCCTCGGCGTGAGGGGAACTTGCTGCTCTGGCAGAAAACAGTTCCCAGCATCCATGCCAGGAGCCACAGAATCACAACCAAACACCAAGGCTTTCCTTACAGTTAGAACTCAAGTCCAAAGTTGGCAGATGCACAAAGACCCAGAGAAGAGCAAAGTTAGGACCTCATGTTCCTGATTTCAGGTCATCACACTACCAAGTAGCCAGTGATCAGTCCCAGCAGGAGTCCGTCTGCACCAGGGCTTAGCAGGGAGGCACTGACCCTGCATCATCACAGAACAATTTTATGGCTTCCTCTCTCTTCACCCCATGATGACCCTGGGATCAAGAGGGAAAAGGAATAGGCAAGCCCATGTCCAGCAATACAGTAGCACGGGGTCCCATCAGAGTACACACCCTACTTCAACCAGGACAGCACAGCGGCAGAACCAGAGCCACAATTCCTCAGATGGCCCGAGATCAGCATGGGCCATGCTTGTGGCTTCCTTAGGGAGTCTTGCCTTGTCAAGCTGAAGCAGAGGCTGAAGTGCCTCTGCCTCTCTTCCGGCAGCCCTGTGAAGTACCACAGGGGCAGAAAGAGCCAACTGCACTCATGTTCCAACAGGAGATTCTTGCTCCAACATCAGCGTTTATTAATGGCTTCTGCTCCTGACCAATTTTTATTGATCAACAATGGCATGCCAGGGCTCATACTACAAACCATATCCCTTTACGGAAGGACAAATATCTGGTCAAGTTGGCCATTCTTGGCCATTCTGTCGAGATGGGCTGAGGACTGAGCTCTGCCAGGTTGGTAGCACTGACATGAAGACCGCGTCAGTCTAAGAGGGTCCTGCCTCTTAGTGACTTTCTTTAAGCATAACAAAGCCTCCGATTTTCTGTATTTCTGTAATCTACCTTGGAGACAGGCATTTGGGTCCCCCTGTGTTTCCTGCCAGGGCACCAAAGCGAGCCTGCAGCTGAGCATGCAATGGTGAGAGTGAGGAACTAAGGACAACCCCAGGAGGGTGTCCACTCTTAACCTAAACACTGTTGCTTCAAAGGAAATGAGTGTGGATTGCCCTGAGGTAAGATGAGGGACCATGAGTTTGGGCTGCTCTGATGACAGGCCCTGCTGTGGACGAGGTCATACCAGCCTGCATAGTCAAATGACAAAGGGACGAAAGTCACAAATCAGTCCCCTCACCCACACAAATACATTGCTGGGGCTATCAGATGAGTGGGTTACGGCACAACTGGGAATCTCTGCCGTGAGTTCTGGGTCTAATGAAGTCTTACATTTGAGTTGGTGGACTCTAAAGATCTCACAATGACATATACCTTATCAACAGTTTCAACCAGATGACTCTGTGACGGTCAGACTGGACTGCCAGCTTCCCACGACTGGGCACATCCCTGAGGATTCTCTAGACTGGTAGTTTTCAGCCTGTGGGCTGCCACCCATTGGAGGGTGAACATATCAGATACCCTTTCATGGTGGTTGCATTCCAGATATTTATATTACAATTCATAACAGTACCAAAATTACAATTAAGAATAACAAAAATAATTTTACGGTTGGGGGTCAACAACACGAGGAGATGTATTAAAGGGTCTCAGCACCAGGAAGGTTAGAGCCGCTGCATGCCATCTGACACGACGGACTGTGCCCTTAAACTGTGAGCCAAACAAACCTTCCTTCTTCATTTCTGTCTGATATTCCGTTATGATTAGAAAACTATGTGCCCAGTAAAGGAGCTAGCAGCAGCCCCCAATGGTTCTCTATGTGCCCAGTAAAGGAGCTAGCGGTAGCCCACAATGGTTCTGACTCTTGGTCTGTGTGGTACTTACGTTTCTGTTACAGTGATAAAATACCCTGACAAAGGCAACTTGGCAGGGAATGGGGTTACCTTGGCTTACAGTCCCTCCAGGCAGGGAAGGCTTGGCTGCAGAACTGAGGTTGGCCTCGCAGCCAGAAAGCAGAAAGATCACATTTCATCTGCACACAGGAAGGCCAGCCTACAAGCCTCAAAACCCATCCACCAACAAGGCTCTGCCTCCTAAAGGTTCCACAGTCTTCCCAAACAGCACCACCAGCTGGGGACCAAGTGTTCAAACACATGAACCTGCGGGGAACGTTTCATATTCAAACCACAACTATCATCAATGTTCCAACTCCTGGCAATCGTGCAGCTGGTCAGCCAGTCTGCAGAGCCTCTAGCATGGGTGCAGCTTTCTCAGGGACCTTCAGCTCACAGTAGATAAGCGGACTTCATTCTCTGCATACAAAGGACATTTCTGGAAACTGGTCAGGTGTATATTTTTAACGTGTTAGTCATCTCCAAACATCCCAAGAGCTAAGGAGCAGATCCATCAGGAAGCCCCCGTTATCACTCACCATGAGCCTTCACAGGAAGGTTCCATCCACTTCTCAAAGACTAAAGCAAAAGCTGGGACCAGACTGGAGGCGGGACAGAATACCCAGTGGTGCCTGCAGCTAAGCACTGGCCTTGGACACAACATAAGGAGAGAAGGGAACTGGGCTATCCCTCCACATCGCTGATCCTCTCAAGTCCTTCCTGGTGAGAGCTCAGGTTAAAAAAACTACTGTGGCTCTAAGTTTCTGTGACTCAAAGACAGTTTGTTCACGGTTGAGGACAAGACTCAGTGACCAAGACACCTGCCACACAGGATGAAGACCTGGGTTTGGATCCCCAAACCCACATAAAAGCCAGGACAGTGACCCCTGCCTGTCATTCCAGCACTCTGTTGGTGAGACGGGAGGCTGAGGCAAGGGAATCGCCAGACGCTCACTGGGCCAGCTAGCCCGGCATTCACAGTGGCAAACAGCAAGAGGTGGGAAGTGGGCCCAACGCCTGAGACTGTTGCCAACCTCCATGCATGCATTTGCACACCCATGAACACGCAGGTTTAAATACACAGAGACTTTTTAAAAGTGAAGCAAAACAAACGGTCTGTTCACCAAGAGTGAAGGAAACAAACCCGTGTGGACAACGGAATCTTCCAAGCAAGGTACAGAGAGAGGCAGAAGCTATGGCAGGGAGGGGACTCCATAAGCCCAGCAAAGCCCAGTCACGGGGAAGAGCTCATGGAGCGGAGAACAGCACCTACGTGCACTCGGCTATTTGCGGGTAACTGAGACGCGCAAGAGAAGAAATGGATTCAGCTCACAGTTCTGTGCCCGGCTTACATATCTGCAAGGGGGGGGGGGGCTGTGTTCCATTCTTTACCAAAAGCGCTCGTCTAGAGCCTTGCTCTCTGGGGTCTCACCTCTTAAGTGTTTGGGATCCTGGGGGCTTTAACAATAAAACGTGCAGGAAGTCATCGCAAGTCTGAGTGATCTGACATTCATCCAGAAGTCAGAGCAGTGGACCCCAAGACAGATAGCACACTTCACCCGTGAAGGGTGAGGCTTAGCCTTGTTTCATGGTATGTGGAGGAGTTATTAAATGCCTACATAAAGTTTTATTACTGTTTTAATCCCATTAATAACCATCTTCACTTTAATGTCGTGCTTGCTCAATCCTGTAGCAATGAGCTGCAGTAACTGCCGCCTGCGTGAGAATTGCTTTCCCTCTAAGGATATAAAAGAGGAGGCATCAGGGAGCTCCGCAGCGCCGACTCCATCAGAGGAAAGAGACAGATGCTGCTGGCTGCTTTTTTTTCTGAGTCTAACCTGCTTGCTTCCACATTTTCCATCTTAGTTCCCCGAACGTGGCAGCCCCGACAGAAGGGAATAAAAGGGAATGTGCCTGCACATCGGAAAAGCTCTTACACACAAAAGACTCGCATCTTAATAACCCGCTTCCCTCCCGTTAACTTCATCTCAGAGATGGCAGGGCTCTTCAGTAAACACGGAGCAAGCACAAGTCTGCGGCTCACAGCTCCGGAGCGCTGAGTCCAAAGGCCGGCCTTTCCGCCAGTCAGAGAGCAGTGCATCCCCAGGTCCTCCCGCCTCCAGCCTGGTGAACACGAAGTGGCTGCCTGGGGACTTCCAGTAGAAGTTGGGTCCTCACTTCCGTGACACCACTCTTGTGACATGAACTCCCGGGATCTGAGGTGTCCAGGAAAGCTCCATGCAGACTGATTGCCATCCTACCTGAGGAGCTGTGAGCTAGTGTTCACAGTGGGGGTGGGGCTGAAACTGACACTCTGCATACACCAAAGGAAAAATTCAAACAACAACAAAGGAAAAAAAACCACATCCAGGGCCCAGCCTTCTGGAGCCACTCAAGCCTGACCCTACATCCTACCCCACAGGACAGGCAGATGTGAGCCTATGGACGCCCCTATGCAGACAGGCAGATGTGAGCCTATGAACGCCCCTGTGCAGACAGGCAGATGTGAGCCTATGAACGCCCCTGTGCAGACAGGCAGATGTGAGCCTGCAGACGCCCCTGTACCCCACAGTCAGGACAGTTTTCCCTTCGGAGGACTTGAAGCGGCACACCCACGAGAATGCGGGGGAGGGGAGAGAATCAGGGTCGGTAAATGTTCTCAAAATGAGACGCACAGCACATGTAACAAGCATTTGAACAATGTGAAGCTGCACACGCATTCAGGAAACACATGGGTGAGACGCAGGATGACCCAGGTGAAGGTGCAGCCGCCAGTCCGACAACCTGGTTCAATCCCCAGTGCCTCCAGGGCAGACATCAGCTCCCGCAGGTTGCCCTCTGACCTCTAGGAGCGCACTGTGTTGAGAGAACCAACATGTACGTAGGAATAATGTAGAAAGGAAACATCACGATGAAACCCAATCAGTGAAAAATAAAACTAACAGGCAGACATTTCACCCATTCCTTTTGGTCCCAGAAGGGAGTCTCCTGCTTCCCTCCGCTGGCCTGAGCGGCACCAGCAACAGGCTCTTCAGAGACGCCTCTAAGTGATATGTGACCACACAAGGAACACACGGATTGAAAGGACCTCTTAATCTGGTCTTGGTGGCCATGGCCCTGTTTACAAACTGTCCATGATTTTCTCTGCACATCTGGGCTGCTGCCAGGACCCGGTTGCTCAGCCAGCTCAACACTGACCACTGCCTCCCCCTGACCAGTGAGACTGGAGCTGCGTGGGTCACTTCCCCATGGTTACTTTTCCCAATTGTGGTAAAACATTCAGAAATCAGAACCTGAGATCTCAGCAGAGTTTAAATGCATTCTTCAGAGGCACCAGGTACACCGAGGAGGTGCACTAACTGCCACACCCACTTCTAGAACGGTCTCCCTGACCTCTGCAGGTGCCCACTCTGTCTCCTGAGTTTTGGGAATGCAGGCCTGAGCCACCACACGGACTCTGACAGAAACGCTCTGAAGGCTCAGCTGTTGAGCTGCTGTCCTCCCTTTAGTGACCAGTAGTACTTCACAGTGTGTATGACGTTTGTGTCTTTGGTCTCTTTGTATCTGGAGAGACAAGAATGTCCTCCTCTTGTGGTTCCATGGACAACACTGGAACGGACTTTATTATTGTTATCTTTTGTCTTGTCTCTCAGTTCTACCCACCAACCCCGCCCGTGTGCCCCCACTACTCCTGGGGATAGAACTACTGACAGAGGCTTCTGTTCCACCCGGTCCCGCAGCCGTTCAGTCCCAAAGAAACACACAGAGGTCTACGTTAATTATAAACTGGTTGGCCTATTAGCTCAGACTTCTTATTAATTCTTACATCTTAAATTAGCTCATTATTCTTGTTTATGTTAGCCACATGGCTTGGTACCTTTTATCAGCGAGGCAGTCTCATCTTGCTTCCTGTGTGTCTGCGTGATGACTGCAGACTGACTCTTTCCTCTTGCCAGAATTCTCCCTATCTGGTGGCCCCACCTCTACTTCCTGCCTGGTCAACTGGCCTACGCTTCCTGCCTAGCTACTGGCCAATCAGCAAATCAGCATTTTATTAAAACAATACAATATAAGTGACAGGGTACAAGATCATTGTCCCACAGCATAGAACCAGTTTTTTTTTTAACTTTCTTTTTATTCTTTGTGTCTTTCATATCATGCATCTCGATCCCATTCATTTTCCATCCCTGCATATCCACCCTCGGCCCTTGCAACCCCCCCCCCAATAAAACAAAATAAAATTTAAGAGAATAAAAAAAGAGAAAATCTCATCATGGAAGCTGCCATGTGACACAGTGAGTCACGCAGTAAACCCTTTTATCCATACATCTTTAGCTGCTAGTGTTCATGCAAAGTCATTGGTCTGGCTCAAGGCCTCTGGTTTCTGCTATACTATCAATGCTGGGCTCTCACGGAGACTCTGTGTCGTGGAGATCCTGCAGCTTTGGGCCTACAGGATGGCCCCTTCACATGCTCCAGCAGAAGAACCAGGTTCTTGTGTAAGCACAGTGAGAATTCTACCAGCAAACTCCATGCTCAGCCCTTGGCTTTCTGGGCCACTTGGGACCCTCCTCTGGAGTCTCCAGACTGCTGGAGTTACAAGCTTGCATCCTTGCATCCCTACTTGCTTTCAGATCTTTGTTGCTTTCACTGCTGGATTAGAATTGCCGAATCCACATCTGATGTTAAGAGGAGCCACACACAGGGCCTGCGGCATCTTCCATCACGCTGTTGAGCACAAGGCTCCCCTCTCCCTGCATCCTCACCGCCCCTGTTATCAATTACCCAACAGTCACATACAACACTGCAGTACGTGAGGGGGGTGGATGCTGGGCCACCACTCACGAGGCTTTGTTACTTGTGCATCCTCTTAGGAGGAAATATCTATTCAAATCTTCTACTCATTTGTGAATTAGGCTGTGTGTTTCCCCATCATTGAGTCGAGGGTATTCTTTATATATTATGGATATTAGTTTCTCTTCAAATGCACGGTTTGCAGACATTTATTTCTCTGCTGAAATAGAATGATACCTTCTTTCCTCTTCCATTGACAAGTGCAAGGGAGTCTAAGACCCTGGAAAATGATGGCCCATGACATACAGCACCAGATACAGTGAAGCAGAAAGCCAACCCCGCAGCAGGAGTGCTAACTAAATTCCCGTTAAATGAACGAACATCTGTTGGGCTAATCCACCGGAAGTGCAGCTCATCTTCTCCACAAGCTGCGGTGAAGACAGAGTCCTCTGCGCAGAAGTTCAGTCCAGTAGTGAGAAAGGAGCCCGTGGTTCTGCAGCCTGGGCCTCACCTCCATCAGAGCCTTTCACATGGTCCCAGACCTGCCTGATGAAGCCCTTCCTCTTCAATTATCACCCCCTAACCGGAACTATCCTTCTGTTCAGAATCCTGCAGTCACTTGCTCTGAAAATGAGTCATTTTCCACTTCTCAACAACAGGGCTCCGTGCCTTGGCTGCTCCTTGAGGGCTAGTAAAGCCTCACTCCATTAGGACTGGAGATGACACTGTCTCCCCCAGGACCTCAGCTGCGGCTTCCCTTCCTGCCTCCTCGTGATCTTTACGTGGTCAGAAGTCAAACTCACAGGCTCACTGGCTTTTACTACTTACCTTTAAATAGTTATGCTAATTTCAGTGATCAAGCATGAAAATTTACATATATTATCATTTGACTTTCAAAACAAAGCCTTGGAAGTGGCGCCTGTATCTCTAGAGGGATGAGACTCTGGAGCATCTCATGGATAAAGCTGCAGATACCAGATTCAACCCGACTTCACCTGCCAGACTATGCTGTCTTCTCGGATGTGCATGTGAGCATCTCACATGTTTCCTGAACTCGTGGACACATGCCGTCTCTGAGGGAAGACATCTTCAAACGACGGGCCTTTCGGTAGCTCCTGGGAACCCACCGAAGGCACACCTGCCTGGGATCTTCCTCCAGTGATCCCATTTTATTGAGGATTTCCCTTGCCAATTTTCATGTTTCAAAATCTATTCCACGCCAGGTACCATGGGACATCCCTTGATCTCAGCACTCAGGAGGCAAAGGCAAGTGGATCTCTCTGAGTTCTAGGCCACCCTCAAATACACAGTGAGTTCAGTGAGCTCCTGGACAGCCAGAGCTGTACAGTGAGACCTTGTCTCAAATTTTAAAAGAAGAATGGAAAAGGAAAGAGGAAGCAGGAAGCTTGTTAAATTTCCTTTACTGAAAAACTTTTGGGTGGCTGGCAAAATAACTTTGCTATTTTAGATCACTGGAGACCCAAAGAACCTGGCTGAACACTGAGGAACTGGGCTCTGGCAAGAAGCCACTCAAATGCCATCAAGTCATAAAGAAGGGAGCACAGTTTGTTGGAACTTCAAAATAAACAGACAGAATGAAAGGAAAGGAGATGTGGTCACCACTCCCAAACACGGCCAGCCAGCTGGGTAATAAAGCTGATAACACTTGGGGAGAAGGGTCAATGAGAGGAACATGGCAGATGTTAGCAATCATGAATATCGTCAAGCTTCTAAATGCACAACATCGAACACATAGTAGGTGCTCACAGCTGAGGAGGGTAGTGTGCTGGGGTTTGCATACCTGCACACACCAAGTGGGCGGACTGCACAGCATATGAACACATCTCACCAGTGTTAGAGGTGAGGGATTGGCTGAGAGATAAAGGGTTACCATTGTCCAAACGCTACCTCCCCTTCCCAACTGACTCCTTCTTTCAAACCTCGTTCCATTGGACAGGTTTTCATAGTGATGCCTGGAACAGACCCTGGAAACACGCCAGTGACCAAATAAGCAGCTCAGAGAAGAGCAGAGGGAACAGCAGGTGCCACAAGCCCCCAGATGGGTCCTTCCTGCCATCTAGTCTCCCTAGATCTGCAGAGTACCCAGGGACTGAGTATGAAATGGAGACCAAGTGGGAAGTCCTTCAGCCTGAGAGGAGGAGGGCCTAAGACCATGACGGAAAACAGGTGAGAGGCAGGGACGGGTTTGAGCAGTGGCGGGAGCCACAGTTGATCTTGTCCGCCCTGCCCGTGGGCGCTGCCTCATATGCAGTGCCTGGGCACATGCACCAACGCCACGGCTCTTCAGCCTGTTCCCATGCCAACAGGGTTCCAGAAAGGCTGGCCCAGGAAATGTCAGCCTCCCTCTCAGAGGGAGGGTATGAATGCTCCTTGGGGAGCCTGGCCAGTTTATTGGAAAGTGATTGCTTCTATTGGGTTTTCTATGTGCCGGCCCTTTGCAGTGGTTCACACCCCTCAAACGGCTTAACCCTCCAGGCGGTGGGTGTGTTGTCACTGTGCCCGTTGGAGGTGAGGAAACAGGCGCAGACACTAAGTAGACAGTGATGGTAGCAGGGCTGAGATGTGAACGCAGGCAGTCTTCACACCAGCCCTCGCTGCTCCGCCAGTTCGCTGTCAGTGAGCCTGGACCCTATCTGTGCTTGCACGCAGCTGTGGAGACGCTCTGCTCCCTCAGAGAGTGCTTCTGCACAGGTCTGAGGAGAACTGTCCCAGGCTGGGTGATTAAACGTTTAATACATCTGCATAGTGAAGACTTCTAGAAGCTTCCAGAGAACGTGTTTTAGAACACTAAAGGATTTTCTCAGATTTCACTAACCACCAAGGAACAACCTTACCTGCCCTTGGAGAGCAGTTGGAAAACAACTACAGCTGCCTGCTATAGCGCCATCACCAGGTTAAACACGTGCATAACAGTTACGATGGTAGGGCCTGGAGATGGCTAAGTGGCTGGAGCCATGTTCTGCTCTTTCGGGGAACCTGAGTTCAGCTCCCAGCACCCACACCAGGCAGCTCTGACATGTGAAGTCACCTGTACTTATGTGCACCTACCAACAGAGACAGACAGATGGACATGTGCATAATTAAAAATAAAACAATTTTTTAAAGATTTATTTATTTATTATGTATATAGTGTTCTGGCACCAAATCTCATTATAGATTGTGAGCTAGCATGTGGTTGCTGGGAACTGAACTCAGGACCCCTGGAAGAGCAACCAGTGCTCTTAACCTCTGAGCCATCTCTCTAGCCCCAATTTTTAAAAATTAGACTAAACCAGGTCTGGCGGCCAATCTAAAATCCCAGAACTAAAGAGGCCGAGGCAGGAGGATTACTGCAGGCTAGAGGCCAGCCAAAGCCACCTGGCAAAGGTTGTTTGTGCCCCAAGTGCACTCATTGTGTCTCCTGATAACAGGTCCACTAGCCTGTCCGGTGAGTTTGTGAAACAGGGTCTCACATAGCCCAGGCTGGCCTGGAACTTGCTACGCGGCTGATTCTCCAGCCTTCACCTCCTAAGTGCTGGGGTGACAGGCACATGCCACATGGCTTTGAATGCTATCCTAAAGGAGGATAAGAAGGCTGTCACATGTGTGGTTTCTTTATTCTTATGGCATCACACTCTCGCAGTGATTTTCTGGTCTCTTGAGAGAACACTGATTTAGAAAGATTAATATAAACCTGGCCAAAAGTAAACCATCAGTGTTTTGATTTCTAAGACTCCATGAACCGTTGAAGACAAAGGATTTCTTTAGATGATTCTTTGGAGGCACTCTGTTTTGGTTTTGTGTTCTGCTTTGGTGGCACTGCGCTGTGTCATGTAAATCCATTACCCTCACAGCTCTGCTGGGGAAGGCAAGACGGCATTCGGCTCCATTATAGAATGTCAGGGCACAGGGATGAGCCCAAAGTCAGCTCCAAGTGTTAATAATGCCGATATTTCTCAAATAAGCAAACAGTCCTACTTTTTTTTTTATAATAATTCTCCCCCTAAATGTTTCATTTAAAAATGAAATGTTTAAGAAAAAAATACAGCAAAACCACTGAGTTACACATTAGCATTCAAACCCAGCAGCGGACGAAATCCCAGGCCATGGGTGGGGAGGTGGAGGTGTCAGGAGCTCAAGTTCATTCTTAGCTATCAGAGTACTTCCAGTGAGAGCACTGCTGGGGCATTGGGGTCATATGGTCCCCAAACCCCCAGGCCTGGTCCCATGACACTGACGGTCACACACCCTGCCCCTGCAGGGCATCTGGACCCCAGGACACTGACATCCTCCCACTCCCACCCCCTGCAGAGCATCTGGATCCAAGGACACTGACGCCCGCCCACCTCCTGCCCCTGGAGAGCATCTGGACCCAGGGTCCTTCTGGGTCACCTTTACCACCTGCAGACTGGGCAGCAAGAAGACTCAAAGCCCAGGCACCCATTCTGATTTATGAGCATTTCCTCATGGGGCTTGAAGCTGAGATCCTCTCTGTCCTCTGTAGGTTCCTTTGCCTGGCACTTTATCTAAAGTTGCCTCACTCTGGAAATAGCCCAGGCTAAACAGACGAAGCTACTCCTACAAGACAAAGTAAGGTACTGCCATGGTAAGAAACTGACGTAGTAGCTACTTCCCACGCCACACGACCTTGGCCGATATTTCTCACTGGAGGGTGATGCATACTTTTCTTAGGAGGGAAAGAACACTAGAAACACTTGAGCATCAAAACAGCTCTATCACCTGGGAGTGAAATCTCGCCACTGTGGCCAATAATCTGAGTCAATGTCTAAGACTTACCTGTGAGGCCAAGTCTAATAGCTACCTCTGAGGGGCTGGCCCAATAGGTGTAGATTCTTAGAGCACCGACTGCTCTCCCAGAGGGCCCAGGTTCAAGTCCCAGCTTACCCTGTTTATAAAGCAGCTGCATGTTTGAGCCTTTGTACGCAACCAGATTGTTGAGCAATGCAATCACACTCTGCATGGTGTTACCCAGAATGCTCTCCTGATGTTCCTGCAATAGACCAGAGAGAAATACTATTATAGCCTCAAGACAACCACACCTATGTCCGTCATTCTCCAAACAAGGCTGAAGGATTCCCTGTCTGTTCTGTCACATAGCAGGTCCAGAGGGAAGGCCCTCCCCCCCAATCCCAGGAGGCACTGGGGCCTGTGGTCAGCCTCTGTGCTTCAGGTGGGTAGCATTGGAAAAACCAGGCATCAAGCATATGGAGCTTAGGACACACGCCTGACAGCAAGCTTGAGACCATGACACGAAAACATCCCATTAGATGAGTGCTCCTGTCACCTTCCACTCACGTCATATGATGTGTGCAGCCGTGTTGGATGTGATGGCCCTATCCCTGCTGGAGTCCAGTGTGCTATGTGGAGCTCTTAGCGGGACTGACTTCCTTGTCGTGCAACATCACGTGGGAGCATAGCCAAGGTCCCGGGAGTGTCTGGATATAAGGCCATATTTTCTTATTTTATTTTTCTGTTTGGTTGGTGGGTTTTGGTTCTTCATGACAGGTTTCTCTGTAGGTTCCTTTGCCTGGCACTTTATCTGAAGCTGCCTCACCCTATAGGCGAGGCTGGACTTGAACTCACAGAGCTCTGCCTGTCTCTGCCTCCTGAGTGCAGGGATTAAATGTGTGCGCCACCATCACACAGCTGATGGCTATATTTAGTCTTCCAGTTTCATGAACGGCTGCTTCTGGGGGCCAGAGGGTCACGAACACAACCAGCATTTCTTATGCCACTTTGCCTTCCCTTTCTTAAAAGCTAAAACCATCAACTATAGCTGAGGTTATTACATCTCACATAATTCAGTGGAAAAGACGAGTTTTAAGTCCTGGACTGATGTGAAGTGGGGATGGACATGCTAGGCTTGGATTCACACACAGTCACTGAGCACAGATGCTTCTAGAATCCTGGTTTCCCTACTACAGCTTCAGCTCTAGGCATGTGCTAGAAGCAGCAGGCATGCCGGCTGAAGAGGCACCAGGCAGGGCTGCCCCCGCCCCCACCTCACTCCACCTCACCCCACGTCCACGTCCCTTCCCACAGCCCCCACCCCCACATCCACAACCCTTCCCACACCCTCCCGCATGTCCACGTCCCTTCCCATGGCTCATGCCCCCATGTCCACATCCCTTCCCACGGCTCCACCCCCACCCCCATGTCCCTTCCCACACCCTCCCCTACCCCCATGTCCACGTCCCTTCCAATGGCCCTCACCCCCATCTCTATGTCCCTTCCCCCTCTCTCTCATACGCATGAATCATATTTGGGAGTTACTGACAGTCTATTTTGTGACAGGTGGTCATCTGGGAACCAGGCAAAGACGGAACAGGTCCCCTCATCCTCACAGAGAGACGGGGAAACAGGTCCCCTCATCCTCACAGACATGGACCTGGGACAGCAGCATGGTCAGTAAATCATGGCAGGTGCCAGAAAGAAAGAGGACACTGAGAAAAGTGCTGGCAGGGCAGCCCTGGGGCTGCGCCTGCTTTAAATATGGTGGCTAGAATGAGGGCCACTGAGAGGCAAAAGGGGATGGAAAGGTGTTCCTTTCTAAAAGCCAAAGCATCTTCAAATTCCCAATTATCATTTGAAATAAACTTCCTGTTGAGTAGGAGCATGCAAGCAAGCTCCCTCTGAGTTGCTCTGGTCACATCGCCACCCCCCCCCCAACACCTTACAGACGCCCACCAACATTACCAAAACAGATAATAACTACAACATTACCAAAACAGATAACTAAGTAAGGCTTTGTTGAAATGTTACCAGGTGCCATTGTCCTTTTCAGCCCCAGGATCCCATCTGTGTTGCATTTAGAATGGTTTTAGTTTTTGCAACAAATATTCAGGGTACCCTAAGTGTCCTTGGCTTGTCTCAGGTAATAAAGACAGGGACACACATACACACACACAATGACAGGGGACACGATGGGACGACACCAACGTCACCTATTCTACCCCACACATGCTTCTTGTGCTGCTATTTAGTGTCGTTTCCAGGAGGGCAGCCACAGACTTGGCGAGATTTTGCTAACAGAACTTTAGAATCCGTTTCTCTCAAACTCCTCCACTTGGGTATCTACACCTGGGCCCAACTTGGTGACTTTGAGTTTTCCTAGGAATCATCTACAAGCCCAAGTTTTGGAACCCGTTGCTCTCCAGCCCCACAGAGTACCCTCTTCAGCCTTCTGGAGTCCCCTCTCAGCCCTGCTCCCCACACTCAGGTCGGCCAGACTCAGGAAAGCCTTGTCCGGAAGTTTCCATCCCATTTAATGACCCAGGTTCTGCTCTGAGCTCAGAGTCCCAGGTTCACAGAACACTGGCATTTCCTGCTCCTTCCTGACTGGGCATGACTGTGACCAATCCCTGGCCAATTAATTGCACTTGCTCAATGCTTTAAGGGTCAGTGAGGCTGCCATTGGTCCCCCTCACCCTGTCTGTGACTGCCAGCTGCTGGGGATCAGAGAAAACAAAAACAAAACAAAAACATGGGCAGAGAAGCCAGGAGCTTCTGGGGAGACATACGGTTTCCTGAGCTCACAGAGCAGAGGATGCCTGTGACTGGGAGATGCCCTCTGGGCTGACCCTTCCCATGACATAGAGCCACCCGACTCAATGCAAGTTCGGTGGCACCGTCTCTGTCTGAGACACAAGACAAGGTGTGGGTTTTCCAAGTACCAATGTCTAACACTGATGTCAGAGGCACACATTCACAAAGCGCCCCTGGGGGGATGTCCACAGCCCAGTGTTTCTCCGACACCAGCTTAAGTTGATGAATCCCGTGGAGGTGGCTGCATGCACCAGCTTCCACCCAACTACGCTCGCGATCAGTCGTGAAGAAAAGGTGATTAATAAGAGCCGAGACAATGCAGCATGCTGTTCCTGGTAGAGTAACTAATGATACACGGCAAAGCCGTTCTGTGGAAGAAAATGGGGCCAATCAATCTTTGATTTGGGTCCTTTTTGAAAATGACACAGCCACTCCTCGTTCACAGGCCAATCTCGATGGAGATACATCTATCAGTACGCAAGTACTCGTGATGGGATGCACCTTTTTAATCTCGTTTTTATTATTTTTAAAGCCATCGTCTCATTATCAGGTCAGGAGATCACAGCAGTGCTCAGCTTCTGGCCTCCACACTGAGATTCCAGGCGGGAGGGGTCTGCCATGCGGGGCTGAATCTCTCTGAAACTGGAGATCCTGCAGAGACCAGCAGTGGAGGCCTTTCTGAGCTGTGGACCAGTGCTGCTCCTGGCCAAAGTCCTCCATTCACGTGGCAGCCAGAGGGAGCTCCCAGCCTGGAGGCGCCAGTAACACGGCAGCCACACTGCTCCATCCAAGGTATGTGGCTCGGAGAAAACACTCTGGTAGCACACGCTCTCGCCAACTTTCGGGGGCTGGGGGAGGTACTGCGCATCAGATAGGGGACAGCACTTGGTGCGCAGTATAAAGGGGAGATGCCCAGCTCCATGGCACTTTGGAGACAGTCCCTTTCTGTTCTCAACTCCATGGCCCTTTGCAGACAGTCCCTTTCTGTCCTCAACGTTGTTCAACACTGTTTTCACCTTCTTTATTTCCAGTCATCACAGACCCTGAACCTCACATATCATAAAGTGAGGACTTCATAATAACTGTGCTCTAGAATTATCTTTGCTTGCTTTTTCAACTATAGGTAACAGGCTTCTAGGTGCAGGGGAGCAGAGTCCGCAGACTGTCCCTCTGCTCACAGGGAAACGGGAGAGCAGCTGAGGACCCCAGGAAACACAAAGCCACCGTGGGGCCACAGGGAAGCCCAAGTGTGGGGTAAGCCCACCCCCACTGACATGTGTCAAGTTGAGTTACTTGGCCTCTTAGATTTAATAAGGTTTGTTCTTGTTCACTAATCTCTTGAAGTCAGCACAGAAGATCATCTGGGGAGGAGAACATGGCAGTACACGGGCTACACGGGCACCTCGGGCACTCGGCAACGCTGCTGCCAGGAGACAAGGTCCCAGGAACTGGGGCAGACTGGGAAGAGCTGGAGGAGGGGGTGGGACTGGTCAGGGCCCAGGTCACCACGGGTTGCTCCTCAGGGTTAGGCCTTTATGTGCCCAAGTCCCAGGGTGAGCGGCAGTAACAGGACGCAGGGCAGATCATTTTCACCCCTCCTGCCCCCCACCCTGTTACTATGGCTCCTTAGACAAAGAGAGAGCCTACAGCACTGTGCTCTCCTTACACTGAGGCTAGCAGGGAACGAAGGGACAGGCAAGCACATGGGGGCTTGCAGTCAGTCTTGGAGCATGGTGGGGAACGGGCAGCCTCAGGATGGAAAATAGCACCACAGGAGAGCCATGGCCTACCCGCCACGGCCTACCCGCCACAGTCTACCTGCCATGGCCTACCAGGCAAGGGTCTCATCTTGACATCTCATCTCACCCTTACAAAAGCCGATGGGGGCAGTGGTGACCAAAGGGGAGAAGTGACCATGACCGAGCACCACCTGCCACGCTCCATGGCAGCAAAACTGGAGTTCAGGCTGCGCTGCCAGTGGCCGTGCCCCTGTGCATGTACCATCAAGACAGGTTACAGAAGTGGGCAGTCAGGTCAGCTAGCGCTCGGAGTGAGCCATGTGCCCACGCCTGCAGACCTTTCAGGTTATCTGAAAGGAGGAGAGGCGTGGTAACGTGGTCACTCATACCTGTAATCCAAGATCTTGGAAGGAGAAAGATCACACAGAGTTCAAAGGTTAGGCTGGGTTACACATGAGACCCTGTCTCAAAAATAAACTCAGAGCAATCTGGATCTGAGGTAGAGGAGGGAGGAACCCATGGCTACTGATTAGGGCCACAATGGGGCCCCATGCCCTCTCTCCCTTTGTACTACAATGTCCCTAGCCTCCACTGCCACCACTAAGATCTTCTGGTTTTCAAAGATGTGACCCCTGAACCTTTGGAGGTTACGGCAGTGATCCCTGAGATGTGAAGCCTGGCCCTCTGGAGGTGGTCGTTACGGCAGTGACCCCCGAGATGTGAAGCCTGGCCCTCTGGAGGTGGTCGTTACGGCAGTGACCCCCCGAGATGTGAAGCCTGGCCCTCTGGAGGTGGTCGTTACGGCAGTGACCCCCGAGATGTGAAGCCTGGCCCTCTGGAGGTGGTCGTTACAGCAGTGATGAACACACTCGCAGACAAAAGACACTTCGCATTCAGCGGATGACTTTTCAAAAGGTCCACAGCTCCAGCGCTAGGGACTCTGGCCTGAGGCCACCCTTCACCTTCCTGTTTCTTCCACACTCGGCCCAGTGTCCCTCTCTCCATCTGTCCATCACCTCCTCTCCAGCCACAGGACTCCTAAAACAACAAAGGCCCCACCTCCATCCCTGCAGCTTTATCATCAAAGGGACAAGCTGGGGATATAGTATTAATGGCTACAGGAACCCCAAAGTCCTGTAGATCTGTTTGTGTCCAGAGCCCTCATGGGACTTAAAACCTTGAGAAGATGGAAGGCTGGGGTGTCAGCAGGTAGAAGCAAGACATTGCTTTTATGCCTTCAATCCCAGGGACCTTTTTCCTGAGGAACTGGAAGTCCTTCTGTGACTCAGAGTCACACACCAATCCCTGGGGACAGGAGAAGGAAGGAGGCAAAGCCCAGGGAGACTCAGAGGTCAGCTGGTTTAAAATCAGCTCAGTTGTTCACCTCATAGAGGCAAGGGACTCCTGGGAAGAGAGGGCAGGGTTTGGGGCTCCTTGTGGGGGCTAACGAGGACAGAGCTTGGGGTGCTGAGTGGGTTCAGATACGGGCTGGGCAAGGGTTAAGGAGTACCCAGACCTGGGCTTTCCTCTCATCCGGAGCCAAGGTGCATGGTGCCAGTGCCCTGAGAATCTGTAGATGTCAGATGAGCGGGCATCATCCCCACTTCTGATTACAGATGAGGAAGGAAATGAACACAGAGGCCCTCGAGCAACAGCAAGCACCAATTACCAGGAGCGAAACACTCCACCTGGCAGAGCAGGAAGGTGGGAATCAACTGATACTGTTGCCAAGTCATGGCTGGCTCGCCCCAGAATTCCAGCCCCATTCCACGGCGGTGGCGGTGCTGAGGTGGCCTTTCCGGCAGGTTAACTGTGTCACTTGGCTCCCAGCCTGGCACATTCATGTCATTTGGAGTTCTAGGAGCAAGCTCCCATGGCCCTGGCTCCTGATGGGTTTGCCGCAGGCGCATCATAGACCATGGCCAAGACTGCTCAGGCAGAGAACTCTGACAGCAGAGCCTAAGGGAAGCCGCCAGGTCCAGTGTCCCCGGGGATGGAAGGTGCCTCGCTTATCTATCTTCCTGGAGTGTTGACAGGCCAACTTGGCCCGCAATGTGCTGAGCTAAAGACCAGTCTGAAGCAGAGAGGATGAACCAGAAAAACGCTAGTCTGTACACGGCTCCCTTACCTTCTCCTCCCCCTCACCCCATAACTACCTAAGAACAGTGAGGGTCTGTACACGACTCCCCCACTTTCTCCTCCCCCTCCCCATAACTACCCAAGAACAGTGAGGGGCCGGGAGATGGATCACTGGGTAAAGGGCCTGTTGCACAAACACGAGGAACAGAATTTAATGCCCCAAACCCACATAGAGATGCTGGGTGTGGGGCACCCACTTGTAAACCCAGTGTTGAAGAGACAGGCCTTGGTGAGCCCCAAGACAGTGAGAGCACCTAAGGAACAATGCTCAGTATTGATGTGTGGTCTTCACAAGCACACACATGTACCCTTACCCATACAAACATGCACATGTGTGCATATATATGCACAATTATAATAAAATCATGACAAAGTCTTCACAAACTAATGTCTTACATTACTAAGTTCTCACATTACTTTCCTGGGCCAAGCCAGGTGGGGAGCCAGGGCTCTGAGACATCAGTGGGAACCGCCCGACTCTTCAGCATCTATTTTGGGATGAGTAGCCATTGTGGGTGGGGCCACATGCTGAGCATCCACAACCTATCTCCGTGCCCATCTTGTCCCAGCCCTGCTTCCGCATCAAAGCGCTGGTCCAGCCTTGAGAAGCTCTTTGATCTCAGGAGTGGGGAGGACAGGAAGGGACGGCTTTGGTGATTCTGCATTTCCAACCACTATGTCCCCAAACCTGAGGCTCAGCTTTAACAGCACGGCAAGAGCCCGATTAAACTTCCTCCATTCAGGTCATAGAGAAAACCAGAAATCAAAATGCAAGTCTAGAAGAATGTGAGAAACAGGGGAGCAGGATGTAGAAAGGCCAAGGAAGGAAGAAGGGAGCAAGGGTGTGTGTGTGGGGGGGGATCAGATGGTCCAGGAGGAGGCCCAAGGTGACCTGGTAGCCACGTAGCTCCTACCATGGCTGGCTGCTGGGCGACCCCCACAGTGGGAGAGATGGGGAAAAGTCTCTCGCCCCTGAGTCTCAGCCTTGCTTGGCATCTGTCTAACATTGCCTGAGTCGCTCCACAGAGCCAGGGAGAAGGAAAGCATGGTCTCTGACCCCTTCACCTGCAGACATTCATGTTGGGGATTTCCATCTCTCATGTTCTTTCTGCTGAAGTATTTGTAATGTCGGGATAATTCCTCCATTACAGGGCTGAGGTGTATTTCCCCCACTGGACTGGGGGATGCTGCAGCTACGCAGGCATGAACACGACCTGCATGCTGGCACCAGCCCAGAAACCCAGATCCCCTCAGTGGCCAAGGCCGCTGTGAAAACAGTCGCCCTCACGCTGGAGAAGGGGAGACAGGAGGACTGTGGTAAGTTCGGGGCCAGCCTCTGCTCTGTGGAGTTAGCCTGTTCTAAAATAAATAAATCTAAGAAATCTTCTTAAAGAAAAGCGTTTTAAGAATATGTCTTGATGACATCTCTTGATTGGTGGACCACATGCAACCACATTTGCCAAAAATGCTTTCTTACCACCACACTGCTCCCCACCCCTGCCACTAGGGGAGGCCACAGAGTCACCACAGGGTCAGCGCAGCGCCACCACAGGGTCACCACACCCCAGTGCCACCACAGCGTCACCGATCCTTCTGCCCATGGATCCCGAAGACTGGCAATGCTAGGAGAGGGTGTGGCCTCCCCTGGGAGGACCAACTCATGTGGGAAACAGAAGGAGCCCTGGGAGCAGAGAGGGTACTGGTCCCTAGGAGATGCTCTCATTTTAAAGACACGCCTACACTACACCACACCGTGCCTCTGCCTCACAGTCCCCAGCCCCAGGTGCTTTTGTTGCTAGACTGTCTTGTTAAAGAGTATTTGACTCTGAGCTGGGCTGTGGTGGCTCATGCCTTTAATACCAGCACTCGGGAGGCAGGGGCAGGTGGATCTCTGTGAGTTCGAGGTCAGCCTGGTTTACAAGAGCTAGTGCCAGGACAGGCTCCAAAGCTACCCTGTCTCAAAACACACACACCCCCGCCCCGCGCCAAAAAAAAAGAATAATTGATTCTGTCGCTCAGGCACAAGCAGCAAGATAACAAACAGGCAGATTCCACACAGTTTTGGAGAAATTAGATTCACATCTTTCCTCCTGCCCCTGGTCTCCCCTTCCTTCCCCTCTGGCTCTTTATTTTTTCAGACAGAGCTGAAGTGTCATAGGGTGATCTTCAACTCTATCCTCCCAAGCACTGGGAGACTATGAATATGGTTTCAGGGCTGAGCCTTTTCATTTTGCCGTGCCCTGAGCTCAGCATGATGCAGGCTCTGCTATCTCAGGGCTGAAGAGGCCACCACAGAGGAAGATACAGCAACAGCCCAGTCAGCATCCCTGGGTCACTAGGGCAGAGTGGGGGGAGGCACATTCAGGGAGCTAGAAATGCATGCTTCCAATGTCAGGGACAAAGAACCATTCTCCTGCAGTGGTTATGACATCCAGCTGCCTGTTGTGTCAGTGGCTGCATCCAGGTGTGCCAGCGGCTGCTGCATCCAGGTGTGCCAGCGGCTGCTGCATCCAGGTATGCGGCTGGGAGTGCACGCCAGACTGCAGGAGCAAGGAGGGAGCACTGTGGTTCACCTTGGGGACTCCACGGTCCTCTTCTGCCATCCATCTTTTGATGCCAAGCCCAAATCAGGGTCTTCCCACTGAGCGAGGCTAACTACCATTGGACAACTGCTGACGAGCTTTGTGACAATGGTCCAGCCAGACAACTTCCCTGCCTTGATGACTCCGTGTGAGCCGTGGCAAGGATCAGCCACATACAAGTTTCAATGAGTGTGTACTTGTGTTCCGCCCTCCCCCTTCTGAGGATACACAGAACCAACCTAAGAGCAATGTGAAGTTGTGGAATACAAGATGAAG
Organism: Chionomys nivalis; assembly: GCF_950005125.1. Taxonomy (NCBI): domain Eukaryota; kingdom Metazoa; phylum Chordata; class Mammalia; order Rodentia; family Cricetidae; genus Chionomys; species Chionomys nivalis. Next base: position 117,097,163 of record NC_080089.1, read on the forward strand.
TCCTCGGAAGCCAGCTGAGTGCCCAGCAACCGTCACCATGACACAGCCTGGGCAGACTTGGAGAACAGCATCAATGCCAGCAGGGACCCCCACCCTGACATCCAAGCAGTGCAACAGGGATACCAGCCTGTCTGTGCTCCCTTCCGTGCAGCCCAGCAGAGTGAGCAGAAGCCTCACATACATACCCATGTGTACACACATGCACACATGCGTGGGCATTATACTCACGCACACCTGTGCATCCTGCCTCCGAGTCTCCCCCACTTCAGAGCAACTCCTTTACAAGTTCCAGCCCTGTTCTGTCACTTTCCAGGCCTTAGAATCAAGGGGAGCACCACGGCCTTCAGACCTGGGATGCTCCTGCCTGCAGCCCACCCACTGCAGCCTGACTCACCAGTGGCCCCTCCCCTAGGAATCCTACTGATTTGTGCTAACTTCCAACTTCCTCACACAAACATGGACAGGGCTAGAGGGAGAGGGAGAGAGCGGCATTGCTGAGTCACCGTGCCCGTCACAGGGTTTTATGACACAAAAGAGATGCTGAGCGTGGGCAGGCTAAGCCCCGTGTAAAACTGTGCTCTAATGCCTAACACCGCACACGTAGAACACACCCATCATCCACACACAAACAAACCATTTGCAGAGGAAAATGTGGGAGTGTGGGCAGACTAAGCCCCGTGTAAAACTGTGCTCTAATGCCTAACACCGCACACTTAGAACACACCCATCATCCACACAAAGACAAACCATTTGCAGAGGGAAATGTGGGTACTTCTTGACTGTTTATCTTTGTTGTTGTTGTTGTTGTTTTCTTTGCTTGCTATTTTTCTTATTTTATTTTATTGAGCTCTACATTTTTCTCTGCTCCCTTCCCTGCTTCTCGCCTCCCCTTCAACTCTCTCCCATGGTCCCCACTCTCCCAATTTACTCAGGAGATCTTGTCTTTTTCTACTTCCCATGTATATTAGACCCATGTATGTCTCTCTTAGGGTCCTCACTGTTGTCTAGGTTCTCTGGGATTGTGATTTGTAGGCTGGTTTTCTTTGTTTTAGGCTTTAAAATCACTTATGAATGAGTACATATGATAATTGTCTTCCTGGGTCTGGGTTACCTCACTCAATATGATATTTTCTAGCTCCATCATTTGCCTGCAAATTTCAAGATGTCGTTATGTTTAATACCTGTGTCTCTGTGTGGCTATGTGCACACAGGTACTGTGCTGGAAGAGTCCAGAAGAGGGCGTCAGACCCCTTAGGTCTGACTTTACAGGTGATTTGACGCTGCACAGGGTAGGTGTGGGGAACTGGCTCAGGTCCTTTCCAAGAGGAGGTCATTCTCTGACTGCTCAGCATCTCTCCAACCCGCTCATCTTCCTGAGCCACCTGCACCACCAGTCTTCTCCCACTTTAGGGAGAAGCGAGCGTGCTCTCCCCTCTGTGTGCACAGACACCGTGCTTCTCCAGTCCACATAACAAGCAGCGCATAGCAGACCCTCCAGACTCCACACGAAAGCCCAAACCTGCACTCGGATGCAGACAGATCATAGTCTATGCCATCAAGGACCTGGCTTCAGATCCAAGTTCACTCTGCCAGCTATCTTCTACAGCTCGGGTCGCATTTCAGCTGGGATCGTCCCCAACCTCTACTGAAAAATTAGCCACCATGGCTGACCCAGACTAGGAAATGTCAAGACAGCCGCCATGACTGACCTAGACTAGGAAATGTCAAGACAGCCGCTATGACTGACCTAGACTAGGAAATGTCAAGACAGCCGCCATGACTGACCTAGACTAGGAAATGTCAAGACAGCCGCTATGACTGACCTAGACTAGGAAATGTCAAGACAGTAGCCATGACTGACCTAGACTAGGAAATGTCATGACAGCTACCATGACTGATCAAGAGACGCACCACTCCACCCTGCTCTTAGGTCCCAGCAGACTTCCTTAAGGCCTTCCCATTCCTGCAGGGTAATGGGGTACATAGTGCTGCAGATTAGGCGAGGTGAGACCAGAGTGAGCCTGAAGCTCTCAGGCAGGAGCAGGTGGTAGTTTTGCACAGGCAGAGACAGCAGACATAGGAATGAAAGAGGTTGTAGAAACTGCACCGGCTGTGGCTCTGCAGTCAGAAGCACACAGGTATTTGCAGCAGAGAGACTCTCAACCTCACCGAGCCCCAACATAACACAGCTAGCTACCTCAGATCCCCCACACTGGGCTCAGGATTTTGGAATCCACACCAAACTTTGACTTTGAGTAAAAAGTAATGCCTAGAGCTTGGGAGATGGCTCAGGGGGTAAAAACACTTGCAGCGAAAGCAAAGGGCTCTAGATTCAAAGCCCTGGAGCCTACTGAAAAGCTGGGAAAGGCACGTGTGCCTATAACTCTTGGAGGGGACGGCGCAAATGCAGGTGGATCTTGGGAGCTGGTTAGCTAGGCAGTGGGCCAGAAGCAGTCAGTCCTCAGGTTCAGTGAGAGACTCTGTCTCGAGAAATAGGGGGGAAAGCAATAAAACCTACCCAGTGTCAACTCTGGCCTTTGCATGTACACAGGTGCATAACACACACACACACACACACACACACACACACACACACACACACACCAGTGCCTAGAGGATCAATGGAGTTCAAGACCAATGAGAAACACACTGTTGCCATATTAGGAAGCAGTCACGTATTCTTGCACCTTCTTCTGCCCTGCATGGTCCCACTGGACTCTGGACGGTGACATATGAAGAAACTCACACACACCAGGTCCTTTCCTCTGCTTGAACAGTGAGAGACCTCTCCCCAACTACAGAAAGCCAAAGCCACATAAGGGGCCAGATTTTTCTGGAATTTTTCTCAAAAGTTTCCGTTCTTAAATATTCTGCTCTATCAAGTTCTGTGAAACAGGAAGGACCACTATGGTTGCTGGCGGATAATGCATGCGGTCTTATGGTCAAGTCTAAGTCTGCTGTGCTGTGCTTAAGACTGGACTCCAGAGGGGTCTGCGGAGCGCGGGGAGCCTCGCTCGACAGTGAGACTGGCTCCTGAGCTGCACCTTCCTCCTCTGAAAGCTCCTAGATGTGGACACATACGGCCTCCAGGAGATGAGGTGAGAATGAGCAGGCGGGAAACTCAGGCGCAAGGCACAGCCATCAAAGCGCAGAAATGAAAGGCACAGAACAGCATTAGTGACTTCTGTCCTAATGGCGCCCCAGCCTCCTGTGCGCCCAGAAACACCTCAGAGATGTGCTGAGACAGGATGCCTAAATGAGGTCTCGGGGAAGATAATGGAGCCCTAATGATGGAAATAGTAAGAAAATTAAACCCCATCATGTTCCATTAAGCGCACTCTCAGCTCCCGTTTCCACTAAATTATTTTACTATGATTTTGCTTCTGCCTCTTGAAATAACCTTTCATGGTGATTTGATTTGCAAGCACAAATAAGGCCCATTTATATTCCCATGTGAGCCCCTGCAAGGTTAATAAGAACGGATGGATGCCCAGGATCTCACTGTTCTGCAGTTGGGGAGGGGGTATCTTGTTTTATATTTTTATCTGTAAGAAGAGCATTGCTCCATAGTTACAAGCTCAGCTTGCAGGCATGACAAACCTGCTGGAGAGACACCTTCAGCAAGGCAGCTCCTTCCTCCCCCACCATGCTGGTGTCCTGTGTTTCCTGGGACCTCAAATCCTCAGCCCTTAGCCCTGCTGCTCGCTGGTGGACGTCGGCCACGTGTTTCGTGCTCATACCCAGCAGGGTGCTGCAGCACAGCCATCTAGACACACGTCCCCAGGGACAGCAAGGTGGATGGCCAGCAGCCACGCACCGTGTCAGGGGCGTACAAACAGAGGCAGCTGCAGAGGGACAGAAGCATAGCTCTCCTCTGCTCCACAGCGAGCACGAGCATCTCCAAGCAGCTGCCAAGCAGGCAGGAAATTTAAAGCTTCTTCGCCCAGCATGGTTCTTCTGGAAAAGCTTCACAATGAGGGGCGTGTGAAGACACAACTTCTAGATTCTAATCCTATGAGGAACAAGAAAGCACAGCGTCCAAGTGCACATGGTTCATGCCACACATCGCAGCACAAATGGTAACTCAAATGCCATGTGTTGCACGAACCTAGACATCTCTGGGGAATGCCTCCATAGATTAGCCTGTAGACAAGTCTGTGTGGTACTCTCATAATTAGTGACTTGTGTGGGAGGGTCAGGGTAGAGCTCCGCCCACTGTGGGTGGGGCTGCTGGTCCTGGGCTGTATAAGAAAGCAGGCAAAGCAAGCCAGGAGGAACAAGCCAATAGTAAGCAGTATTCCTCCAAGGATTCTGCTTCAGTTCCTGTCTCCAGGCTCCTGCCATGGCTTCCTTCAGTGATGGAGTGTAACCTGAGAGCTTTAAGATAAAATAAAAAAATGCTTTCCTCCCCAAGTTGCCTTTCGGTCCGTATTTTTTTTTTTTTTTTTTTTTTTTTTGGTTTTTTGAGACAGGGTTTCTCTGTGGTTTTGGAGTCTGTCCTGGAACTAGCTCTTGTAGACCAGGCTGGTCTCGAACTCACAGAGATCCGCCTGTCTCTGCCTCCCGAGTGCTGGGATTAAAGGCGTGCGCCACCACCGCCCGGCCTCGGTCCGTGTTTATTCACAGCAACAGAAACCAAACTAAGACAGAGGAGAGCTAAGAACACAATCCCATGCTTCTCAGTAATATCAAACCAAACTAAGACACACCCGTTAGAGGGGAGCTAGGAACACAACCCCACGCTTCTCAGTTATGTCGAAAAGCAACATGTGCAGAAAGAAACCTGAGGAAGGAAAGACTTACACATCACAGTTTCAAACCAGGAATGGGAAGATGTTCAGTGGCTGAGGCTTGGGGACAAGCTGCTGAGCTAGACAGGCCTGGATCAGCAAGATCTGTGTTCAACTCAGAGAACCCTGCTGCAGCAACTAAGGTGGATGTATGTCTCCTGAAATTAACCATGTCCTCTACACACACATTCCTGTGAACATGTACACACATGAACACACATGTGCACACACACATGCATAAGTGAGCACACGAGAAACAAGAGAAATCAGAGAAGATTTCTGGATAGTCTATGTTCATTATTTAGAAAACCTGACATGGTCAAATGTCCACACGACCTCAAGTGATTAAAGAGTCAATACAATTCCTACCAGAATCCCAGGACTGTAATCTCTAAAAGAGCATGAACATGGATAGGGGAGAAATGGAAGGGGAAGAAGGGAAGAAGGAGAGGGGAACATTATTTAGACAAGAACAAGGGTCACCATGAGACCAGGCTTGCCCTCAGCACCTGCCAGCCCTGGGACACTGGAACAGTGGGTTTGCTCTGGTAGAAGAAAAAGAGCTGAACAAGGCAGTGGAGTCTGAGGATCCCCTTCAAAGAAAAGGAGCAGACAGGGAGTCTCTGTGTGTCTCAATCCCAGCACTCAGAAGGTAGAGGAAGACAGCCCTCAAGTTAATGCAGCAAAGCTGGCTGGTCTATAAAAATAAAAAGATGCAGGGGACTTTAACCAGATCCCATCTCAAAATAAAAAGTGAACATTCTTCTGGAGACAGTTCAGCAGGAGAGTACTTGCCTGGGAACTTCTCCCACTACACATGCGTTATGGAAAGACTATATATCGGGTTTTCTAGCACTGGGGTTGGGGGCAAGAGGAGGTGTTGGCAACGGGGCGGGGTGAGGGTTGGTGAGGTGGCCAGAAACTAGGCAGGACAACCTGGGCCACAAAGTGAGAAGACATGATGGATACATGTGGATATGTGTGGTATATGGAAGTATGCATGTGTGGTGTATCCAGAAGCAAAATGGACATACACAAATATCCAACCACATAAAGTGGATGAGGGGATTACGGGCTGACTCACTGTTACATGTAATCTTACTGTGTTAAAGTTAAAACCTTCCTTTTCATTTAGACAGAAAAGAGGAGGTGATGTGGGATTCCCCTCTGTATGCTGTGATTCCCATTGATTAATAAAGAAACTGCTTTGGACTTATAGCAGGGCAGAACAGAGGGAGGCAGGGAAAACTAAACTGAATGCTGGGAGAAAGAAGACGGAGTCGAGAGAAGCCATGTACCCCCCCGCCAGAGACAGATACCAGGGACAGAACTTTACCCAATAATCCACAGCCACATGGCAATCCACAGATTAATGGAGATGGTTTAGTTTAAGATATAAGAGTTAGCCAGAAATACATTTAGGCTATTGGCCACACAGTATTGCAAATAATACAGTTTTTGTGTGATTATTTCGTGTTTGAGCAGCCGGCAACAAACAAATGGTTTCCTTCTGCAGAGCAGAGCTCAGTTGTAGTGGCTCTCCATGAGAAGAGCAGGACTGCTATATCCTGCGGGGAAGATCGTGGCCAACTGCACCCCAGCTGCAGGTAGCCTGGCTTCCCCATAAGTAAGGACACCTTTCCTCCAGGGCTGAGCTGTCCTATTGTGGCTCTACCCCCCCCCCCAGCTGTCCTGTTGCGGCTCTAAGCACAGCCTGGTTTCCCAATAAGTCAGGATATCTCTGCAGCTCCACAGCTGTAATGCATTCCCCTACACCAACTTCATGGTGAAGACCCCTAGGTAAAACTGCAGACTACAGAATATTAAAATCCTCTTACATTCCTACACATTAATCATGAATTACCTGAACACCTGTAAAAGGAGCTGGAGAGATGGTTAGCAGCTAGAGGGACTTGTTCTACAACTACGAGGACCAGAGTCAGACTCCAGGGCACAGGTGATGAGACGGGCATCCTTGTAAACACCTGCAACCCAAGCTCCAAGGGGTCAGAGACAGGGGGGAGGGGGTGTCCACTGGTGCTGGCTGGCTTCCAGCCAAGTCAAGGAAATACCAGTTCCTAACACAGGGAGAGACCTTGCCTCAAAAGGAGGCAAAATGGAGAGAGAAAGGAGGTCTGCAGCGCCCTCTTCTGACTACTGCATATACACACACTCACACTTATGTATACACTTACACGACATACACACCAATCAATGAAAGTATTTTTAAACTAAGAAAATTCCATTAATAACAAAGTGAAGTAGAAAAAAGAAACAAAATATAATTATAAACTTAATCAAGGAGGGAAAAAAAGCTGTTTTGATTTCACTGGGGGAAGGTCATGAAAACAAACCCTTCCACACAGGTGGAGAAACAACAGACACAAAATGCCCTTCCTGACAAAATGACATCACAGAATAGTGAACACACATAGGCATACATATATGCACACTCACATTCAACCAATATTGCCATACAAGAAGAAATCAGGCACTACCTCACGACCTGCCAGACTTTCTCTATTGTTTTAAGTTATGAGCAAGTGTGACTTTATCCAAATTCAGAAGTTCCCTGTTCTCCTGGCCTTCAGTGGCTTTGTGCTGTGCCCTGCTCCACTCTGGAGCCTCTAATAGATCCCAGGTGCAATTGCCCTTGCTGGAGCCACTTAAGAATCCCCACCTTCCCGTAAGTCTACATTGATCGAAGGCTCCAGATTTCTGGCTTCTCTGAGGTTCCTGTAGTTATTGGTGGTTGCATCAATCCTGCCTCTGTTGCCCAGCGAGGTAAACAAGGGCAGAAAGTGCCAGAGGCAGCAGCAGGAATGGCAGCTTTCATTAACCGGAGAGGCTTCCACTACTCCCCTAAGAGGCAGGTGCTCGCTCTGGTTCCCACGCTCTCTGGGATTGGGTGTGCTGAGGAGTTCTGGGAAGCAGCCACATTTGATGATTGCACCTGGAGAATTTGCAGTCAATGGTTTTCTATGAGGCTTCCTTCCAGAAGTCTGAACCAGCCCAAGCCAGTTATCTTCTTCCATGTCTCAAAGGTCTACAGACACCCACAGCTCCTCAGGGTGCATAGCTCAGCAGTGCCTCAGCAGAGCGAGCACTTTATCTAACATGTCAGAAACCAACCTCGCCCATGGCTAACCCCTGGCCATTCAGGGCAGAAGCTGGCAGTAATGCATGCCAGGCCAGGCTCGCTGGTAGACACAGCTGGCCCCAAGTGTGAGGACGCCATGCTGAAGAACAACTTCCTAGATTTCCTCTCCCAACTCCTCAAGAGTAAACACCACAGACATCACCGACCCGCTGCTGGAGAGTCCTCAGGAGGGGCTCACGACATCACTGACCCACTGCTGGAGAGTCCTCAGGAGGGAGAGGCTCATGACATCACCGACCCACTGCTGGAGAGTCCTCAGGAGAGAGAGGCTCATGACATCACCGACCCACTGCTGGAGAGTCCTCAGGAGAGAGAGGCTCATGGCATCACCGACCCACTGCTGGAGAGTCCTCAGGAGAGAGAGGCTCATGACACCACTGACCCACTGCTGGAGAGTCCTCAGGAGGGGCTCATGACATCACTGACCCACTGCTTCCCTGCTTTTCAACCAGTCCTTAGAGAGGGTGAAAAGTGAACATTGCATTGTAACTCAAAGCGAAGCCTAAAACTTGGGACAGGAACAATGGCTGACTGCTGGCTAGCTTTCCATCGTTGTTAGTGAACGTCCACATGGAGACACGTCAAATTAACAGGAGGAAACGTTGATTGGGGCTCATGGTTTGGGTGATGGTTTCTTAGCTACACTATCTTCAGGCTGTGGTGCGTCTGGGTGGAATGAGGATGGGGCAGGAGAGAGCAGGAGGACAGGTCACTACTCCTTCAGCATCTGACTTCCTGCAAATAAGCCCTGCATCTTAAAGGCTCTATCACCTCTCAGTTCCACCAATGGGGACAAAGACTTTGGGAACATTTCAGGTCCAGATCTTGGCAATGGAACAAGACTGTGCTGTTTTGGTCCAGATCTTGGCAATGGAACAAGACTATGCTGTTTTTAAACTGGAGCTGGGAGAAGCCATGCCACATTCATGTGCTCTGCGAATGGCAAAAGGCATATAAAATTCGCTGCTTTTTAAACTCTGTGATCCAAGGGTTTTATCTTTTCAAGGCTGTTTTCTCTAAAAGCAATGGGGATCACAGAGAAGACGGTTTCCTAATGCTAGCTGCTTTGGCCCATTTATTCTACCAATGCGGCACTACTCAGCCATATGCTCAGTTGCTGCATGACCAGCTTCCAGTCCCTCGCTAGCATTTGTAGATTACACCCTAGACATAGAAAAGCATTTCTCAAACACACCTTTATAGACTGTGGAGCCCGGACCTGTACAAACCCAAAGTTCAGTTAACTTAGTACTGTTGTATGTGATGTGTGTGGCGTGGACACACGTGCCACAGGGCCTGGACCTGTACAAATCCACATTCAAACTTTATTTTAAAATTTCTCACTGCTTATGTGTGTGTGATGTGCATGATACATGTGATGTGTGAGATGTGGGCACACGTGCCACATCTGTCCAGGTCCGAGGACAACTGTGGGCATTCAATTTCCTCCATCCACTCTGTTTTGAGGCAGGGTCTCTCTCGTGTCTGACGCTGTGTGTGAACTCCAGGCTAAGGATTTTTCACGTCAGCTCCAAGGACCAAGCTCACACAGTCAGACTCGCACAGCCAATGCTTTTCCCTGCTGAGCCATCTTGCCAACCCATTTTCACACATCAGTAAACAGAGCTTTAGTGATAGGTGGAGTCCTATGTGTAGCCAATAGCAATGGGCTGTGCACAGTCCCATTGTGTAAGCTACAGAAGCTGCACAGACATGGACTTTAGGATGAGATGAACCTGCTATGTCTCCAGGTACTATTGACATCCCCTTGAAGGTCCCCTCCAAAGGTATATTCCTAAGACTTCAGAAATATTCACACAAACTTGCTTCCTGTGTTGGGAAATTTCTGCACATCTGCATAGGGGACTCCTGTCAAGAGCACATCACACAAACATCTGGATTCCTAATGTTCTAAAGAGCCTATTAAATCCCAAGAAGCAATCCACTTGAACAGGGACGACTGGAGCCAAGAGATAGAGTAAGAGTCTGGTGAGCGTGTGGGACTCAAAGTATTCCTTAAACATGGTGGGGTTGACACCTTAACGTCTCAGGGATGAAAGACTTTAGGTACCAGAGGTCCTAAAGAAATGCCTTCCTGAAGACAGGGCTGACTCGAGATTTACTACGCTCGCAGCCCCTGTGGCACTGAGAACTGTTGGAACAACCTGACCGCCGGCTCGCGCTCTGCTAATCACAGTTTTATTGTTCGCATTTGCCACTGAAATTGCTTTGCAACTGTTTGTTTTGAAACAGGAGCATAAAATATCACGACAGCAGTATTTGGGCACATATTGGAAAATCTGCCATGAATAAAGATTTTTCTTCCAATAAAATAGAGTTTGCCTATATCACTTGGCATTAAAATGATTTATTGAAGTAGCCACAACATAAACCATAGAAATAAAATGAGAGATTAGAGTTACAGCAACGTTCAAAGGCGGCTACATCCAAATTCACGTTTAAAACATTTTAATGCAACTTATAATGCTTTGCAAAGAGAGAAAGTAGAAAAAGAACATCCTCCATCCTGTTCTCCCAACAACTCTATGCTCAAAAGCCAGCCAGGTGCTGGCTCACATCCTTTGGAAGCCGAGTTTACAGTCACATTCAGGGCCTTAGATGTGGGCCCAGAAAGCAGGGTCCATGGGAACCAGTGCAGCCTCATGCAGTGACGCAGGCTGGTCCTCTGCTACCGCCCAGCACGGCTGCTTGGTGCTGACAGTAAACATGCAGGGCTGCCCAAGCCTGAGGACCCGAGTTCAAAGCCTCAGAACCACGTAAGAAGTGAAGTGCAGCTGCGCATACCTGAAACCTGTTGGGGCAGAGATGGCGGGAGACTGTCTTGTGGCTGCCGGCCCAGCTCCAGACTCAACGAGAGACCCTGTCTTGGGGACTAAGGCAGACAGTGAAAAAACAAGGTCACCCAGTGTCCTACAGGTACCAACACGTGTACTCGGGTACACGGGTGAGGGGAGGGGTGTCCATGGGTAGGACCTGCCAGGGCAGGGGCACCCACTAGCAGGAGGCAAACTTTGGTAAGCAGCTCCCTGGCCCACCTTTTCCGTGGTGTGGCATTCTGTGTACAGGGGGCCTGCAGCTGAAGCTCAAGACCGAGGCACCCTTCTTTCTCTGTTGCTCTTTCCTGGGACCTGCAGGCAGACCTGAGACCAGCTGTCTGCCATGCTGCCTTCCCACAGTCCTCGTGACTGACCCCACCAGGCATACTAGCGGACACCTACAGCTAGCACTGTCTGCAATGGCCTAAAGCTGTTCCAAGAGTCCCAGACCTTAGGCAAGTGACCTGCGCATAGACGGGTCTACCAAAGCAAAGGCTGCCATATGAGTTTGTGGGGTGTCTTTGCAAGACCAGGGAGAAGCAAATGCAGGAGAAAGGCCTGTCCGGTGGCCCCAGTAGCTGTCACTCCAAGCACACCTGTATCTCAGCATGGCCCACACTCAACACTCAGCTCTCTGTTTAGCGTCTCTTTCTGCTGGTGCAGTGAACATCTTGACACAAAAACCTCAAGGAGGGGCCAACTGCAGCCCATGGTGCAAAGTGGCTGGGCCAGGATGCCAGGGGTCACATGATACCCAAGGGAGAAGCAAACCATGCATGCAAGCCAGTGCTCAGCTTGCTGTCTCCGCCTTACCCAGTGGAGAATCCCTGCTCGGGGTCTAGTCCGGGGTCCACAATTAAGATGAGTCTTCCCATACTGGTAACATAAGCAGTTACACTGGCAGGCCCAGAACCATATCCCTAGTGGTCCAGGATTCTGCCAAGACACAGCCCAGCCTCAACAGGCCCTGCCTGGTGAAGCACTTATAGAGTGCCCTCCCTTCCCCCTTTCCTATTTCCCTCCCTCCCCCACTCACCCCTTCCTCCCTACTCCCTCCTACATCCTCCCTTATCTGACAGGTTGTTTCAAGGATTCACACACCAGCCCTGCAGAGGAAGAAGGACTGTACCTCCTCAGCCAGCCAGCAGCAGCAGTCAGAGGTAGCTTGGATGGTTTCCCCCAAAGTAAGTATTGCTTTTAATTTGTTATGAACTGTAGTCCTCTACTGCTGAAGACCCTGCTCTTCCACACAAATCCAGATTTCCTGCTTTCCTCAAGGCAAGTCCACCAGGGCCAGTCCACACAGAACAACAGATTCAAAACCCTGTTTCCTTCACCAGCTGCCACTGCAGCAGAGAAGCAGCCGGCAACTCCTGTCCACCAGAGAGGGGGCGTGTAGGGTGAGCCCGTGGCTCGGGGTTCATGCCCAGCAATACTTCCAGCCATGCAGTACGTTTCTACTTGCTCACTGCCCATGTTCCTAAGACTATAAAAACCTGCCCTTCTTCCCAGGCTCCTGCCATCTCTGTTCCCACTCATAGGCATTCACCATTCTGTGCCTCTCCCCAAGAAACCTCTTGTGTGAGGTTTGTTGTGTGGTGTGACTTTGTGGTACCCCTTGGCTCCAGACTGCCAGGGAACCCCCTCCAGGAAGTGCTTAAGGAAGGACATTAAGAAACCCTGCATTGTGGGCACTGTGAGTACAAGGAACTCTGGGAAAGAGAAACAAAGTTACAAGGTGCAAAGCCCTTAAGCCTGTTTTAACTATGTTAATCACAACAGCTGTGGGAGAGGTCACCCAGAGGCCACCATGGCTGCCCCACTGTGAATCAAGGGCCTGCTGCTGTCTTGTGGATGGGTAACGTCACTTGCGACGGGTCCCTCCCCATCTTCTCACTGGAAGTCATTTGGATCCGACCACTGACAGAGGCTGCCCCACACACGCCCCACACATGCCATATGTCACAGAGGTCCTCGGACTCAGATGTCCTTGACTCCAGGGACCAGTCAGTCCTAATGTGCACACATATTTTATCAGACACTCAGAGAGAAAACCATCACAGTTCATCTCAGAACTCTTACTTTTTACTGCTCTATCCAGCTTGTGTAGAGAGAGACTTCTATAACACATGGCTCTCGGGAACTTATGTAAAGGGAGATAAAATGAAATAAATTGGTCACAGCCGTGACACCCAGGTCACTTGGCTGAAAGCAATGGTGAAGGGCCACACGTTTGGAAGGTTGGCCTCAGTTCAGGAACGTCAAGGTAAGAATGTGTGTTTTGTGGAATGGGGACAGAGGAGGAGTGAAATCCCCAGAGGACAGGCTGTGTCCACAGGGTGACAGCTACAGGCTTGGCACTGATGAAATGTCTGCTTAGGAGAACGGCACAGATTACTTGGCTGAAGGCAGAAAGAGTAGGAACAGACACTGTCCTTCAAGGACGTCAGCCCGACCTCAGACAGCAGCTGGCTTCACTTTTACTCTCAACCCCTATAAAACAAGACCCTGGGTCAACAGGATGGCTCAGTGCATGGTGATGCCTGCTGCTGAGCCCCGTGACCGCAGTTTGCGCCCCAGAACCAGCCTGATGGAAGGATAAACCAGCACCCAAAAGTGTGCCCTGACCTCCACACACACACTGCGGCATGTGGTCACACACACAACAAATAAATATAAAAATTACAAACGCCATCCAACAAGAAACTAAACACAGAAGACCCTCGTGGATTCAGAGCATTGTGCTAGCAATGGTGCAGGGTGCAGGACTGAGGAGTGGACCTTCATTCCCTGTGACAAAGCGGCCGGGACAGCAAGGCTTAAAGAGTGCTATGACACAAATTAAACGCTCTTTGCTGCTGGTCCTGACGGTGCACCCCATCGCCCACCAGAAGGAACTTCCTGTCTGGATTTGAGACATGGGGATAATGGAACATGGGCAGTTACATCACCTGTCACCCTGCCAACTGGACACAGTCGTAACGGGCCCTTTAGATTCCTCTCTACCCATGGGTTAGTACAGCTCTCATCAGAGAAGTTCCTTTGTGCCGTGGACGGTGGTTAAAGCAGAAGCCCATAACTGGTCATATCCCTGGCTCACTCAGTCACAAATGGGACATGTCTATCACACCCCTGCTTCCAAGCCTCAGAGACCATCATGGAGAAGGGACTTAAGAGACTGAACAAGACAAAAACCACTGTGCTCATGAACCCCAGCAACCTTGGCTGCCTGCACACAATTAAACCAGTTGGCCTCCCAGCATGAACAGGAAGCAGCTATCGACAGCTGCTAGCTGCCGGAAGGGGAAGTGTGAATTTTTTTGTTTTGTTTTGTTTTGTTTTTGAGACAAGGTTTCTCTGTAGCTTTGGAGTCTATCCCGGAACTAGCTCATGTAGACCAGTCTGGTCGCAAACTCACAGAGATCCGCCTGCCTCCGCCTCCCGAGTACTGGGATTAAAGGCACCCCACCACCACCGGCAGAAGTGTCATTTTTAAGAATGGAAGCTGACCGTGCCCCAGGGAATGGTCACACAACCACGAGCATATGGACCCGGTAGGTTCTCAAAAACAAAAAGGACATAAAGTTGGAAAGGAGTGGGGATTGGGAGGTGAATATAGGGGCAGTTAGGGGTGAATTTGGTCAAAGTAAGTTGTGCACATGTGTGAAATCCTCAAGGAAAAAATATTCTATATTTTTAAAGTCATGGGCATTTTGCTTTCCATGGCCCCCGCTTAGCTGCAGAACTCATCTCGCATGTACAATTGAGACTCTCACACCTCTTCTGGTCAAGACTCCCCCGCACTGGAGAGTGCAGCTGCCATGCCGAGAGACAGCCCACAGTCTGCAGCCATGTGATCGCTCCACCATGCTTGCTGGGGAGGCTGACCGTGCTGCCCTCCCACGGCAGGCAGAACCACCTCGTCAGTGTCTGCCAGAAGGCCTATCCAGCTCTGGAGCTCCGTCGCTCTCATTTCCCTCCAAAAGTGACTCTGGGACAGCGTCCCCTCTTACCCTGTGCCCACCCTTATGACCCAACTCAGCAGTTTTCCATATCTGCTCTCCTCCAGAGCAAGGGACTCAGTCTGACAATTGCAAGAGCCACCTCTGCCTCTGAGGATGGAGCAATGCTGACCAGTGACCTTGGAAACAGACTCAAAGGACAAAACTTGTCCTGTTCAGTTTCAGAGCTTTTGTCTCTAGGGAGAGCCTGGTAGAGAAGCCCCCACCATGGTTGGCAGGACACAGACTAAGGGCCTGGATGCAATAAAAATTCCCACAGTTCCAAGTTTTTAACCCATCAATGGATGAAGCTGTCCATGTGTCACAGCCCCTGTGACCTAATTGTCTCTGGAAATACCCTCAAAGACACACTCAGGTGGGCTTCACTGGCCGCAACCCAACCAAGCTGATCACCAAGATCAGCTTCACAAGAGACACAGGAGGGCAAGGCAGCCCCTAAAAATCCCACTTGACGCTCTAGAAAGCAGATCTTCCTCTCCCGATGTGGGATTCCCCTCTGTATGCTGTGAATACCAGTGGTGAATAAAGAAACTGCTTTGGGCCTGTTGGTAGGGCAGAACACAGTTAGGCGGGGAAAACTAAACTGAATGCCAAGAGAAGGAAGGAGGAGTCAGAGAGAAGCCATAGAGCCACTGGCGCCAGTAGAGACAGACACACTGAAATTTTGCTGGTAAGCCATGACCTCATGGTGATGCACAGATTAATGGAGATGGGTTAAATTAATGTGTAAGAGTTAGCCAATAAGAATCTAGAGCTAATGGGCCAAGCAGTGATTTAAATAATATGGCTTTTGTGTGATTACTTCAGAGATGAGCAGCCAGGAGCCAACAAGCGGCCTCCTTAGTACAATCTCTCTTTTTCCTCTTCCTTCTGATGCTGCCTCTAGACCCCCCTTCTAGCTTTCTGAGCAAATCCTCCGACCTTGTCTGTGGCACTCACATACAGCTCTTGACATCTGTCCCCATCTGTGCTTGATAACACGCCTACCGCCGCCTCCGCTCACACCCAGTGCAAACGCAAGTGATGTCAGTGATGGTACCAGGAGGTGGGGAGGAGGGGAGCATCCTCAGTCCTCCATCTCACTAGGGGGTGCCACAAAGCCTTCCCACCCTCTGCCTTGTGAGCAAGGCACACAGAAGGGTACAGCAAGGTCGGTCCTTAGCCTGGAACTACCCAGCCTTCAGAACTCTGAGAAGTGGCCATCAGTTCTGTTTACACAACCTAGCGTGTGGTCTTTTGCTTGAACACTACAGACACCTTCAGGAAAACACAACCAGTCCCTGACCAAAGCATGGACCTGAGGCTCAGAAGCCCGGGGGGAGGGGGGGGTCATTTACCTTCGCTTTTCCCACAGTCACACAGTTTGCCTGGAATCTGAAATGAATGAGGGGAGCTCAAGCCCTCACCATGTCTAATGCCATCTCTGGGCTTTACAGGTTAGGGTATTGGTAAAAAGGGGAACTTCTCTTGGTTGGCGACACTCCTGCTCTCTTTCCAGCCCGATTCTCAGATCAGTAGGGTCTGAGTATCTGAGAAGGGGTTCTTCACAGGCAAAAAAAAAGACAAGGTTGGGTTCCATCTCATTCTCCTCACACAAGAACCACAGAGCAAAGATTTGATCAGATGGGTAGTGTTCATTTAAGGTGCACGCCCTTTGTTGGGGAAAGAAAGCTATTCTGAGTTCTGAGTTAGACAACCGCATGAAGGTCGATCTGCAGCCCAGTGACGCTCATGCTGATGGCGTACACACAAGCACAGCAGGAATCGTGTTCCTCCGCAAGCCAACCTCAGACCAGGCAGTGTTCTGTGCTAGAAAGTAGGTATCAGCCGGGCAGCGCAGAACACACCCATAACCCAGCACTCAGTAGGCTGAGGCAGGAGGGGAACAAGAGTGGAGCCGCCCTGGATACACAGTAAGTCTCTAGTCAAAGAGAGGGAGGGAGGGGGAGGGAGAGGGGAAGGGAGGGAGAACAGAAATAAAAAGGCAAAGGGCTTTCAAAGGGCAGAGCCGGGGACTCCGGCTACTCTCACTTTCGAGTGTGACTTGTCTGCAGGTCTGAGAGCAGAGGTCTGATGAGGTCGACAAGACAAGGACATACACTCTGTGGGCACAGAGTCTGGGCTGGAGACGCAACCATACAGTTCACCCCAACACTTTAAAACTTGAAATGTTCACTTGAATTCCAAAAAAGAGACTTGCATTCTTACCAGAATCACTTCGAAAATGAGCGGGACCAGTTTGCTTTCCTCCACAAGCCTGTAAGGGGAGGAAAAGAGAGGGTGAGCACACGTGAGAGATGAGCATTTAAATGGCTACCCCAACAGGGTGGATCGACGCCCCCATGTCTAACTGCTCAAACTCCGATGGAGAAACAGACTAAGAAAATAAATGGTTACTTTAGCACGCTAGACTCAGCAATTACACACAGGGAGCACGAGGCTTCTCATGACGATCACTCAACCTTATTGATATTTTAGTGTGAAAATTAATTAAAATTCACAATTATTATAAAGACATCTAGCCAAGGTAACGCCGGGCGAAATAACGTAACCAGTCCACAGTGCACACAGCGCCACTGGCATGTGATGCCGCCGTTTTTCATTTCTGCCTCGTTAGCTGTCTTCCCAGCATAAATACATTAATGCGCAATGAATTTTAATGGCCTTTAATTTTTAAAAAATTGGACACCAATCACCCAGTCTACTCTAGGCACGTTCTCTCATCAAATCTGGTTATAAATTATCATCAGTTACAACAGAATAATTATTTCACGAGCTTTCAGAGAAAGTCATCCGGTGAAACCAGAACCATCCTAGCTAGTCAGTGTTTACTAAGCTTGGAAATCTGGGGCTGGGGACACAATCTCAGCGGTGGAAACTTCACCCCAGTGCTACAAAAGGTAATTTTAAGAAAAAAACAAAATAGTATTTCCACTTCTAAACACCCCTTGGGTCCAAGGTAGAGCAGGTGCATCTCCAGCGGCAGGCTAAACAGTAAACACAGGACAATACCCAGCTTCTCAGTCTCTATAGCAACCATAGCTCAGTCAAATTAACGTGAGAGCAGCTTTGAGTGATGCTGAAACAGACAGATTGTGTATCAATAAAACTTTATTCTCCAAACAGGCCACTCTGGGGCCACAGGCTATCCACTGCTTTGGTTAACTGCAATCATATTTGGCTGCTGGAGACAACTCAGTGGTCACGAGCACATACTGCTCTTGCAAAGATTACAAGTTCAGTTCCCAGCGCCGACACTAGGGGCTCACAACGGCTTTTAATTCCAACTTCAGGGGACCCGGTGGCCTCTGCAGGCATCTGCACACACCTAATTTTTATAAAGTATTAAAAATAAATCTAAAAACTACTCTTTTTAACTATCTTGCTAGATCGGTTCTGTGGGGCAGGACAGCATATTGCCTCTGTTGTAAATACACACTATTTTGTCTGTCACAGACACTGCCCGGCAAACAGCAACAGGGCTACAGCCTCTGGCCGCCAGGGGCTTGTCTGTCTGTGAAACTAGCGAGAAGACATCATGGTGAGAGTGACGTGAGGGTGGCTGTGAGTGATGGTGAAACCTTCTCCAAACGAGTCACATGCTAAGGGCACGAGAGACATGGACTTCCCAGGCTCACACACAGAAAGGCAACCTTAGTGTTTGCAACAGTGAGTGTGGTCACCACTCCTCACGGAGCATCTGTGACCCTGAGGCACGGCAACAGCCTGGGGCCTTCAGAGAACATGAGCCCAGAGTGTGCCGAGGTGTGTGACAGAATGCCAATCATCAAAGGACAGGGCGGAAGCTGTGACTCTGAATGACATGAAATACAACCGCAGGAGGCTGGACGTGGTGGCACACTCACAAACCCCAGATGGGGCATGCTGAAGCAGGGGGTCAAGAGCTGAAGGCCAACCTGTGCTAAAGAGAAAAGTGCCATATTCAATAAAGGAAAAAACCCCACAAGATCTCACTTAAACATGAAATCTAACAATTCAAACTCAAAGATGTAGACAGCAGGGCCAGACTGACCAAGCACCTCTGGTCAGATGTGTGGTCACCGCCACATGAGGAAATTCTTGCCTGGTACTGGAAACCCGGTCAAAAGCACATAGAGCTCACGGCCCTAGAAGGGGCCAGGCAGGCAGCACTAACCGAACTCATGTTTTATACAAAACAAGAAGAGGATGTAAGGTAACAGGAGGGTTTCGGGGGATCCAGGAGTAGGAGGGGGAGCTGGGGTGGACATGATCAAGATAAGTTACATACATGCAATTTCCATACATGAAGCAAACCTTCCTAATAAAAGTTTCTAAAGCAAACCTTCCTAATAAAAGAGTTTCTAAAATTAATCATTCCACCCTTAAGTTACTTCCATTGGGTACTGTGTCAGCGATGAGAAGATGCGTGAGGCGAAGGCCTGGAGCCATTAACCAACCCCACCCAGCAGGGGCGTACCTTCCCAGGGCCCCCTCCATCCGTGTCTCTATGGCAGCCATCTGCACTGTCACCTGGGCCGATCCTCGCCCCTTGAATTTCGACAGGGTAGTGACTGCTAGACACTAACAGCACAGCAGCTGGGAACTGAGAGCCAATGTCCATGCAGTGAGCTTGGGTGAAAAGCATTCCAAGAGATGGAGAGCAGACTAAACCGTCGCAGAGAGAATGGGGAAGCCAGAGCAGACCCTTGCTGGTGGAGTCAGAGTCGGGTCACAGTGGCCCAGGTGGGAATGTCTGCTGCCATCTCTGTGGAACACAAGCTTCTTCAGTGTCCATCTGTGACGAGGAGAGAAATCCCTCAGTCTGGAAGCAGCAGTGCACAGAACCAGAGAGTGACCCAAGAGGAAGTAAGGTCACATGACAGCTTGTCACCAAGAGTGCAAGAATGCCCAGCTCTGGGACCCCTGCTCTCTGGTCGTGCAGTTGGCTACGCATGCCTCTCAGAGGATCCTGAAGCCAGAGGCTGGGTGCAGGGGAGACCACTCTAACTCTCTCTTAGCAAAGGGCAGTTCTGCAGAGGACTCAGGTCCCATATGCTTGCTGACTACCAGTTAAAGACCCCCTATAAGTTTCCACTCTAACTGGGGTTTAGTTTAGGGTCAGAGGCTGGCCCCAAACAGTTCCAATAAGCTTCAGCCAACCTCCTCCTATATGCCAATCAAAGAGATAATTAATAGTGAAAGGCTCAATGTAGGGAAGTGTTAACCTGGGCTCCGCTGTCTCCAAAGTCTGTTGATATCTTCCAAGTTTCTCCAGCCTTTGCCACGTGGTCCCCTCCACCTCCAAAGCCAGTGAGAGCTGCATTCATGTGTGCCCAGCCCTTTGCAAGCTGCAAATCCCACTGACCCCAACCTGACACTGAACTCTAGTCCAGATTTGAAGGGGTCTGTGACCTCCTCTATATTTCAAGGTCATTTAATTAGGAGTCTTAATTACACCTGTGATAACCCTATAAAATAGCACTAATTACTGTGTAAATGAAAAACTGGACAAGGGGCATCTTCCAGAACCTAGGGAGCTCCAGCTGGAGAGTGTGGATCTCACACCTGACCTTGACCCGCATCAGCTCCACCACGACTCAGCCTCCTTAGAAAAGAACAATTTTAAATTCTTCCTCTGGAGAAGCTGCTTCTAGTGCATCTGCAAACACCCCAAGCTGGAGGTTCACCTCGAGCTGGAAATTCACCCCAAGCTGGAGGCACCTGGAGCTGGAGGCGCACTCTGAGCTGGAGGCTCACAACAAGATGGAGGTGCACTTTTGCTTAACATTCCAACAACACGGTTAGGAGTTTTAGATTCTATATTTATTCTGACTGAAGCAGTAGACTATAAACAAAGCTTTTTGTTTACATAATTTACCAGTCTAGTGGGCCAGTGACAGTCGTTTTAAATTAAAAATCTCCAACATCAAGCTGCATTTCAAATTATTTGTTCAGGGAGTCAGCTTCAAAAAGAAATGGCTTCTTAATGTTTAGTCACAGGAAGATATGTCATCTGCCCTGAAAGCAATAATATCTGCGGCTTTTCCCCTTCAGACATCTGCCCTGTCTCCACACGCTTCCTAATTCACTTGCAGAAGGTTGCAGGATTCTTACCGTGTGTGTGTGTGTGTGTGTGTGTGTGTGTGTGTAAAATATATTTTTCACACACATACACAAATGTCAGGGTTGAGGCTTACACAGTTTTAACATACATGTTCGTCTTGCAAAGACCCAAGCAGGACAGTTCTTCCCTGAGGACGTTCACACCCCAGTGGACACAAACACACCGTCAACACATAATCCTGCTATAAGCTGATGGCTGCAGCCTCCGAGAAAGCCTCGGAGCTCAGTTACAGGCTCAGCCTAAATCTCCCACTGCCAAGATGGTGGAAAGAATAACAATTTTCACATGAGGAAGCTCGGTCAGGTTAAAAGGAAGCTGCTGCCGGCACCTAACAGCTCTGGATGGCCCGTGCCTGCTGAGTGAGCTGGAGCCATGGGCTGAAGGGGAAAAGGAAGCTGCAGTCAAGATGGCTTCCGCACAGAGGGCGGTACTCTCACACAGGCACCCAATAGCCCCGAGACACCAGATGCCATGATACACTTCCGGTTCCTCTCTCTGAACCTGAGCTCTGCAGCAGGCAACCTTCTCTGATGACGCGTGACTCCATGACAGTCTCTGCAACAGGGACTGTGCTCCCAGGCAACACAGGCGTGGGCACCCATGTCCCAGGGTAAGAAGGCACTGAACAGAAACATGGCATCAACAAGATTAGGGATCAGCAGGGGCAAGGACCAGGGGATGGTGTAGGAGGTCCTTCTGTCTACGTGTTTCTTATATTGGTTAATGAATAAAGAAACTGCCTTGGCCTGATAGGGCAGAACTTAGGTAGGCGGAGAAGACAGAACTGAATTCTGGGAGGAAGAAAGCAGAGGGGGGGATGCCATGGATCCGCCGCTGGAGATAGATGTGCTGGATTTTACCAGGTAAGCCACTGCCACGTGGCAATATATAGATTAATAGAAATGGGTCAAATTAAGATGTAAGAATTAGCCAATAAGAAACTAGAGCTAATGGGCCAAGCAGTGATTTAATTAATACAGTTTCTGTGTGGTTATTTCAGGGCTAAGTTAGCCAGGCGGCCGGGACAAACAAGCAGCCCTCTCCTTGCAATAAGGGGTTAGTCCCCAAGCTGTGTGCGCTGCCGGCATTGCCCTCACCTCTAGATACAAGGCCGACAATAACAGATGAGAGACTCTGAGGTAATGGACGTTTCCCAACGTGTTTTCACTTTAACAAGCTGTTTATTTCCTTTTCCTCAGTTGCATTCACCTCATGAAATGTCCAGGGTTCGGGGTTTGGAATCCACCTACACGTGTGGCCAGGCTAAGTTTCTGCCTTTTCTCACCATTCATTGGACAAACATGGATACAGTGCCTGCCATGCACTGTGCACAAGGGTGCGTGAGAGATGCACTGATTATTACTAGTGCTGCAGCAGATCGGTAGTCAAGGATCTGTGGAAGGGACCAGGGAGAGAGCCTACTGTTCAAAGGACAGAGTGAGGAGCCAACAGTGATGGAAGGCAATGAGTTCTTTGCTCGTCAGAGAAGAAACTGAGGGCCAAACAAGAATATTAAGTTAGTGGTCAGACTGAGGTCTGAACCCCAGCAGTGTAGGTCAGCACCCCATCCTGAGACAGAACTTCAGGAGGACCAGAGGAGGTCCAGGGAACAGCAGGAGGGGAGGGAGGCAGATCACATCAGTGTGACTGGGGTGAAGAACAGCAAGACAAAGCAAAAGGCAGCTCAGAGAGAATGGTGGAAAGAGGCAGGTGGCGTGGAGGTCCTCGTGCTCACAGAGGAGGCCTGGAAGGCTCAACACGCACAGTGGTTCCTTCAAAGGCAGGAGTTAAAATATATACTCACGGGCCTGGAGAGATGGCTCAGGGGTGAAGAGCCTGCCCTGGTCTTGCAGAGGACCCAGGTTCAGTTCCCAGCATCTACGTCAGGTGGCTCTGATTGCCTGTAACTCCAGCTCCAGAAGACCCAGCACCCTCCCCTCTGTGGGTGCTGCGTTCACACTGTGAACGTTAAGCGCACATAGCACAGGCACCACACACACATTAATTTTTAAAACTTAGATGTTTTGTTTAAAACACAAGTTCCCTGAGATGAGGAGGAGGATACAGTCGAAGGCCAGGCTGTGGGTGAGCCATGAAGGTCTCCAGACACCCCAAGAGCCAGCCTGATGATGATGAGCTTGACCTTCACCTTGGCTCCGAGGGGATACGGACGCCCCACCAGCCAAACTCCTGTATTTGCACGGTCCATGCGCTGAAAACTGTTGTTAGCTTTTTAAAGGACTGAAGGAAATCAAAAGATGACATTTTTTAATACATGAAATTCAATTTTCAATTTCCATACATAAACACTGTAGTGAAACCCAGCCTGCCGTGCAGGGATATCTTAGGGGTGGGGACAGAGAACACAGACAAAGCCTGAGACCCTACCAGCAGCTACAAGGAAGAAGAAAAGACACTAAAGTCGAAGCAAGGATCCACAGGAAGAGGCATACTGGGACGCATTAACGCCATTGGCTGCAGGAGAGAGTAGAGGAAGGGGACCCGAGCAGGACACAGGGTTCTTGGTTTGTCCTAGAAGTGGGCCCCACACTAACCACCCCCAGAGCATGGCAGCGCAGTGAGCCACCCACTCGCTGGCACTCCTGTGGGTGGATGCTCTCCCTCGGCCCTCACAGAGACACGGGAGTGGTTAACCCCTCCGCTCCAAAGATGAAGTACCAACTCTGAGCAGTAACAGCTGAGGTCACGTTCACAGCTGCCGACACCAGGTGCTCAGGTAAGTGAGAAGGCAGGGGAGTCTGAGCAAGTGATGAGCCAATCAGAAGAGGACTGAGGGCAGAACTTGGGGTACATCTGGGCTCACTTGGGGAGCTTGCTGACATGGGCTCAGGAAGCTTAGGGGCATACCAGCATGATCACGAGATCCCACACCCTGAATCCCACACCCTGTGCCCCCAGTCACCTTCAGATGCCAAAGATGCTGCCATTACACTGATAACTTCATACCTGGAGAGTCACTGACAGTAACCGCCCACAACTAACTCTTCTGAAGGCATCAACAACTGAACCTATAGCTAGGCAGGCATCTACCCGCCGAGTGACAGCTGAACTCTTAGGTGGTTTATCTACAGTGAACTCTTAGGCGGTTTATCTATAGTGAGCTCTAGGTGGTTTATCTACAGTGAACTCTTAGGTAGTTTATCTACAGTGAACTCTTAGGTGGTTTATAGTGAGCTCTTAGGCGGCTTATCTACAGTGAACTCTTAGGCGGCTTATCTACAGTGAACTCTTAGGCAGTTTATCTACAGTGAACTCTTAGGTGGTTTATAGTGAGCTCTTAGGCGGTTTATCTACAGTGAACTCTTAGGCGGCTTATCTACAGTGAACTCTTAGGTGGTTTATCTACAGTGAACTCTTAGGTGGTTTATCTACAGTGAACTCTTAGGTGGTTTATAGTGAGCTCTTAGGCGGTTTATCTACAGTGAACTCTTAGGTGGTTTATCTACAGTGAACTCTTAGGCGGTTTATCTACAGTGAACTCTTAGGTGGTTTATAGTGAGCTCTTAGGCGGTTTATCTACAGTGAACTCTTAGGAGGTTTATCTACAGTGAACTCTTAGGCGGTTTATCTACAGTGAACTCTTAGATAGTTTATCTACAGTGAACTTTTAGGCAGTTTCCTTGTGAACCACCCGCAAAGTTCTTCACCCACTTCTGGCCCAGAGTAACTGCTCAGTGCTCATGTGACCTTGAACTCACGTCTCTGCTGAGAGAAGAATGTGAAAGCATCCCACAGTGAAATCACTCACACTGCTGGCCAGGCTGGTGCCCAGGGCAGGGCATCGCAGCAGGTGCTCACAGCTGCCCTGGGCTGCCATGCAGGACCAGAGCGCAGAGGAGGAGACACTGCCACCAACCTATCACGCGCTTCTTGTCTCTGCTCTAATCCTTTCTTCACTGAAACCTAAGTCTCCTGCTGCTACCCTGGGGGCAAACGTGGGGCCACACACCCCTTTATCTGTTCCTCTTCTCATCACTGGTTACATCTCATCTCTCTGCTTGCTGCCATCACACCGTATGTGTGTGTGTACATGTGTGTGCATGCATGTGTATATGTGCATGTGTGTATTATGTGTGTGCATATGTGTATGACTGTGTGCGTGTACACAGTGCCACGTGTGCATCGGGTCAGATGACAACATCCAGGAGTCGGTTCTCTCCTCCTTTCCTCCCACCCATGTCCAACATGATCCATCTAACAGAATCTCAGGAGGCTGTTCCACGTCTAACCTGGGTCTGCTCCTGGCTTTGGGGCGAGGTGAAAATAATGCTTCCTGCAAGGCACCATTCTCAATGGAGTGGGCTGGACTCAGAGGGGACAAGGTTAATGGAAATAAAGTATCTTTGTGCTTCTCTACATATCTTTTGCAAAAAATTTCAAAATCATTGCTTCCTATGCACAAGACAAAATTAAATTTGTTGAGCACACACAGGCTGGCAGCTCTTAGGAGACATGAGACGTGCAGTCCATGACCTGGCCACGGTCACAAGGCCGTCTGTGACCCCTGTGTCAACATAGCACACCAAACACCACAAAACCCAGTCTCATCAAGACCCAAGCAGCCTGACCTAAGATCCTGCGACCGTGAGGTAAATCCTGACAACTATACAAACAGACCCCTAGCTCCACCACCAAGGCTGCCGAGGTTTGGCGCTGAGCCCTCCTGCCTCCCTGTCACGTGTCTGCCTGACATTTTCACCAATGCCTCTGAAAGCCTCAAGACTCTCCTTGTTCTGTTGCTATAAAAAGTTGCCGACACAGCTGCCATGTTGGAATTTGGTTCTCAGGTTATCTATCTCTGGGGTTCTGGCCAGCGTCACTCAAGCTTTGGTTCCAGAATAAACTATTTCTTATCGCCCACGGGCAGTTAACTCAGATGCCACTTGGTTCCAAGCAGGAGGCTCTCCACCCAGGCAGAGGCCTGCCTGGGCTGTATAGGGAGGGAGACCCCATCGCAAAGAAATTAAGGCCTTTTGAAGATCTGTCCCCTGCATCCTCGAGAACTTTCCCCAGCCACTGTCATCCTGTTCCATCACTAGTAGCTGCTGAGGAGACATGAGACAGAGAGTCAGAGACGGAGCCAATCACAGAGGGAGGTCAGCTGGAGACGGACGACAGCCATGGCAGCACAGGGGTTTCCTGAGACTATGCTGCCCTCCTGCCTCAGCCCCCGCCCCTCCACACACACACCTAGAACCACAGTCACACAGCACTGAGCATGCAGAAGCAGGGCTGAGTGTTTTTCTGAAGGGCACACTGCTGATTCCCAGGGGCTTCATTTACAAGATTCTCAAGTTTCATTTCTCTAAAAGCATTTTTATGAATCTTGCCATAAAACAAAGCACTGTTAACATTTTGAACAAACTGAAATGACCTTCTTCTTAGAGATATAAAATAAATGACCTCACCACGATTCTGGAAGAAGTTCAATTCTGCTGCGAAGGACTCAGACTAAAACGTACCTTCTCTGCCGTGGATGGCGACTGGGAGCTAATCTGCTCGTGAGGCAGACAGGCTACGGGACCACTGCTCTTTCAGAGAGATGGTTCGCTGTAACCTGCTGTAAAGTTAAGAAGCAAAAAGACTGGGCCCTGGGGAGTCCACCCATTCCTTCCAATAGTCAGAGCTACTACGGAAGACAATTTACCTTTCTGTTCTGAGCTCAGTTGTGCATGAGATTTACCAGAGCAACAGTGTTAAAAATAAAATTCTCATCGCTCATGTCTTAGTCCATTTTATATTGCTATAACAGAATACCCATGATTGGGTGATAGATAAAGGAAGAAGTTTATTTAGGCTTACAGTATGAGACTGGGAAGCCCAGAGGGGTGACTATGGCTAGTGAGGGCCGAGATTCTAGGCCCTAGAACATGGTAGAAGCTAGAATGGAAGAGGGCTTATGCAGATGACAGGAAAGGGGCCAATGTACCACAGTTACTAGCTCACCCCACAAAGATGAGCCACTAAGACCCACCCTAGTGACGCAAGCATCTCCCAGAGGTCCTGCCTCCCATTCCACAGCTGCGTTGAACAGTGCAGTCCCAGTTCATGGGCTTTGACAACACTCAAACCACTGCAAATTAGAATGCGGTCTTTTTCAAGATGGGTTTTTTTTTGTGTGTATCCCTGGCTGTCCTGGAGCTCACTCCGTAGACCAGGCTGGCTTTGAACTCACAGAGATCCGCCTGCCTCTGCCTCCCGAATGCTGGGATTAAAGGTGTGCGCCATCACTGCCTGGCTTAGAATGTGGATTTGATCGTTTTCCTAGTACACTGGTCTATTGCTGTAAAGAGACACCATGACCAAGGAGACTCTTAGAAAAGAACATTTAACTGGGGGGCTGCTTACAGTTTTAGAGGTTAGTCCATCGTCATCACGGTGGAAGCACACAGACATGGTGCTGGAGCAAGAGCTGAGATTTCCATCCTTTCAGAACCTCAAAGCCGGCCCCAGTCACACGCCTCCCAGTCCTTCCCAAACAGCTCTACCACCTGTGAACCCAGCATTCACACAGATGAGCTGAGGGGTGTATTCTCGTTCAAACTACCACGGTCATGTACCTGCTTCCGTGCAGAAGTGGGGAAAATAAACCCTCAACAACACTAATACCCAGCTTTTAAGGGTCGCTTTACCTACTAAAACTTCTATAAAATAAAATTTAAAACATAGTGTGTGGTAGGAACATGATGGTTATCAGGAGAAGGTGCTTGCAGTCAAGCCTGGAGATCTGAGTTCAATCCCCGGGGCCCACACAGTGGAAGGAGAGAGCCAGTCTCCCCAAGTTGCCCTCTCACGTCCACACGCGTGCCCCAGGTAGATACATGTGAAAGTTAAAATATAGTAAACCATGTTTCAGATCAAGTTTCATGAGACACGGGGTAGTTTAAATTCCCAACAGTCATTTGGTTCTCAATGAAGACAAGAAAGATGATCCTCTGAGAACCCAGAGAGATGGTCAAAAAGTATGTTGATTACAAATGGCTCCTGGTTATGGTTTGACAAGAAACACGTCTGCACAGAGCATTTAGAGAATGCATCTCAGGACAAGCATCTACGCAAACCCATGGCCACCAAGTCACTTGGAGCAGAATGAGACCACAGACTCTTGCCAGACAGCCCTCGGCACGAGGCCCAAAGAGAAACAGATTAGTTAACATGCCATTCGGACACGAAGGAGAAAGCAGAGTAAGACAAGACCAACCCCAACACTGCAAAAGAACCACAAGCAATGTCACGCCCTTGCCATGTCAGAGCGACAAACACGTAAACACACACCCTAACACTCACTGGTACACAGACAGGCAGCCAGCAGCCTGTTAGATACAGACGGAATATCAGAAATGACTGTCTGCTCTGTCCAAGGGGTGCACACAGGAGGATCAGAAATTTGAGGTTACTACAACTCCATAGCAAGTTCAAGGACAGCCTCAAAAAAAAAAAAATCTACTCAATGTGTACTTTAAAAAAAACAAGTTCTGGAAATAAAAACAAAAGCCAGTCTAGGTACGCGCTGACACCTCTCCTTCCCTCAGAGCTGCTGGATGCACGTTTGTAAGCTGCACGCGGGCTCTCAGGAAGGGAGACAGGAAGAACGTGGCAGAATCTCAGACCTCTGGTACAGCTCCGAGCACTTTCTGGCACACTTTGATCCCGGCACTGGTGGGGTGGGGGTGGA
The DNA here is from genome assembly GCF_950005125.1 of Chionomys nivalis. Classification (NCBI taxonomy): domain Eukaryota; kingdom Metazoa; phylum Chordata; class Mammalia; order Rodentia; family Cricetidae; genus Chionomys; species Chionomys nivalis. Next base: position 117,125,774 of record NC_080089.1, read on the forward strand.
GGTGAGCTAGGCATGATGGTGCACACCTGCAATCTCAGAAGTTGAGGTCAGTCTGGGCGACACGGTGAGGAATGAGTTAATCCGTCAGCCGACAAAGCAATGAAGGGTGCAGTAAATGACTTACTTCATTTGATAAGATGACTCCACTATGTTTGTGTATCAGTATTTAAAATGTGCCTTGCCCCTTCAGGCTATTATATACTATCCTAGATTATAGCTATGTCATAATTTAGTTTTATGCATAGTCCTATAAGTTAAATAAAATCTTCCCATTTTAAAAATCATTTGCCTCAGGAGAAACCTGTGAACTTTCTTTGCCTAGGGAACATTCTCAGACAAAGTAAAGACTGAAGGGGATGTGACTCGTTCTCTCTCTCTCTCTCTTTTTTTTTAATTGATGTGAGACTTTTGTCTGCATGTCTGTGTATGTGCATGCAGTTCCCACAGAGGCCAGAAGATGGCATCATATCTTCTGGAGCTGAAATTTCAGATGGCTGTTAGCTGTCATGTGGGTGCTAGGAATTGAACCTAACTCCTCTGGGAAAGCAGTTGGTGCTTTTAATCACTGAGCCATCTGTTCACAAGTGCTTGTGCTGGCTGGTTTTATGTCAACTTGGCACAAGCTAGAGTCATCAGAAAAAGGAATCTTAATTGAGAAAAACACCTCCATAAGATCAGGCTTTAAAGCATTTTCTTAGTTAGTGATTGATGGGGGAGGGCCCAGCCCATTGCAGGTGGTGCCATCCCTGGGCTGGTGGTCCTGAGTGCTATAAGAAAGAAGAATGAACAAATTACGGTGAGCAAGCCAATAAGCAGCCCCCTCCATGGCCTCTGCATCAGCTCTGCCTCCAGGTTCCTGCCCTGACTCCCTCCACTGATGAACAGTGATGTGTGGGTGTAAACAAACCCTTTCTTCCCCAACTTGCTTTTGGTTGTGCAACGCTCAACTTTTTCTCTTCTTCTTTTGGAATTCACTATATAGACCAGGCTGCCCTGGAAGCCTCCAGAATGCTGGGGTGAATCATGTGTGCCACCATTCCCAGCCTGCAATGTAGCTCTTATTTTAATTAGACGTAGGGAACAAAAACTGAAAAGATCCAGTATTATGAGTAGTTGGGTGAATGCTAAATAAACTGAAATCTGATTTCTACATAGTTTAGCAAAGACATCACTCAGAATACAAATACACGATGGTACGCAAAGAGCTCCAAGGTGTTGTGATAAATAAAAAAAAAATCAATTTTCAAAAAAACATGGAAAGACAGCCTAAATTTTACAAAAGAGACCATCACAAGGCAAAACTACACTTCAGAACACACACGTCTCCCTGAAGATGTGGATGTAGCTGATGCCGTCACAGCCGTCCAGGATGGTCATACCCCGAAATTCCAAGTGCACAGAGAACCTTGTGGATTCACTTAGTTAGGACTTGCGACAGAGATAACACACTCTAATGCTTGTTCAGCTCAAAGCTTCTAACATGCAGTCCATTGAATCCCGTTCTTAAAACGTGTGGGGGAAACTACAGTAAGTTCACTACCCAGTCTAGATGGAATCACTGTCAAAATGAGGAGGTTCTGTGGAGGCTTGCTGTGTTCCTACTTCTCTAGGGCAACGGAAGAAATGGGGTCCAGAACACCTGCCGCAGGGGCCAGTTCAACTGCTATTGAAGAGCCAGACACAGCAGCAGGTGTGAGTCTGAGGTCAGCCTGCAGTGCAGGAGAGCCTCTGGTTCATGCAAACAGCGATGCGTGCAGCTCGGTGCCAGAGCATGTGCCTGGCACACCGTGGTCCCAGCACAGAAGAGGAAAGCGGTGAACGCGATGGCAGAAGCCCAAGGACCTGGAAGGACAGCAGCAGGACGCTCTTGTCCTGTCTCCTGCTACTGGCAGACACCACGGCCTAAGCACCTGGAGAAGGAAAGGGTTGCTTTCGTCTCCTCAAGGAGGGAGCCACAGCGGGAGCCCAGGCAGGAGCTTGGAGCAGAAACCACAGGGAGATGCCACACATTGCTTGCTTAGCTACCTCTTTATCACCCAGGCCATCTGCTGGGATGGCCCTGCTCATGGTGGGCTGAGACCTCCTACGTCAATTAGCTGTCAAGAAATGCCCACAGATACAGCTGCGGGCTAGTACGATGAAGGCAAGTGCTCGACTGAGGGTCCCCCTTCCCAGGCGACTCCAAGTTAAGGCACACTGACAGATGAAGCTGACTTTGAAATGTCTGAGAACACCAGGCCTGAATCTCTATTCAGCTCCATGGCTGTTGGGAGAAACTTCAGACTTAAAGTCATTTAGGAAGAGAGGTCGGACCACTCAGTCTAAAGGGTCTAAAGACTGTGGGTTCGCAGCTTCAAAATGCAGAAAGGAAAGGAGTGCAGGCTTGGTGCACCCTGGGTGGTCATGACGGGGTACCATGAGTCACACACTGTGCCCTGCAGAATCAAATCCCTAAGAAAGCGAGGCTTGTCTGCAGAGCTCCTAACAGGCCGAAAGCTCCCCACAGCTCGAAGTCACATCGGCTAAATCAGATAGTAGCAAAAACACCAACAAATCCAACCAAGATGCAATGGCCCCTTCACTGCAGAGCAGGGCAGCCTGACATTTAAGACCATGTGGTCCGGACATGCCTGCAGGCAGGATTGGTGCCAGTTTGGCGCCAGCCTGGGGGAACACAGTGAATTAGAGGCCAGCCTCCCCCGCAGAGTGAGACCTTGTCTCAAAAAACAAAAACCACCACACACACAGAAAAATGCTGTTATCTATTGAGGGATTTTTGTTTGTTTTTGTTTTTAACCTTTAAAGAGTATCTTTTGGGTTGTGTATGTAAGAAATGTGCATGAGCACTATGTGCCAGTGTGCTCATACCACATACGCCACACATGTACTACACCACACGTATCATTCAGAAGACAACCTCAGCGTGTCTCCACCTCTGCTGCCTTGCTTTGCAGCAGGGTCTCTTTGCTGTCTTTCCAGGTGGACACAGGGCTAGCCAGCCTGCCGGCTTCCAGGGACTTCTCCTGGCCCTAAGAGTGCCAGCACGACAGACACTCTACATGCCTTCCAGGATCCTAACTCAGGTCCTCTGAGCCTTCACCCCAAGTCCCAGCTTCATCGCTTTGAAGCATCACCCATTCCGTGCAGTACAAACTCAAGGGGTTAAAACACATCAGTTTGGGCCAAGATAGCGCCAGCGATGACAGCACAATGCAGGGGACCTGGAGAGTGCCCCCTGGCAGCTGCGAAGCTGGCTTCCCGTACCTGGTAAAAGCCGCGTTGTGTTCCGTCATGGCAACGAGCAGCTTCAGAGCATAAGCGGGAACTGGGTCAGGCTCCATGAGGATGTGCTCATACCTAGGAATAAAACCACCAGAAATGACTCGGTCTTCCTCCCGCATATGCCCCGAATGTTAGAAAAGGGCAGGTTGTAACATGCCAGCCTCTGGGGCCAGCACACACAGGGTGGGCACACGGCCTGCATGGGTAAGACTGATGGAGGAAGAGGCCCGCAGCTCCCTACTACATAAGACACTCTGTAAGACGGTGCAGGCAGCAGGAGACCAGTGAGCAGGAGGCATCCGTGCTGCTGTCTCTAAGCCACCCCACATTTGGGTTCCCTGGTGGACATGAGGCCAGTGCTGTACCCATGGCTAAGACACAGCTCAGTCGCAAGGGGAAAGATGAAGGTGATGAAACATTTTCTTGTGGACAAGGAGAGACACAGGAGAGCTCGCTGGTCACTGTAACACTGTACACTCTCGTGCCTAACCCACTCCTCTCTCTCTCCCTACACCTGCTGGGCAAGGGCTCCTACCTGGAGCTACACACCATCCCAGAATCCTTGTGCCTGAGAGAAACAAAGAAATTTCCAGATGCCTCCTGAGCCACAGGAATAGGAGTTAGAAAGTGCAAGTCATGGTCACTGCTGGACGGCATTGCTACAACAGCTACCCGAACCTATAGGGCTGCCACTGGTGGGAATCCATCTAAACACCAATTCTCCAAGGCACTGGCGTCTAACCCGTGAGGAAGAATACATTCCTCCCCTGGATCCTGAAGAATGGAGCCCTGATGATTTACGAAGTCATTATAGCCCTGATGATTTTACAGGTCACAAGAGAATTATTTTTAAAAATGAAAAGGAAAGAAAGGCTGTGCTTATGTTTCCCAGGAGAGGGATGTGGGCGCCATTCCTTCATAATGGCATTGCAAACACATTTTATCAGCATGATCCCTGCGATGTTGAACACTGCTATAAAAAATAAATATATAAGTAAACTATAAAGTTCGAATTGTTGCAGGTGACCGAAGTCAAGCCAAACAACAGACTCTCCCCTAGGCCTGCTCAGCCCCTTCAACACTTACCCTGACTGTGAGGTCGAAGACAGAAACACTTCTGTCATTCCCTACGCCTTCCACCACCGCAGCAGGGGGCATCTTCCCTACAGTCCCATGAATAACTGAAGTTGCAAAGACGCAGGTGCCCCCTCCTCACTCGAGACGGCCAGTTCCCTCCTCCATCAGACCCTTTGCTCCCATGGAAGGCAGCGAACAGGCAACCCCTGCTCCTTTCCTTGGTGCCAACTGAGAGAATAAAACCCTGTAGGAAACGCCCCCTCTGCCCTCATGGGGATGCTAATCCATGAGAATGACAAGGCGGTGCCAGAACCATCTCAAGGAAGAAAGAAGTCTTCCGGCCTCTGCAGGCACCGATGCTCATAGATTCACACATCCACATAATCAGAAAAAGAATTCTTTGTAAAATTCCCAGAAAAATATTCACCCCTTCTCAGAAACGACATGAACACTGTCCCCCACTTTATTAGCCTGATTCAACCCCTGGACTTCTACCCTGTCTACAACCTCACTCTGGACTTCTACCCTGTGTCTACAACCTCACCCTGGACTTCTACCTGTAACTACAACCTCACCCTGGACTCCTACCCTATAACTACAACCTCACCCTGGACTCCTACCCTGTAACTACAACCTCACCCTGGACTTCTACCTGTAACTACAACCTCACCCTGGACTTCTACCTGTAACTACAACCTTACCCTGGACTCCTACCCTGTAACTACAACCTCACCCTGGACTCCTACCCTGTAACTACAACCTGACCCCTGAACAGGAAAAGCTGCCCCAAACACCTACCTCCCACCCATATTTCTGGCCATCTACAAAGTCTACTCAAATTGGTCAGCAACTGTTCAGGCTTGTCCTTGATCCCACAATTCCAAGGGGATGAAAAGGACCCAGTGTGGGGATAAACTGGGACCATCATTGGTTATCCTAGGGTTAAAATCCCATCAAGACTGTAAATGGAGGGGCTGGAGAGATGGCTCAGTGGTTAAGAGCATTGCCTGCTCTTCCAAAGATTCTGAGTTCAATTAACAGCAACCACATGGTGGCTCACAACCATCTGTAATGAGGTCTGTTGCCCTCTTCTGGCCTGCAGACATACACACAGACAGAATATTGTATACATAATAAATAAATATTTTTTTAAAAATAAAGACTGTAAATGGAGACAATGTTTATCTACATTTCTGTGAATGCTGAACATCGCTGATGAGTGAGTTTCCCAAGTGCCAGACCAGCTCCCATCAAGACACGATGTCACCTTCTGCCGCCAGCTTTCTCAGACGTCACTGCCAGTGGTTTGCACACTAAACTCCTGAGAGGTCCCAATGTTAATTAACAGGACTTGGGCTTAAGAGTCATTAAATACGATCTCTTCTGTTCAGTATGACCCTCTAAAATCTAACCTTGTCTGCTCACTGAATAAATCCCATGGTGATTTTCCTGTCTCCCCTAAGAGGAAGAGCTCTCTTTTCAGGTGATTGTCAAAATCCCAACCACGAAGAAAAGGAAAACTGAGGGGGGCAGAACAAGCAAGGGCATGCACACATGAGTGGATGAACCAACACACACACACACACACACACACACGAGTCACAAGACGGAGGCTACCAACAGCCAGCCTGAGTTCCTGACTCTGATTCTTGCACAGCAGGATGTGGCAGTAGCTTCAAGAGTCTGAGAAGTTCACACCTTGTCAGCTGGGCAGCTGAGCTATAGGAGAGAGGGATGAGTTAGCACCTTCTAAAGTTCCTGTCCCTCCCAGGACAGAGCATATCAATGGTCCTGCCATGGAGAAAGTCTCTGCAGACCTTCTGAAGGATCTCAGATGGACCCTAAACCAAAACAAGATCTTCTTATGAGAGAAAGACAGAATGGAATGTAAGATATGGAGATGGGGGGAGGCAGGGACTACTGTATGAAAACCACGACAGGCAGAGTCTGGCACAGCCATCAGAGCCCAGCAGTGAGTCATGGGACAGACACGAGTCGAGCTTCTGCTCTAATGGAGAGCACATGTCTGCTCCATACCACATGTCTGTGGTAACATGATGAGACAGGAGGGACAGCCCTGCATGGCTTGAAGCAGAATCCCCCAGAGACCTCAGATGGGAGCCGTCACCAGAATGAGACTTCAGTTATGCTCGAAGCTGAGCAGCGAGTTCAGCAAGAGGGCTCATGGGTAACGGTGGCTGCTGACAAGCTGCTGACTCAAGCTCCATGCTGAACTCACATGGTGGGAGGAGAGAATCCATTCCTCTGATCTCTACACACACAGGTTCTCTCTCTCTCTCTCTCTCTCTCTCTCTCTCTCTCTCTCTCTCTCTCTCTCTCTCACACACACACACACACACACACAGGTGCTCACCCCCCCAAGCACAGAGGCACTCACCCACATACAGAGATGCTCACCTCCCCACACACGCAAACACACACACAGGTGCTTACACACATGCACAGACACAGTGCTTACCCATACACACAGGTGCTCATACACACACATACACACACACACACACCTTACATCTAACCCCGTACAATCATCTTCTGGGGGGAAGTCGCTCTTTCTTTTAACACCTGTGAGGGGTGTGGTCTGCATGCCTATAGTGTCAGCACAAAGCTGAAGGTATCAGCTCGAGGCCTGCCTGGGCTGCACAGCAAGATCCAGGAAAGCTTGGGTTACAGAGAGAGAGGGGCCCTCTTGAAAAAAAAAAAATTATTCTGTTCAATCAAACTGAGGGTTCCCTGCAGCACAGACTCTATTGAGGGTTCCCCACTGGGAGCTCCTGGGAATCTGCTGCCATGACCTTGCTGTGCGAGCCATGCAGTAGCAGAAGGAATAACAAGACCCTCCATGCTCATATTCTCCACCTCGGCTACTGAACCCCTGAGGAAAGCGTCTGGAAAAGGAAAGGCTCTGTGACTCTCATTTCTGAGGGTGACAGAAGTCTCAATCCCATGCTTTTGAATCATAACACCATGTCACCCGTCCCCAGCTAGGAGCATCTCTCTGTTGGCATCAGAAGACTGTACCCAGCAAACAATACCCAGCAGAGGCTGTGAGGTGGGTGAGGCTGGGACTCTTCTGAGTCCTCCACAGTGGGACAGCCACCGCCTGTGTCTAGATCTCTCCAGCATGAGACCAGGAGCATATGTGCAAAGACACAGGGACATCAAGCCCACCCCATGGTCAGGCCAGCTGGACAGAAGTGTCCCCACGTGAGTGGGCAGCACAGGACTTACTGGGGAGCAGTGGACAACACAGGGCTTACTGGGAAGCAGTGGACGGCACAGGGCTTACTGGGGAGCAGTGGACGGCACAGGGCTTACTAGGGAGCAGTGGACGACACAGGGCTTACTGGGGAGCAGTGGACGGCACAGGGCTTACTGGGGAGCAGTGGACGGCACAGCACTCACTGGGGGAGCAGTTCGTCCCTGAAGAGCACCAGAAGATTGCTGTCGGGATCACAGCCGGCCTCGTCATCACCGTCCTCCGGCTCCTGGCTCACCAGTAGGGCCGTGGTCTCAGAGAGCAGCCGCAAGCTGAAGAGTCTCCACTCCACTGGATGAAGGAAAGAATGTCAAGAACGTGAGAATGGAATGTGTGCTTATCGTGGTGATAGTTATCTCTAAAAAGCAAAACTAAGAAATGTGTCCTGGATTCTCAGGACCACAGTCTCACTCACCATTCTGGCTTTGAACCAAGGAGACCAAGGGTGGCAAAATGTAATCAATGACCTGGAAGAAAAGACAGAAGCCATAGCTCAGAACTCTGTACAAAAAAATGGTTATTGGGCACCAGTCCCCATCTGCGTCACCGTCAAAGGAGGGAGAGGAAGGCCAAAGGCAGGTCATCTGGACCAACAGTGTGAGGGTGCAGGCCCTCATGGGGGACCTGGAGTGGAGGCTGCTGGTCACATGACCTGCAGTCAGGAAACAGATGAACGCTGGTCCTCAGCTTGCTTTCTCATTTTTGCTCAGTTGAGGACACGGCCTGAAGAATGTGCTGCCCACATGTGGGTCCTTCTATCTCAGCAACCTCATCTAGATATCTCGTGGATACCCAGAGGCCCAACATCATCTAGATATTCCCTCACAGATACCCAGAGGTTCAACATCATCTAGATATTCCCTCGCAGATGCCCAGAGGTTCAACATCATCTAGATATTCCCTCGCAGATGCCCAGAGGTTCAACATCATCTAGATATTCCCTCGCAGATGCCCAGAGGTCCAACATCATCTAGATATTCCCTCGCAGGTGCCCAGAGGTTCAACACCATCTAGATATTCCCTCGCGGATACCCAGAGGCACAACATCATCTAGATATTCCCTCGCGGATACCCAGAGGCCCATCTGCAGTGATTCTGGGTCCTGTCAAGTTGTGTATAGAGCATCACGCTCCCCTTCAACTACATGAGAAGCAAGGGCCCTGGCTGGAGATTGTCTGCAGTCCTGGGAACTGAGGGTGCACTGCTGTATAAAATACATTCAAACAAACCCCTGTGGAGGAGGAAGGCCAAGAACTAGGCAGCAGATATGAAGAGCACAGTCCCCAAAGTGAAGAAGCCTACACAGGCAGCGGACACACAAAATTACTCAGCCCCAGTGATGTCAGATACTTAGTTCATAGCAGCATTGTTTGTAATAGCCAGAACCTGGAAACAACCTAGATGCCCTTCAATGGAAGAATGGATGAAGAAAGTATGGAATATATACATATTAGAGTACTACTCAGCAGTAAAAAACAATGACTTCCTGAATTTTGCAGGCAAATGGACGGAAATAGAAAACACTATCCTGAGTGAGGTGAGCCAGACCTAAAAAGAGGAACATGGGATGTACTCACTCATATTTGGTTTCTAGCCATGAATAGGGGACGTTGAGCCTATTATGCGTGGTCCTAGAGAAGCTAATTAAGAAGGTGAATCCAAAGAAAAACATTTAGGCGATGAAAGGAGACAGAGACAAAGACCCACATTGGAGCACCGGACTGAAATCTCAAGGTCCAAATCATGAGCAGGAGACAGAGCACGAGCAAGGAACTTAGGACCGCGAGGGGTGCACCCACATGATGGAGGAATTACTTTCAATTAATAAAGAAAACTGCTTGGCCCTGATAGGACAGAAAATTAGATAGGCGGAGTAAACAGAACAGAATGCTGGGAGAAAGAAGCCGAGTAAGGAGTCGCCATGATTCGCCCACCAGACACAGACGCAGGTTAAGATCTTTCCTGGTAAGCCAGCTCATGGTACTACACAGAATATTAGAAATGGGTTAGATCAATATGTAAGAGCTAGTCAATAAGAGGCTGGAACTAATGGGCCAGGCAGTGATTAAAAGAATACAGTTTCCGTGTAATTATTTCGGGGCATAAGCTAGCCATGCGGGCGGCTGGGTGCCGGGGATGCAGCCCCGCCGCTCGTATTACAACAGAGTGGCACCCAACGTGCTAATGAACTCCACGTAAAACCTGAGAGGGCTTAAAAAGGACAGAGAGAGAATTTAAGACAGCTTTATGCTGTTTGTGGGTTGTGTGCGGCAAAGAAATTGTCCTGACTCAGCAACAGGAAAAAACTGGCTGTTTTAAAATGCCGGCTTTCTGGGCTGTGCCGCCATCGCGATCTCTGTCTGGCTCCTGCAGGAGAAAGAGTCTTTGAATGGAGCATTTGGAATAAAGTGCTATGGCTTGCTTGATGGCAATGTGGACTACTGTGTGCCTGGAACTGTGAGTGGTTCAGGGGCACCAAACGGCTCAGAGGCACATGCAGCTCCACCACGCTACTGGTGCAATGTGCAAGGATCAGAGGCACGAGCGGCTCCGCCATGTTGGACTGGGCTGGGCAAGCAAGCAGTACCTGTTTTTGTTAGCGATTTAAAAGCACAAAACAAAGTGCTCCTGGATAGTAAAAAAAATACAGATTCACAATAAAACAGATTCAGACATAAAAGACCACAGTGTTGGTGACTGTATGTAGGCTTGAGAGAGAGAAAAAACAAATGTAGAAATAAAGTTAATGGTTTAAAAAAAAAAGGGTAGTCTTTAAAGAGACAGAGTACAGATAGTTGTAGATTAAAAGAAATAAAGAAAAATAAGCCACGTAAAAATGGAAAATTCACAGAGAGTCTGGATTCTTTGTATTATTGTGTTTTCTTTAAAATTTTTGACTATAAAGGAGCTAATTGCAGAGAGACATTTCATTATATGGGCTGCCAAGCTAAACCAAAATGGATATAAGGGTATTATGATTTCAGAATATGGGTCTAAGGATGTGATGCTTTGGAGAGGGTCTTCTTTTGTTTTCACAGAGGATGCGACCCTGTGGATTTCTTCTATCCCAATATGGTATGATAGACCACGCCCTCCTGAAAGGTTACTGTGAACACCTTCAGAAAATTACTTCACTCAACTGCCGACTGAGATGACCCTGGCACAGAGATTATACCATGAAAGACCTAATTAACGACGCCCCCATTCAGCAGGAAGCAGTTTGGAGAGAAAAAACTGCGCCCATATTCCCAAATATGGTTTATAAATGTTCTTTTACATTTAAAGGGGGATATGATATAGATATGAATAATTTGCATTGGTATGGATTTGAAGGTCAATTTTGTTATATGTATATGCATATTTCTAATCTTGATTAAGGTATTGTGACTATATAGTTCATTTAAAAATGTAATGTATATAGGTTGTTAATGGATAATCAGCGATAATTGTCAAGCTTTTAGTCATGTTAGTTAGATTTTCTAGATGTGCATAGATATATTTCAGCTAGATAGGCATTCTTCATATCTTTCAAAGACTGCAGAATATGGCATTTAAATGTTTTAATAACTTAGGGCTTTTCATGACAATGAGACACATCTGCTCCTGGCAGCACCAATCTACTTCAAGAGGATGATGGGCATCGAAGAGGCTCCTTAAGGAGTTTGATAGCCATTTGGGCAAGAAACTGCTCTTGCCTGAACTGTTGCATAAACTGGACACAGAGAACCCGCAGAAAGAGGACTGCTGAACTTGCCTAAAGGTGAGATGGTTTTTCGGGGTTCCTGACTCATAAAAGAGTCTGCGAGACATTCTGCAGGACACAGCAAAAAGTGACTGAACTGTCTTTGGAATTTCCTGCTTGATGAAAATGTCTGCTGGATACTATGGGCCTGAAGGCTGAAGATGGATGCCCCAACAGTACAAAAGAACTTTGGGTGACTGTCCAGGCAGCAAGATGTCTCTGTCATTTCTAGAGTTTTCTTATTTCTTGTTTACTTAGATAATATTATATCCTTCTGGAGTCTTTGATGGAGTTGAAGAATAAATAGATAGTTATAGTTTTCATTAGTTATGATAAAAGATAAAATAGATATAAATATTGTAACTGTAATTCTTGCTTAATAACTGTTCTATGTAATTTTACTATGTTAAAGTTAAAGCCTTTCTTTTTTGTTTAAACAAAAAAAGGGGAAATGATGGAGGAATTACTTTCAATTAATAAAGAAAACTGCTTGGCCCTGATAGGACAGAAAATTAGATAGGCGGAGTAAACAGAACAGAATGCTGGGAGAAAGAAGCCGAGTAAGGAGTCGCCATGATTCGCCCACCAGACACAGACGCAGGTTAAGATCTTTCCTGGTAAGCCAGCTCATGGTACTACACAGAATATTAGAAATGGGTTAGATCAATATGTAAGAGCTAGTCAATAAGAGGCTGGAACTAATGGGCCAGGCAGTGATTAAAAGAATACAGTTTCCATGTAATTATTTCGGGGCATAAGCTAGCCATGCGGGCGGCTGGGTGCCGGGGATGCAGCCCCGCCGCTCATATTACAACACCCACACACTGAGACAATGGGGATGCTCTATCAGGATCTCACCAAGGCCAGCTGGCCTGGGTCTGAAAAAGCATGGGATAAAACCGGACTTGCTGAACATAATGGACAATGAGGACTACTGAGAACTCAAGAACAATGGCAATGGGTTTTTGATCCTACTGCACGTACTGGCTTTGTGGGAGCCTAGGCAGTTTGGATGCTCGCCTTACTAGACCTGGATGGAGGTGGGTGGTCCTTGGACTTCCCACAGGGCAGGGAACCCGGATTACTCTTAGGGATGATGATGGAGGGGGACTTGATGGGGGAGGGGGAGGGAAATGGGAGGTGGTGGCGGGGAGAAGGCAGAAATCTTTAATAAATAAACAATAAAAAGAACTGAACAAAAAAATAAAAAAGAAAAAAAAATGAAAGAGATAACACTTTAACCCAGCTGGTTTTAAACCCAAACAAAGTAGAGTTGGGGCCTGCAAGACTGCGCAAAGATAAGATACAGAAACTATAAACAATTAATGCGAATGTCACATGGGAAGTTAGCAAGTCAGTACCACGCCACTACCCACACCTGACAGTCCCTCACCACCACCCACACCTGAAGACTCAACAATTCCACCCCTCTGTGACTCATCACACAAGTGAACGTGGAATGGGGAAATCTCACACAGGACAGAGACAAGAAATGGTTTTGGTTCCTGGAGTTCTTATAAGAAACATACATAATATATATATATCTTATAAGAAAAATATATATATTATTTTCATACACACATACCCATATATATGTGAAGAAGGTTCAACAAGCAATCTTGCAGGTATTTATCAAGTATTATGGTCTCTAGACACCACTGGTTGAGGGATGTGTGCAGCTGACACATCCTAGCGTAGACACACGTGACTCCTGTGTCAACACCATCAGCTACCCTGTTTGCATAAACACGAAGTAAATGATATCAATGACCCCACAGCCTCATCAGCACGCCTATCAAAACACATTAGTTACTCAGTACCAACTGTGATCATTTACAGTACGCGCCCTCACAAATATAAACAATGAAGGGTCGGTAAGCTAGGGTTTATGGGAAGGGCTCTGTGCCGTGGCTCTGGTCCTGAGAAATAAACAGCCACTGTGAATCAGGCCTGAGGTCCTTCGAGGCTGTGACAACCCGGCCACTTGATGTTTCTTCTATCACCGTTCACGAGTGTAACAGAGCTACAGTCAGAGTTTGCAGATGGGAAGACCAAGTGCGTCATCTGACAATACAAGACAGAATCAAAACAGTCACCTAGAGACCACCTGGAAGAAACCAGACACAGGTGGAAATCTAAACTCAGAAGTCAGGCTGGCCTTTCTAGTCTGTCCCCATGAGCTGGGGCTCACACTGTCACTCCTCCCCCAGTCCCCAGTGGCTGGAGGAGCTCCGAGGGTACAAGGGCACAGAGGCCAGAGCGGGTGCAGACAGCGTGGGCCCAGCACCAGGGCAAACGTGTCACCAATTGATACTTCAGCAAGAATGGTTTTCCTTAAAACTGCATGCACTTTAGCTTGTGTATTTAAAGCAACACTCTGAAAATGCAATCTACAGGTCTCTCCCACAGCATGAGGTTAATTCCATTCCCTTGAATGCAGGCAGGACTCGCTCTGAAACACACAGGTATCAATGCCCAGTGCCAGGAACACCGCTCCGCAGGGCTGGCCGGACTCTTGGCCCCGTCCCACATGGGGATACGAGGGTGGGGCACCAAAGAGCAGCACTTCTAATTCAGTCACACGTTTGGGGAAAGGACTGATTTCACCAGCATGAGGGTCTAACAAAGGATTATTGACATAAAGACATCTCCAAGAGGTGACATTCAGACCTGAGTGGTTCAAATGCTAATCCACCACTCACCCCTGAGGAGTTTCTCTGTGTTGTAGGAATTCCTACCTCCAGTAGCCTTTAAGTTACCTGCCCACTTGGGCATGGCCTCTTATTCTATATATGCTGATATAAAGCACAAGTCTGGCCTCTCTTCTGGCTGCAGGATTCAGTTGCTGTTCCCCATTTGAGCAGAGGACTGTGATCTATGAGTCTACCCCTCAATAAATAACCCTCTATTATTCTCAATTCTGAGCTAGTGTGGGATTTAAGTGTCCTTCTTCAAATGGTGTGCCAATGTGGGGCTGACTAAATCCTGCAAGCTTAGACCAAAACAAAACAAAACAAAACAAAAAAGAGTTAAGCAGGGCTTTTTGGTAGCAGTATTTTCTCAGGTGGGCCCTGTTTGCTAGAGACAAGCATGTCTCATTTAAGAGAGGGTTCCTGATTCAGCTTTAGCTGCAAAAACTTTGCAGCAATTTTAAGAGGCTCTGCCACAAAGCATTTAAATAGTGTTGATGAAAAGCTGACCACATGCTTCTTGATGGTGGTAGGGACCTTGAAATGCCATAGAGTTGTGGCAATAAACATGGCTCCAGCAGGTACCTCCGCCATGAGGTTAGACTCTCAGAAAGCTAAAGAATGAGCTGGATCCAGCAGTCAAAGCTATGGCTTTAATCCTAGCCATATTGCTTAGAAAATTAAAGACTCATGTAGTCAGAAAAGATATACAATATAGATTCAAAATGGTTTACAATGTGTTTAAAAATATATGTAGGCTTCGGATAGAAAAGAAAAAGGATAAAGTCCTTAAAATAAAAAAGAAACAGAGTAGTTGGGTGTGGTGGCAGAGGCAGGCGAATCTCTGTGAGTTCAAGTTCATCCTGGTCTACAGAGTGAATTCCAGGATAGCCAAAAATACACAGAGAAACCATGTCTCAAAGAGCCAAAAATTAAAAAAAAAAAAATAGTTTAAAATACAGCCACGTAAAGATGAAAAATACACAGAGAGTCTGGATACTGTATGTTATTGTGTTGCCTTTGAATTGTTTGATGGCTGAGGAAGGAGCAACAGCTGCTAAAAGGTATTTGACTATAAATGCTGCTGGATTAATCCTATATATATTTATATACATATATATATATTTTAAATTCCTTGACTAGACTTCAAAATTTAAGTAAAAATGTATGTTACTTTGGAGAAGAAGTTTTGCTTTGTTTCCACAGGAAATGAGAGGCTGTGGATTCACTCTGGGCTAAGAAAAATTAGGTTTGATCAAGGAAGATCCCCTGAAGAATCTCCAATAGGAGCAGATGGCCCAGAAAATCCAACATTTCAGAGGACCTCTGCTGCAGTTTCCTCTGAGTTCTACATCCAGAACAGTTTCAAGACTGCTGGCTGAGATAATCAAGCCTCACAGAATATTCCAATTAGGACTTGACCATAATTCAAAATTTTCTTTAGGTCCTCATAAGATTATCAGCACCCCCAACCAGCAGGAAGTAGCCTGGAAAACTACACCCACATTCCCAAAAAAATGGATTATGGATGTTTGCCTTTGTTTAGAATGTTGGTTACAAGTTGTTATGGAGAATGGTCAGGAGAAAAGCTAAACAAAGGAGATTAGATTCGGAGTTGTTTTCAACGGGTGGGGGAAGTGCTGTGGGACAGTGGTCTCTTATCCTGTCACTTTTATTAATTTTAATAAACACTGATTGGCCAGTATCCAGGCAGGAAGTATAGGTGGGGCAATGAGAATTCTGGGAAGAGGGAAGTTTCAGTAGGCAGTCATCACCCAGACAGAGAGGAAGCCAGACACAGAGGATGTAAGATGTGAATGCCTCGCTGAAAAAGGTACCAAGCCACGTGGCTAACACAGACAAGAATTATGGGCTGATATAAGAATTAATAAGAAGCCTGAACTACTGAGCCAATCAGTTTAAAATTAATGTAGACTTCGGTGTATTTCTTTGGGACTGAACAGCTGCAGGACCAGGCGGGACAGACACCTCAGTCAACAGAAATCTGTCAACATCTCTGACCACAGCATGCCTCACCTGTAATTTGCCTTTCCTAGGGAGAGAACAAAACCAGCTCGTACAACACATAATTTCACACCTCCATGGTAACGTACCAGGAACAGCCACCTCAAGTGCCTCAGAATGCCCCTATGGGCACTTCACTCCCCACTGCTCAGCCCTGTCAGTCCACTCCCTGGGCAAGGTCACCCTGGCCAGTGAACCTGACCTGTCTCTCCCAAGGGAGAGGAGCCTGCTCAACTACACACCCTCTGACTCCATCAGACACTTCCCATCCCGTTCAATACTTAACTCCCCTTGCACACTCAGCTGAAGAAACACATTCTCTCACAACCAGGCACAAACGAGCAGACTGCCTAGGGCTGCCACACCCTGTGGGTCCCCTATCCACACTGCATCCTGCAAACCTTGATGCGAGTGTGCGCGCACACACGCGCGCACACACACGCGTGCAGGTATTGTCCAGCCACAAGCCCAGGCTGGCTCAGTGCAGAAGGTGGCAAGCCTCAGCTCACTGCTTTCTCCACCCTGCTTTTAAAGAGCTGGTTCACAAAAACAAATAAATAAATGAAATAAATAAACTTTACTACAAATAAAAGAAACTCGGAATTGTCTCGGGTTGCTGACAGACGCTGTCAGAAGCGAGAACGCTCTTCCTCCTAGACCAAGGTTCTGACCCAAAGTTGTCCCAGCTTTGCACATTTGACAGAGTCAAAGTAACCGGTGTTTTCCCTTCCTGGAAGCTTGCAGAAACATTCACACGTGAGGCCAGTGGGACCGCTGCCCTCTGCCACCCGATCCTGTTTTGGGCTAGCTCACACTCACGTTCTCCTCTTCTATGCAGGCCAGGATGCAGGCCCAGGGATGGTGCCACCACAGTGGGTTGCCTACCCCAACAGTTACCGTTATCAAGTCAATCCCTACAGACAAGTCCATGGGGCAACCTGATCTACCCTGGGGCAACCTGATCTAGACAGTTCCCTGTGGAGAGCCTTGCCTTCCAAAGTGTCAAGCTGGCAATCACAGAGGATCTGGCGTTGCCTTGTTCTAAGTGACTCCTCCTTGGTCAGGCCCCCACTCAGTGTAAGGTAACCCACAAGATGTTTGTCCTGGCTGGAGCTGAGCCCAGTGACCCCCCTGGAGCTCAATGGCTTGGACACCCCAAAGAAGCAGCAGGGCTGGCTCTGGGCTCGGCAAGAGTTAAATGCAGTTAGCTGTGTGAGCAGGTATCGATCAGGAGCCTTGAACACGGATGTGCTGAAATCTAAAACAATCAGAGGCTCCCTGGGGTGTGGGTCTTTTTTCCTCACGCATTCCAGTCACGCCCCAGAGGAGATAATTACAACATTTCCCAGGAGCTGCGGCTTTAGAGGGCATTTTTATAAAGTGCTAACTTATGACACCTTTTCTATCATAATTGATGCTGTGGTGGCAATAATTAACACACTCGTGTTTCGTGATTAGAAAACACACTAATTAAATTTCTATTTAAATGCAATGCAGATATTAATAAACACTGGATCTGAACAAATTAGCCATGGGGTTATTGTTCATTAGGCAACAGGATTCATAAGTGACATCTCAATCAAAGGCCTGGATTCACCGGTAAAGCACCATGACCGGTTCTTTCCTGTTACGTTAAGTGTACACAGGGTATGTGGACCAACTGTATCATGAAAACTGTGGTGAGATACAGAAAACCCGAATCCTAACATTAAAGCTTGAAATGGCAGTGGAGAGCTTTGAGAGCTACTGCTGGACGGGAGTCTGCAACGGGAAGTGATGGGCTGGGACGGGGGCTCACACACAAACCAGCACACGATTCCCAGGGACCACTAGCTCCTGCTGGCCCAGCATGGACCTATGCCGAGGCAGGGATCTGACTCTAGGGTAGTGAACGACTGCTCTTCCACCAAGCCTTGACCACACATCGCTCCCAGAACACAGAGAAGCATGTCTGCAGAGAAGCCGGTGGTTTGACAGGGTCTCAATGGAGGTCAGCAGGCTCCTCACAGAGGCCAACACAAGGCATCTGAGGAGGGAGGCCTGCACACAGAAGGCTTTGAGAGGAAAGGACAAGCACAGTGCCAACAAGGCAGTTTCTGAGACAAAAGACGGCTGAGCCAGGAGCACAATGTAACCGACACCACAGAGAAAGGCCATCTTCTGATGCTGGCATTAGCAACCACATGGAAAAACTGGAAACACATCACCAAGTGGAAACCGTCTGCAGGGATCAGGGAACTGTAGCAGCAATGGAGATGTCGAGAGAATATTTACTCTGTAGGAAAATGTCTACAAGATGTCTTCCTACTACAGAAAAAACAACCCAAATCATTGGCTGCTTCTGCAGGAGCTGGAGCACAGCAAGGGGTTGGGGCACAGCAGGGGCTGGAGCACAGCAGGGGGCTGAGGCACAGCAGGGGCTGGAGCACAGCAGGAGCCAGGAGAGCCAGAAACCCCAGCACTACAGAGGAGGGCACATCCCCAGAGTCTGCAAAGTCTCCCCCACAGGAATGTGCTTCTGGCCTCAAGGAAAAGAGGGTGGGAGGTCAAGGAACAGTCAGAGAAATTTACCCCTCCCCAACCAACAAAACTGGAACCAGCTTTCCCCGCTCCCCCTGCTTTTTTTTGAAGTTTCTCCAGACATGGACACCGGTCAACCCGGCATGCGTACACACAAGGATTATCAAGCAAAGGCCAAGGGCTTTCTCGAAACTGACCGTAGAGCGGTAGTTGGCCAGCAGAACGGGGTACTGTATCACTGCTTCAAAGGTAGACAAGGTGATCTTGATGAACTCCTCCGAAGCCACCATCCCTAAGATCACAGAGAGATCGTTACACGGGCGTCCACGCGTGCATGCCCTTCATGGTTCACACACAACAAACGCAGCTGCTCACCTATGGCTCCGTCTATGTTCGTTTCTCCCGAGTCAACTGACTTAACGTGACTCTGGAAAAGAAGAAGTGTCTGATAAATGGGGTCAAAATACCTCTGAAATGAAACCTGGGCAGGTAACATTTTGCCTGAAACCACATGTCTGATTCCTAAACTCATGGGGATATATTACAAACACTGCAATCAGTTTAAATGTGCTTATATAAATACTGTACACAGTATATGCATATACTATTCACATATATGGAAAAGTGGCTCAGTGGTTAAGAGTTCAATTCCTAGCATCCAAACTGGACGGCTCACAACTTAACTCCAGCTCCAGGAGATCTGACCCCTTTGCCCATCCGGACTGCACAGGTACCTGAAATCAATGTGTACACACCCCACACATGGATACACACATACACTTAATTTAAAAGAAATATTTTAAGATTTTATGTGTGTGAGTGCTTTGCTCATAAATATGTGGACCATATCCATGCAAGACATGGATGGGTTCAGGGATTAGGGACTCAGGGATTAGATCGCCTGGAACTAGAGTTAAAGACAGTTGGAAGCCACCTCAGGGTGCTAGAAACTACACCCACGTCTTCTGCAAGAGCAACCAGCGCCCTTAACTACTGAGTCATCTCTCTCCAGCCCCCTAAAAATAATTCTTCAAAATTTTATTATGCATATATTAAGACCATGATTTTTAAATATACAAATGAGATTTAATGTCATAATAATTCAGTGGTAACAAAAACCTTACAAAAGCGAGAACGGCCACTGGTGGCATCTGCCATCTCACACCTCACCACTTGGGAGGCTGAGGCAACGGTAGCCTTGAGCTTTAGGCTACACGGTGACACATAGCAAGTTCAAGGCCAGCCTTACCAACAGCGCCAAGGCCTCGTCAACAATGAACAACATCTACCATGGTGACAGCAGTCACCCCACAGGAAGGTCCTGGTGCTGCACGGGGTATCAAGGTGAAGGTCAGCAGAGGCCAAGGCCTCACACGTTTCAACACTGTCTGGTGTCTAACTTTAGGATCACCACAGTGTTCAGTTCCTCCAGTCCCCACCCACTGTTGCCTACATCACAGCACCACATGGGAGGAAAGACAGCAGTGGGGCTGTGAACCCCACTGTGCTGTGAACCCCACTGTGCTGTGAACAGGACAGCAGTTCCCTGACTGAGCTCAAGGAGATGACCTTGGTCACACTGTGACGGGCGAACACCTGTGTTCTCTGCATGCAGTCACACACCACTGTTCATGTCTTTAGCACACAAAAACATCGTCAAATACAATGTTTTGTATATACCAAACAGCAGGACTGGATTATAGCTTGGTGGTTGAGTGCTGTCTAACATATGCAGGGCCCTGAGTTCAACCCATCCAAAAGTACCATAAATAGTGAATAAAATATATGATGCCCATAAGACTAAAACGTAACTAGCTGTACGCTTGGTCTACTGTGACACGGTTTAACCAAATGTGGTGGCCCATGCTTGGGATCCCTGCAATCAAGAGGCTGAAGCAGGAGGATCAATGTGAGTCCAAGGTCTGCCTGGACAGTTTAGTGAATTCAAGGCTGACCTGGGTTACATAGCAAGACTCTGTCCCCAAATGAACTAAGAAACAATCGCTAAATAAACAGGTAATATAGACGTGTGCACTGCACAGCAGAGGTGTGCACAGAGCTATGGAGAACAAGGACCCTCTCCATCTACTAGGGGAGTTGACGGAGCCCCAACGTTCAGTTCCTCACATTGACCTCCCCACCCCCGCAAGGGAACCGCGACCTGGAAACTACCTCTTCCTGGATACTTTTCAATATTCCTACACATGCATCTCTGAACATTCTGATGAAATCTTTCTGCTATATCTTTAACTTTTATTTTTTATGTGGAAGGTGTTTTGCCTGCATGAAATTCTGTGCACCACATGTGCACCTGAGACCCACAGGTGAGACGAGGAACATGATCCAGAGGCTGGAGTCATAGAGTCTGTGAGCTGCGTGTGGATGCTGAGACCTTGAATCCCAGGTCCTCTAGGAAAGCAGCCCATGGCCCTAACCACTGGGCAATCTCGTCAGCACCCACGATTTATCTTTTACTAAAATTATGTCAAACTATACATTCCGTACCAATGAGACAACAGCCAGCCACAAAAGGAAGCCTGCGCGCTCCCGCTCCTCTCTTTCGCCTTAGTGGGGGTGGGGGGACAGAAAGGTGAAGGGGTTTGCTATAAACAAACCCAAGAATCCAGGAAACCAAAGTTCTTTAAAAGGCAAAGATTCCAACCTCACTTCTCTTCAGAGCATAAACAAGCAACGATGCCTAGAGGCCACTGTACAGCGCACAAGAACTTTTTATAACAACTTGAAATCATTTCACAAATTTCCAAAATGAGACAATTTTTCAATGACTAATAATTTGATGGCAAACTAAGAGTTCAGAAATAAATGTCTATTCTTTTTTAAAGAGGAGACGCTGAGGTGAGAAGGCTCTGCAGGTCAAGGAGCTTGTCCCCAAGCCAGCCAGCCATCCTGAGGTCACTTCCAGGGAGAGAAGCGGAGCGGGGACTCCTGCAAGCCATCTGCACACATGATGTGGTCCAGGCCCACAACCCAGTCAATATAAAATTCTTTTATGAGAAAGAGACTGGGAAGGCACATGCAGTGTGACCCACCTTCGAGATCCATAGAATGACAACCAAAATAAGCTGCTTTACATCAGAATTTTTTTAAACATCTTTAACTTAAAAAAAGTCAACTATCTGTGCTGAGCATGGCAAGCACAGGGTCATGTGTGCACGCTGATGCTCTCTGGACAATGGTTCTGGAGACTGCACAGGGTCATGTGTGCACGCTGATGCTCTCTGGACAATGGTTCTGGAGACTGCACAGGGTCATGTGTGCATGCTGATGCTCTCTGGACAATGGTTCTGGAGACTGCACAGGGTTATTTGTGCACATTGCTGCTTTCTGGACAATGGTTCTGGAGACTGCACAGGGTCATGTGTGCATGCTGATGCTCTCTGGACAATGGTTCTGGAGACTGCACAGGGTTATGTGTGCACATTGCTGCTTTCTGGACAATGGTTCTGGAGACTGCACAGGGTCATGTGTGCACGTTGATGCTCTCTGGACAATGTTTCTGGAGACTGCACGGGAAGGCTGGCCACCTGACAGCAGCTTTCAGGGCAGACACCCAGCAAACCTGGGACAGTGCGGACTGAGACTGGAGCCACCACTCACTATCGCACACATCCTTGGGGTTTACAGCTGACTCTTCTTTATTCATGTCAATAATAGTTATCCAGATGGTGAAATAACCCTCCAACTTTGAGTCAAAATAAAATCTTCCTTAAGCTGCTTGGTCAGGGCCACAGCCCCCAGGAGAGCAAGAAACAGTGACACAGAGAGCTGCAGTGACCACAGCCCGGGACCCAGAGCATCTCCAGAGCTGCAGTGACCACAGCACGGGACCCAGAGCATCTCCAGAGCTGCAGTGACCACAGCCCGGGACCCAGAGCATCTCCAGAGCTGCAGTGACCACAGCACGGGACCCAGAGCATCTCCAGAGCTACAGTGACCACAGCCCGGGACCCAGAGCATCTCCAGAGCTGCAGTGATCACAGCCCGGGACCCAGAGCATCTCCAGATGACCACAGAGAGCATGGAGAACGACGTAGAGGCTCCACAGTGGAGCAGAGAACAACGCCACAGACCCCAGGGCCAGGCCACCAGCTGAAGAGTAAGGACAGAAAACAGCCCTGTCAGGGCTGCAGAGATGGTGCAGTGGGTAAAAGGGCTTGCCACCAGACGAACGGCAAGCCTGCACACCTCCTCTGCAGTCAGGACAGAGTCAGAAAAACTCCTCACAAGAACATCCGTAGGTTACAAGAGCTTTTGGCGGTTTGTTTTAAAGCGTGACAGGTACCATCTCCACAACACAAACCAAGCACTATCAACAAATCAGCATTCACACGTCAGAAAGCTGGGCACAGGTGGGGTGGGGCATGTCTGTCAATCTCTGCACTTTTACAGTCCAGCAAGGGCAGGACTGGAAAACTCAGCATGCACAGACAAGTTCCTGTCCTGGGCTCATTAACCAAAGACCTTGGGAAAGAACATAGGAAATAGTGCACAGTAGGTCAACAGACATCAAAACAGCACACAGTAGATCAGCATCCATCAAAATAGCACACAGTAGGTCAACAGACATCAAAACAGCACACAGTAGGTCAACAGCCATCAAAGCAGCACGCAGCAGGTCAACAACCATCAAAACAGCGCGCAGTAGGTCGACAGCCATCAGGGGTCCTGCCCACTGTTTCTTTTCCGGCCCAGTTCAGTCCCCACCGCCTTCCCAGCTCCGGGTGCAGGCCTTGAAGAGGCAGCTGGTGTGGGCAGGCGCCTGCCTGGCGAGGTGGAAGGCAGCGATTCACAGTTCTGGCGGAGACTGTGAAAGCCCAAGGTGGCTTAAAAGCTCCCTGCTATTGCAGCCAAACAGCAGTCTCCTTAAGACCCACATCTCGTTTATTTGTGGGGAAATGTTCATATAGAGCTAATTTCTACACTCACGGCCCATATGTAATCATCTAGAATGTTCTACCGTAAAAGGGCACCTACAGACCAAAGAAACCACTCACTCCATCAGTGTCCAGCTTAGCCACTGGGGTTGTTGGGTTTCCTAAAGAGCAGGACTGGGGGTGAAGGGAAGCAGCGCACGCCAGCATGGATGCCACATTCCTAGAGCTGCACAGACGGAGTTCCATCACCCTCCACCTTCTCCATGCTCTAGAGCGGCAGCTCTGGACCTTCCTAACGCTGCGACCTTTAACACAGTTCCTTGTGCTGTGGTGACCCCAGCCCAAATTTGTTACTACTTCCTAACTGTAATTTTGCTACTCTTATGAACTATAATGTAACATGAACAGTCATTCCACCCCCAGGTTGAGAACACTCGAGAGCCTCCTCAGGCAGCATGACCACGTGCACCTGAGGCAGAATTGGATACAGCTTGGAGGGGCTGATGGCCGCCCCTCCTGGGAGGGACGTCAAAGTCGTCACAGCTGCTCTGATGAGGATGGCGATGTCCCTCCCACAGCACAGGCAAACCGTGGCCTGGTGTCATTACGAGATGTACGGGGCCGTGCCCTCCAGGTCCCCTCTTTAAGGACCCTTGCAATGAGTGAGGACACAGCTCCCCTGGGCCTCTCTCCGTGCCCACTTTACCCGAAGGCAAGAAGTTCTGGCCTATGCAGTTCCTGGATACAGCTGGAACTGAGTCCCTCAGACGCAGGCAGTTTGTAAAAGCTAATAAGCTCACCATGATGGAGACTACTTGGGCATACTTGGAAAATACTGAAAGAAGATCTCCAGAAGGAAGTAAAAGGAAGTAAAGCTTCCCTTCACTGTGCTAGATTAGAAGGACAGCTCAGAGGGGCAAGTGTGTGCTGAGCAAGCGTGAGGACCTGAGTTCAATGCTCAGCACCCACACCAAGGCAGGACAGACAGTAGCAGGGTGCAGCAGCACACAAAGCCAACCCCACAGCAATGGCGCCCAGTTTGCCTCCTGTTGCTGTGACAAACTCTACAATGAGAGACAAGTGTGGGAGGAAAGGGTTTGTTCTACCTTGCAAGGCACAGTCCATCATGGGGGAAACTCAGCAGGAGCTGGAGGAAGACCGTGGAGGTACAGTGCTTACTGGCTTGCTCCGTCTGGCTTGCTCCAGCTTGCTCCTTCCAGCTGGCTCCCTGAGCTCACTTACCCAACAGCCCACTTGCCCAGGGATGGCACCGCCCACAGTGGGCTGAGTCTGCCCACAGCACAAGCAATTAAGGAAATGCCTCACACATGCTTGCATGCCAGCCCGTTCTCGGCAGTTGAGAGCCCCTCTCCTCACGTGAAGCCGGATCGTGCCAGGCTAACACCTGGAGCTGATTATGTAAGATTGGAAGGCAGAGGCAGGAAACTCTAGACGCTCACTGAAGTCAGCAGGTTCTGGGCTCCACAACAGACCCTGCTGCAGGGTGAAGTGAAAAAAATGGGGAAAGACACCCACAGTCAACCTCCAGCATCCACAGGGGCCAGGACAGGC
The DNA here is from genome assembly GCF_950005125.1 of Chionomys nivalis. Taxonomy (NCBI): domain Eukaryota; kingdom Metazoa; phylum Chordata; class Mammalia; order Rodentia; family Cricetidae; genus Chionomys; species Chionomys nivalis. Next base: position 117,150,854 of record NC_080089.1, read on the forward strand.
AGGTGCGCTGGCAGGCATGTGTGCACTTGCACACGCTGCTCTGTGCATGGCCGTGTGTGACGTTCTTCTGCATGAGCGCTGCACACTTCAGGGAATCTTCGGGAACCACGATGAAAGCAAACGTTTCCAGAGCTCTCGCACGCCAGCCCACTTCCTGTTTCAGGGCTGGAAGATGTGAGGTAGGCTGGTTCTCTCAGCTGGTATCAGCATGCAAGGGTGGGAAGAAAGTTCTCGATAATTTCTGGAAGATCAGCTCACAGAACTGACATCTGATGGCAGCACTCATGTCACACCAAAGCTCAGGACAACTGCAGACAAACTGCACAGATGACAGAAGCAGGTCGTGGGGTCATGGGGTGGACAGTGACCTACTGCTTTCCAGGGCCACATCGATGCCATCGATACCGAGTGCAAGATGATGCAAACAGGTACAGTGAGAAGTCCCCAAGTGCCCAGGAGCAGCAAGGATGCAGACTCGGAAAGTGGCCTTGCCAGGGAGAGCCCGAACACCCACCACCTCGTTCCTTTGTGTGTGTGTGCCCACATGCATACACACACGTGCACTTAGATAACTTTAGGAGTCAGGCCTCTCCTTCCAGGGTATGGCTGGGCCTCCAGCTCAGGTCACGAAGCTCGGTTACAAGCACCTTTAACCACTGAGCCATCGCGCCAGCCTCAGAATACAACATTTGCCATTTTGTTTGTTTAAACTCCCTCCTGAGAACCAAAGACAGAGAAATATGAAAGCTTTTTTTTATAATAAACCAGGCAGGTTGTTTCCCACAAACACCTGTATGGAGGCAACCCTAGCAAAGATCAATAAAGAGCAGACGGTTCCTGGAGGAGAGAGGAGTCCCTTCCCCAGGGGGGCCTCCACGCTCCCTTCCTGAAAGGGGTGCAAACATTTAATTCCTGAACGTCCAGAGAGAGCCGAAGTTAGTACCACAGCGTTCTCAGCCCCTACCGTCACCCATGTCCTTTCAAATCCTTAACTTGATGTCTATCGTGTGCTTTTCTTTACCCTATTAGGGGCTGTCTCTGAACAAAATACATTATCAGGAGAGAATGTATTTTCCCCAAATGTCAAATTTTATTACAGTCAACAGATAAAAATATAAAAAGGTCACTTCCCTACAAACAAATGCCATTTAGACTTTTAATTCCTGCCTTCTCGCAACCCACCCACAGCCAGCAGTCAAGGCAGCACCGCTAGCCTGATAGGAGTCCCGCTACTCACAAGAATCGTCCCATAGCTGAAGAGAAATTCTTCCGTCACCACCTGAGGCCGGAACACCTGTGGGGCGAGAGGTCCCTGGATGAGATCCTGACAGCCATGAGCAAAGATGGACAGTCAGAAGAGTCGTCTCAGGAGAGGTGGCTCCCCTCCAGGGGATGGGGTGGGGTACCTGAGACATGACCAGATGGAGCACCACGGGCATCATGGGAAGACACATCTTCAGCTGCTTCCCCTGGACCGTTGATGGGTGCTTTCGACCAGACACATTGACCAGGGCATTGATAATGTCGCCTGTGGAGTACATCAGGGAAGGCAAGAAGGTGAGAGGGCACAGAGGGGCAGATGATCCTCCTGCTTCCACCGCCCAGGGGTTTTAGGTGTGTGGCACCGTATCTGATTCTATGCGGGGCTGGGAATCACACCCAGGGCTTTTCGTGCATCCTAGGCAAGAACTCTACCAGCTGGGCCACATCCCCAACAAGCTGCACACTGTTAATATAACACACTTGTAGCCTCTGGGGACAGAGTGTAACAATCTGCATAGCCACTATCAATTGCCCTCTAACCTAGAAATTAAAGAGAGTTATGATACAGTAATGGTCTTAGGAATTTATTTGTATTGTTCAAATTGACTATTACTGCTTATTGCTTTAGAAAACTAATTTAAAAGTATAAGCAAACAGATTATAAAATACAACTTGAAAAAGAAAGCAGAAAGAAAAACAAATAGGACAGGAAGAAGAGGAAGCAGTTTTTTTTTTTTTCAAGACCAGGTTTCTCAGTAGTCTTAGCTGTCCTGGAATTTTCTCTGTAGACCAGGTTGGCCTTGAACTCACAGAAAATCTGCCTGCCCTTGACTTCCAAGGGCTGCGATTAAGGGCATGCACCATCACTACCAAGGACGGAGAAAAGAGGTCAATGTCCAAAACTTTTAATTTTATTTTATTTTAGTGTATGTGTGAGTGTGAGTGTGTGTGTGTTAAGGTTTCTATTGCTGTAAAGAGACACCATGACCACAGCAATTCTTGTCTTATAAAGAAAACATTTAATTGGGCTGGCTTACATTTTCAGAGGTCGAATCCTCTGCATGGTGCAGCACGGTGGCGTGCAGGCAGACATGGTGCTGGAGCGGGTGCTAAGAGTCCTTACATCTTGACTCACAGGCAAGAGGAAGTGGTCCGGGACACTGGGCAGGATCTTGAGCATATAGGAGACCTCAAAGGTGCCTCCTCCACAGGACACACTTTCTCCAACAAGGCCACACCTCCTAATAGTGCCACTCCCTTTGGGAGCCATTTTCTTTCAAACCACCAGTGTGTGTGTGTGTGTGTGTGTGTGTGTGTGTGCACATGAGTGAAGGTACCCAGAAGAGGGCATCAGATCCCCTGAAACTGGAGTACAAACAGCTGTGAGCCATGATGTGGGTGCTGGGAATTGAACCCGGGTCCTCTGGAAAAAGCAGTGCTGTTAACTGCTAGGCCACGGTGCCGGGCTCCATTTCCAGCATCACTGGCGGAGAAGGTGTCCTAACTGATCAGGAAGAAAGAGTTACTGGCAGTAGGACGACATCACCATTGCTTTCACATCCATAGCTCCGCATCTTCACTAAGATGGCTTGAATCAAATTTAATGAGCTAAACACTTCTGGGCTAGAGCTACACCTTCTGGGAATGCATGGGAAAGGAGCCAGAGCGGCACTGAGCCCTGCTCATGTGACTTTAATTTCCAAAAACAACAAGAAGGCATTTCCTTAGTGCAATTAGCATTCTCTGCAGGTCATCCCCAAACGACTAATACCATCAAGATCTGTGACTCCAAACTCTAAACCTATGTACATTTCTGGCTGTGGCGCTGTACATCTGAATCTTAGCCTTAGAGGATGAAGGAAGGAAGATCAGGAGTTCAAAACCAGCCTCTGCTACATAGTGCATTCAATTCCAACCCAAACTTTATCTCAACAAAATGAAACAAAAAACAAACAATAATAAAAAGCACGAGCAGGTGTGGTGGTGCACACCTTTAATCCCAGCACCCAAGAGGCGGAGGCAGGCCATGTCTCAAACCACCATAGCCACAACAAAACCAACCAATGAAACAAAATGAAATATACATTTTAAAAGTTCTTTTAATAAATAAATATACTTATGGCTCTAATTTCACGGGAAATTATTTAAGATATGGGCAGGTTTCTCAGCTTTTCAGGATGAACCACTACCTGATCTCCATTTTTTTTCTTAAACTGTCATTTGGTGGTTTGAATAAAATGGCCCCATAAACTCATAGGCAGAAGCACTATCAGGAGGTCTGACCTCTGTTGGGTGAAGGGTGTCACTAAGGGCGGGCTTTGAGATCTCAGATGCTCCAGCCAGGCCCACTGTGGCGCTCTCTTCCTGCTGTCTGCAGACCAGAGGTAGAGCTGTCTGCTACCTCTCCAGCACCATGTTGGCCTGCATCCCGATGTTCCCTGTCATAGTAAATATGGAGCTAATTAAATGCTTTCTGTATAGGGGTTGCTGTGCTCATGGCATTGCCTCATAATCATAGAAACCATGACTAAGACAGCCATCTACCTCATAGAAACCATGACTAAGACAGCCATCTACCTCATAGAAACCATGACTAAGACAGCCATCTACCTCATAGAAACCCTAAGACAGCCATGTACCTCATAGAAACCATGACTAAGACAGCCATCTACCTCATAGAAACCATGACTAAGACAGCCATCTACCTCATAGAAACCATGACTAAGACAGCCATCTACCTCATAGAAACCATGACTAAGACAGCCATCTACCTCAGGTAACACCCAAATGTAACATCTCAATCCTGTGACCGATACAAATTAACTATAGACCAGACAAGGCCAATGAAGTCTTAAAGCCACACATTGCAGAGAAATGTCTCCCCACTGCCCCACAGCAACATAGACATCAAGACTCAGAGACTGTGATGGCATGCACAGGACTTGTACAAGTCCCAGTCAGACAAAAGCCCAGCACAGGGGACGATAAAACTGATGTGCGGCCACCACTGGACAGTTGCTGGGAGCCAGAAGGTCAATTCACGATTCGTTTTGTTTTATTGGTATACCATAGTAGTCAGATCACACTGCAGAGCAGACCCAACCCCAAGACTAGCTGGGCAATGCAAACTGGGGAAGAAACCAAAGGAGGAGGAAAGGAAGACTGAAAGAAGATGAAGACAAAGAAGAAGATGAAGATCTCGTCACTATTGGGTGGGAAGGGATGGGAAGGCTGAGAGAGTGGGAAGGGGAGGAGCTAAGGGGGCGAATATGTTTACAAACCATATAAAATCCCGAGAAATTAATTTTTAAGGTAAGTTTTGAAATAGAAGAGAAGCAAGAATGAAGAAAGGCATGCCAGAAGCCACGTGCAGAAGAGTAAACAGCTATGGGCCCGGAGCAGGTGGCTGTCGTTTACCTAGGATCCGCGGCGGCTCCTGTACCATGTGCTGGATGAGGAGATCCAGGCACCTGGCCAGGTACTCGCTCCCACCCTGCAGCTCCTTGCCTGGAGAGGTCTTTCTGCTGTCTCTCTCGATGTACATCACCAACCTGCAAACAGCACCGGGCAAAGATTATTGCTCATGATAAGATAGATACAGTGTCTGTCTTAAATGCCACCGAGGCGGGTGTTTCCAGAGGTGCAGCCCTAGACGTGCTGACCATCACCACACTGCACAGCCAGGCACAGTCAGCTGCACTTTACAAGCCCAGACATTGATGCAGAAGCCAGGCTCCACTAAAGGTCTCTGCCCGGGTTGTAAACAACACCCTGATTTCGTTTGTCTTTGCCCAATGGAAAGATACATTCTCCACTGATAGACGGCAACCAACCAAGACACTTGCACACAAGGGGCTCTCAGTGTCCCAGGATCAGTGGAGAACCTTGGGTACCAGCCCTTTTGTTGGTCATTAATATTAAACTTGGTTGGAAGTCCTGGCCATTCAAATGAACTCTAGTTCTTTTGGGGAACTATAGACACAGAAAGAAACGTGGACAGCAACAGTTACATTAGCACACCTTTCTGTCCATTAGTTTAAGATGTCTGCTGTGCATGCGTATGCGTGTGTGTGTGTGTGTGTGTGCACGTGAGAGAGATGCGCTATGAGCTGTCCTGATCACTCATGAAGTCAGCATCTTCTCATGTGTGAACTGAACATCTAGGGATGACACGTGTGTGAAGAGACACATGTGAAGGGTTCATTAAGTCTTGGTTTTCTCCTGGATTCTCTTGTCCTTTAGGTTAGAAACTTGGTGGGGGATTATTTGTGTAACAAGTGCCTTCCCCTGGTCTATGGCTTGATTTGGATTCTTTTGTTTGTTTTTAAATTTCTGACTCTAACAGAAGTCCCTAACTTTAAATTAATACCAGTGTTTCCTTTATGATGGAGCCTGTGCAGACTGTCAGAACCATGAACTGAGCCCACGGTTGCCAAGTCTGTTTTGCTGTCACATTTTCACAGGCAAATGTACTACACGCCTACCTGGTATAACTTAAGGAGAGGTTTGTCATCCAGACATTTACATAAGGCAATGCCAACTGTAGTTGCCTGAGGATCAGAAAAGTAAAACGGCCACCCTGGTCAGCCTTATAGACCAGGCAGTGGTGACACACACCTTTAATTCCAGTAGCCACACCAGTTGCCATAAAAACCAGGCAATAGTGGTGCATGCCTTTAATCCCAGCCCTAGAGAGGATTATAAAACAGGAAAAAGACAGTCTTTGGACACAGTGATTCCTGGAGGCAGGATCGCCATTTCAGACTGAGGTCAAGGTAAGAGCCAGTGGCTGGCTGCTTTGCTTTTCTGACCCTCATGTAGGTTTTATTTATTAAAATACAAGTGAAATTCCACTACTTCAACCTCTTCCCAAGCCCCCACCCCAGACTCCTCAGGGTTCATATTTTCTATCCGACTCCAAATACCAATCCCAGAGGACTCCAGTCTCCATGCACCGAGTGTGGTCTCTGCACACGCACTGTAGAGTGCACGATGTACTGAGTGTGGTCTCTGCACACGCACTGTAGAGTGCACTGAGTGTGGTCTCTGCACACGCACTGTAGAGTTGTAGAAGGAGCTGTGGGCCGGCCTGGTAGCTGCGGGCTGTGTTCCTGCCGCCCCAGCTCCTGATCGCCTGGCTAGCTTCTGCCCCAAAATAGCAACACACAAACTCTATTCATTTAAACACTGCTTGGCCCATTTCTATTCATGTGTGTAGCACCCCAAGGTGCGCTTACCGGGAAGATTCTAGCCTATGTCCATCCTGGGTCGGTTCGGAGCTTCATCGCATCTGCCCCAGAGAGGAGAGCTATCGAGTCTGAGCTCACTTCCTCTTCCTCCCAGCATTCTGTTCTGTTTACTCCACCCACCTATGTTCTAACCTATGAGGGCCAAGCAGTTTCTTTATTTTTTAACCAATGACCTTCCTCCATCATAGAGTGCACAATGTACTGAGCGTGGTCTCTGCACAACACTATAGAGTGCACTGTGCACTGAGTGTGGTCTCTGCACACACACTGTAGAGTGCACTGAGTGTGGTCTCTGCACACGCACTGTAGAGTGCACTGAGTGTGGTCTCTGCACACGCACTGTAGAGTGCACAATGTACTGAGTGTGGTCTCTGCACACGCACTGTAGAGTGCATGATGTACTGACGTGGTCTCTGCACACACACTGTAGAGTGCACTGAGTGTGGTTCTTCACACACACTTTAGAGTGCACTGAGTGTGGTCTCTGCACACACACTTTAGAGTGCACTGAGTGTGGTCTCTGCACACGCACTGTTGAGTGCAAAATGTACTGAGTGTGGTCTCTGCACACGCACTGTAGAGTGCATGATGTACTGACTGTGGTCTCTGCACACACACTGAAGAGTGCACCGAGTGTGGTCTCTGCACACATACTGTAGAGTGCACCGAGTGTGGTCTCTGCACACACACTGTAGAGTGCACTGTGTAGCCTGCAGTCGGACTTCTCCAGACGATGCTGACATTCGCCTCTGGAATGAATGTAAAGACACCTGGGCCACCTTCACCCAGACTGGAATAAAGACTGGAAGAACACCAGGGTGAGTTTTTCCCCCTGCCCTGGGAAATCCCCCAAATCCATAGCTCTCCCGGATGTAAGCAGAATGCAAAGGGGGTTCTTAAGTTTCAGGAGTCAGAGAATTAAAAGAAAACTGTCCCCCAAATCCACAGCATATACAAAAGTACATTCCTACTTGTCTTTAAAGATTCAAATTTTCTCTAAAATCTAAATTACTTAGCACAGAATGTAATGGTGTGTTATTTAATTGCCTAAATCTAAAACATCTTTCCTTAAGTTGAGGTTTAGCTGCCCTTTGGAACCCTACTGCAGAGTGAGCCCATAAGAAGACAGCCATCTGCTTGCTCAGAACCAGTGTGGCCCAGCACCAGTGAGCCCTCCAGGGAGGCCGACAACGCTGTCACCAGGTGCTCACAGGCTACCGACAAGGGGACATCCACCCCGCACTCTACAAACTCACTTTGTATAAGAAGGATAAAATGTGGAGACCTTTGTATGAGGAGACCATGAACATTTTAGACTGTTCTCTAAATACATGGCAAATTGTATTTCTTAGCATTCTACAGAGACCAAGTTAAAAAGACTGACACTCAGTAAAAATCCAAGTAAACTGCCAAAGAACAAGACCCATTCTTCCCTCCGACTCCCTCCACGGGGGGGGGGGAGCCTCTTCCCATAGCGTTCCCATCCCCTAACCTTCCGGACTTCAGTTACCTTATCCCTGCCCCCCAGCACCCCTCCTCACCCTTCCCTCTGTGTTCTCTGTCCTGACACACACCCCTGTCCCAGGGCTGAGCTCACCAAGTCCTGGTCTCTGGTGCTCGTGGAGCTGAGCAGAAGGCTGGTGCCAGTGACGCTGAAGCCCATGTGGGGGCTTACACCTGTGACCATGTGGGGGCTCACACCTGTGACCATGTGGGGGCTCACGCCCATGACCAAATACTTGGGAGAACAAGTAGAAAGGGCAGGTGTTTAAGGCCATCCTCCACTCATAGTGAGTTTGGGGCTAACCTGGACTATCTGAGACCCTGTCTCAAACAGGAAAAAAGTCTAATAAAATGCATACTGATAGTGTCTCCTACATGCTTGCTCGGTATTTTTTATTTTTGATAATTTTCATTGAGAGTTTGATTGGATGTAGAATGACCTGAGAGACAGACCTCTATGCCTGTCTGTGAGGATGCAGAGAGGGTACAAAAAGGGAGAAGGCAAAAGCTGGGGTTCTGAGTGGAATGAAAAAGGAAAAGAGGAGGAGTCAGATGTGCATGGCAGATGTGCACCGACCCTCCCTGCTCTCTGCTTCCTAAGCAGCTAAGGTGTGATGTGGCCCAGGTCCACACTCCTGCCATCCGTGCCCCCCATGATGGACTGTAGTACTTGTTTCTCCCCATTCAGGAATAATTTGCTTTAATATTTATATTAAATGAATATTAGTTTATTATTAATAATTAATATTAAAGGATGCACCTTCCCTCTCTCCCCCGCCCCTCCCAGAATCCTTGACAAACTCCTTCCTCAATTCAACACCTTCATTTCCCATCAAAGTTTTGAGTCAGCTATGGCATCCAGGTGATGAATGGACTTTTGACCTAAATCCAAATGACAGCAACCCCAGCGTATCTACAAGCCTACTCTGGTTGGTCCTTTTCTTCCTAAATCTGTAACTGGAAGAGTCGTACTTAGCAACTGTCAGAACCCATATGCTGACTTACATGAAATGTAAGAATTAGCAAAGAAAAATGGGAGCCTAGAAGGTTCCCTGGGGCCTCCTGCTGCAGCACGGCTCCTGAGCGCCTGCAGTAAAGGGGCCCAGGAATGCACCAGCACAGTGGGCTGCAGCAGTGATCTTTGGGCTTTTAGAGCAAAGCCATGCTCTCACTGGCAAATCAGGAGCTTCTCGCAGACACGGAACATCAGTGCTGGCACCAATGCATTGTGCAATCCAAGCTGCCTGTTGTTATCTAGCAGGCTGGGCACACAGCAGTAAACCGTCATCAACAGGGCAGAAATGAGCCTGGGTAAGTCCAGAACACCCGCCCTACATGGAGGAGGGTCAGACCCTGAGTGGGGATCACAGCAGTCGACCAGCAGAGAAGAGCAGGCTCTGTGTGTGGAATGAGATGTGACCCTTGGAGGACACCATCCAGAGAGTGGAACTTCGAACCACAACTGGCTACATCCTGCCTTTCGGTTTAGCATGGCTAAAGTATAGGTCTGTGTTGCCCAGGAGCACTAGGCAAGAGTTCAGTAGACAGAAACTCAGGGCTTAAGACTGGTGACAGAAAGCTCCAGGGAAGAGAACCAGAGAGACGGCTCAGTGGGCAAAGCATATGCTGTGGAAGCAGGAAGACCATACTCGTATCCCACAGACAGGCCGTGTGGGCACAGTGACTTGCCTCAGAAGGCCAAGTTGGGAACTCAAAATGGGCACAGTGGCCTGCCTCAGAAGGCCAAGACGGGAGCCCCAGAGCGAGCTCATCCCAAAGACTAGCCAGAACAAAGAGCTCTGGGTTTCATTGAGACAGCCTAGCTCAAAGAATAAGGTGGAAGAGAGACTGAGATAATTCCCAACATCAGCTTGGGCCTACACACACACACACGCACACATACACATTGCAGAGCACCCAAACATACACACATGTGCGCACACACATGCACATGCATACACACATAACACACACATGCACTCATTGCATTGCACACACACAGACACATGCACATATATACAAGTACACACCCATGCACACCCACCCACATCTACCTGTACTCAAATGCAACATGCATACATGGGTGATGGTGTAAATGAGACATGTCCCTGCAGGCTGGTGTGTTTGGCTTCTCTGTCTTCACTGAGGGGTGCTGTTGAGGGAAATTATGGAATGCTTAGGACATGAAGGCTGGCTGGAGGAAAGTTTACCACTAGGGTGGCTTTGAGAGTGCATAGCTTTACCCCGCTCTCCCTCCCTTCCATTTGTTTTTGAACATGTGGAAGATGCAGCCTCTCGGCTTCCTGCTCCCGCCACCTGCCGCGCCTCCCCAACATTACAGACTTCCCTTCTGGAACCGCAAGCCAAAACACACTCTTCCACACTTTGTTCTATCACGGCAATGGAAATTACTGACATAATAGGAAAAAGTGAGATAGCATGTCATTGTTTCCACAGGATGAGCACGCTCACTGACAGAATCCAATCTAGAAGACGCTGTCAGCAATCATGCAGATAAAATGACACTCTACAAATGTCACCAGAGTCCTTTAGATGCCTTTGAGCTTCCACCGGGAAAGATGGCGGCTCTCAGGACCAGCAAAAGGAGAGTGAGTCAAGGATTCACAGGGATTTGGTCTGTAGTGCTGAGGCTCACGAGAGAAGCATCTGATGTGGGGTGTCTCTGCATGCTGTGAACATGTTTTACTACCACTGGTTAATAAAGAAGCTGATTTGGTCAATAGTCAAGCAGAATAGAGCCAGGTGGGAAATCCAAACAGAGATACCTGGAGAAAAAGGGCAGAGTCAGGGAGATGCCAGCAGCCACCAGAGAAGCAAGATGTGAGGTAACAAGATATAAACCTTATGGTAAATATAAACTGATAGAAATGGGTTAATTTAAGTTGTAAGAACTAGTTAATAATAAGCCTAAGCTTGTTATTACCCAAACAGTTTGTAATTAATATTAAGCCTCAGAGTGGTTATTCCGAAACTGGCAGGCGGGAGAGAAACAAGCACACACCTGTACTGGAAATACCCAGTCAGGTTCCAAAGATGCATGCCAGACTGCCCACTCAAAGGTAGCCTCAGAGGAGCAGCATGTCCCCCACCAGCCTCAACAGGGTAACAAATGCTCCCCATAGCCTCAGCAGGGTAAGTAGTGCCCCCCATGGCCTCGGCAGGGAAACAAGTGCCCCCTGTAACCTCAACGGGGTAACAAAAGCCCCCCGTAGCCTCGGCAGGGTAACAAGTGCCCCCTGTAACCTCAACGGGGTAACAAAAGCCCCCCGTAGCCTCGGCAGGGTAACAAGTGCCCCCTGTAGCCTCAGCAGGGTAACAAGTGTTCCCGTAGCCTCAACAAGGTGACAAATGCCCCCATCTGCATTTCAGATGTATAATGGCAACAGTGCTTTTACCACTTAGTGTCGTCTTTATCTGTATCTTCGATTATTGTCTTAAGTTTTTCATCATTATTGTGCATAGACACACAAGCCATGGCACACACTTGGAGGCAGGGACAACCTTCAAGAGTTATTCTCTCCATACATGTTTGCAAGCATTCCAGATTCATATAGCAAGCACCACACACCGAATCTCTCTGACCACTTCAATTACTAATGACGCAAATACCCATCCCTGTCATTAGAAATCGCTTCAAAGCAGAGAGATTATTATGTATGATACAAAATCTTAGACATTTTGTAAGCATATAAGGTTTACCTATGATTTTATTTTATTTATTTTCTGTGCATAGGTGTTGTGACTTCATGCATGAGAACTAATTGTGCACAGCACTCACAGAAGCCTAAAGAGAAGAACATCACAGTCCCTAGAGCTGGAGTTACAGGTATAGTGAGCCACCATGTGGGTGCTGGGACCTGAATCCGGGTCCTCTGCAGAGTGCCCAGTGCTTTTGGGTGCTGGGAACCAAACCCGGGTCCTCTACAGAATGTCCAGTGCTTGTGGGAGCTGGGACCTGAACCCGTGTCCTGTGCAGAAGCATCCAGTACTTATGGGAGCTGGGACCCAAACCCGGGTCCTCTGCAGGAACACCCAGTGATTGTGGGTGCTGGGACCCAAACCCAAGTCCTCTGCAGTAGCACCCAGAGCTTGTGGGAGCTGGGACCCAAACCCATGTCCTGTGCAGAAGCACCCAGTGTGTTACGGATGAGTTTTAGGGATAGAGAGTTTCCAGGTTATGCAGAACCAACTGAGCATTTGCTCCTGGCTTTTTTCTTTCTCCCCTGGATTTAAACATACTTTCTTCCAGCTGTTTATAGCTTCTTTGGGGCAGATAATTCTTTAATCCATCTGGAATTAACTTCTGTATAAGCAAAGAAAATAAATTTTCCCACAGTTAACCAATTATCCAGAGTAAATATTTCCTTAAGAAAACCTTTCTTTTAAGATTAAAGAAGGTGGTTTTTTTTATTTCACTGATTTCCATATTAACAGAGATGTCAAGGGGGGAGGGGAGAGAACCCCTCTAGAAAGCCTGGTCCCTCAGGAGGCTCTCACACCCACCTCACAGCAGGCCTCACCATGAACTCATAGAACTATCCATCCTCTGAAGTAACCAATCGCACCCAGAGACGCTAAGGCCCCATTTCCTGACTTGTCACACTCAGTCTGAGAGAGAGCCCTTTGAAGAAACGGGTGGACATTTGGGGGCTGTCATCTCCTCTCTATCTGGTGCTGACGGCTCAGCTCCACGGTGGATGGATGGGAGAGCTGACACCGCAGGAAAACGTGCTGAAATCTAGACCATCAAGGGACAGCGGTGATGATAGAGAGCAGGGAAAATATCCACCAGGTACCGTGAAGGTTACGGCAGGCTGAGGGTGGGAAGCATCTGTCAGCGGCAGCCGGGCGGTGGGATGACACACTACGACTCAGCTGGTACTGCCACGGCAGGGACCAGGAAATGGGGACCCTGCCCCCACAAACTCACCACAGAGGCTTTAATAGCAGTTGTGTGTCCTGGGCAACCCTTACACACACAACAACACAGCCCTGGGCTGCAGGGCAATGGAGGCAGACCCAGCCCGCTCCACCTAAACGCTCTCCGAGAACCATTTATGTTCCCAAGTCAAATTCCAAAACCTAGAAAAAAATCAGTTTTGCTGCCTTGAGGATCCCACAACCCTTCTAGTTTTTTTTATCATGTGTGTTTTATTTGTCTGTGTGGGGTACAGACACACACATGGCGCAGCACCTGTGTGGAGGTCAGAGGACAACTTGCAGGAATCTATTTTCCCCTTCCACCATGTGGGCCCCAGGGACTGAACTCAGGTCATCAGGCTTTGGTGGTCAGTGCCTTTGCCTGCTGAGCCCACTCAAAAGCCCTCCTCTTAGTTCCTTATGTCTGCAGGACACCAGTTCCCAGCATTCTAATGTTGTTCCCCTACCCAACTGGGATTCGTTTTTTAATTACAGGAGCGACACACCTCACTGTCTTAGGAACTTTTCTCATCTCAGCACCTGGTTGAAGGCAGAGTTCACGCAGCAGGAGCCGTGGCAAGCCCTCCTCCCCTCACGGAGACAGGAAGCTGGACCAGAAGCAGGAAAAGGATGGAACTTCAGGGGCCACCCGAGGGGTTCCACCTAGCACAGCCTTCAAACTAGCCCCACCACCTGGGACCCAGTAGAGCCATGAGCCACTGGGGTCTCTTCACACTCAGACCAGTGAGGGAGGTCTCAGGGATTCAGTTTGGTCTCATTCTTCAGTTCCTATTTTTTGAAGGTGCTGTGGGACAATGGTCTGTACCCTGTCACTTGTATTTTAAATAAATGCTGATTGGCCAGTATCCAGGCAGGAAGGAGAGGTGGGGCAACAAGAAATCTGGGAAGAGGGAAGTTTCAGTCGCAGTCATCACCCAGACAGAGAGGAAGCAAGATATGACTGCCTCACCAAAAAAGGTACCAAGCCATGTGGCTAACACAGACAAGAATTATGGGCTAATATAAGTTATAAGAGTTAATAAGAAGCCTGAGCTAATGGGCAATCACTTTATGATTCCTGTAGACCTCTGTGTGTTTATTTGGGACTGAACGGCTGCGGGACTGGGCAGGACAGAAACCTCAATCAACATGAAGGATTTTACACAGATACTGAAAATAGATGTGTACAGCCACTGAGGGTTCTTCTTTTACCAAACATGTTCACAATGAACACAGAGTCGGTCTTTCCCTTCCTCCTTTATGGACACCTAACGAGCAACCCCAGGTCAATGCCTGACTGCCCCAGGATCCCACGCCATCAGCACTGGCAGTAACAACACCCACTGGACACCCTGGGGCATGGAACCTCAACCACTCACATTCATAGTGCCCGAATATCAAATGTAAAACCAAAGTGATGGCGCATGTACTGTCAGAGACATTTCCCGGCTCGTTCCTGAAGGCTGCAGCACTAGGGTCCAACAAGCAATCATCAAGACGATTTGTGATTCTCTTCTGTTGGTATGGAGCAGCCTCGCTCCCGAGTTCTCTATCACAGCCGAGAACCACTGATGTAGCAGTAATATCAAGTTTAAAAATTGAAACAAGCCCAATTAGACTTCAAAGAGTAAACAGGAGGCAGGCTGCCTGAAGAACAGGGGTGGGGGAGACGAGGACTTGAGAGGAACAGGGCAGCCATGTGTTGCCTTCATTTCCTTAGCTCCTCAATTCCCCAAGCCTCCATCCCAGAACAGTCGCAATGAGTCTTCCTGCGCCCCAGGTAAAAAGATCACTAGTAGATCACAGGGAAGCCACACAGGACCTGCCCCTCTCCTGCACAGCTTTAGTGGCAATAGGAGCTGGCCTTCCACTGCAGTACCTGCTCCAGGTCCCCATCTTCCCCTGCAAGGAGGAAGCCAACAACAGCGGCCCAGTTCTCCGGGACAGAAGAAAATCATGAGTCACGGGTTGACCCTCCCTTTCCCTCTCATCAAAGCTGGACCGCTCTCGAGGCTTCCTGGCAGCAGCAGCACCAGTGCCTAACTGGGAGCTGCCTCCCATTCCCAAGGCAATGGCCCAATTCCCACAGAAGAGAAGTGTCAGCGGTCCAGCAACCAGCACCCCCTTCTCTGCGCCCCAGACCAAGAGAGACTTGAATCTCCCGGGAAGCAAAGCATACAGAACATCTTAACTCCACCCAGAGAAGTGAAGAGCTGGAAATCCTAACACAACCCAGCTGGATGTGAGCAGACAGCAGCACAAGTCCCATGCTGGGAGGATCTAGTAAACGACGGACGCCATTTTAAAAAAGCTTCTATAATGGGGTGAGCACGCAAAGGTGGCTGCTGCCCACGCTTGATGACCTCATTCCATCCTCAGGACTCAGAAGGTAAAGGAGGGAACCGACACCCCGAAGGTGTCCTCCGACCTCCACATGTATGCTTGACCCTCAAAAAATAGAGTCAAAAATTAAAATTCCCCAAAAGCACTGAAATTCTCTTAAATCTAATGAAAGAATTTAAACTCTTAATTTTAAAAAAAGTTCATAAAAATGAACCAAGTGAAAATGCAGAAACGTCACTAGATGGGCTCAACAGTGTAGAGAAGAGAAAGTCGTGCCCGGGGATTTGAGGAGAGAGCGTTTGGAATTATAAAGCCTAAAACCCAGAGGGAACAAAAGACAGAGGACCTGGTAACAACAGGACAATCAACTAACACCTTACATGCGTGTCATCAGCGTCTCCAATGGGGAGATGAGGGCAAGAGGGCTTGAAAGGGGATTTTTAAAAGTCATGGCTGAAAATCAAATTCACTCCAAAGATATGAATCTACAGATTCAAGAAACACTCCCCAAAGATTTTATATAAACTTCTGAACTTTGATGAGAAGAACGTATCTTTGAACGGTAGAGAGAAAGGCCACACCATGTAGAAAGGAATGTCAGCCACCAAGACTGACCTGAGACCAGGACAGCTGGCAGCCCGAGGGAGGGGGCGTGTCCAAAGAATCAATAACTCAGGTGAAGGAGGGCAATAGAAGCAGCTTCAGTAAAGGGAGGAGGCCCCTCCCACAGCGAGGCCCCTCCCACAGCTAAGCCCCTCCCACAACAAGTGTAACCTGTCTTTGCCCTGTGTGTGTGCACACGTGTGTGTATATATGCCTGTGTCTATGTGTGTGCCTGTGTGTTTGTGTGCATGTGTCACCATACCCATGGAGGCCAGAGATCAAACTTGGATATTGTTCCTCTGAAACCATCCCCCTCAGTTCTTGAGACAAGGAGCCTCTGGGGCTCCAGGGACATTTCGCAGTCCTGCCTTCAGAGTGCCTGGTACCCCAATTCCAGCCCTTCCCAGACTTCTGTCTTAGGTCTGCCTCTTCCCTTGTAGACCTTAGCTGCTTTCTCCCTGCTGGGCTAGCGAGTCATTGACCAGCTTCTCAGCATCAAAGCACAGCTTGAGGTAACAAGTCCACCTGGCCACTGTCTTCCACTCCACCTCAGTCCCCCCATCACTGGTCTAACACTGTCCTGGTCAAGCAAGCACCACAGAGAATGCCAGTGCCTGGAAGAAGCCTGCTCCAACGTCCTGAGTTAAAACTCATCTGTCCCAGGCCCCGCCAGGATTCCTGGCACTTGCTGTGTGAGATTTCCAATTCCTGCTCTGTGTCTTCTGGAGGCTGTGACCCATTTCCCTGAGTTTTTGCCATTGGCTCACAGCCTTTTGAAACAGCGTCCCTGCCGAAGCCATCTCTTTTTTCAGTTTCGCTGGTGTTCAGAAGCCTCTCCCAGAGTCACAGTGACAGAATTCTCCTGTCTCTTCCACTAGTTGCTTTGCTGCAAGCTGCAATGTCATCCTGTTCTTTCTCCTTCAAGGCTTCCTACGTGCATGGGGATGGCCTCAGCCTGCCGCTGTCCTCACTCACGGCTCAGTGAATGACTGAGTGAGGCAAAGGTAGGGGGAGAAGTCTTTCTCCTTAAGGACGAGGTGAGGCGCTGCCCCTCACAATCTGGCCCAACAGCCACGCGGGTCCTGCCCGGGATCACACAGCATCCACACAGGAGGAACCACACTTCGGGATGGCATGACCTCAGGGACTCGTGTCACACTGAGGCCATTTCTGCTGCCGTCTGCACTGTGCCCAGGCCACCCTGCTCACTGCATTGCTCCAGAGTGTGCAGTGGGTGCTTCTTCAGGCCGCAATACATACACTACTAGACGCTTAGGAGTCCCAGCAGAGACTGCAGCCTCACGGTGCCCTGGAGGGGTCACAGAGCAGGATCCGCCACATGAAACTGCCACCATCATCCCAAGGACACCAGTTGCTTAGCGTGCGGACAGTCCCTCTCAGGAGGAAGTGGAGGGCACGAGCCCTAACTGACCATGCCTTGGGGTTTCCAGGAGGTCTGGAATCCCACCTCTCGGGGAGGCTGAGACATGAAGATCGCAACTTCAAGGCTAGCCTGAGCTACACAGTGGGTTCTAGGGCAGCCTGGACTATATACATGGAGCTCCAGGCACCAAATAAAAAGATATCGACTAGATTTTCAGGACTCTCTGGACCCCAGTGGAGCAGAGCTGAGGAGGAATGTGGGTGAGAATGAGCTAAACACAACTAGAACTTTGGGGGCACCCAGGACAGCTCTTTCTCTCACAGGAAGGGTGAAACAGAGAAGATGCCCTGTGTGGTAGTTCACACCTGCAACCCCCGTACTGGGAAGGTGGAAGCAGGGAGTCCAAGAGTTCAAGGCTAGCCTGAACTACAAAACCAATCCATTTCTTAAATAAATAAATAGATAAATCTCAAAGTGACAGACGGACACCTAGCCCAGGGTTGTTCTGGTAATCCCACCCCTACAATGGCACCTTCAGCTTCTCAGCCTAGAGTCTTTCAGGGAAACCTTGGTATCCTGAAGGTACAAAGCCCTTGAGACGTTACTTGTTTGTGCTCAGGATCCTGTCTGGGCTTACAAACTAAGGATACAGAGAGACAGATCAAACTCCCGGTAAGGTTTAGAAAAGGCTTTCAATAACAGATACATAAAGGCCAGTAAGTTGTCTCCAGGACACTACAAGCCACTGATCAACGGCCCTGACAGACTCGGGTGGAGCACCGTACCTCGCCTGGCAGCTCAGCAGCAGCGTGTCCCGGTTGTAGATCAGGATGTAAAGCAGCACCAGGACGGCTTTGGCTCGGATGGCAGTGGACGGACTGTCCAGCAAACGGATGATGGTAGACACGAAGTCCTGGGGAGACATGATGGAGAGGTCAACCCAATGGTCATGGACTGCAGCGATCAAACAGGAGGCAGGCGATAAAACCTTATCAGCTGTGTTTGCGATCTCAGCTTGGTCCAAACCCACGAGTGATACTATCTCACTTAGCCAGTGTGTGTTGACAGAGGCAATAGATTTTCACAAGGTCCCACTTGTAGATTGTTGGCCTTAATTCCTGAGCAAATGGAATTCTATTTCCCATATACCTACATCGTGGGGGTCATGAGAAGTGTCAGAGGAGGAGACATGGGAGGGGCTACAGGGAAGAGAAGGGAGGTAAAAGTAATATATTTTAATTAAAAATATGTTCAAAATTTTAAAGAAAAGGGTAAATCTTCAAATGGTGAACGATTTGCTCAAATTCTGAGCTGAGTTAAAATCCAGCCCAGTTGAAAAACAAAGCCTCAAGGATATAACAGGAAGTGTGGCAGAAAGTAGCTGGACCAACTGGAGGACAAAGGCGCATGAAGACCTGAGTCCCACAGGGGTGCACACTGACATAGCTCCTACCCTGAGTGACAGAGCCACACCCGGTGATCGGACACAAACGTAAACACAGTCCTAATGGTCTTTACTTAAAGGCTCACAGCACCAAGCAATGCCAGTGACACTTGCCAGTCAGAATGAAACTGAGGCAGGGTCTGGACCCGTACGCAAATAGGAAACACACACACACACACACGTGTGTACACACACACATGCATACACACACACACACGCACGTGCACAGTCAAGCTCCCTCCCAATAGCTCTGGGCTGGAACAATGGCTGCACAGTACAGGGACAACAAGCAAGACCCAAAAGTTTGTTTCCCGTGGGGAACATCCTGGGGTTGGACAGCAGACCAGAATTCAGTCTGCAGATTAAGTACTGATATTGAATCTATGTATGCATCTTCCCTAGAAGTTCCTGGTTTATTTTTAAGGGATAATCAGTCAGGAATTAGAATTAAAGAGGTGTACCTGGTCACATTTCAGCAAGTGAGAAAACTTACAGCACAGTTAGAAATAGACCCAGAAGCCAGGAAGTGGTAACACCATTAGGTCAGGTGCAGGCACAGGCAGCCTTCCACACCAAGCACCAGACATATGCTCACCCTATTCTGACAATCCTCACCACACTAGCCATAACCCTCACCACACTAGCCACAATCATCACCACACTAGCCATAACCCTCACCACACTAGCCACAATCATTACCACACTAGCCATAACCCTCACCACACTAACCATAACCCTCACCATACTAGCCACAATCCTCACCACACTAGCCACAATCATCACCACACTAGTCATAACCCTCACCACACTAGCCATAACCCTCACCATACTAGCCATAATCCTCACCACACTAGCCACAATCCTCACCACACTATCCACAATCCTCACCACACTAGCCATAACCCTCACCACACTAGCCATAACCCTCACCACACTAGCCACAATCATCACCACACTAGCCATAACCCTCACCACACTAGCCATAACCCTCACCACACTAGTCACAATCCTCACCACACTAGCCATAACCCTCATCACACTAGTCATAACCCTTACCACACTAGCCAAATCCTCACCACACTAGCCACAATCCTCACCATACTAGCCATAACCCTTACCACACTAGCCACAATCCTCATACTAGCCACAATCCTCACCATACTAGCCAATTTCACAACTTTCCTGACTTCTTCATGCCTTCTCCCAGATACAACTATAGGCTTTGGATCCCTCCTGAGTCCTGGCATGTTGTATATATGAGTTCCAGCACTCTCTGGATCACACCTGAATCCTGCACTCTCTGAATCACTCCTGAGTCCTGCACTTTCTGGATCACACCTAAGTCCTGCACTCTCTGGATCACACCAGAGTCCTGCACTCACTCTCTGGATCACATCTGAGTCTCTCTGGATCACTCCTGAGTCCTGCACTCTCTGGATCACACCAGAGTCCTGCACTCTCTGGATCACACCAGAGTCCTGCACTTTCTAGATCACACCTGAGTCCTTCACTCTCTGGGTCACACCTGAGTCCCTGAATTCTCTGGATCATACCTGAGTCCTCAACTCTCTGAATCACACCCAAGCCTCTCTGAATCACACCTGCATCCTACACTCTCTGGACCACACCTGAGTCTCTCTGGATCACACCTGAGTCCTGTACTCTACAGAGTCAATACAATCCCCATTACACTCCCACCACAAGTCTCTATAGACCTTTAAGAACAATACTCAGCTTCATATGGAAAAAGAACAAACACAGGATAGCTAAAACTGTCCTGTACAACGAGAGAACTTCTGCAGGCGCCACCAACCCTGATTTCAAGCTCTATTATAGAATTATCATAATAAAAACTGCATGGTATTGGCACAAAAACAGACAGGCAGATCAATGGAATCAAATAATTGAAGACCCATGTGTAAATCCACACACCTGTGTTCATCTGATTTTTTGAGACAGAAGTCAAAATTATATGATGGAAAAAGGAGCATATCTTCAACAAAGGATGCTGGCATAACTGGACATCAACATGTAGAAGAATGCAAATATATCCATATCTACAACCCTTCACAAAACTCAAGTCCAAGTGGATCAAAGACTTCAATATAAATCCAGTTACACTGAACCTGATAGAAGAGAAAGTAGAAAACAGCCTTGAACGCTTTGACACAGGAGATCACTTCCTGAATATAACCCCAGTAGCACAGTCACTAAGATCGACAATTAATAAATGGGACCTCTTGAAACTAAAAAGCTTCTGTGAGGCAAAGGACACTGTTAATAGCACAAAATGGCAGCCTATAGAAGAGCATAAGATCTTCACCAACCCCACATCTGACAGAGGGCTGATTTCCAAAATATATAAAGAACTCAAGAAACTAGACATCAAAAAAACAACAACAACAAATAATCCAATAAAAAATGGGGTACAGATCTAAACAGAGAATTCTCAACAGAAGAATCTGAAATGGCTGGGAAATACTGAAAGAAATGTTCAACATCCTTCATCATCAGGGAAATGCAAATCAAAATAGCTCTGAGATTCCATCTTATGCTTGTCTGAATGGCTAAGATCAAAAACACAAGTAATATCTCATGCTAGAGAGGATGTGGAGCTAGCTCCTAGCTAATATCCCTAGCAACAGTGTGTATGTAGCCTGAACTGGCCACCCCTGTGACCAGGCAAGACTTCCATGGGAGGGATTGGGACACCAACCCAACTCTATAACCTTCAAATTACAGTCTGTCCTGCCAGGGGGATGTGCCGGGAGAAGGGTGGCACAGAAACTGTAGGTGCCTGGTCCAGCCTGAGACCCATGAGAATGCCAGAACCCAGAGGCTGGGTGGTCCAGAGACCAAACATGACTGCGGAGGAAAAAATGTCAATGTATGGATGCCTAAAAAAATTGTGCTACTCACAGATTGGTGCCCAGCCCCGTAGTCAAGAGAGAGGCTCCATCCAGGAACTGATGGAAACAGATGCAGAGACCCACAGCCAAACATTAGGCTGAGCTCGTGGAATCTTGCAGAAAGAGGGGGAGGGGGGATTATAGGAGCCAGAGAGAGCGGTCAAGGACATCACAAGAAAACCCACAGAGGCTCAGAGACTTAACTGACAACCAAGGAGCCTGCATGGGGCTGACCTAGGCACTCTTATGTATGTTACAGTTATACAGCCTGGTGCTCTTAGGAGACACGTAACAGTGGGAACAGAGGCTGTCTCTGACTCTTTACTGGCTTTGGGGATCCTATTCATCACAAAATAAAAAAATATGTATGAACTCACAAACTGTATGCTTTTCTATTAATAATACTGGTGATAAAATTAGTAAACTTTTAGTAAATATAGGGATTTTTGAACAAGACTCTTTTTACCCCATACCCCACCAAAACCCACAGAAAGGGACACCTATAAGGTGGCCTGTGCCACCTTTTATCTCAGGAAGGGAGAACATCACAGTCCCTAAGAACGATCTTAGCTTCAGCTGAACACAGATCTTTTGTCTCTTCTACCAGTTAGCCCAGGACCCAGGGCTGGTGAGGCCACTGAGCACCCAAGGCACAGATGCCACACAGTTATGAAGAGTGTCCAGAGACAAGGGCCACACTGCATGAAGCTGTGTCTTCCTGCATGGATTACCATTTCTTCCAGCCCAGTGGAACTTACCCAGCCAGGGGCTGTTTTCCCTAAGTCGTCAGGGCTGACTTGGTGACAGAGGGCAGCTTGGTTCTGCTGGGTGCTTGAATCCATTCCCAGCCAGAGGTGCAGAGAGTTACATTACCACCTTCCTCGTTCAGACACAGATGGCGGGGAGAGAGGCAGAATTAGAGACAGAGGGAGAGACAGAGAGAAAAGAGCAGTTAAAGGAATACACAGAGGACAGGCAGATGGACAGGCAGGCAGACAGGCAGGCAGATGGACAGGCAGGCAGACAGGCAGAAAGACAGGCAGGCAGACGAACAGGCAGGCAGTAAGACAGGCAGGCAGACGGACAGGCAGGCAGAAAGACAGGCAGGCAAGCAGGCACATTTGCTTATATTCTTAATGGAAGATGAAAGCAGGTTATGTAACAGAAAATGTTATGCTTGAGGATGGAAAAAAAAAGCATCGTAGTTGTGGTTTCTATTGCTGTGCTAAAAAAAAAAAAAAAAAAAAAAAAAAAAAAAAAAAAAAAACCAAAGCAATTTGGGAAGGAAAGGGTTTATTTCATCTTACAGCTTACAGTCTATCACACAGGGGAGCCAGGGCAGGAACTCAAGGCTGGAACCTGGTGGCAGGAACTGAAGCAGAGGCCAGGGAGGGGTGCTGCTTACTGGCTTGCTCCCCATGGTTCACTCACCCTGCTTTCTTATAGAACCCAGGACCATCTGCCCAGAGGTGGCACTGCCCACCATGAGCTGGGCCCTCCCGCATCAATCTTTAAAGACTCATCTGCAGGCCGATCTGATAGAAGCGTTTTCTCAGTTAAGATGCCCTCTTCTCAGATACGTCTAGATCTGCACCAACCTGGCAGAAACCAAGCAGCATACAGGTGTGTGTGTGTCTGTTTGTATATGTGTGTATGTATATGTGTGTGTACACGTGTTGCCACAGCACACATGCGTACAAGTCAGAGAGTAACTGTTACAAGCCGGTTCTCTCCTTCTGTGCGGGTTCTAGAAATTGAACTCAGGTTGTTAAGTTTGGCAAAAAGTGTCTTTAACCGCTGAGCCACCTCACAGGCTCCCGGTGGCTCCTTCTCAGCTGAGGAGGTGGGATGGGCGTGCCCAAATGTGCACGTGCAGGCGAGAGGAAGACTCCAGGTGCTGGCTTTATCTCTGCCTTCGAGACCATGTCTCCCAACTGAGTCTATAGCTGTAGCCAGTGAGTCTGGCAGCCACCATGCCCCTCCCATCAATGGAGGACCCACACCCAGCTTCTTGAGTGCAGGACCCAGGTCCTCACACGTGCTACCAAGCGCTCTTACCCACTGAGCCATTTCTCCAGCTGCCAGGTTAATATTTTAAATGATGATAAAACAGATCAAGCATTAGGAGCGGGAAAGTCAAGGTCATTTTGAGTTACAGAGGGAGCTTAAGACCAGCCTGGGATACTAGAAATGCTGCCTGAAAAGAAAAAGCAAATTGAACTATTTTAGAATCCACTCCAAACTAAAAACAATGACGTCAATGGCTAAGTCTCTGTGGAATTAGCAGCGTCACAGAGAGGAGCATGAGAGAATGTGAAGCGCACTGACTAACCTGCTTGTGTATCCTGACACGAGACTGTCTCAAGAACAAACACACACAGAATTGTATTTGAAATTATATTACTGTTACCATCCTGACCAAACATTCTAAAACAGTAAAATTACTCCACATTACAAGCCAAGATTTTTAACTTAAATTTTTAAAAAACTGACATAAACATGTAGTTAGAAATGCTACCACCAGCAGGTGACATTTTTAAATAGATGTTCACTGACTTCGTCAATCAAAAGGACTGGAAACTATAGCCAGCCCAAACCCAAGGAGAGCCCCCTGCCAGACTCCTTGGAGAGACAGACTGCTCAGATCCAGAGACAAGACATCCAAGCTGGAAACGACTGTCACATCACACAGCAAGACGCAAGGACCACAGGAGTCAAGACGCAACACCCAGGAGGCAACTCACAGCCTTTAGAAGAAGAAGCTGTTCTGTGGTATGACACGCCAAATCATAAAATCTGTGCAAGCATGAGAATACTCAAAGATGCAGCCTTTGGAGACCGCTAAGCAACCAACTCATTATTCTGCAAACCAGTAAACATATGAACAAAGTGTTTACCGTGCCTTTGCTCCAGGAAAATGCACCAGATTGCTCCTCCGCCGTCTTCCCAACAGAGGAACACTGCGGAATAAAGACAAACGACAGGGCGTGGAGCCCAGCGGAGCCCAGCAGAGCCCAGCAGAGCCCAGTGTAGGCAGACAGCACTGAAGGTTGCTGAAGCCTCCATAGCTGGTGCAGATTGTGCCTGAAGCACCCAAATCCAGTGCTGCTCCTCACATCAGAAAAGAGGCAGCTAAGTGACGACTGTCTCCTCTCCCGGGAGCAAATCCACTTCCTGGTGGAGTTTATCCTCCCCCAGGAATCCAAACCTGTAAACACACAGCACAGGACACACACACCATGTCAAAGAATGCCCTGTCTTTACAGCATTTGCTAGGTCCAACCAGCAAAATCCAGGTGGGCAAAAGTCTACAGAACTCCGAATCTTTTGTACAAAAAAATCTATTATAGAGATGGAAAAAGATAGAAGGGGACCCTCAAGGCCGAGAGGAGTAAGTAGACCTGTGAAACTGAGGCCGGAGGCTTGGGTAGATCCCAATTCAAACATCTAGCAAAGAGTCACGTGTAAGACAATGAAGAAACTGTGAGCCTGACAGATATCAAGGACTGACAGGGCCGGCGAGATGGTTAAAGGTGCTTGCAGCTGACGCTGATGATTTGACCCCCAGGAACCATGGTGGAAGTAGACTGAACTCCTGCAAGTTGTATTATGACCTCTACATGCATGCTGAGTGTAGTGGCATTTCATTTGTATTTTAATAAAGTTGCCAGGCAGTGGTGGTGCACGCCTTTAATCCCAGCACTCAGGAGGCAGAGGCAGGTGGATCTCTGTGAGTTCAAGGCCAATCTGGTCTACAAGAGTTGGTTCCACAAAAGCAACAGAGAAACTTGGTCTTGAAAAACTAACTAACTAAATAACTAAATAAATAAAGCTTGCCTGAAGATCAGAGAGTAAAACAGCCCCTCTGGTCAGCCTTACAGACCAGGCAATGGTAACAACACACCTTTAATCCCAGTAGGCACACTAGCTTGCCATAGAAACCAGGCAGTAGTGGTGCACTCTTAATCCCAGCCCCAGAGGAAGGAGACAGCTCTTAGACACAGTCTCATTCTGAGATTCCTGGAGGCAGGATCGCCATTTTAGACTGAGGTCAAGGTAAGAGTCAACGGCTGGTTGCTTTGCTTTTTGGATCTTCAGGTTGAACCCCAATTTCTCTCTCTGAATTTTTATTCATCGTGCTTCAGCTGAGGTGTGGAACGTCATCTATAGACACAATTATAGGCATGCACACGCACACGTTCATATCCAAAAGACCTAAGCCAATACTGTTCTGTGACATGGTGAATCAGGAAGTAATTGAACAATGATGTGGGGTCAGGGTATTTTGCAGAGGGAAAGGAATGCACTTGAATCAATTATATTAGTAGTGTGTGTTCTACTGCTTGTGACAGGTACATATGGGGCCTAAGTCATTCTGCCAAATTCATATTTGAAGCTTTTCATCAGACACATGTGCCTAAGTCTACACCACTGTGGCTACTCCTCATGCTGGTTTCCAGTTCCTCATCCCACTTGGAAACGCAGTGAGTTTACTGGGATTCCTTGCAGCATCATGAGTGTGTGTGAAGAATTACAGACAGGAGCATGGTAGCTCAAAGGCAATGGCATCACCAAAAAGCCCGGCCTAGCTGTGGACTTCGAAAAGCTGCCATCTTTGCATGGCGCAGGCTGCTCTACAGACTGCAGGGCCCTCCCTTCAGCCATCATTACTGCTTCTATAACCTCAGGGATGGAGGAGTCTTGTGAGTCTGGTCAGTTTCAGGAACTCCTGAGACTTGTGAGTTGTTTACTTTCTGAATGTTAACCAGCCTGTCTCAAATCCCAGGAAATTGCTACAAAATATCCCCACCTTGCACACACAAGCAAGCACATGAAATACAAATGTGCATACCATACATGCACACATATGCAAGAAAGTAACCAAGCATGTCCATGCAAAGCCAAAGGAACAAGGGTTACCCTGTAACACAGAAAACTACCAAACAGCTGCTATTCTATTTCAGCCAAACACCATAAAAAGCACAGCCGGTTCCATTAGTAAAAGAACTGTGGGGTCCTAGACCACATCTGATCATGACAGGGCACCCCAACACTATCCCCTGACAAAGCAGTGCCTGTGGAAAGCTGGGGCTTTCACTGCAACTCTGTGACAACCAGGAACTCTTCCCCAGCTGGGTCCCCCTTCCCCTGCTGGATCCCCCTTCCACAGCTGGGTACCTCCTTCCTCTGCTATGTTTCCCTTCCCCAGCTGGGTACCTCCTTTCCTCTGCTAGGTCCCCCGTCCCCAGCTGGGTCCCCGTCCCCAGCATTGCTGTCAGAGCACACTGGATGGGGATCACAGCTGGCTTACGTGCAGCAGTAGCAAACTCCGTCCCTTTCCATTTGACTGTCACCAGAAGGTGTAGAGTAGGAAGCCCACATCTGCATCCCCTCCCGTCAGTAATGCAAGTCCCATCCCCAGACATCAGCATTAGCGCAGATCGTCTCCAGGAGCCAGTTCCCTGCCAGCCAGCCAGGTGCCCATCATAGAAGACAAAGTGGAAAGCCTTTGCCAGTGCCACAAGGGGCTGGCTCACTTGTCCCCCAAGTCAGGTATCAAAGACCTCAACAAGGAACCTGAACGGCTTGCCCAACCCAGTAGTGAGGAGACAATGCCTCCTTCCCATGCTAGTATGGTGTCAGATGGCCTACAGACAGAATTTAACTGTCATCAGAGTCTTATGAGATGCCACCCAAGACGTTGTCTATATATTGAGTTTCAATGCTCAAGAGGAAAGCGCCCTGCTGTAAGTCAGCACGATTGGGTAAGTGTGGCTCCACCCAGCTTTGTACTTAGGGCTGCATTTCTGCCATGATGAGAAACCTCCTACAAAATGTCAATACTCGTCCCATGGATGGTTCAGTGGGTAGGCACTTACCAGGAACTGAAGACCCACATCAGTCACTAGAACATGCATGCAGGGGAGGACCAGATCCACACGGCTGCCTCTGACTTACACACACACATGCCATGGCACACGTGCACATGAAATCACTTACACACAGTAATAAAGTTTAAACAAAAGAAGAACAGGCCCTGCCTTTGTCACAATGCTTTGAGCTCATCTGATCTCAGAAGGCAGGCAGTGAGGGACCTGGTTGGTACTTGGGGGAGAGAAAGGACCGATACTAATTAGAAGTCAGCAATCACCCTTCATCTACCCATTCATTCATGTCTTTAGGAGACATGGAAACACAGTTACATGGCCTGAAACAATTAATGCATCTCATTGTCCTGATTTTGCAAAAATGTTAACACAATATTGTACTGAGAGTTTAAAAAATAATTCTGCTAAAACCCTCAGCCTCTCTGACCACAGTCAGACAGTAAAGTTTCCGAGGGTGACTCTCTCTGTATGATGACGGGAGCATTTCATAACCTGGAAAACTGAATAGCAAATCTAACACAGATTGACAAGCGGCACTTGCTTGCAGCCATAGCCTCTGAGCAACACTGGACTGGAATCAAGGCAACGAGTGCTTGGCTCTGTGTTTAGACTTTCGAATATGGAGCTGCTGGAGTCAAGTGTCACCTCCACAGAGTCTATAACTGCCTGGGAAACAAGCCTCTAGAAACAGGAAGGATTGGAAGAGCCCACCCACTGTGGGTGGAGCCAACTGCTGGCCTGGATCCTGGTCTGTACAGATGGAGAAGGAACAGAGCAGCCTGGAGCCATGGCTCTCTGCTTCCTGGTTGTGGATGATGTGAACAGTGGCTTTGATTCCCTAACCCTGGCTTTCCCGCCATGACCTACCGTACCCTTGACCGTGAGCTAAAATGAACCCCTTTCCTTAACTGTGAGTGCCAGAGAATTTTATCACAGCAACAGAAACTAAGGTCCCACACAAGTATGTTATTAATGCAACAATTCTAACTTTAGACATTAAAAAAAAGACACAGCATTTAATACAGTAGGACCACAGCCAACAGTGGGTTTCAATGGCCCTGTTCCACCATCCTCCATTGAGATCTCAAAGTTCTGTCTTGAGAGTGAGGGTGCTGCCCAGGGGCAGAGGGCATTGTCTAGTATGTACAAGCACCTAGATCCATGCCCAGCACAGAGTGAGTGAGTGAGTGGATGAATGATGAATGGATGGGTGGGTGGATGGGTGGGTGGGAGGGTGGATGGATGGAAGGATGGATGGATGGATGGATGGATGGATGGATGGATGGATGATGTGGAATTTCCCTCTGTATAATGTGATTACCATTAATGATTAAAGAAACTGCTTTGTACCTATAGGAGGGCAGAACTTAGTTAGGCAGAAAAAAACTAAGCTGAATGCTGGGAGGAAGAAGGGCAGAATCAGAGAGAAGCCATGGAGACGCTGGAGACAGACACTAGTTGGAATCTTGCCAGTAAGCCACAGTCACATGGCGATACACAGATTAATAGAAATGGGTTAAATTAATATGTAAGAGTTAGCCAATAAGAAACTAGAGCTAATGGGCCAAGCAGTGATTTAATTAATAGTTTCCTGTGTGATTATTTCAGTTCTAGACAGCCAGGATGAACAAGCAGCCTGCTGCTACAGATGGATGGATGGATGGATGGATGGATGGATGGATGGATGGATGGGAGGATGGATGAATGACTTAGATTTTAAAGTGTGTTTCCCCATCCCTGGACCAGGCAAACAGATTGCTATTGGGAGCATTCTTTTTAAGAAGTTTGGAAATACTACACAACCAAGAATATGCATGCCTTGACTCGTTACTTTACAAATGTGTGCACAAGCATGGTCTTTTTTAACAGCTGGCACCTCACTGTACACATGCTTACACATGCTTCTGAAGTATTAGGTTCAAATCACTCAGCAGGCACAGCATTCACCTGCAACACTGAGGCAGCAGGGCTAAGCGCCTGCATTCCCAACACGCCAGTCATAGAGGTGATGGTAGCACACATCACTCTTCAGAAGGGCAAGAACTGACATGTGGAGACAGGTTGGTACGGAGACACAGTCATAAACACCGTGCAAACTGGATGCTGTTTTAAAGGTCATCAAGAGCCCCAACAGAGATGAAGTCAAAAACAGGGCCAGAAGACTTTAAGCGGGGACACAGGTTAGAGAGGAATGGACATGTCCAGAGGAAGCGGAGATGGGGGGGGGGGCTCCCCTTAAGTAACAGAGCACACAGGAATGAGCCAGGCTGCACAGATGCAGTGTGAACGGGAATGAACTGGACTGCACAGATGCAGTGTGAACGCGAATGAGCCAGGCTGCACAAACGCAGTGTGAACAGATCACACAGAAATGAGCCAGGCTGCACAGACGCAGTGTGAACAAAACACATGGCGATGAGCCAGGTTGCACAGACGCAGTGTGAACAGAGCACACGGGAATGAGCCAGGTTGCACAGACGCAGTATGAACAGGGCACACGGGAATGAGCCGGGCTGCACAGACGCAGTGTGAACGGGAATGAGCCGGGTTGCACAGACGCAGTATGAACAGGGCACACGGGAATGAGCCGGGCTGCACAGATGCAGTGTGAACAGGGCACACGGGAATGAGCTGGGCTGCACAGACACAATGTGAACTGAGCAGCATGGAGGACGCCCCGGGAGCTCTGCTATTTCTCCTCACTGAAACAAGATGGCAGAAGCCAATGCTGGTGTCTATTTAATCACCGAAAGCGGCTGCTTGCTTCTTGGACTGAACGTTCTGAGGGACATGCAGGGTCCACAAAGGTCAGAAGGCCTCCTTGGTGTGACACCTGACCTAGGGGGCTGACATTTCACGCTGAACGCACAGCCGTGGGGAGACCGCTGTTTCCAGCGAAGCTGAGCAGAGACACACCTTTTCTTGGATCAGCCGCTGCAGGTGAATCCCACAGGACAGCATGGCTGCGAACAGCGTCAGCATGTACTGCTGCACTTTGCAGATGGCAGAGGCCAGGGAGCCGATGACAGCATTGAGTCCCACCTTCTCGATGACGTTCTGGAAGGCTGTGGGAGACTGGCGTGTGATTCTGCACAGGGCCTGCAGGAAGACAAGCATGGATCCGTCACAGACTCTGAGGATACTGGGTACCCTCACCCTACAGATACCACGCGGCCCTGCTCAACAGAATGGGCACAAACCCTGCCGCTTTGTCACTCGTGTTAGAGCCATGAAGTCGAACATGAGAATGCGCATGACCGGGACCCACGGCCGTCAGGGGTGTCCAATGTCATGCCACACAAATCCCCAAACTTTCCTAGGCCCGTTTTAAGAATTCACCTCTTGAGCTGCTCCTCAGCATTTCTGCCATTCCCATTAAATCCACCTCACTCAGGCACATCTCCTCAAACATGGCGTCCCTGGACAACCTCCAAGGATGCTTTACGTTACCGATATGGCCGTTATCCTCAGGGAGTCCACCGTGGAGTGTCTGAACAGGTGCCACAGGACAGGCCCGACTTCCCCGGTGATGAAGCCCTGCGCCTGGGCAGAAAATGTTGTGCAAACATTCTCAATAATCTTGGCAGCCATGTGATTGACAACTCGCTCTTCCTGAAGAATGAACAAAGAGCAGAGAGAGTCAAAAAGTGCCGCTTCCCCAAGGAAAGGGTCTTCTTCACTGTGAGAAACCTGCATTTGTGGTTTCCTCAGACGTACTCGGGATAATGTTCTGATCATTATGAAGCTGCTTCAAAGAGCCACAGGTTCACTGGCAAACCTGGAGAGCACGACCTCCATGAACTCAGTGGGAAGCAGAGCACAGCTCTTCACCTGGTTTAAATAAAATCAAACGGGAAAATGCCCCAGAAGTTAAGAAACACAGTACAGTGTGAAAAGCAGACAACTGGTCCACTGCAAGGAGCTATGGGAATAGCCCTCTGAGCTCAGCCCAGCTTGCAAGGGTCTGGGGACTCTCGGCACGAGCACACCACTCAAACACAGGATCGGACAGTCCTAGCAAAGACATGTCCACAAGGGTAACAAAATCACACCCAGATTAAAATGAACATCAGCCCATCAAACTGTTTTCAGGAAGCACAGACCTACTTAAAAGGGCCAGAGGACCAGCTCAGCAGGTAAAGGTGTTCGCCGCCAATCCTGAGTTTGATTCCTGGAACCCATATAGAGGAACATGAGACCATTTCCCCCAGGTTGTCCTCTGACTGCTGAATGCACATCATAGCACGTGGGTGTCCACGAGTGTGCATATACACCCAGTGAATGAATGACTGAACCATTGAAAAGTGTGAGTGCTTAAATGATGCAAAACTTCAGCACTCAATGAAGGTCACACTTTGGCTCTGACTGCTCCTTAAAAATTCCCAAGCAGATAGCAGAGTGCAGCTCTGCATGAGAAAACTCAAGGCTGGGGAGTGGGACCAGTTGGTGGGATGAGTAAGTGAGGGACCAGTTGTCTTGAAAGTAAGAGGCCCTTTTGTCAGAACACATATGAAAAGGGCCAGGCATGGTAGTGGGGTTGGAATTCCACTGCTGGGGAGGTGGAGACAGGGGGGTCCCTGAGAGCA
Source organism: Chionomys nivalis (assembly GCF_950005125.1). Classification (NCBI taxonomy): domain Eukaryota; kingdom Metazoa; phylum Chordata; class Mammalia; order Rodentia; family Cricetidae; genus Chionomys; species Chionomys nivalis. The sequence goes on from NC_080089.1 coordinate 117,182,967, forward strand.
ACTCTCCAGCCAGACCAGCATACAGGGCAAGTTTCAGGCTCAAAACAAACAAATAAATAAATAAATAGAAATGTGTGATGCTGGAGGAAGGAAAGCTAAAGTTGTCCTCTGGCCGCACACACACGCATGCACATGCATATGCAAACACACATGTGCACATGCACACACACAAAATTCAATTAATAAAAACTAATGGATTTAGTGGAAAGATCTTCAGTGATTGTTACAATATAGCCTATACATTCAACTTGGAAGAAGAAAGACTAAGAAAAGAGTAGAAGATATAAAAATGACTCCAGCAAAAAAATCCAAAGATAATGTGATATTTCATATACTCTGAATAGGGCTGAAGAGATGTCTTAGTGGTTAAGAGAGGGTACTGTTCTTTCAGAGAAACCAAGTTCTGTTCCCAGCATCATACTGAGCAACTCACAACTGCCAGTAATTCCAGATCCAGGAAATACAATGCACTCTGCTCTCCTCTGTCCTCCTTGGGCACTGCTCTCTCTCTCTCTCTCTCTCTCTCTCTCTCTCTCTCTCTCTCTCTCTCTCACACACACACACACACACACACACACACACACAAATAATTTTTAAAAATTTAAAACAACATTGCTACAAAGGGTATGAGACTATATTATTCTAGTCACCCTTGATGGACCTCACAAATCAGTCCTACTAAAAAAAAGTAAATAACGCAACACCTGGGAAAGGTCTTTGTCAGTGAGACACTCCTCAGAGCGCAGACAAGCACTATGGCACAGGAAAGCCCTGGAGGTCACGCTGTGGAGGATCCTTTATTGACTGTTTTCATCTAGCTGAACATAAGAAAGTGGATGCAGCAAGGAAATCCTGTGAAAGTGACGGAAGTAGAGACATTGTAGCAAGTATGCCGGCAGGCAGTAGAAACATTGTTGCCGGCCAGAAGTAGAAACATTGTAGCAAGTATACGTGCCTACTTAAAACATGAGCAGACTCCTAGTGGAATAAACCCCTCCAAGGTAACACATGCAGGAAGGTCTCCAGTGGAATTCATCACCCAGATCATTCATACAAGAGAACATGTGAGGTGTCTCGACTGGAGCCCCCCCACCATATGACTTCAGAGAACTCATACTGGAAATAAATTTTGAAAGTGCTGAATCTTAAAGACACTGCAGCTGGAAGGCCCGTGTTAGGGACCACACAGGAAAGTCCGCTGGAGAAGAACAACAGATGTGAAAGGTTTCTAGGATATCAACCCTAAGCAAATATGATCGCTAATTTCTCACGGTCAACTAACTGCATTTAGAATCCACTAGGAAACACACCCTTGAACAAGTCTGTGACGTCACGTCCAAAGACATTTAGCTAAGAAGAGAAGTCCTACTGCTCAAGTCGGTGATACCATACTATGACCTGAGATCTTAGGTTGAGAAAAAAAAGTTAAAAAAGGAAAAAAATGGAAAGAAAAGAAAGTCAGAATTCTTCCTTATCTGCTTCCTGCTGCACTGAGAAGTAAAGAATTGAGGAGTCCGAGCCACAAGTTATCATTGTGGGGCTGCCTGCCACCAGGCCCTCCCTGCTTTGGTGGACCGCACGCCCTCAAACCACAAGGCAAAACAAACCCTTCCTCCCTCAGGCTTCACTGGCAGGGGATTTATCAGAACAACAGAGGAGAGTAACACAGCAAAGCACAGAAGAATTTAGTCTAAAATAAAGCCAATATGCTAAATGTGAGAAATCGTCAGCAGGCTCTCCCCCTTGTTGTGTTTATGAGAACTCACACAGAAGAGAGCTCCTTCTAAAGCTAGAGTGTGACAGACTATTCAGAGGATACTCAGGCCTCACTAAGCATGAAACTCTTCTAAAATTAATATTGATTAGTGTAATAAATATGGAAAGATCAATAGCTAGATGGCTCAGTTTTTCAGGAAACAAATATTTTTGAGAAAATTATAAATGTGGGAAATCCTTCGGTTAGAGCGGTCACCTTGTCGCTTTTCAGAAGGCTCCAATGGTAAGAACTTTACAAATGCAGCCCACTGTAGGAAGGAGAACTCATTGGGAGGGACACATCCGTGCAGCTGGTGTGAATGTGGAGCAGCACATGCAGTGAGTACGGCTGCACCCTATAGGCATGCACCCTGTAGGCAGGCGCCCTGTAGGCATGCGCCCCATCTTCAACATGGGAAAACCATAACTGGGTTTGTTTAGAGATTGTTTTACTGAACATTTGACAATACGAAAAGAAAGCTATAAAGATATCAATAAAAGTTTTCCTTGTTATTTAAAATAAAGTCTTCCTTTAGAAGAAATCTTTGAATAAAGAAGAGGGGATGTTTCCAGAAACCAGGCAGCCCTCACTCAACAGCAAACAGAGAGAACACAGCTCTGAGTCACTATGACCCAGCAGGATTCCTCAGAGTGTGCCTGTGGGAAGTGGAGCATTTTCCCCAAGAGCTGTGGTAGATGCCTGTGCTCTGGTCCAGAAGAAGCCTCTGCCCACAGTGTTCATTTTAACTAGAAATACACTTGTTTTACCTAGATGGAGTATTGAATAGATGTCAGAACACATTCCAAGAATGAAGCTGTGTAGAGAATTCTGAGTGCTTGTGAGAAAACCCGAGAAAACAAGACAAGAGTTGAGTCTTATGACCTTAGCTTCTTCAAATACAGAATTATTTTTCGAATATTGATGTGGGATGTCCTTCTGTATATGTGTTGCTTTAGTGGTTGATGAATAAAGCTGTTTCAGCCTATGGCAGGGCAGAATAAAGCCAGGCAGGAAATCCGAACAGAGAAATCTCTCAGAGAGAGAGAGTGAGTCGGTGGAGTCAGGGAGATGCCATGTAGCTGCCAAAGAAAAAAGACGCCAACTGCCAACCAGAACCTTACCAGTAGGCCACAACCTTGTGGTAATTCATGGACTATTAGAAATGGGATAATTTAAGATTTAGCTAGAAATATGCATAAGCTATCAGCTAAGCAGTGTTGTATTAATATAGTTTCTGTGTTATTATTTGGGTCTGGGTGGCCGAGAAATGAACAAGCACTCTCCTTCTTCAAAATGGCACACCAATAGGGGGCAACTGCATCCACATAAAACCAGGGAGAGCTGGGAAGGAATTCTAGACTCAAAAGAACAGAGTTTAGCACAGGTTCTTGGTAGCCACATTTGGGGTGGGGATGGGCTCTGTTTGCTGGCAGTGAGCAGGGGCACCGCAGCTCCTTTAAGAGAAGGCTTCCTGGTTCATGCTAGTTGCACGAACAGCTCTGGCTCTTTCAGGAGGCCAGGCACTTGAATGGAGTTTGTGGGTAGCCTGCTGCAAGTTATTTGGTGGTAGCATGGGCCAACTGCTTCCCAGAGTTGAGGTGGTGAGGGCAGCTCCCACCTGGAAGTCCCACAGTTGGTGGTAAAGGTACCTCTACCATATTGAAATGTTGAGAGAGGCAGAGTCAGCATCCAGGGCCACTGCAACCAAGCTGCTTACCATTTTAAAAGTGTTCCTGGTCAGAAAATGATTGCAGATAAGCAAAAATAAGATTCAGACAAAAATAAACCTCTGAACAGGTCACAGTATGTTTCAAAAATGTATGTAGGCTTGGGAGAGAGAGAAAAAAGTATAGACAAGACTACAGAGAGTCATAGATTAAAGGAGTAAAGATAACAAAATAAATATTAAAATTAATAGAGAAAAAATAAGCCATGTAAAGATGAAAAATACACAGAGAGTTTGGATTGTGTATATTATTGTGTTTTCTTTGGATTTTTTGACTGAAGAGAGACATTGGATTGTGGGGGCTGCTAAGCTAACCCAACATAAAGGTATCTTGAAAATCTGAGTCTAAGGATATGTTACTTTAGAAAAGAGATTCTGCTTTTGTTTCCACAGAAGATAAGAACCTGTGGTTCCTTCCAGGCTACCATAGTTTGATGAAACAAGAGCCTCTGAAAGTTCTCTGTGAACCCTAAAAACACTTCGCCCAACAAAAAGCAGGAAGCAGTTTGGAGAAAACTATGCCCAAACTCCCAAAGTGATTATTTATAAATGTTTGTTTTCATTTAAAAGGGGTTGGGTATAAATTGCTAATGGCCACAGTCAATCTCTTTTTAAAAAAAATAATAAGGAAGATATGATATAGCAATGAAAACTTTACATTGGTATGGACTGGATTTACATTGGTCCTGGATGCATCAGGCAGTTTTGTCATCCCAGGGACCACTGCACCCTAGCTCTGGGAGAACACGTGTGTCCATGTCACATTCTACATGGACTCTATCAGTGGGGCTCTCACTGCCAAAACCACACTGAACTGCTTCCCCAATACAAAGAATCTTCATAAATTATAACAAATCTTGAACCTTCCCCCCAGACACACATATACATGTCAAGTCTTATGTATACATGCATGCACACACAACACATATAACTCAGGGTATAAAAACGCAAGCGTGTTTATTGGCACAGGAGACCACTTGCTAAATATAATCCCTGTATCACAGACACTGAGAGAAAAAATGAATAAATGAGACCTCCTGAAACTGAAAAGCTTCTGTAAAGCAAAGGACATGGTCAACAAGACAAAACGACAGCCTACAGAATGGGAAAAGATCTTCACCAACCCCACATCGGACAGAGGACTGATCTCCAAAATGTACAAAGAACTCAAGAAATTTCTCAACAAAAGAACAAATAATCTAATAAAGAAAAAATGGAGTACAAACCTAAACAGAGAACTCTCAACAGAGGAATCTAAAATGGCTGAAAGACACTTAAGGAAATGTTCAGCATCCTTAGCCATCAGAAAAATGAAAATAGAAATAACTCTGAGATTCCATCTTACACCTGTAAGAATGGCCAAGATCAAAAACATTGATGACAACTTATGCTGGAGAGGTTGTGGGGTAAAGAGAACACTCCTGCATTGAATGCAGGAATGCCAATTGGTATGGCGATTTCTCAGAAAATTAGGAAACAACCTTCCTCAAGACCCACCCAGCAATACCACTTTTGGGCATGTATATATCCAAAGGATGCTCAATCATGCCACAAGGACATGTGCTCAACTATGTTCAGAGCAGCATTGTTTGTCATAGCCAGAACCTGGAAACAACCTAAATGCCCCTCGACCAAAGAATGGATAAGGAAAATGTGGTACATTTACACAATGGAGTACTACACAGCAGAAAAAAATAATGACATCTTGACATTTTCAGGCAAAAGGATGGATCTAGAAAACATTGTATTTGAGTGAGGTAACCCAGATCCAGGAAGACAAATATCATACGGACTCACTCATAAGTGGCTTTTAGACATAAAGCAAAGAAAACCAGCCTACAGTCACAATCCCAGAAAACCTAGACAACAATGAGGACCCTAAGAGAGACATACATGGATCTAATCTATGTGTGAAGTAGAAAAAGACAAGATCTCCTGAGTAAATTGAGAGCATGGGGACCATGGGAGAGAGTTGGAGGGAAGGGGAGAGGCAGGGAGGGGAGCAGAGAAAAATGTATAGCTCAATAAAATCAATAAAAAAGAAAAAAGAAAAAGAAGCAAGTGTGTTACTAAAACACAAACTTTATCCATATTTTCAAATTGTTAGTAATAATTTGGTGATCAAATAGTATTCTCGTGGGGCTGGAGAGACGGCTCAGCGAGAGCACTGACCGTTCTTCCAAAGGACCTAAATTCAATTCTCAGCAACCACATGGTGGCTCATAACCATCTGTAATGAGATCTGGTGCCCTCTTCTGGCCTGCAGGTGTACATGCAGGCAGAACACACTCGATATAATAAGTAAAAAAATCTTTAAAAAAACAAAACAAAACACTTCAGGGCTATCAAACAGTATTCTCCATGTTAGGTCATCTGCAAAACCTGCACACAGAGATGGGAAGGCAAAAGTAAGAAACAGAGGACCCACGCTCTCACAGTGGAGCTACGGAGCTCTCCCCTGGCACCTGCAATGCCCACGCCCACTCTCTCATGGCCACGGAGTTCACCCCAGTGACCTGTGATGCCCAGGTTCACTTTCTCACAGCCATGAGGCTCTCCCCTGTTACCTGCAATGCCCATGCCCACTCTCTCACAGAACAGAGCCACCCTAGTGACCTGCAATACCCACACAAAGCCTGACTCCTAACACCTCTAGGAGTCCCCACCCCCAATGGCCAGTCTCAATGAGACCAGTGGCCACATATAATCTGTTCCCTGATGACTGTGAGTGCCACCCCTTATCTGTCCAAACAAGACTCCACACACCCAGGACACATTTTTGTAGTAATTAATGTCATTAGCCTCTGGCTTTTCCTTGGGTGGAACCATGTCAAACAGCATCGATAGACAGAGGCCACCAACCTGCTAGGCCAGTTTCTAAGCACTCTGCATGGTGACATGGGAGCTAGAGGACAATGGGTCACAGGGCAGCCATCTGTGTGGAGCTCGGGACAACAGCAACAAGCTCCTCATGGGGCAGGAGGGCTCACAGAGGACCGCACACATCTGCCTGCCGGGCTGCCCTGGAAACATCTTGGACAGAGGCAGGGTAATTAACAGCATCTTATAGAGCAGTGGTTCTCAGCCTTCCTAACGCTGTGACCTCAATCCAGTCCTTCATGCCATGGTGACCCCAGCCACAACATTATTCCATTGCTACTTCATGACTTTTGCTACTGTTACAAATCATAATGTAAATATATGATATGCAGGACTCCTGATATGCCACCCACAGGTTAAAATCATATATATGATATGCAGGACTCCTGATATGCCACCCACAGGTTAACAACCTCTGCTGCAGAAGACGGCCAGGCCATGCTGTCCATATTTCCCATCATCTTCCACGGCTCCCAAGACAGGGTTTCTCTGTGTAGCCCTGGCTGTCCTGGAACTTACAGAGATTCACCTGCCTCTGCTTCCCGAGTGCTAGGTTTAAAAGTGTGTACCACCCCCTCATCCATTGCTGGTGGGAATGCAAACTTGTCCAACCACTTTGGAAATCAGTGTGGCGGTTTCTCAGGAAATTCGGGATCAACCTACCCCAGGACCCAGCAATTCCACTCTTGGGAATATACCCAAGAGATGCCCTATCATATTACAAAAGCATTTGTTCAACTATGTTCATAGCAGCATTATTTGTAATAGCCAGAACATGGAAACAACCTAGATGTCCTTCAATGGAAGAATGGATGAAGAAAGTATGGAATATATACACATTAGAGTACTACTCAGCGGTAAAAAACAATGACTTCTTGAATTTTGCATACAAATGGATGGAAATAGAAAACACTATCCTGAGTGAGGTGTCCCAGACCCAAAAAGATGAACATGGGATGTACTTACTCATAATTGGTTTCTAGCCATAAATAAAGGACATTGAGTCTATAATTTGTGATCCTAAAGAAGCTAAATAAGAAGGTGAACCCAAAGAAAAACATATAGTTATCCTCCTGGATATGGGAAGTAGACAAGATTGCCAGGCAAAAAATTGGGATCTTGGGGGTGGGGTGGGATAGGGGTAAGGGGAGATGGGGAGAGAAAAGTGAGAAGGGGAGGATGGGGGGAACTGGGGGAATTGGGATGGTAGGGATAAAGGAAGGATGGATATGGGAGCAGGGAAGCATATATCTTAATTAAGGGAGCCATCTTAGGGTTGGCAAGAGACTTGAACCTAGAGGGGCTCCCAGGTGCCCAGGGGGATGTCCCCAGTTAGTTCCTCGGGCAGCTGAGGATAGGGAACCTGAAATGGCCCTATCCTATAGCCATACTGATGAATATCTTGCATATCACCATAGAACCTTCATCTCGCAATGGATGGAGATAGAGACAGAGACCCACATTGGAGCACCGGACTGAGCTCCCAAGGTCCCAATGAGGAGCAGAAGGAGGGAGAATATGAGCAAGGAAGTCAGGACCACAAGGGGTGCACCCACCTACTAAGACAGAGGGACTGATCTATTGGGAACTCACCAAGGCTAGCTGGACTGGAACTGAAAAAGCATGGGATAAAACCGGACTCTCTGAACACGGCAGACAATGAGGGCTGATGAGAAGCCAAGGACAATGGCACTGGGTTTTGATCCTACTTCATGTTCTGGCTTTGTGGGAGCCTAGCCAGTTTGGATGCTCACCTTCCTAGACTTAGATGGAGGGGGGAGGACCTTGGACTTTCCACAGTGCAGGGAACCCTGACTGCTCTTCGGACTGGAGAGGGAGGGGGAAAGGAGTGGGGGGAAGGGGGAGAGGAGTGGGAGGAGGGGGAGGGAAATGGGAGGCTGGGAGGAGGCGGAAATTTTTTTTTCAATAAAAAATACAAAAAAAAAATACAAAAAAAAAAAAGAGTATGTACCACCATACCTGGATTTCCCATCATCTTTTAAACAGGGCACTTAAACAAACAAGGATGCCAGCTTGCCTGGGTTATTTAAATTCAGGAGCAACACTCAGCTGACAAGCAAGCCCAGCTGCTGCAGGCTACGCTCCTCGCCTGGAGGGTGACTGCAGTTGCCAGGTCTGTGGAGAACAAAGGCTCCTTACCCCTTCCCGCAGGCACCTCATCAGCACAGTGTGCGCAGCCAGGGGCACAGTCCAGCAGTCCCTGGGGTGCTGGTTCTTTTCTTCCTAAAAAAAATGAAGGTGAGGGAAGACAGTGAAGATGGTGCCAAAAGATCTTCACCCGTTGAGCAGAAACCTCCAATCCACCTCTGAAGCTGTCCAGGTCCCAGAGAAATCACCACTGGCTCCTGACCCGGGTCTCCTGCTGCCGTGTGCACACAGCATGCCTGCTTCTTATCCAGCATAGCATGCTGAGCAGCCCTTGCGCGGCCAGCTGTGTCCCCAGTCCACCGAGCAGCACCCGTTATCCGGAGTGAGGTGAAGATGCAGCACACGCAACTGCTACCAGAGTGATCACACCAGAGTGATCACACCAGAGTGATCACACCAGAGTGATCACACCAGAGTGATCACACCAGAGTGATCACACCAGAGTGATCACGGTGAAAACCAGGCTCCGGCAGCCTCTGCTACCAGAGTGATCATGGTGAAAACCAGGCTCCAGCAGCCTCTGCTACCAGAGTGATCACAGTAAAAACCCAGGTTCCGGCAGCCTCAAGAGACAAGGCCAGGCCACTCGCCCTGTACAACCTTAGACAAGGAGCAGAGAAAAGCAGAGGGAGGAAAGAATGTGCTGGGAGGGGAAGACAGAGGTGACCCCAGTCCATCTGCCCCCTACCCTTGCTCCTCCTTCCACAGACCCCATCCCCAGCCACTGGGATCACCTGGCCTACAATTCTCCACTCCTGTCAAAAGCCTGAAATGCCTTCCTTTCTGGCCATACTTTTGCCCTTACTGGGAAGTCCAGGGTGCAGGCAGATGGTTATTGCTTCCTCCAGGTCTAGGCTCAAGCAGCGGGGTTCCGGCTTGAGGAGACACCACAGGTCAGAGTCCATGAGCAAAGTATGATCAGCACCCTACGGCACCTGGACCCCACTCTCTGGCCTTTCATCTCTATTTCTGTGTCTAACCTGTGACCCTCCTGCCACTTGGTGCAGTGCCCCCTCCCTGGGGAGCCCGGTGAGAAAGAAATAACCATGTTCACACTGGGAAGCTTGTCAGTGTCCTGAGGGACAGCCCCCACTCCCACACACACACTGGGAAGCTTCCCAGTGTCCTGAGGGACAGCCCCCACTAACACCTCCGTCCACTTTGGCTCATGTTGTAATATGAGCGGCCGGGCTGCTTCCCATCGCCACCCGGCTAGCTTTACCCAAAATAATTACACGGAAACTGTATTCTTTTAAACCCTGCCTGGCCCATTAGTTCCAGCCTCTTATTGGCTAGCTCTTACATATTGATCTAACCCATTTCTAATATTCTGTGTAGCACCATGAGCTGGCTTACCAGGAAAGATCTTAACCTGCGTCTGTCTGGAGTGGGAAAATCATGGCGACTCCCTACTCGGCTTCTTTCTCCCAGCATTCTGTTCTGTTTACTCCACCCACCTAAGGGCTGGCCTATAAATGGGCCAAGGCAGTTTCTTTATTAAATGAAAGTAACTCCTCCATCATTAAAAAAAAAAGAAGAAGAAGAAGAAGAAGAAGAAGAAGAAGAAGAAGAAGAAGAAGAAGAAGAAGAAGAAGAGGAGGAGGAAGAAGAAGGAGGTAACTGGTGTTTTGGGATGATTGGTATTTGTGAATTACTGTTTATAAAAAATTGTACTGGTACTGTTTCTTGTATATTGATATGTTGAATATTGAATGTGAGTGTTCCTACCTCTATTTTTGTATGAGTATGCTTATAACTTTGTCTATATTGTTTTGATACATCTACCATATTACATTGTACATTTCTACCTGATACTATATGACATTGTTTACAGTTGAAGATCATTGTCTTCATATATTGCACAGTTGTTTATTCTTTTAGTCTTCAAAGTTAGATAGGTATTGAGAATTATATGTTTGTCATATTTATTTTTAAGTTAATCAGGTCTTTTAGTTACATAGAGATTATATTTAGTATAGATAGTATGATCTTCAGCCTCTTCGAAGAGCTGTAGAAAATGGCCTTTAATCTAACCTAAAATTTCTGTGCCAAAGAGACACAATTACTCCTGGCAACACCACTCTACTCCCAAGAGAACGTTGAGCACCAAAGACACTCCACTGGGAGCTTGTCTTCTTGGCAGAACTGGCCTTTGGGTTAAGAAAAGCCCATACCTCAACTTCTGACAAAGATACAGAATATCCCTAAGTGGATAAAACAGGATTGTCTTATCTTGCCAAGACAGGGTAGGATAGTCCTAAAAAGTTCCTTGCCTTTAATAATGGTATGCCAGTTATGTTAGGCCTTAGCCAAAGTTGGTTGACTCAACATTGCAAACGAGACTTTGGGTGATTGCCCAGGTAGTCAGTTGTCTCTGTCAATTGTTGCACATTTTGGATATCTCTCGATTGTTAAGTAATATTTATTCCCTTCTCAGATCTTTGACGGAGTTGAAGATTATATAATTGTAGTTACTCTCTATGTTATTTAGACTCCTTGAGATAGAATGTTTAGCAAAAGTTTTGTTCTCAATATTGTTTGTTATATTTATTATTTGTTATTATTGTATATAGTTGTATTTGGTTTGGTTCTATCTTATTTAGACAAAAGGGGGAGATGTAGGGACATAGCCCCACCCATTGGGGGCGTGTTCGCCTCGGGCTAATGTTTACAGATAAATCTGCCGGGCGTGAGCCCAGCAGCCCTTTTCTTTTGCTCCGCTTTTCCAGTGCTCCGCGGGAACCTGTGGTCCTGTAAGTCTATTTCCTTATTAAAGCTGTATATATCTATATAATCTGTCCGCATTCAGGCTCAGGGCTTCATTCCCAGTCTGCTTTCTCCAGGCCCACGGGCAGCAGGTCCTCTATCACTCCTGGACACAATATGTCCCCCCCTCCACTGATTCTGTTCTCCACCTCAGTAGGCTGACTGTCTCCCTCTCCAGACACCCTCAGCTACATAGTGCGCTCCAGGCCCCTGGGCTCCAGGAGGCGCCACCTCCTTCTCCATCACCTCAGATGACCATCGTGTGCTGGCTTCTCAGTCTCCTCAGCCCACTCCACCTGACTCTGCACCCCCACTGATGGAGGAAGGTCATTGGTTAAAAATAAAGAAACTGCTTGGCCCTCATAGGTTAAAACATAGGTGGGTGGAGTAAACAGAACAGAATGCTGGGAGGAAGAGGAAGTGAGCTCAGACTCGACAGCTCTGCTCTCTGGAGCAGACGCCATGCTCCCCTCTCCCCGGCAGACGCAATAAAGCTCCGACCCAGGATGGACGTAGGCTAGAATCTTCCCGGTAAGCACACCTTGGGGTGCTACACACATGAATAGAAATGGGCCAAGCAGTGTTTAAAAGAATACAATGCGTGTGTTGTTATTTTGGGTATAAAGCTAACCATGCGGGAGCCGGGCTATGGGAAGAGGCCTGCAGCTCCATACTACACCCCATTCCAGGTAAGAGTACATAAACAGACAGTGTGGTCACCAACCATTCTGTGATGTGTGTCGTGTGTGGTATGTGTCTATGTTCACATACATACAGGCGTGACAGCCAGAGGTTGTCGGCAATCTTTCCCGAGTCTGGCTTCTACGTTGAGGCAGCACCTCTCACTTGAACCCAGAGTCCACCAATCCAGCTAGCCTCGTGAGCCAGCTTGCTCTGGGAACCCCATCTCCCACTACACCCAGCTGGCATTTATGTGGCTTCTGAGCTAAGTCATTTCTCTGTCTCCCCAGACCCAAGTTCCCAGAGGCTTTCCTGTCACCACCCAGTGGGTTCTCTTCAGTCCTCTTAGACCTTCGATGGCCTCAGCCCCAGCGAGGCTCCCTCTGCTCAGAGACCACTACTGCTCCTCCCCGGCTCATTCTCCTAGAACCTGGGAGTCCTCTATCCATTCCCTTCATTTAAACCAGAGCAGAGCTAAGAGGCTATGGTAACACCTTACGAGTTCTCCGTGCTCTTGGGGTGAGGCATCCGTCTGGGCCATGGCGGTCTTCCATCACCCCACCTCTGCAGCCTCCTCAGCCCTCCCTGCCCACCCCAGGGACTCATTTGTGTACTCATTTACTGATTCATCTGTGGCCCTGGGGATTGATCCCAGGGTCTCACACCTGCTGGGCTCTATCCCCAACCCTCAAGAGGACACTTAACTAACATACTTAGACCTCAGACTTCTAAACGGACATGCAACCACAAGACAGAGCTGAAGAAAGAACAAGACAGAAACATATTCTAAAGGAAATAAATACGTCAGAATAGAGATGGGGGTTACAAAAAAAGTCCAGGAGGGGAAGAGGCTGGAGAGGGTACAGGCCACTCGGGAGCCAGGAAGGCTGGCTAGGTCATCCTGAGAGAGAAATACAGGTGTCACGGGAGAAAGTGTGTACACAGATACACGGGCACAGCAGGGCAAGGCAGGCACAGCAGGGCAAGGCGGGCACAGCAGGGCAAGGCGGGATAGAGACAGGAAAGTTGGGGAAACAAAACTTTAAAAATACAGTGAGAAACCTGTCCGAACATGTACAGCTCACAGGTGCGAGACGCGGCAGCCCACAATTTTCTAATGCTCATGAGTGTGAGATGTGACAGCCCACAGTTATCTAAAGCTCACAGTGTGAGCTGTGACCACTGACTTCAGTCGCACTTCCCCATCCTACCATGGAAAGTTCCCATAGTCGTGCGCATGTTTGCACGGAGCAGTCTCATTTAAACTAGGGTTTTCTTACTGTGGGAAAGCAACACTGTCTCCTCCCAAAGGACTCGAGACTTAGTCCCTTCGTTTTAAAATACCCTGAGAGAGGGAGTGGAGGAGGTGGAGGAGGGAAGGAGGGACAGGAGGGACAGGAGAGGACACAGGATCACAGGAGATCCCTTCCCCAGAAGTTGACAGTATCTAAGGGGAGAAGGAAGGGGTGTCTGTGGGAGGTTCACAGGGGCCAGAGTTCACCAGGCAGCCTCACCTGGGTGGCAACGAGGTAGATGAGCTGCCCGAGCGTGGGCAGGAGGCACTGCTTCAGCTTGCTGCTCCTGAAGTTCTCCCGGATTAATTCCGTTAAGAGTGTGATCGCCTGTAACGGGAAAGGGTGTCACTTCAGGGTGCCTCGCAGGGCTCCCCCTGCATTGTGGCAACACGGGCTAACACGGCACCTTTAAACCGCTACGCCGAAGTATAACTGGGAAGCAATAACTGTAAGTTCTTATTCTCTTTTTAGCAGTGTAGGTGCACCCGCCACAGCACGTGAGGAAGAGGAGCAGGTTCTCTCCCTCCGCTGCGGGTCATCTTGGCGGCCAGCTCCCTTGCTCACTGGGCCATCTTGCCAGCCCTGTAAAGCCCGCAGTGAGACACATCTGGACAGTGTCTGTGACCGAGACACCCTCGGTTCCCAGCGTTTCTCCTGTTCCGTGGGAAACCCCAGACAACAGTCTTCTCTCGGCCACCCATCTGTAGTTCTCAGTCTCTAATGTTTATGTCCATGCAGCCGTATTCTGGGTATCTTCCCCTGGCCTCTTGGATTCCCACATTTGAGATTTGACCATGTTGTCGTACATATCTATAGCTCATCTTCTCTGCTCTAACGTAATATTCCATTACATGGATATGCCACAATGCATGTTTCGTATCTGAAGTGCTTGTAGAAGGGAATCACGTGGGTGAGGTGTTTGCCCCAGTGTGAAGTCATTCCTCCACCTTCTTTCTCGTCTTCACTGATGGCCACTAAGTCCCCAATCCTCTGAAACTGTCAGTGCCCAGAACTGGTCACCAACAAACGAGGCTGAAGGATGGTGAAAGTACATGATTCTAAGGAGAAAGCTGAGGATGGAATAAGGAAGCTTGGAGTGCAGGGAGGAAAGCAAGAGAAAGCGGGCAAATGCAGGTGCAAGGCGGACAGCTTCCCTTCTATTATGTCTTCTCAATTATGTTTGATGGCTAAGGCAAAAACATAAAACTACATTTAGACAATTACATAAAAATAAAGCATTTGAAAGGGAGAAATTTTCTAGACCACCCTTGAACTAGTAAAATGATGACACTAATGGACTCTGATAAGTTAGTATAAAAACCTAGGAGCAACTACTAAACAAAATCTATGCAAGAGAAGAATTTAGTAACACCACAGGAGAAAAGGTCAAAAGGGAATCGCATGTTCAGCAAACTCCAAGGTAGTAAAAAGGAAACAAAGAAATTTAAGGCAAATGGAAAACAAAAGTCAATTGTCACACATACGAGCAAATATTTTAATAATTACATTAAATATAAGTGACATAAACACAGCAATTAAAAGACAGAGTGGAAGAGTAGAATTTAAACAAAGCATGACCCAACTATAAGCTGCCTACAAGAAACTCACATAAAAGTTTAGTAAAACTGGTAGATGGACTGTAAAGGATGAGAAAAGCTGTAACGGCAGCAGCAAATGGAAATCAATGACAGCTGTATTGATAGCAAAGATGTCTGAGCAAACCAAACTGATCAGAGGCCAATGAAACTTTGCATGACAGTGAACAAGCCAATTCAGCAAAAATGTATGTACACACATATACATATATACATACATCATATACATAGACTGCTTACACACATACCTATACATATATATACATAAATGTATCATTCATAGATTACATACACATATACATATAGTCTATACAGGCATACATACACATATGTGTTCATATACACATCATAAACATAGGTGTGTACGCACATGCATTTGCATGCACAGACACATGTGTGCATATATACATGAATACATCATGCACTAGACATGTATACACATAAATGTTCGCATATGTGTGTATGTGCATGTGTCATGTGTGGACATGTGTACATATTCATGTTCACATATACATATACTCATATATCATATACACGGACACATATGCATGTTCACACATACATGTGCATGCATCGTGGACACAAACATGAATACACATATATGTTTAAATATATACATGTGTTCATATACATATCTACATGTATATATTATATAGACATGTATGTTCATATATATTTACATATGTGTGCATGTATACATAACATGCAGACACACACGTGCACATGCACCAATCCTAAATGTGAATCCCTAGCTATTAACCTGCAAACAATGTAAAGCAAACCCCAGAAAATCCACACTCACAGTCCTATACTTCAAGGCCCACTCCTCTGGCACAGAAGAACCTTTGATGTGAGATTCCCAAATATGGATGGACTAGCATGAGGGCACAGAGAGGCTGGGACTGTGTGTGACTACACAACACTGCTTCAAGAACATAAGGAGATCTCACTACAAAGAGAGAGCTGATGGTCATGGCCAGACAGAAAGACAGCCACAAACAGCACCCAAGAGTGGGTCCAACCAACGGGACAAACCCACAGGGAAACTCAGTGTCACAGGCAGCCTTGAAAACTGACAGCCACCCAGAAAAGCACGAGGGAACCTCAACCTCAGCCAACACCATGCACAGCTGACTCAATGGACCAGCTTAAACACAAACTACAAGCTGTCTAAAGAGTGATCATGAGGTGAAGTTCACTGTCGAAGGCTGATCTAACATAGAAGGCACAGAGACATTGTACAAAAAAGGATGAACAGCTAGCAAATTCACTACCATAGAAAGCAGGGAAATGCAAATTAACCCACAAATGAGACACTGCGGTACACCTATCAGAACAGCTAAAATACAACATCCCAGAGGGAGAGTCAGAACCAATTGGGGTGGTGAGAAGACACATCACTCACACCTAGACAGCGGGGTGTGAACTGGGAAGAAGACACATCATCCACACTTGACAGTGGGGTGTGGATCAGGAGAAGAAGCCACATCACCCACACCTTGACAGTGTGGTGTAGATCAGGGGAAGAAGCCACATCACCCACACCTAGACAGTGGAATGTGAACTTGGGAGAAGTTACATCACCCACACCTAGACAGCGGGGTGTGAATAGGATAGCCATGTTGTAAACCAGTTTGGTGTCTTTAAAAGTCAGGAGTGTGTGCTGCAGCACACACACACAGGCAGAAACAGGACTGCGGTGAGTTTAACGCCAGTCAGTGCTGTATGTAAAACTCCACATCAAAAGCCAAAGTCTGAGGGTGCAGCACAGCAGCAGGCCCTCTGCCTGGCATGCAGAGGTAGGGGTACAATCCCTAGCACTGCAGAAATAAATAAATAAATCAACAACTGAAAAGGAAAATTAAAACCTGGCAATTGTTTGCCCTGGACAGTTCCTCTAGAGACAGGATTTGTAAAAAGCCTGTTTCCAGCAATTCCTCTTGTAATTCTCAAGACTGGAAAGGCCCCAGATGTCTGTCAAAGCACTAATGGTGACATTCAGAGTGGCACGATTGTGCCATGGAAGCTGCTTCAAAAAACAAAACAGGGAGCCAACTACTGATGCACAAACATGCAGACAGAGCACAGGAAACTACACTGCAGGGAAAGCTAAAGACTGCACTGTTTGCTCTCTGAGCCGCACCCCCAAAGGGGCCAAACAGACATGGAGAAGACAGACAAGGTCGTAAGGATCTGGAGGGCCCTCAAAACACCGAGGCTGCTTTCCTGAGCACATCCCAAGGTGCTACCCCTGGGGGGTGCCACTGGGAGCACACCTAGCATCTGTGGAATTTCTATAGCTACAGGAAAAATAGGCTCACTGTTAAAAAAAAAAATCAGACATCTTACACACAGATCTCAGGCTGGATTTTCTGTTTTCAGTGCTAGCTGTTGGGATTCGCAGCATCTCTCGGTTCTATAACCAACTGATGTTTGCAGAGGTGAGTGCCCCAGCAATTGAGACCATTTTAATGCTGCACGCCCTTAAAGCCATAAGCCCAAGGGACTGTAGTCAGAGTCTCGTAAACACACAGAGGGGAGTGATGTGGGATTTCATTGGTCAATAAAGAAACTGCCTTGGCCCATCTGATAGGGCAGAATTTAGATAGGCGGAGTAAACAGAACAGAATGCTGGGAGGAAGAGGAAGTGAGCTCAGACGCGATGCCGCTCTTCTCCAAGGCAGACGCGATGAAGCTCTGACCCAGGATGGACGTAGGCTAGAATCTTCCCAGTAAGCGCACCTTGGGGTGCTACACACATTAATAGAAATGGGTAATCAAGATGTAAGAATTAGCCAGTAAGAAGCTAGAGCTAATGGGCCAAGCAGTGTTTAAAAGAATACAGTTTGTGTGGATTGCTTCTATCCCAATATGGTATGATGGACCACGCCCTCCTGAAGGGTTGATGTGAACACCTTCAAAAAATTACTTCACTCAACTGCCGACTGAGATGAACCTAGCACACAGGTTATACCATAAAAGACCTAAATAACAGTGCCCCCATTCAGCAGGAAGCAGTTTGGAGAGAAATAACTGCGCCCATATTCCCAAATATTGTTTATAAATGTTCTTTTACATTTAAAGGGGGATATGATATAGGTATGAATAATTTGCATTAGTATAGATTTTGCTTTATTGATAGAGATTTAAGGTCAATTTTGTTATATGTATATGTATTTCTGATCTTGATTAAGGTATTGTGATTGTGTAGTTCACTTAAAAATGTAATGTATAGGGGCTGGAGAGATGGCTCAGAGGTTAAGAGCATTGCCTGCTCTTCCAAAGGTCCTGAGTTCAATTCCCAGCAACCACATGGTGGCTCACAACCATCTGTAATGGGGTCTGGTGCCCTCTTCTGGCCTGCTGACATACACACAGACAGAAAATTGTATACATAATAAATAAATAAATATTTTTAAAAAATGTAATGTATATAGGTTGTTAACAGATAATCATTAATAATAATCAAACTTGTAGTCATGTTAGTTAGATTTTCTAGATGTACATAGATATATTTTAGATAGACATTCTTCTTATCTTTCAAAGACTACAGAATAGGATATTTAATGTTTTAATAACTTAGGGTTTTTCATGACAATGAGACACGTCTGCTCCTGACAGCACTAGCTACTTCAAAAGGAAGATGGGCATCGAAGAGGCTCCTTATGGAGTTTGATAGCCATTTGGGCAAGAAACTGCTCTTGCCTGGACTATTGCATAAACTGGACACAGAGAGAGGACTGCTGAAACTGCCTAAAGGTGATATGGCCTTTTGGGGTTCCTGATTCATGAAGGAGTCTCTGAGACATTCTGAAGGACACAGCAGATAGTGACTGAACTGCCTTTGAAATTTCCTGCTTCATGGAAATGTCTATGGATACTATGGGCCTGTAGGCCGAAGATGGATGCCCCAACAGTACAGAGAAACTTTGGGTGACTGTCCAGGCAGCGAGATGTCTCTGTCATTTCTAGAGTTTGTAAGTTGCTTATTTCTTGTTTGCTTAGGTAATATTATATCCTTCTGGAGTCTTTGGTAGAGTTGAAGAATAGATAGTCATAGTTTTCCATTGTTATGATAAAAGATAAAATAGATGTAAGCATTGTAACTAATTTTTGCTTGATAACTGTTTTGTTATATGTAATTTTGCTATGTTAAAGTGAAACACTTTCCTTTTTGTTTAAACAGAAAAAGGGGAAATGATGAGGGATTTCATTGGTCAATAAAGAAATTGCCTTGGTCCATCTGATAGGGCAGAATTTAGATAGGCGGAGTAAACAGAACAGAATGTTGGGAGGAAGAGGAAGTGAGCTCAGATGCGATGCCACTCTTCTCCAGGGCAGACGCGATGAAGCTCCGACCCAGAATGAACATAGGCTAGAATCTTCCCAGTAAGCGACCTTGGGGTGCTATACACATTAATAGAAATGGGTAATCAAGATGTAAGAATTAGCCAGAAAGAAGCTAGAGCTAATGGGCCAAGCAGTGTTTAAAAGAATACAGTTTGTGTGTTGTTATTTTGGGGCATAAGCTAGCCAGGTGGCCAGGAGCTGGGTGGCAGGAATGCAGCCCGCAGCTCTTTCAACAGGGGAGTTACACCAGCAACCCCACATCCCACCTACAGAGTTCATGTGAGTAGCACTTAACAGATCTCTGCAATACCATGATATTGGTTTCCCATTTATCTTTACATTTTAAATAAATATTAATATTAAAAAGAAAGGACAGGGGCTGGAGAGGTGACTCAGTGGTTAAAAGCACTGGCAGCTCTTCCAGAGAACAGGGTTCAAATACCAGCATCCACATGGTGGCTCACAACTGTCTTCAGTCCATCTCCAGAGGGATCTGTCTCCCTCTTGTGGCCTCCTCAGGCACTGCACACACATGGTACACATGCACATTTACAGACAAATGCCATTCACATAAAATGCGATGAGCAGGGTATCAGCATCTCTGGCCCAGGGAAGTGCGTTTACCTCAGAGTGGCTATTGGTGGCCCCACATCCTGACTCCATCCCTCTTCTCTGCCTTCTTCCTGGAAATCAGAGAGCCTAAACCTCCCCCATTGATGGAGGTGGTTTTTGTATTTTATCTGTTGCTTTCATTGGTTAACTAATAAAGAAAACTGCCTTAGCCCATTTATAGGCCAGCCCTTAGGTGGGTGGAGTAAACAGACAGAATGCTAAAAAAAAAAAAAAAGCCAAGTCAAGGAGTCGCCATGATTCTCCCACTCCAGACAGATACAGATTAAGATCTTCCCTGGTAAGCCAGCTCATGGTGCTACACAAAATATTAAAAATGGGTTAGATCAATATGTAAAAGCTAGCCAATAAGAGGCTAAAACTAATGGGCTAGACAATGTTCAAAAGAATACAGTTTCCGTGTAATTATTTCGGGGCATAAGCTAAGCCATGTGGGCGGCCGGGTGCCGGGGACGCAGCCCCGCAGCACATATTACTACACCCCATGCTCAGAAAGAGATGAGAAGAGAACCTTGTTCTGTTGTGTGGGCCCTAAAGCCTCTCCTCAGAGCCACTGCCATACTGTGTCTTTACTGCTAGGGCTTGACCTCTCCTCTGACCTCCCACACTATTTGATGGCTGTCTATGGCGCTGATAACCTTCTTATTCTCCAGCAACCCATTTCAGTGCCTCTCCTGAACCCACATGGAAGACCTTTCAATGCATACACACAATAACATAAACACAAAAGCACTTTGTCAAACTGTGTCGTGCTGAACCTCACCACGCAATGAAGAGATTGGTGATAACAAAATCCCTTTGCCTACTTCTGACACCTCTGACAGATGGCAATAAAATATTCTAAATGTCCTCCTCCTGGGATTAGTTTATATTAGATAAACATGATATACACACAACTGAGCTGGGGGAAAAAAAGGAAGGAAGGAAGGAAGGAAGAAAGGAAGGAAAGAAGGAAGGGAGGGAGGGAGGGAAAGAGAGAGAGACAGAAAGAAAGAAAGAAAGAAAGAAAGAAAGAAAGAAAGAAAGAAAGAAAGAAAGAAAGAAAGAAAGAAAGTTCAAAGACCAAAATGAGACAGGAAAAAAAAAGTGAGGGCCGGGCAGTGGTGGCGCACGCCTTTAATCTCAGCACTCAGGAGGCAGAGGCAGGCGAATCTCTGAGTTTGAGGCCAGCCTGGTCTATAAGAGCTAGTTCCAGGACAGGAACCAAAAGCTACGGAGAAACCCTGTCTCAAAAAAAAAAAAAAAAAAAAAAAAAAAAAAAAAAAAAAAAAAGGTGAGAGGAAATAAGAAACTTGTCCAGCACACAGGCAGCTTTAACTCGGGAGAGCGGGTGGTGATTCTTGATGACTTTGAAATGACTTTTGAAAAGGAACAAGAGACAAACCCCAGGCTTTGTCCTTAGTGCGCTATCACACAGACCATGAACATCAAGATGAGACCCCAAGGCTGTATGAATAAGAAATGGGTCAGTCTGCAAGAGAGAGCCAGAAACAGGACTCTGGTGCTAAAGGAAGCAGTAAGAGAAACATTTCCCCAGAGACGCCAACCGAGCAGGCATCACAGAGCAGGCATCAACAGCAGCCGCACCCCACACTTAGAACCTCCCTCCACCCCAGGGACTGGGCCACAAGGGGTCGGCTAGGCTGGACACCTCAAACATGACCTCGGGCTCCAGGGGTCAGAGTGCTTGGATCTTCAGAGGCTCCCACAGCCTAGAGTGCACATTGCAGCCAGCTGTGTCCAGTGACACCAGGCAAGCGGGGTCAGGGCACTGAGCCAGGGCTCATTCTGCCCACACAGTGGGATTATGAGCTTTCAGATCTACAGGTGCCTACATCTACCCCCAAAGGAGCCCTGAGTGGTCTGGGAACTCCCTTAACAGAATTGTGCTGGGTACCCAGAACTCTACCGTGCCTCCAGGGTAGAGGGACACTGGCCTGAAAGCTGAGGCAGCCTGGAATTCTAGGATGTTCCAGAGTACCGTCTTCCCTTTCACCCTCTGAGCTACCCAAGCCATGGTGCGGGGGACACCAGCCTCTGAGGGACTCAGCCTTCCAGGCCAGAGATGAAGTAGTGGACACTGACAATGACCTTCATGGCTGCCTCTGTGTCAGGTCCCCTGCTGTGCCCATCCAGAAGGACCCCGATCATCACCACCAATCCATTTCACCATATTGATGATACTGCTAACTGGACCTGGTGAGCAGGACCCTGGGTCACATGACAGATGGTAAGAGCCAGACCTTGAAAGGCTCATGGTGTGTGGCACTGGCAGTGACCTCAAGAGACCCACATGGAACACAAGGGAGTTTTCCTTCCAAAGAAAGGGAGGGGGGTTGGAGAGGTGGCTCAGTGGCCACAAACCCAGCTGCTCTCACAGAGGACCTAGGCTTGGTTCTCGGCACCTACACCAGATGGCTCACAGCTGCCTGTAACTCCAGTCCCATGGGATCCGATGCCCTCACTGGCCTGTGTAGGCCACTGCATGCAGGTGGTGCGCATGCAGACAGGGAGGTACATGCATGTATGAAAATAAATAACACAAAATACATCCAGCTGTGGGGGGGTGGCACACACCCTTAATCCTAGTACCCACTGGCTCAGAGACAGGTGAATCTCTGTGAGTCCAAGGACAGTCTGGTCACAAAGAAACCCTGTCTTGAAAAACAAAATAATAAATAGACAGACAGACAGATATTAAAAGATAAGTTATGATACTGCAGGATGCTCTACACGATAAGGTGGTCCAACACTGGGTGAGACCCTCTGGTTGTTGGAGCACCCCACCCTCTTGCTGATCATTGGTGAGCCTGTCTTTTGAGGGAGCATGGCAGCAGCCCCTATCGCGTGCCATGCTACCAGAAACTACTTCTGACAACTGAGATGCTGTACATGACCTGAGGAAAGTTCTAGCTGCCCGAGCCAGCCTGGGCCTTGTCACTCTTCCAGCCACAGCCCCACTCCATCTGGAAGTGATCAGCCAGCCGCACAACTCCGGAATAAACTGGAACACAACCACCTGCCGTGCACTGGCTGGTACTGTAACAAGGGGCAGGGTACACCTGGATTGGTGGGAGGGTCCAGGACACAGCTTGCTAGCAGGCCACTTGCCTCAAGGGCACAGGAACGGGGTTGATCCGTGAACCAAGTACAAACACTACTTTTAGGGAATAATTTATCCACAAGGCCAAACCCACCAGCGTTCCTCACTGCCTGTGTCCACGGCTGAGGCTCTCACAGTATCGCTGCTCGGCTGCCTCCCCCACTGAAGGAACAGGGCTGCTCACAGGGGCATTTGCACAGTACAGCAGCATCCGTGCAGATCAGAAGGCTGCTTCACTGCAAACCCCCCAAAATGGGGGCTCAGAAAAGCAGTGGGGAAAGGAACCCCTGAGAACCACAACCTTGGGATTAGACAGAAGAGGACTGCAGGAAGAGCCGGGTCAGCTCTGGCGGCTGGTGGCCAGGGGGTCAGAAGCTTGGAGCAAACCTGCATTTTTACATATTTAAACAGACGAACGATAAACAGAAACAGTATGGAGGCAGGTTTTCCCTGAGAGCACAGTTTAGAAACCATGGTTCTCCAGATGAGTGATCACCAGAGGGCAGACACAGTCAGCTGGAAGAGCTGACCTTCATCAGGACTCCGTGACTGGAAAACAAGGCCTGTGCTCACTTCAGCTGACCTGGCTACCGCCTCTGTTGAGAGCCTGACTAACGGAGAATGGGCCAGCCTGAGTCTCTGAGGTTCCATGAGGCCACCAGGTAGCAGGCTAGTGGCATCAGAGTCCTCTGATGCTGGAGGGGACAGAATGGGTCAGACATCCCTGCTGACTGAACTTGGGCTAGGTCTACCTACCATCCAGATAGCTGCCTCCACCATGCAGCTCACCCTGGGTTCCTACCCCACCCCCAGCAGCCCTCAGAGTCACCGCCCTGGCAGATGAGTCCCGTGTATTCACCACGGTTGACCAGACTCAGCTGACAATGGGTAGTAGGCTCTGGCTGAGCCGGTCCCTTCAGGAACGTTTGCCTCCCTGGTTTCTCCCTTCCCAGTTCCTGAGACCAACAAAAAGGGAAGGGTAGCATCTGCCTGTGCCTACATCCATACTTTCTTGCTAGCCACACAAGGAACACTCATTCCGTGCACTTCGCCTAAGTGATAACAATGCTCCTTTGTTTTGAGTAACTTAGCTCTTTCAAGACTCCCCAAACCATTAGTTTTATCACTTTTAATTAAGTCAGGCAGACAGGGCCACTGCGATGGCTCAGTGGCCACCAAGGCTGATAGGCTGAGTTCCATCTCCAGGACTCAAGTGGCAGGAGAGAGCCAGCTTTTCCTGACCTCTACACTGTGATCCCACAGGAATACACAAAGAATTTTTTTAATTTAAGAAAATGTTGGACCGGGTGGTGGCGCACACCTTTATATCCCAGCACTCATGAGGCAGAGGCAGATGGATCTCTGTGAGTTTGAGGCCAGCCTGGTCTACAAGAGCTAGTTCCAGGACAAGCTCCAAAGCCACAGAGAAACCCTGTGTCAAAAAACCAAAAAGAAAAGAAAAGGAAACCAAGGCTAATGTATCCAGGTGCCAAGTCCCCATAGCAGAGCTGGCCTCTGATCTCCCCTCCTGACCACACTCCATGGCACCCTCCGTGGAAGCAGTAGTGGCAGTAATGTGGAAGTGGCTGGCAATCTGTCACCCAGCGTGGAGCCGTTTCCACAGCAACATCATCTGCTTTCCCCAGGACAGGACCCTGTGCCAGGACTTTGGCTACTCCTGCCTGGGGTCTAAAGAGGATGGCGGGAAATCCATTTCCTCCTCCAGGTTCCAGGCTGCCACATCGGTGTGGTCACCCACACAGAGGCATAAATGATACATATGTTGTTACATTTATTTACTCTATAGTGGGGTGCATATGCCTCAGCAAACATGTGGCAATCAGAGGACAACTTTCAGGGATCGGGCCTCTCCTCCCACCACATGGGCCCTGGGGACTGAACTCAGGTCGTCAGTCTTGGCTGCAAGCACCTCTGCCTGATAAGCCATCTTGGCTGCCCCAGTGATACATGTGGTAGCAGTACACATGCAGTCACCACAGAAATGTTTCTGGTAGAGCCGAATTGACTGTCACACCATGGAAACTGGCTCTGCTGGATGCGACAATGATGTAAATGTCACAGCACAAAGACCCTCGTGCCCGTGCTGCAGCTGTGAGTCTGCGGGGTGGTGGGCAGGACTTGCTATCATACTCCACAAGGCTGGACCTCAACTCTCCCTCAGATGGTGAGAGCTGAAAGGACTCTCATGTGAAACTGCATTTTTGTTCTGCTTTGGGGATATGTTCTCGTGATGTCTGAGCGATTCCTTCAGCCCCTGGGTCACTTTCCATGTTTCTTTCATCTACCAGTGCATCAAATGCAAATGGACGGCTAGGCTAGCCTTCAGGGACAGCAGGATTACACTGTATTCAGACTCCCATGTCTCTGTAAGCTGCTAGAGAACACAACAGAGGTGCCCTCCCATCCATGTGACAGTGGACATAAAAGTCAGTCAGAGCCACAAACACAGAAGGGAACCTCGTTCTACAAGATGCCAGAGAAGAAACTGAGCACACATCCATATGAGAAATTAGGAAGTGTGTCTTTGATGTAGGAGGGTCTTCTATCTATCTGTTGCTTTCATTGGTTAATTAATAAAGAAAACTGCTTGGCCTGATAGGTCAGAACATAGGTAGGTGGGGAAGACAGACAGAATTGTAGGAGGAAGAAACCAGAGACAGGAAGACGCCATGAAGCTCCAGCCTGAGATGAACATAGGATAGGATCTTTCCCAGTAAGCCACAACCCCGTGGTGACACACAGATTACTAGATATGGGTTAAAGCAAGATGTGAGAGTTAGCTAAGAAGAGACTAGCTATAATGGGCCAGACAGTGTTTAAATGAATACAGTTTCTGTGTTATTATTTCCGGGGCTAAGCTAGACGTGCGGAAGCCGGGCGGGATGAAAAGCAGGCCTGCTCGCCTCATCACTACAATTGGCACCCTATTGCAACATGTCTTGTAAAGATTATTTGCTGAGACTCATTCAATACAAAAGTGATGTGTCAGGAAGTCAGGGCTCCACCCAGTCACAGAACCCAACGTCAGGGCATCAGGGCTCCACACAGACACAGACCAAGAATGTTTTGTATGTATGTGTGCATGTATATACACACACATACGTGATGATCCATTTATCACGTATCATTTTTCCAGAAAATCGGCACTAAAATCACATATATGCACAAATGCAGAAGAAACTGATGTGCCCACGTTACTGGAGCTTTCCAGCTGATAAAGCATCTATTTCTCGGGATAGGTTACTGCCACTGCTCTTGGTTGCCCACCAGAAGGTGGTGCTAAGACCCTGGGACTGAAGGCACCTCACATATGCCACAAGACATGAAAAAATCTACCTGGTGCTGACCAGGAAGCTTCCTCCCTGCTCTCTCACCCTCACGGTACCAGGAAGGTAGCAGGCTGCTGGGGGAGCTGTGGACACTGTGACCTGGGCAATGACTGACCCGTGAGGAACGCGACCGCGTGCAATAGTGCCATGACTGTTACGGAGCTAACCAAGCACTGTCTGGTTGGCTTTCAGGCTTGATCCACACACAGCAGGAAATACACACCTGTTTCTGCTCATCTGGGCTTAGAACCCGCAGATGGGGAGCTCACAGATCCTAGGAGTCAACCTACTACCACTAGCTCGCTAAATGGACACAGTATCCAAATGCCTTCCAAATACTACCCTTATACCCGCACGTAGGTGCAGCTCTGCCTCCAGCAGAGACGCTTCTGTTTGCAGTGGACAGTAGTAATACGAAGACTCACAACTGGTCAGAGTGGAGAAAGAAGTGCGTGTGGAGAGCTCAGCCCTGAATGAGACACCTATCACACACATACACACGCACATGCACACACGCCCACCTGGTCACAGTGGAGACAGCAAGTGACTGTGGAGAGCCCTAAATGAGACATCTATCACACACACACACACACACACACGTACTCACACACGCACACACACACATACATGTACTCACACACGCACACACACACACACACACATACCTGGTCGCAGTGGAGAAAGCTAGTGGCTTGTGGAGAGCCCTGAATGAGACATCTCACACACACATACACACACGCACACCTGGTCACAGTGGAGAAAGCTAGTGGCTGTGGAGAGCTTGGCCCTGACTGGGACTCTGTATCACCCCCACCCAAGCATGCTGCAGCTTGCCAAGCATGGTGGAAGATGAATGGAGAGGGGTAAGGGACAGAGTCAGGGGAAGCTGAGCAAGCAGTGTGTTCTGGACGCGGCAGGACAGCTGTTCTCATGAACTCCCAGCAGGTGCGGTCACCCGCAAGTCTGGCATTGTGGCACAGAGTGACAAGGGGGCCATGGACAACCAATGACTTTGGAAGCAGGAGGGTCACTTTGCGTTACAGGTATAGTCCCTGTAGGCCAACCACACTCCAGTGGATGATCTCACACCCATTAGTACACAGACAGCCCAGAGAGGGGTGGGGAGAGACAAACAGAGTTGGGGGTGGGGGGACAAAGCTGAGGTAGGAAGCTAGGAATGGGGTTGAGTGTGATCAAAACACATTGTATGACATTCTGAAAGAATTAATGAAATATGTTATTGTCTGTTCCATGCTTTTTTGCTTTCAATAACTTTGTGTCCTGCCCCAACCAGCTCATTGAAGTATAATTAATTAATTGAACACATTTTCAATAGAAAATAAACAAAAGCTTGTTTACCAGAAAAATCCAAGTGCGAGTTCACTGAAATTAGCCACATCACATCAGGGCTGTAAATGATGACATCCGAGATGTGACTGCAAGCCAGGCCCATCCTAGTCACCCCCAGGTCACATTTTATCCTGAGCTTTCAAATGTCTTTTCTTGGTTTGCTGGGAAGGGGGTTGTTTGGAAGGTTTATATAACTACATTGCTATAAATAGAAACACACACTTTTATAATTAGAATATTTACAATAATAAATGCTGCAAAGAAAAACTGTAGAGGAAACCAGGTTCTAGTGTCGACAGGAAATGCAGGTGTCCCCAAAGGTGTGGCGCACACCACTCCAGCCCCAGAGGGGTTTCAGAAGGAGAGGAGAATTAGGCGAAGCTGCCTAAAGTGACGGCCAGGGACCCAAACGCAGCCTGGGAGAGTGGCTTGGCTCTTAAGCGTGCCTGCGGTTCTTGCGGAGCCTCGGGGGTGTTCCCAGCGCCCAGCAACCCCAGCTTCAGGAGATCCAGAACCCTCTTCTAACCTCCAGGACATCTGTCTGTACTCACACAGAGACACACAAATATGCATAAGTAAAAATGAAGTCATATGAATTGTAGCTATGAGCAAACTGATATTATTTTCTTTTAAAATGCCTCAGAAAGAAAGCGAGTGAGAAGCAGAAAGGAAGAAGGAGAGAAGAAGCGGGGAGATGGAGGACCAGAAGATGGCTGAGTGCTGAGATTGCCTCAGTTTACCGCACTCTTTACTTTTATGTTTTGAAATTTTCCAGAGTAAGAAAACGTCCATGAAAGGGTTATCCTGCGCCATTGGTTCTCGGGCTTGCAGGCATATGTTCAGCATCCTAAAGCATCTACTGCCTTCCAGAGACCAAACACACAGACCACACACGAGGGCTCATCCTGAGAGCTCTTACACAGGAACAGCAAGGGGCTCCAGACCGGTCAGCACACTAGACAGCTCTACTCTTCAGTACAGAGCCAAAGAAGAAAGCTTAGACTTGGCCAGCGCCCTTCTGTAGAGAAACAAGGTCGGAAGAAGCCGAGCAGGTCAGAGAGAGTTTCACACAGACCAGCCCTCAGGAGTTCTGAACCGGGGCCCACCAATGGCACCTCAGGAAGTCACACAGGCAGCCAAGTCTGCCTGGGATTACGCTGATCTTGGTAACCCTCAAACGGAACTGATCAACACAACTGCCAGATTCTGAGCGGAAATGCCTCAACACTGTAAAACGTAACCAGTACCTGTGCCTACTAATCCTCCAGATTAAAGACAACCGGCCACAGGTGCTACATTTTCCCCAATGCTTGGCTGCCCCCTGGTGGCTTCTGAGATTGATACAGCCAACTACTTACAAAAGTATCTTAAAGTGCATGAAAGAAAAAAAATATAAATATAGAATACAGCCGGATGTGGTGGCGCACGCCTTTAATCCCAGCACTCAGGAGGCAGAGGCAGGTGGATCTTTGTGAGTTCAAGGCCAGCCTGGTCTACAGAGCGAGTTCCAGGACATCCAGGCTGTTACACAGAGAAACCCTGTCTGGAGAAAAAACAAAAAACAAAAAACACCACACACACACACACACCACTACCAGAAAGATGTACCTACAGCTATTTCAACACACTGTGTAAATTCCCCATTTTCAACAAAATCTAGTTCACTATATGTGTGTTCACTTCAAAACTGTCCACCAGCAGTTAAACATACACTGTTTCTTTCTGTGGAATCCAGGGCCATAGCCCGACAGCAAAGTCTGTCTCTCCCTAGGGATAGATGATCAGCAGAACACAGATTCTCATCTTGTGGCGCCACACCAGGTCAGGACCCCTGAGCTTAGTAACCAGCTGTCAGCCGGCACCTGATGTTTCCAGGCTGTGGCGTTGTCTCTGACAGCTGGGGACAGCTGTGTCCCAGTGACCAGGCATGGAAAGAGTGCTTCCTTACCTGATAATACATTTGGAATGAATATGGTACTTTCAATTTCTGCCAAATATAATATCCTATTAAAGTTATAAAATCTGGGGGCTGGGGAGATGGCTCAGTCAGGGTGTGGACCTGAGTTCAGACCCTAGTATTAAGGGTATGAAGGCAGGCGTGGGCATCCCCAAGATCATGGCCAGCCAGTCCCGACCATCAGTGAGACCCCTGTCTGCAGGGACAGGTGGAGGCATGACAGTGGCAGACACCTGACATCAGCCTCTGGCCTTTGTGTGCACGTGTGCACCTAGACGTACACGGACAGACACACACACTACACACAAAAATGAAATAACTCATGGGTGAGGTTGTGAAGTAGGAAGTGAGAAAGAAACAAGAGGGTGGTGTCCACGCCCCTGCATCTCAGCCAATAAAACACGAGCTGGCAGCGGGGAGGGGGGACTGCAAGGGACAGAGACAGAACCTCGCGGAGGTGGCCTGAGACAGCCTGGCCACAGCATGACCCAGGAAATGATGGCCACAGGCTCTCCATGGACAACAGCAAGAGCAAGCATCGGGAGGACCAGCCATAGGTGTGGAGGAAAGAGAGAGGCAATCCTGTCACTAGGGTGACTCCATGGGATTCCTTCAGTGGGGACCATCTGTCAGCCACAGACACGGCGAGTCCTTGGCACGAGACTCCATGGGAATAGAGGAAGCTTCTCAGCTTCGGGGCTGACCTCTGCCCGGCTTCCCCCAGTCATGACATGAGGCAGCCCTCGTCTTCAGATTCCTTCTCTGACATCTCCAAGGGGAAAGGGGAGGCGAGGGAGACCTGGCTCTGGCTGAAGAGGTGAGTGGCTCCACCCTCCCTCATGGCTCTAAGTGTGTCCCTGCTGAAGCCATGTGCTCGTCAAGGAGAACAACCTTCTCCATAGAAGAAGACCAGGATTTGGGCGAGCATGTGAACAGCTGAGTTCCCTGATGGAACCCTAAAACAAGATCTCCAGAGAAGCCGGCCCTGTGGACAAGAGCAGCCACACCCTGGACACCTCTCAATACCCCCAGATGGTCACTTCGTGGTATGTCCCACTCACGTCCACGACAAGCGCCAACCACGACTTTCGCTCCAGCCCAGAGCTGCCGTTCGTTATTGTTCACGCTGCTGGTGCCTCACAGAGAGAGCAAGCCACGCTCCGTCCACTCTATTAGACATGGGGCGGTACAGGTAGCACACAGATATGCATCCCTCCACACGTCACACAGCACTGAGTGTGTGTGATAACAAACATGGCTCTGGGAGACACAGCGGGTTTTGCGGAATCACCACGTCCATTCTCTTTCCCACCAGCAGCCTGGGAAAGTCACTGCTCCCCGTGCCTTCCAGCATCTATGTGGAGTTTGGAGTTTTGACAGGGGGACTATGTGACATGTCGTTCTGGCTTCCGTTTGCAGGTCTATGATGATTCAGCATTGCATATATTAAACATAGAATTCATACTGCTAGCTTCTGCTGCTTTCAGATGCTATCACGGTGATTAGCAAATCTGTCAAGGGCATCAGAGTAACGGAGAAACTGTATGTCAGGGTGAGTGATGGCTAGTCTGGTCAACTTAACTGGAACTGAAAGCAGCTGGGACAAGCCCTGGGCAGACCTGGAAGGGCTTTCTCAGTCAGGTCACCCATAGGAAGGCACACAACACCTTCCCAGAGAGCCCAGACCTGAGGAGGCCCTCAGAAAAGCACTGCGTTTTGTCTGCCTGCTCCACCCTTTGCCGGTTTGTCTACCCTGTCGCTGCTGTCACCATCCTGAGCTGGCATCAGACTCGAGTTTCTTCGGCCTTCCAAAAAGGGCTGAAGACGGGTGTCTCTCCAGGAATCCTCCAGGTCTTCAGCACCAGACGAGGACTGCTGGGGCCTCCAGCCTTGTACATAAGAAACTGCTGGGCTCTTAGCTTCTCCAGAATGTGGCCGGCCACTCCGAGGCAGCCCAGTTGGATACATACGAGCCAGTCCAGCACCCTCCTCTCGGCTCTTACTCAGCCCACCCATCCTGGACACCCAGTTTCCCCAAAGATATGATGTAGTTCACCAACGTCCCCACCCTCTCACTGAACCTTCTCCAGCATTTTAGCGACACCCAGGATTTCATGGTTCATGAGGCCCCTAGGATCCCCTCTCTCATTTGGAATCCAATCCTGAGCCCCAGACAAACTCCGCAACAAGTCTCCACAGTGTGGCCCTGGACAGCTCACTGGCTATGCCGTCCGCCAGTCCCCACAGCCAGTTTTACCTATGCTCACATCCTGGCTCTTGAGCTTCTCCACTGCTGGCTCCTCACAGGAGCTGCTCATCCTGTGGGGCCCACTCATTCCTTCACAGCCCTCCGCCTCTCGCTGGGTGACCCATCCCTGCAGGAAGTCCTCCTGACCGAATGATCCCCCGCAGCTTCAACACCACATCCCGGTTCCGCCCTACAAATGTTTCACCAACCCCAAGCTCCAGTCTTTAGCCTTGAAGACCATGGCGATGTTCGGCTACTTGACTCTTGAGGATAAAGATTGTGCCAATCAGCAGGAGAGACAGAGGGAGTCGTCAGCTCTCCCGAGCTGGTGTAGAGACACAGCGGCAACGCTTTCCACACAGGTCTGGAGTCGCTGGGTAACTACATAAGACACTTTTCTTTCTTTCCCCTTTCAGTTGTTTGAGCCAGGGTTTCACTATGTAGTCTTGGCTGACTGGAGCTCCGATGTAGACCAGGTCTGCCTCTACTAGGATTAAAATGTGCACCACCACACCCGCTAAAACCCTTTCTAATACCAGCGCTCAGTGTGGGCCCTAGGGGGATCCCCAGCACAACCCTAGATCCAAATGTCCTCAGTACATAAGGGACCCTCAAACCCTGGGCTCACCTGCCAGAGAACAGCTGTCATAGGACAAGGGGAAATATTAAATTCAGGATGAAAACCCAGAAGAAACTGGCTTAAATGTGAGTGTGCTCTTAACCATCCCGCAGCCTCTGCGTCCAACCAGAGGCCAAGTTCTCCATCAGGCTGAACTGTGGATTAGAGTCCAGGGCTGGGAGGACCCCAAGGTCTGTGTCTTACAACAACCACAATTCCTCAGATTAAAATTAAACGAAGGCCAATGAAAGCTATGTGCCATAAACTACAAAAACCAAAATCGATCTTCTCTGCCACACTTAACATGTCAGTAAAGAAAGACGTCACAGGGGCTGGAGAGATGGCTCAATGGTTAAGAGCACTGCTTGCTCTTCCAAAGGTCCTGAGTTCAATTCCCAGCAACCACATGGTGGCTCACAACCATCTGTAATAAGATCTGGTGCCCTCTTCTGGCTTGCAGAGAGAATACTGAGAATACTGTATACACAATTAATAAATCAATCTTTTAAAAAAAAAAAAGAAAAGAAAAGAAAAAGAAAGACGTCACCTCGATAACTGGCACATTTTCCTCAAGTTCTGTGGTGTGCAAGGCCAGCAAGCCAATCACGCGAGCAACCTTGGACCGTCTGGAGAGAGAGAGAAAACACAGGCTCTGAAGTGCAGCCAGGCGTCAACCACCACTGCTAGCCACCATGTACATACGATGAGCTGACTTAGCTGTATGACGGGGAAGTGGGGCCGACAAGAGGGCTCAGTGGGTACTGGAGCTTGCCACCAAGTCTGATGACCTGAGCTCAATCCTGGACCCCACATGGTAGGAAGAGAGAACCAGCTCCTGAAGGCTGACCTCTGACCCCCATGGTGCACTGGAGCAAGCACACAGCCACTCAGATGCATGTATTGAGACAGCGCAGGCCCACTTTGCAGGGAAACTCCTTATCACACACACAAGGAGCGTGAGTGGCAGTGTCAAAGTTTAGACAGTTTGTGGCTTATAAAACGCAGAAATGGAAAACCTTACAATTAGACCGTTATGAGCACTTTTCTGTTTTGCTTAATTTTCCCCTTTATTTTTACTTTATAAGTATTTGTGGTTTTGCCTGTATGTAGTATGAATGTGTACCATGTGCATGCAGTGCCCATGGAGGCCAGAAGGGGGCCCCTGATTCCCTGGGACTGGAGCTGCAGATGGTTTGACTCCCCAGTCCTCTGTGAGAGCTGCAGGCTCCTAACCACGGCACCACCCTCTGGCCTCTTTTCTTCTATTGTCATAAACACTGGTTTCAAGGAGGTGGCTCCTGCTCTCCCACAGAAAAGGACATTGGTAAAGTACTATGCAGCGGGATTTGAAAACAGTAATGTAGAAAAGTCATGTTGATTAGAAAAAACTCGCTGGAGGAAAAAGCAAGGACGTGGAGGGGACTTGTTGGGGAAGGGGGTGCAGTGGAAAGCAGGGGTATGAGAAAGGGTAACGGCTGAGATGCCACCAAAGGGCACCGCATACATGTGAAACTGTGAGGTAAACAAATTTTAAACCTTTGTCTCATGGAAAACTAACATGGTGAAGAATTAAGATCCACTCTCATTGTTTCCTGGCTTCTTAGGAAAGGCTTTGCCAGACTCAAGGAAACAAGTCAGACTCAGATATGTGGCCAGGGCAGCCTGTGTCCATCTCCCACAGCAGAGCCGGCCCTGACACGGGACAGCGTGTGTCCACCTCCCACAGCAGAGCCGGCCCTGACACGGGACAGCGTGTGTCCATCTCCCACAGCAGAGCCGGCCCTGACACGGGACAGCGTGTGTCCATCTCCCACAGCAGAGTGTGCCCTGACGCGGGACAGCGTGTGTCCATCTCCCACAGCAGAGCCGGCCCTGACGCGGGACAGCGTGTGTCCACCTCCCACAGCAGAGCCGGCCCTGACACGGGACAGCGTGTGTCCACCTCCCACAGCAGAGCCGGCCCTGACACGGGACAGCGTGTGTCCACCTCCCACAGCAGAGCCGGCCCTGACACGGGACAGCGTGTGTCCACCTCCCACAGCAGAGCCGGCCCTGACACGGGACAGCGTGTGTCCACCTCCCACAGCAGAGACGGCCCTAACAGGCCTCAACTCTTGCTGCTTCTCTAGATGAGAGCTCATCACCTGGCTCCCAGGATGTCACTGAACCCCTGATTCTCCTGCCTCAGCTTCCTGAGGACTGCAGATGAGCGCTGTCATGCCTGGCTACTTCTGAGTGTCTTATACATCAAATGCCAAAAGCTTTAAACCACAATCAAGTAAGTCCCATAGATGAAAACGTACAAGAAATCCCCTCTCCTTGATGAGAGCTGACTAGACATAGAACCCTCAGGAGTCTGCAGAGATGAAAGACAGATTCATTTACCTGTGATAACCGTAAACCAAAAGGTTGGAGGTGGAGTAGAAACCCTACTGACCCAGAGAGATGAAAAATCCAGATGCAGTGGTGTGCATACCTGTACCCCAGAACTATGCGGGGCAGAGGCAGGAGGATAGGAAATGGTCTCAGGTTGTCAATAACATTAAAAACACGTGTGTTGCCCATCAAAATCCCAGCAAAATTCTTCAAAGACCTCAAAAGAATGGTACTCAACTTCATTTGGAAAAGCAAAAAACCCAGGATAGCCAAAACAATCCTGGGCAATAAAAGAACTTCTGGAGGCATCACAATCCCTGACCTCAAATTCTACTAAAGAGCTACAGTACTGAAAACAGCCTGGTATTGGCATAAGAACAGACAGGAGGACCAATGGAACCGAATAGAAGATCCAGATATCAATCCACACATCTTTGAACACCTGATCTTTGATAAAGAAGAAAAAATATCAAGTGGAAAAAAGAAAGCATATTTAACAAGTGGTGCTGGCATAACTGGATATCAACATGTAGAAGAATGAAAATAGACCCATATCTATCACCATGCACAAAACTCAAATCCAAATGGATCAAAGACCTCAACATAAAGCCAGTCACACTGAACCTTATAAAAGAGAAAGTGGAAAGTACACTTGAACGCATTGGCACAGGGAACCACTTCTTAAATAGAACCCCAGCAGCACAGACACTGAGAGAAAGAATAAATGAGACCTCCTGAAACTGAAAAGCTTCTGTAAAGCAAAGGACATGGTCAACAAGACAAGACGACAGCCTACAGAATGGGAAAAGATCTTCACTAACCCCACATTAGACAGAGGTCTGATCTCCAAAATATACAAAGAACTCAAGAAATTGGACACCAAAAGATCACATAATCCAATAAAAAAAAAAATGGAGTATAGACCTAAACAGAGAACTCTCAACAGAGGAATCTAAAATGGCTGAAAGACACTTAAGGAAATGTTCAACATTCTTAGTCATCAGAGAAATGCAAATCAAAACAACTCTGAGATTCCATCTTACACCTGTAAGAACGGCCAAGATCAAAAACACGACAACTTACGCTGGAGAGATTGTGGGGTAAAGGGAACACTCCTGCATTGCTGGTGGGAGTGCAAGCTGGTACAGTCCCTCTGGATATCAGTGTGGCGATTTCTCAGAAAATTAGGAAACAACTTTCCTCAAGACCCAGCAATACCACTTTTGGGTATATGCCCAAAGGATGCTCAATTGTGTCACAAGGACATGTAATCAACTATGTTCATAACAGCATTGTTTGTCATAGCCAGAACCTGGAAACAACGTAAATGCCCCTCGACTGAAGAATGGATAAGGAAAATGTAGTACATTTACACAATGGAGTACTACACAGCAGAAAAAAAATAATGACATCTTGAAATCTGCAGGTTGTAGGGTAAAGAGAACACTCTTGCATTGCTGGCGGGAGTGCCAATTGGTACAGCCACTTTGGATGTCAGTGTGGTGATTTCTCAGAAAATTAGGAAACAACCTTTCTCAAGACCCAGCAAGCCAGGCGGTGGTGGCGCACGCCTTTAATCCCAGCACTTGGGAGGCAGAGGCAGGCGGATCTCTGTGAGTTCGAGACCAGCCTGGTCTACAAGAGCTAGTTCCAGGACAGGCTCCAAAACCACAGAGAAACCCTGTCTTGAAAAAGCAAAAAAAAAAAAAAAAAAAAAAAAGACCCAGCAATACCACTTTTGGGTATATATCCAAAGGGCCACAAGGACATGGGTTCAACTATGTTCATAACAGCATTGTTTGTCATAGCCAGAACCTGGAAACAACGTAAATGAGAGTAAATAAGGAAAATGTGGTACCTTTACATAATGGAGTACTACACAGCAGAAAAAATAACGACAGCTTGAATTTTGCAGGAAAATGGATGGAACTAGAAAACATCATTTTGAGTGAGGTAACCCAGACACAGAAAGACAATTATCACATGTACTCACTCATAGGTGGTTTTTAAACATAAAGCAAAGTAAGCCAGCCTACAATATACGATCACAGAGAACTTATACAACATGAGGACACTAAGAAAGACTTACATAGATCTAATCTACATGGGAAGTAGAAAGTATAAAACAGACAAAATCTCCTGAGTAAACTGGGAGCATGGGGACCTTGGGGAAGGACTGAAGGGGGGAAGGGAGAGGCAGGGAGGGGAACAGAAAAAAATGTAGAGCTCAATAAATATCAATAAAAAATAAAAAACATTAAAAACCACGTGCGTTTTGGGGAGGACAGACACAAAGTCACAGCACGCCTTGCTAAGTCTGTGTTCCTCTATGTAGGACAAACTTGAAAAGCTGAAAGTAGCACGTGAGAGAACAAGGCCGCCCAGCGGAGGGAGGGCTGCCCGCTGTCCACCCTCAGCTTCATCCAGTCAAAACTCCCATGGCTGGGCAGAGTGGTGCACACCTCTAACCCCAGCACCCTAGGAATTCAAGGCCAGCCTGTGATACATATTAAGACCCTTTCTCAAAAAATAGAAAATAACAATTAAAACACACCTTTTTAGCAAATGAAATTCAATTTAAATAGTAAAAAAGGTTTTTAAACAGTGCTTGGAAAGAATTTAATCACTTTCAAGTCAGCAGGGGGCGCTCCAGACTGAAAAATGATATCCGCCTAACAGCAGCTGTTTCCATGGCTGCAGGACGCTCAGCTGTTACCCAGCATCCCAGTTCCAGGGAGAACAGCGGCTGGGATACAAAAAAATCACAACACTGCCAGTGTGGACCAGTCTCAGAAGCAGCAGCTCCGTCTTCTGGCCTCACTCACTTGGCCAAGGATGTACTGAATGGGTAACCCAACCACCACAGTGAGGATCAGCAGGGGCAGATCTGGGGTCCCCACCACACACTTCTGTACCCCACATAAACTCCTCAGAACAGCCCATCATGTGATCACGTCCCACCAGCAGGAGAGCCAGAGCCTGCAGCAACCATAGAGAAGACACTCTGTAGGAGTTCCCTTGGTTTCCAGGACACCATGGGGAAGCTCCTGC
This sequence comes from Chionomys nivalis, assembly GCF_950005125.1. Classification (NCBI taxonomy): domain Eukaryota; kingdom Metazoa; phylum Chordata; class Mammalia; order Rodentia; family Cricetidae; genus Chionomys; species Chionomys nivalis. The sequence goes on from NC_080089.1 coordinate 117,220,869, forward strand.
CCCGGGAAGGAAAGAGAGTGACAGAGGCAGCACAGCCCAAAAGGCAGGGCCAGGAAAGTGACGGCCTATATTACAGAGTGTCCCACTCCGGATTGAGAAAACAAAGCAGCAGCCACTTCCACACCTCTCCTCGCTCATCTGTGAGAGACTCGGGATTGCCTCAGATTCCCTTAGGATGACCGGACTGTGCTTATGAGGAGCAACTATAAAACCCCCAAGAATAGGTTTTAAAATACGAATGTTACTTACATATCCCAGTTTGGAGCTATTCTCAAATGCTGGATTAGCAACTGGAACTAGAATTAAAAAAAGAGAAACATTGAAATGTAAGTTTTATTCAGCAGAGCATCCAAAGCAGTATCTGAATTAACAGGGAAATCTATACAGCTGAGATGGGAACACCCCAGGGAGGCAATTACAGACAAACGACAGACACGCAAATGCAGCCAGTGTGCCAGCAAGAAACATAAACAAACGCTAAGACCAGGGCACCGGAGACAGGGCTCAGCGGTTGAAAAGTATGTTCTCTTGCAAAGAACCCATGTTCAGTTCCCAGTATCCACACAGTGGCTCCAGGAGACCTGTCCTATTACTAATAGCCCTAACATTTGGCTTCCCACCCCCAACAGACACCCCAACCTTCATACTGACTTAGGAGCAAAATAAACTGAAACTCTTCAGGCCGACCTTGGAGACCCAAAAGAAAGCGCCACCCGACCACTGAGGAACTGTGCAAACCCCAGGGTTACCAATAACGCCCTAAGGAGTACCCTCCCAGGAGAGCAGAGAGCAAGGACTCTGAGGCCTGACATCCTTCTATCCATCGGAAGCCCTGGCGTCTCTCCAGGGGACCCAGAACAGGAGCCCGACCGACTACAGAATGAATCCAAGGCAAGCACAGGACACTTAGACCGTAGCTCAGAAGAGAAGCTGGGACCTTGTGTGGTTCAGTGGTGGAACACTCGCCTAGCCTAAGGCCCTGGGTTTGATCCTCAGTACCACCACAGAAATAAATGAACTGTTTCAGTCACGGTTTAGTGCTTTTATTGACCCATGCTCTGGTCAGGCTAAGGAACCGCCCTACTACTGAACTCCAGGCCCCAAGCTTTTGCACTAACGCCCCTGAAACACAAAGGCCAGCAGCAGGAGGCAGGTGGTCCCTGGGAGGCGTCCCCCTGAAGTGCCTACCAGTGGGGAGTGGAGCAGCCTGGTGGCCACCTCCTTGTGAGCAGCCACCACACACAGATAGCACAGGAGGTTCAGCTTGGCTCGCGCCGCCCCTGAGCTCTTCTCGCTCGAGTCGATCTGGGAGCACGCCTGCTGCAGGAAGGCGGTCCAATCCTGGTCCTTCAGGAGCAGCAACTTATCCACTGCAGAACGACGGAGGCAGAGTGTGGACATGGAAAGGGCTGGGCAGACATTGTGTGAAACCCAGAAGAACCCAGAACATCAGAGCACATGAGGACAGAACACTACACGACAGTATCGACCCAACCCCACCCCCACCCTGAGGAGACATTCCATTTGACAGCCCTTCCCCACCCAGAGAGACTTCTTAACTATGTCAGTGAACTGCCAAACTAACAATTGGGAGGTAGAGGCAGCAGATCTCTGTGAGTTCGAGGCCAGCCTGGTCTACAAGAGTTAGTTCCAGGATAGGCTCCAAAACTACAGAGAAACCCTGAGGCCATGGGTAATGATGCCAGAATCCACATAAAAAAAAACAGTGCTTGTCACTAAGCAAGTAAAGACAGGAGGCTCCCTGGGGCCCACTGGCCGGCATGTCTCAGGATGACACTGGAGGCTGTCCTTGGGCAGCCACACCGTACTTGTTTATGTGTAACCACATGCACAGGATGTTCACACACATCTACACACATTTTTAGAAGCCTAATAGAATTACTGTTAAACATAACATACTCAGGTCAGTAGGGTGGCGGGCACAACCTGGGAATCCAGTCTCTAGCTTCCCACACAAACCAAAGAAAAATTCAGGATTAGCATCTAAACACACCAATTTTGGCTGAGCTTCATCTGTAGACAGATTCATTTATAAAAATTACAAATGTGGGAGAGGCGGCTCAGAGGTTAAGAGCACTGGCTGCTTCTCCAGAGGTCCTGAGTTCAGTTCCCAGCAGCCACGTGGTGGCTCACAACCATCTAAAGTGAGTCCTGGTGCTCTCTTCTGGCCTGCAGACAGACACTGCATACATAATAAATAAATCTTTTTTAAAAATTACAAATGTTCTCTAGCTCTCAGGCGAAGGAATGAGTGCCTCCCCGGGTTTTGCTGCCCACCCTATAATTCTGCTGCATGTTTGTCCTTCAAAACAGCCCTCCATGGGGCTCGCTCTTGGTTGGCATCCATGGACCAGCCTGACCTGTACAAACTTTTAAGTTGGTTTCTTTAACTCTGTGTCTATTTTGTTCATTGTGAATCTAGTCCCAATCACAGAGGGCACAGTTCACAGCGGAGAACTGGCCTAATAAAAAGATCAACCTGGCCGGGCGGTGGTGGCGCACGCCTTTAATCCCAGCACTCAGGAAGCAGAGGCAGGCGAATCTCTGTGAGTTCGAGACCAGCCTGGTCTACAAGAGCTAGTTCCAGGACAGGCTCCAAAACCACAGAGAAACCCTGTCTCGAAAAACCAAAAAAAAAAAAAACCAAAAAAAAAAAGATCAACCTGGGTACATCTAAATTTCTGAGGTTCCCTCCAGGTAAGACATTCATGGGCTGAAGGGAAACAAACATCAGCTTTTATCCTCTACTCAGACACCATCCCTCCACTGGGTGTGGTAAGCCACGCCCCACGGGGGTCAGCCACGCCCCACAGGGGTCAGCCACGCCCCATCGGTGGTCAGCCATGCCCCCATGGCAGTCACACCACAACAGGGGTCAGCCACCATCCCCCAAGGGGTCAGCCATGCCCCATTCGGGCAGCCACGCCCCCAACAGGGGTCAGACACCATCCCCCCACTGGGTGTGGTGAGTCATGCCTCCCATAGGGGCAGCCACGCCCCCGTCAGCCACGCCCCCATAGGGACAGCAACGCTGCCCCCAAGTGTCCCCCACCCAGTCCGGCTCTCTACTGTCCTGATCCCTCTAACACAGTCTCCAGCTTGACTGCTGACGCTCACACAGCACCATGCAAGACGCACATCTCACTGGCAGAAGCCTCTCCACTCGCAGGAAAATGGGCCGAGCGCCCCAGGAGCCTCCCCACCACAAGGGGGCACTGGCCCAGAGGAAAGTCAACAGCTGGCAAAGAGACATTTGCGGCTGACTCCTGCTGTGCAGGATGCACCCAAAGCCTTGACAAGATCTTCTCACATGCACCCGCGCGCACATTCCATTTGCAAGTATGTAAAGTTCCCTTATGTCTGCTTACGAAGCACTTTGAGAGCCTGAGGACCTTACCAGAATAAGCCGGTAGGTGCAAGATTTTTGGATCAAACTTGATTGCAGGTTGTCTCATTATCTATGAAAATAACGGGGAAAACGCTGTTGAGAAGCCTTTTAACTCAACAGTTGTCTCTGCAGCTGCAGATCAACAAGGCCAAAAAGGAATGCTAGAAAACTTAACTGGCATCAAAAGGATCTGGGCCAGGTGTGGGGCACACTCAGTGCCGCCAGCCTGGGGAGGTAGAGGCAGGAGGGCTAAGATTTGCCTGGGCTGCAGAGTGAGACCCTATCTCAAAGCACTAGCAACAAAAAAGAATTCAACAGTGCCACGTGAGACTAAAAGATGTAAATACAGATGGCTTCTCTCCTTCCGGGCTCAACTGGCTAATCTGCTCTCTCTAGAAATGAAGGCATCTGAAGAGTGTCTGCTGGGACCTGTCCCGAGGAGGTGCAAAGTCATTAAACACGTGACCCTGCTGTCAGCTGAAATTCTAAATGAGAAAACAAGGCAAATGTCTGTTAAACAATAAAATCCTTAATACTTAAGAATTCAAAACAAACAGGTCAAAAATTATAGACAGATAGTTCATAGAAAGAAATTTCTTAAAAACAATAAAGAAACAAGTAGTTAGGCTGATGTAACATGAACAGGGTTAGTGGGAGGGGTGGAAATCGGACTGAGGTGGACAGGAGCAGTGGGAGCAGTGGAAGGTGGGCTGAGGTCTAGATGTGGCGTGGACAGGGTCGGGGGAGGGGTGGAAATCAGACTGAGGAGTGAACGACAGTCAGGACTTGGCTGTATTTGAGGAGGGAAGAGCCATTCCGGAAGATCTTAACACATAATAGTTTATCACACGCTTCGTTTGAGAAATGGTGTGGTGAAGAAACCCACGGCCCTGAGCCTTGCGAATTGACCAAGTCTAACTTCTGCCGTCTCAAACCCTCATGGACAGACAACACTCTTGACAAATGATAGAGTGAGAGTCCTGCTCCTGTAATTCATGTTATTCCGGTCACAAGAAATCCTCAGATACATTTTAACTCAAACCACTCCACAAACACCAGACTGTCACTCAGCAAAATGTTACAATCATGAAAACCTAAATGTCACCAGCCGTGACAGACAGGGACAAACTGTAGGAGACCAGGAGGCTCAAGTGTGACAAAGGACATCAGAGACAGCAGATTAGTAGGAGCCTGGCAACCGGAGGGCCTCAGGTGACTCAGGCCGGGCAGAGTAACAGCAAGCAAGGCCTCCTTGAACCCTGAATCTTCTCCCTGATTCTAAATCTTGTTTTTAAAATATAGCTTAAAATGTTTTAGACAAAAATAGTTTAAGGGTGAACAGTGGAGGCACACGCCTTTAATCCCAGCACTCTGGAGGCAGAGGTGGGTGGATCTCCGAGTTTGAGGTCAGCCTGGTCTACAGAGCGAGTTGCAGGACAACCAGGACTGTTACATAGAGAAACCCTGTCTGTGGGGGTGGGGGGAGTGTTAAAAACCTAATTCCTGCTTGCTGATGTTTCCCAGAAACCTTAAGGAAGGAAGTAAAGAAACTCACGTCGTGGGATCCCAGGCTGTGCTAGAACACCTTATTACCCATCAGAATCCAGTCTCTCTGGGAGAACACACATTACCCATCATGCCTAGCAGAATCTGGGCTCTCTGGCAGACTCTGAGTCATGGAAAGAGTCCATTCTGGGAGCTGGTCATATAAGACCAAGGCCGGCTGTCCACACGTTCCACATGAGAACAGGGGAAATCGCCACAAATTAACGTGGAAAGACATTTTTTTTAAAAAAGCTAGAAGAACAAAACAGAGCGGGGTGGGGGTAGAGGATGAGGGACAGGGCTGGAACCTGTCACCCTCTGCAACACACTGTGGACACGGGAGCAGGGTGCACACCAGGAGCTGGGACCCCAGGGCCACACTGTCCCTTCCAGCAATCCGGACACCACGCTAAAGACCGGACCTGTGTGGCCTGCCCGCCCTTCCCAGCCAGTGAGTCCTGCTCAGCAGCCAGTGAGCCCTGCTCAGCCACACCCTCGCGACCTGAGCATCCAGTGGGGCTCACTTTGTAAACACAGCTGGACTGAGAGCTGCGGGCTGGGGTCCGGGGGTCAGTGGCCCTCCTCAGCATGTGACAGGTATGACCAGCAGAGCGGGAGCAAGTGAAGGCAGAGCAGAGAGCCACCGCGTGTACACGGGGCACACGGGACAAGCAGACAAGGGACATGCAAGTGAAGAGACAGCAGAAGGATGCAGACTGTCGCCATGGTGAGGCGGAGAACGCTCTGACCTCCCCCCACCACCCTGCCCCCCAAGTTCGCACCCTCTCTGCATACCTTGGGGTTGTCGATAATTGGAGTGGTCACAAGATCCGAGTCCGTGTAAATCAGCTCCCTCATCTGGAACTCCAGGGCCCCCTGGCTCAGATGCCCACGGGTCACCTTGAATAAAGGCAAAAGTCACACTCTGCATTAATAATGGAGATTGACAGGCCAGACGCAGAGAAGAACGCCTGTGTCAAAGGACTTCAAGTGACATGGAGACAACATCAGCCTGGCTTTTTGTCACACAAATCCTTAACTCTGTGTGTTATTCCCATTTTACACATGAAAAAGTTGGAAATCAACTGGTCAGTCACACCAACAGTTCCCACCACTGACTGGTGAATCACACCAGCAGTTCTCACCACAGACTGGTCAGTCACACCAATGGTTCTCACCACTGACTGTCAGTTAATCAGCAGTTCTCACCACTGACTGGTGAGTCACACCAGCAGTTCTCACCACTGACCAGTCAGAACTGTACGGCAAACCTCCTGAACTGTGAGGTGAAGGAAACTTCACACTGTCTGGGGTTTGGCTTAGTTTGTTTCTTATGATTGGTTCTGCCCATCCTTTATCCACAAAACACACAGCTACTTCTGTCCTACTGAATATTCATGAAATTAAATTATAGTGACTTAAAAGTTCTGGCTGAAATTCTACCTTGCTCCTAAAGAATTAAGCACCAATATGTATATATCTTGCATTGTGTCTGTGAGGGCATGCATGCACAGGAACGTACAGGCACACACCACATGCACACACATGTGCACGCACACGTACAAACAATAATAAAGCAATTAATGACTATATGCTCTGTGATATATGATATTCACATGACGTGTCCGAAACAGGCAGACTCAGGACGACCCATGGAGCAGGAGTGGGTGAAGTGGAGGAGACAGAGGCCGACAGCAAACAGCTACGGGGCTTCTTTGTAGGATGGTAGTAAAGCTCTCAAACGGAGTGTGTTAAGGTTCACGCAACCTGTGACTCCAGGAAAAGTCTATCAAACGCCCACTCTAAATGGGAGAACTGTATTCCATGTCAATTATACCTCAAAATAAACACTGCTGAAAACAGCCCTGAAGCAACTACCAGGGACTTGGCCATGGTCAATGTCATAATCATGGCAGGGTTCACGCAGCAACTTATAATTATTTTTATGAGCTTCTGTAATGGTCCATAAATCCCAGGGCTGCTCACCTTGGACAAAGGAGAGGTCTGTGGTGAGCTGGCAGCCTCACCCTCTCCAGGACTTAACTCCACCACGGCACTTGTCCTTGGAGTGGGCCGTGAGCTGGAAAACAGGACAGCTCCCATCAGCGGGCTGTAGCCGGGATTCTCTCCCTCCCTCTCTCCTAGCGGGGCAATGGCATGAAGGTGGCAGGATTCCATACCTCTCACACGGGCACTCGGCACATAAGAAGCGGGAGGCCTAATTTGTGTTTAATGACTCTATAATTTTTGTAGCTGCTTCTTTTGACAAGCGTTATTATGTGTGGGGCCACGTGCCACTCACTCATGTGGAGGTCCCGGGCGATTCTGCACAGCTGGTTCTCTCACACAGCCGGCTGAGCACCCCACCAGCCCTCTAACTGCCCTGCAGGTAACTTTCTGTGTCGCCAGCTACTTATTTCTAGATTGCATGCACATACGGTCTTTTCTCTTTGCAATATTTGCTGCATGCTTAATGCTTCACTAGCATCTACTGATCATATTTAACAATGACGTGTTTGTGCATGTGCACACACGTGTTTCCCCTTCACGGTCAGCGTCCACTTACATAACCTCCTCACACCCCAGGGTCACATCTCCTCTACCCACTGCTTACTAAGTCACTAAGTGAGTTTCCAACAGAAAACATGCCAGAGGTTGCACACGGCTCTAAAAGAGCAGATTTAAAGTACCTAAAATATAAACAAATTTAGCGTACTTTACACTCAAATATGCACAAAACAAATAAATTTCAATATACTATTATAGCTTAAATAGAATAAAACTCCCCTGCATAAGGCTTTCTTTTCCTTTTCTGACACCGAGGATTGAGCCTCAGACTTTGTGCATCCTAAGCAAGTGCTCTACCAGCAAGACAGAGACCTGTACACCAAAAAAAATCTTAAATCTCTTGAATGCTAGTGTTTTTCATACGCTGGCTCCTAATCACATAAAGGTAAATTGGGCTATTGCTGTTGTTAATTTTTTCAATGGTTATAAATATTGCTGTGCCTCACATAATATATATTTCAAGAAAGACACGACACTCAGGCTGTGGTATCACTCACTGGGAGAGTGCTTGCTTAGCACGTGTGGTACCCAGCCTGGATGGAAGGAAGGCGATGGGACGAGAGGATAGGAGGAAAGGAAGGAGGACAGAGGAGACTCAAAGAAGGAGAAGCACAACCTGTCCTTCTCATAAAACCTTATCCACATAAAAGGGCTGAACTTCTGAAATGTTAAATTCATTTTATCAGAAGACAAAGTTCTGAGAGAAAAGATTTTAATATTTACAAATACAAAAAGATAAGCAGCTTTTTAAAATTATGAGTATATGTGCGTCTATGCACATGAGTGCAGTGCCCAGGAAGGTCAGAAGAGGGCATCTGATCCCCTGGAGCTGGAGTTACAGATGGTTGTGAGTCCTGGGAACTGAACTTGAATACCCTAGAAGAGCACTCTTAACCAGTGATTCAGCTCTCCAGCCCTCAAATAAGCAATTTTTAAATACACACAAAACCTAGACCCACTGAGCGGTGGCTCACTGTGGCAGCAAGGTGGCACAAACGGGCCCTCTGTCTCTAACAGTCTGCCCGTGGGACGGCGCGTGTCTTCTCAAGGCTGGGTTTACATACCTCAGGAGGAATATGGATTCATTCAGCTGGCCCCCTGTGGTACTCTTGGGCCTCAGCTCAGTTGCTTTGTCTGTGACAGAAGGGACGGGCGTCGCCGTGAGCAGAGCATAACACAGAGTCATGAAAAGAAACAGATGCAGAGGCTGGGGTTCCAGACGGCCACAGCCGCCAGCCGCTCGAACCAAGCCTTACCTAGCCGGAAAGACTGGCTGAGCCGATGAGCTCCCTCCTGCCCTTTCGCCTGTCCGTTCTGAGGGCTCTGCGAAAGCTCCCTGGAATCTTGTGGCCCAGAACATTCCGTGACGTTTCTACTGTTTGACAGGAGAAATCAACACAAACTCACTTCAGACTCCCCGTGGTTTTGCCAATAGCATAGAAGGGGTTAGAGCGTAACTGCACCGTGTGTGTGTGTGTGTGTGCGTGCGTGCGTGCGTGTGTGTGTGTGTGCGTGCATGTGTGTCTGATCTTACGAAGTCACAGAACTGGGCAAGCACAGAGAGCCCTTTCCAGACGTAAGGCATCTAGACCTAGAGCCCTAAAAACCCTTTCTCAGACAACTAGTTAGCAGCGGACAGACAGAGACACCAGGGCCTGGAGCACCACAAGAACCAGCACTAGGTTTCCCTTCCTGCCTCTTGGTCTGGGGTCAAAGCCAACAAGCCATGCCTAACTGTGAGAGGAGATGTTCTGTGGATGTCCCAAGGAATGAAGTGAGGGGTTGCTGAGGCCGAGGAGGGCAGAGAAACCCTCTCATTTGCTCAAGTTTCTTTTGTCCCTATTCATTCTGCTGCAGGGTGACCCGGGAACCACCACTCGGGACAGCAGTCACTACTGGCCCCTGCCTGATGGTCTGAAAGAGGAAGCCTTTGACAGACAGCAGGACTCTGGGAACACTAGGCACTCCCCTACACGCCATTTCTCCCTGCCCTTCCACCATTCCAAAGGCATCCAGCAAGACACACAAACCGTCCCACATCCCAAGGGCCAGAATATCAGGTTGGCTCCAAGTTTAAAGACCAGCTCCCCTAATCTCTCACAGCAACTGCAGGACAGGCGAGTACAACCACCTCATCCCACTTGGCATTCTTTCAGACTCAGAGATGGCAGTTCCATGAGCCCCAAGCCAGTGTCATCAAACCAAACAAAGACTGAGTGCTCAACCCAAAACCCGAGGAAGGAGGCCGGCTTCCCTCATTGCCAACACATGTGTGCTGCTGGAAGCCCTCACAAGGACAGTACAGCAGAAAAATAAACAAAACAACACACAGGCCGAAGAGGGAGAAATACCGTCCGCAACAGCGAATGGGCACACTTGGTTTCTTCCTTATTTAGAACATAGAGGAGGCCACCAATGGAGGAGTCTTAAGTCAGTCACAACCAACAGCCTTTGACAGCGTCTAAAGGGTTTGTGTGTGTGTGTGTGTGTGTGTGTTGTCCAGAATTTATACCCTAAAGTTGCAAGGTGGGGGGGGAGAATGGGACAGCACAGCAGGGGTGTTCTCGCTCCCTCTCCCCCTTCCCGCCCCATCCCTCTCCTCTCCCCCCAGCTCACACACACACACACACACACACACACACACACTTTGGAGATGAAGAAGTAAAGGACAGAAGTGTCCTGACTTGTTGACACCACCAGGCAAGGCCCGGAGCCCAGCTTGCTGACAGCACCTCAGTTTCTCTAAGTCATGCTGACCCGGAAGGTGGAACTGCAGCCCAGAGCAGAGGCAGGTGGGGAACATGTGGTTGCAGCACACTGGGTCACAGCAGAGGCCGGTGGGGTGCATGCGGTTGCAGCACACTGGGTCAGGCACTCACGATGAACAAACTCCAGCTTCTCCACACAACGTGCAAATGAGCAAGGGAGGGGGATCGGCCAGCATCAGGGAGCAAAGGGAGGTGTGGGGTGGGGTAAGGGCAGGGGGTGGGGTCAGCCCTGAGAGGCTTTATGATAACAATGACATGCCTGGGTAGGCACACTAGATGGCTGTGGCCGTGCGTGGACCACATCCTCAAAGCTTTCAATCTCCTAACTTCAGGGTCACTTGAGTGCACAGCCATGAGGGCTGGCAGGGAAGCCAAGTTCATCGCAAGCCTCTAGCCTCAGGCTGACAACTTCTGTCACTTCCTGTCCCCATCACAGGACCATAGGGGACAAAACGCTAGAGAGTCCCACACTGACTCTGCGGTTTCCACACGGCAGTAGCCTCGCTGCCTCTACCCACACTTCATGACCCCTCATGAGACGGAACAGTCATGACCACCTCACGGGACGGCACACTGTCACGACCACCTCACGGGACGGCACAGTCACGACCACCTCACGGGACGGCACAGTCATGACCACCTCACGGGACGGCACACTGTCACGACCACCTCACGGGATGGCACAGTCATGACCACCTCACGGGACGGCACACTGTCATGCTCAGAAGGCAGGCACTGGGTGCACCAAGCAAACCAGACTGTGACTGCCACATTAGACCCCTGATTAGAGAAAAAAATAGCAGAGAAAATGAACAAAATGGGAGCTAAACCATCACAACTGAGCCTGTCCTGATGAGCCCTTAATTAAAAAACGATGGTGCCATCGGCCAGAGGGCAGAATGGCACCGAGGCAGGGCACACTACCTGAAGCTGCAGTCCTCCGAGGCCAAGTCGGCGTCCTCTCTCTGCAGGGCATCCTTCCAGAAGGCGTGCTGCAGGACTCCCTCCCACGACAACCTTTAGGAAACACGGGGCACAGTTGTTAGGGGGTCCAGTCCTGATCCACAGTGTGGCCTCATATCCTCCCTCACCAATGTCACCTCTGGAGCTGCTTTATGTCACTCTTTAAATAGGAAATTAATCCACCTTAATAGTCATAGAACAAAACTGAGAATTTGGAGTTTCCAGTTCAGAACTCTTAGAATCCACCAAGCCTAATACAAAAGGTCTTGGGTTTTCCAACCACTGTAGGAAGAGACTCTACCAGCAATTTGAAATTTTAAAGTAAATCACTAATTATCAAATTACAGTTCTGCCCTCCGTTATCTTACTATATGAGCAAGCTTGTTTTAGCTGGTTGTGTGGTTGGGATGTGAGCTATTCCCCTGGAATCCGTGTGCACAGGCGTTCCCTGTTGCTGGTTGTTCAGGGATGCTGGGGAGCCTTCGGGAGGAGGGGCCTGGCTGGGAGAAAGTGGACCAAGGGGGTTGGTGGACAGGCCTAGGCATTCCATACCCTGCTCCCATTCCTTGTCCGCTCTCTGCTTCCTGGCGGGGGACACAATGTGACCAGCTGCCTCACACTCTGGCTGCTCTCCCCATGCCACCATGAAAGCCTCTGTCCCTTCCTCAACTGCGAGCCCAAATCAAGCTTTCTCCTTTACTTGCTTTTCCAGGCGTCTATCACTGTGGCAGACAGCATCTCTATGGAGCTGAATCCCACTACTGTCTTGTGTGCGCACACGCTGCTGCACGGAAGGGAGCCGAGCCCACGACTGTCCAAGTGTGCACAGTGCACAGGAGGGAGCTGAGCCCACGACTGTCCAAGTGTGCACACTGCACTGGAGGGAGCTGAGCCCACGACTGTCCACGTGTGCAATGCACCTGAGGGAGCTGAGCCCACAACTGTCCAAGTGTGCACTGGACAGGAGGGAGCTGAGCCCACGACTGTCCAAGTGTGCACACTGCACTGGAGGGAGCTGAGCCCACGACTGTCCACGTGTGCAATGCACTGGAGGAAGCTGAGCCCACGACTGTCCACGTGTGCACACTGCACAGAGCTCAGTGGAAGGACACTCCCTCCAACATCCAAAGAACACAGCGAAGAGAAAGGGGAGCCTGGGAGGATGCAGAGGAGCAGGAGGTGGAGGGAGAGAGAAGGAAGTGCAGGTTGTATTCATCTGTGATCACAGTGCAGGAGGCTGGGGAGAAACCAACCTGAGCCAGACATGGAAACCCTCATCTCAAAAAAAAAGGAAGAAAGAGGGGGGAGCAGGGAGGGACTGGGGGAAGCTCTGTTGATCCCCACATAAAGGAGAGTGGGCCTCCACTTCTCACCACACAGTGTGTCCTCACCTTTTCTGAGGATCCTTCTGCAGGAGTCCACTCAGCAGATTAACGAAATCTGAAGACGCTTTGGGGAAGGACGAGTCTGTGAACAGATGATTTTTCTGAAATGAGAAGGTGATGAGAGGGGCCCATGGACACCCACCTTATGTACTGTCCGTCAGCAGCATCTAAAGCCTTCAGACTGTTTACCAGACGGCACCAAACCCATGAACCACGAGACCGCCCGCAAGTCACAGAGGACTACAGTGCAGAGCAGACACAGATCTTTGACCTGCTGGACCTGACTCTCGGAAACACTCCTAACTCTGCTAGCTTTCCCTGTGCTCCCTGAGACTCTGATCCTGGAAACCCCTCCTTTCTCTGGAAAATTTTCAGCAGGGAAGTAGCGATAATGAGCACTGTAACATGACACAGCTATCCCCATTCTGAGGACCTCATGGGTGGGCACACACTGTGGCTGGGCACTCTTTCGTCGGCCATCAATACACACGGAATACGGGCACTGTAGCCACAGTCTGAGGATAAGTTCTGTGCCATGAGCCTCCAGCTGTTTAGAAGAACTTGTACTCACCAATAGGAGAACTGAGAAGTGCCCCATTTTTTTTTTCCTACTGAGAAGCAACCCTAAAATAATCACACAGGGCAGGAACATGCACATGTATGCATGCACACACACACACATACTCACACATGCACAGACACCTTTAAATCTTTACACAAACTTCTTGTGTTAATTTGTGTTTTTAAATGAGGGAAGCTGTTAGTACGGCTTGGTTTCCCTTTCAGTATCGAAAACAGAGAAGGAAGCTGGGCAGTGGTGGCGCAGGCCTTTAATCCCAACACTCAGGAGGCACAGGCAGGCGGATCTCTGTGAGTTCGAGGCCAGCCTGGTCTACAAGAGCTAGCTCCAAGACAGTCTCCAAAGCTACAGAGAAACCCTGGCTCAGAAAGAAAGAAAGAAAAACAAATGAAAACAGAAGGAAAACTGTGCTGATCTGAAGCAGCTGTCACATATAGCTTTGATGGCTGCGATTGGTGGACACAGCCTGGGAGAAGGTAGGCTTCCGGTCAGGAGAAGGTGGGCTTCTGGTCAGGGAAGATGGTTAGCCGTGCTCACCTACCCTTTGGGACCGGCGGCAACGGGTCTTCATACAGAATCTTCTCAAATAATTCTGACATGGTTTCTGAGAAGAACGGGGGTTTGCCTGAAATCAAAAGAACTTGCAGAATCATTTTGCCATTCACAGTAATCCTGACCTTAACTACAGGAACTCAACGGGGAATTTACACCATCATAAATCCAAGATTTACATGATTTGTGGGGAAAGGCAATCCCTGGCTAGTACACCAGGTTATGTACTTCATCCTTCTCAAATGCAAAATTAACTTCCCAAGTCAATGTTCAAGTTCCCACAGGGTTAGCACTATGACCGAGGGTCTTGCCAACCCCAAAACAGCAGAATCACAGGGTTAGCACTGTGCTCGAGGGTCGTGCAACCCCCCAACACAGCGGAATCGCAGGGTTAGCACTGTGCTTGAGGGTCGAGCAAACCCCCAACACAGCGGAATCACAGGGTTAGCACTATGACCGAGGGTCATGCCAACCCCCAACACGCAGAATCGCAGGGTTAGCACTGTGCTTGAGGGTCGTGCAAACCCGCAACACAGCGGAATCACAGGGTTAGCACCGTGACCGAGGGTCATGCCAACCCCCAACACGCAGAATCACAGGGTTAGCACTGTGCTCGAGGGTCGTGCAAACCCCCAACACAGCGGAATCACCAACTCACAAGCCACAGTCAGACTTTCTACTGCATTTCTCCTGTGGTCAGGCACACTTCAACACTGCAGATAACCATGAAGAATAACTCCATGTCAGGCTGCTCAAGAGTCTCCCTGAGTCTAATGTCAAGCAATTATGTTGAAATTGTTTACACAAACATTGTCTAAAGCCAGTTTTGTGATACCTGCTAGGTCAGACCCTTACGAACAACACATTAAACTCATACTTTCTTCTTGTTTTTGGCATAGTTTTGATTTTATAATGAACCAAACACAAACCTGAGAACATTTCATAAAGCAAACAGCCCAAAGACCAGAGGTCACTGGTGACAGAAAAGTCGGTTCCCTTTATGATTTCTGGTGCTGCATATATTGGAGAGCCTGAAAACCAAAGACGAGAAAGAAGGGCTCAGTTAGCCATCCACATTACTTCCAGCACAGAGAGCCACTGAGATGGAAAGACGCACCATTAGGGTAGAACTGCTGAGAGCCGGTGAGATGACCTGAGTTCAGTCCCCCACACCTACACAACAGAAGAGAACAGACTCCTTCAAGGTGCCCTCTGACCTCCATTTACTGTGGCACAGACATGTCCACATATCCACCTGTGTGTGTGTGTGTGTGTGTGTGGTGTCTGGTGTGTGTGTGGTGTGTTTGTATGTCTGTGTGGTGTGTGTGTGTGTGTGGTGTGTGTGTATGTCTGTGTGACTATGTGTGTGTATGGTGTGTGTGTGCCTGTGTCTTGTATGTCTGTATGTGTATGTGTATGTGTGTGTCTGTGTGTGCTGTGTGGTGTATGTGTGTCTGTGTATATCTGTGTGTATGTTTGTGTTTCTATGTGGTGTGTATGTATATTTGGTATGTGTGTGTATCTGTGTGTGTGTGGTGTGTGATGTATATGTGTGTGATATGTGTGTCTATGTGTGTGGTGTGTGTGAGTGTCTGTGTGTTTGTGGTGTGTGTGTCTGTGTATCTGTGTGTGTGTTTATACGTGGTGTGTGTGTGTATGTGGTATGTGTGTGTGTGGTATATATGCAGGTTCATGTGCATTGAATGCAAGCAGAAGCGAGACGTTGACTTGGCATTTGGTGACCTCCTCAGTCACTTTTCTCATTTTTGAGGGAGGGTCCCTCACTGAACCTGGAAGTTACTGGTTTGATCAGACTGTCTGCTCAGCCAGTCCCAGGATCCTCCTGTCTCCACTCCCCTGGACTGGGATTACAGATGTGTGCAGCCACACCTGGCTCTTTTCACATGGATTTTCGGGGACTAAACTCAGGTCCTCCTGATTATCCAGCAAGCACTTTGCTCCTGAGCCACCCCAGCCACAAGCACAGTCACCCTGATGTCGCCGGCACCACCTCACCGTAAAACCTTCCTGCCCCGGGAGATCTGCCTGGACTGCAAAGATCAGCCGTCGACAGGGCTGAGCCTACTGGAGAAGTCACTGGGGTGTGCCAGGCACATTCTGAGAGCTGACTGACCCGGCCCTTCTCTGGCGGGTGTGACAAGATGTCCACATTGTCCAAGACCTCACTACTGACACTGTCAGAGCCGCAGGGACACCAAGCCAAGGATGAAGCCACTGTCTGTCTAGAATTCCCTGCTGTGTTTCTCAACACATGTGTGAGTGGTGAAGTGGAAAGCCCACACTGTCTCCTGAGCACGTGGCTGAGGTTACGACACCTGTGTGCCCGACCCCCTCACCTCTGACTCGGTTTCTCGTGCTTTTCCTCAGTGTGTTTTCCACACTGTCACCGCCTCCTTCTTCTGCCGCCACCAAGGCAAAGAACTCCTCCAGACTCTCTCCTTCCACCTTTGCCAGGCAGAAATTGCTGAACTTGAGTGTTCCAGGCCCTTCCAAGAGTATCTATGAAGGGGGGAAAACATCAGGGTCTTCAGAGACAGCTTTTGAGGGACCACTCCTGACAGCGCCCAGGGCATTGCAGCCTTCTTGCCTTGTCGTGGCTCAGAAAAATGCTGACATGCTATGCTTTTAAAATGATCCTGAGAGTTGGGGCTTAAATAAAACTGAGGCACTGCCCCCCAAGAAAACCTAGTCAAGATGGCATTCTAGTAACAGCAGAATCAAAGCTGACACTGTCCACTTGCAGACACCAGAGAGCCACCAGGGAGCCTTGGGCTGTGGAAAAGTTAAGAACAGCAGGTGGCTTTATGCAGATAAAAGATAAAGATGGCCAGTACTCTGTGCCCTCCTGCTCTAGGCCCACAAAGTCAGACAGCTGTGAATCAGAGTAACTGGGAGGGGTTTTCTGCTGTGCACAGGTGAGGTAAGGCAACCACACCATTTGATGTGCAAGCCTGGTGCATTGTGGGATGTGGGTATTGGACAGGGCTCAAGGCCAATCCCCAAGAACACACAAAGTGAGTGAGGGTCTGGAGACGCACCTGCCTGTGTCATTTGCTCAAGAAAGGACATGTAGCGTGGGGTTTTAAGCTGAGGGACCACAGCTAGTGCGGGCCTACAGACTTGGGCTCAGGTCACCTCCTACCCAGTGCCTGACCCTAGGGGTACGGCAGCCCCTGGAATTCTGTTTCTCATGCACAAGCAGAGAAGGCAGGGCTCTGCTTTTTCAGCTCTGGGGGACTCATGGAAGTCTCGCAGATAAAGAGCTGGAACTGACTCAAGTTGGTCACCGCCCTGTGTGATCAGAAGTTGGCTGAGGATTGTTGAACCAGCCCAGGAAGCTGCATCATTTCCAGCTGCATCATTGAAAATGCTGCTGGACAACAGTAATGGGGCTGCTGATCCTCTGTTGAGAGCGGTTCAAGGTCGGCCCTAAGTCCCGGACACTAAAGCTCCTAACGATGTCAGGTGGCCCACCACAGTGGCCTCTAAGTTCACCATCAGCGTCCCCTGAAGACCTGTTCAGACACAGACTGCCATCAGCATGTCCTAACTCCACAGCTCCAAAGTTGTTCAAAACAGCAGTCACTGGTAACACACAGGCTAAGGGTGGGCCAGTGTTTCAATAAAATTTTATTGGCATAAACAGGAACCCTGCCCAATTCTATCCAAGTAAGTCCTGGTTTTCTAGAGTAGTTCACACGACAGACCCTCCTGTGAAGTTCTGCAGTAAACACCACAGAGCTCTGAATAAACCACAGCCTCGGCCCAAAGCCCACAACCCGCACCTGCTTGCACACAGTGGTGAACAAAGATGTTTTTTAAAGTAAGTAAAAACTGTGTGAGTTTTTGGAGGGTGGTGGGGTTGTTTTAGGCTGTTTTGTTTGTTTGTTTGTTTGTTTTGAGACAGGGTCTCAATCTATTGCCCAGGCTGTTCTGGAACTCACCACACACATCAGGTTAGCCTTGAACTTATGACAATTCTCCTGCCTTGACCCTCAAGTGCTAGGCCAGCAGGCGTGAGCCATCACGTTCCACTCTGAGTGGTATTCTTTGATGTTGTTGTTTCACTTTGTTTTGTTTTGTGTTTTGAGAGAGGGTTTCTCTGTGTAGTCCTGGCTGTTGTGGAACTCACTCTGTAGACCAGGCTGGTCTCGAACTCACAGAGATCTGCCTGCCTCTGCCTCCCGAGTGCTGGGATTAAAGGTGTGCACCACCACAAGAAGACAGGTGGTATTTCTTACTATGTGGATGTTCTATAAAATTCAAACTTCAAAGTCTATGAATGACACCCACACATTTGCATATTGCCCTGGCTGCTTCCTGCACTGCAATGACAGCTGAGTGGCGGCAGACCTGGGGTAGGTTTGTGAATATTTCAAGCAAGAACTAGTATGTGCTTTGCAAGATCTCCTTGTTAAAAAGAAGACTTTTCCTTTCAGTCTCTGCTGTTTTGGTCCCCACCCTTCCCTTTTAGTTTCTTCTTCATACACAAATGGCTGACAAAGCAAAGCCACAAGCCGGACAGTCAGCTTTCACTTTGCTACACAAGGGACAAGAAACACTCAGGCCAGTGATGTGTGCAGTCCCTAAGCGTGAGGCTTACGCAACAGTGCTGGGTGCCCCTGACTTAACATGTTGCAGACATCACAGAGAGGAAAGCCACAGAGTGAGGAGGAGACCTGGGCAAGGTCACACATGGCTTCCAGAGTCAGCTGAGCAGTCTCACTGCTCTCGAGGACAAACACAGAGGCATCTGCTCGTGGAAAACAAAGCCCTATCCATGCAGTCAGGAATAGTGCACAGTCAAGAGGCCACTGTCAAACCGAGGGTGTGGCCAGAACTGGCGTAAGCGGGATTTAAGGGCTAGGAGATACTGGGCCCGTTATTCATAACACACAAAGCGAGAAGTGAAAAATCAGAGACCTCTGCAGCAAAGGAGGACTCTGTCCCCAAAGCTACGTAAACAGGCAATATACCTAGATTCCATAGGTTTCCTTCATTTTATTGAGAAGGCCTTGGAACTGAGGCAGGAGGCATCAGGAAGTCAAACTCAGAAGTTACCTTCCCAGGAGTAAGGTCACAAAAGAGGATGCCAAGCCTGTGGAGATGGTGCAGCCCCATGATCAGGTCCACACCAAACTCTCTCACGACATCTTCTGGGAGGTTCTCATCCTGAGCAATCACAGTTTCTAAAGAACCACCTATGGGAAATGAGCTCGGATCAGTCACACCGGCCATCCGTCACGACCATCCTCCGCCATGGCCACCCTCCATCATGGCCACCCTCAACCCTCCGTCACGGCCACCCTCAGCCACATGTCATCCGCCATGGCCGCCCTCTGTCATGGCCGCCCTCCGCCATGGCCGCCCTCCGCCATGGCCGCCCTCAGCCATGGCCGCCCTCTGTCATGGCCGCCCTCCGCCATGGCCGCCCTTCGCCATGGCCGCCCTCCGTCATGGCCGCCCTCAGCCACATGTCATCCGCCATGGCCGCCCTCTGTCATGGCCACCCTCAGCCACATGTCATCTGCCGTGGCCGCCCTCTGCCATGGTTGCCCTCCATCATGGCCGCCCTCCGCCATGGCCGCCCTCTGCCATGGCCGCCCTCCGCCATGGCCGCCCTCCGTCATGGCCGCCCTCAGCCACATGTCATCTGCCGTGGCCGCCCTCCGCCATGGTTGCCCTCCGCCATGGCCGCCCTCCGTCATGGCCGCCCTCCATCATGGCCGCCCTCCGCCATGGCCGCCCTCCATCATGGCCACCCTCAACCCTCCGTCACGGCCACCCTCAGCCACATGTCATCCGCCATGGCCGCCCTCTGTCATGGCCGCCCTCCGCCATGGCCGCCCTTCGCCATGGCCGCCCTCCGTCATGGCCGCCCTCCGTCATGGCCGCCCTCCGTCATGGCCGCCCTCCGTCATGGCCGCCCTCAGCCACATGTCATCTGCCGTGGCCGCCCTCTGCCATGGTTGCCCTCCATCATGGCCGCCCTCCGCCATGGCCGCCCTCAGCCAGCATTCTTACGCACCCACCTGTGCACAGCTCCACCACCATCCAGAGATGATTGCTGGTCTCGTACCATTCATGGAAAGTCACAATGTTCTTGTGTTTGATTTCGTGGGTGAGACGGACCTATAGAAACACACAGCGTTCACTCGGCATCTAAGTGGAAAAGCAGACCAAGAGTGGGGTTTATCTGCAGCCATCAGAGGTGCTGCCTCTCAAGGGCGTCCACAGGGACAGGCTAATGACCTGCCACCTTAGGAATCATCACAAGCGTGCCAGTGGAAACTGCAAAGAACCTATTTACAGTAAGTGGGTAAAAGTAACAGCAAAATAGCCATGGCTGCAGGAGGGGCCAGTGTTCCGTGATGCTGTAATGGCGTTAAGTCCCAATACGTCCAGTGGAGTTTGAAAACATCATCATCTGAAGACAAACTTAGCGTGTTTACCTCACCCACAAACCGGGCTCAGCCCCACCTGCCTCAGCTGTCTGCGCTCCCCACCTGTCTACACAGCCTATCCCTCCAGTGCAGCTTTGAGTCGCTGCCACAGGCTCCTGGTGGCCGACCTGACATCCACTTCACCTATGTTCATAGTAGGAGAAGCCGTGGATGGTCCAAGGCAACCCAGCTGGAAACATTTCTTCCTTGCCTCCTATAGACAGCAGCAATATGTTACTAAAAATCACTGGCCCAGGCGGGCTGTGGTAGCTCACACCTTTATTCCCAGCACTCAGGAGGGAGAAGCAGGTGGAGCTCTGTGAGTTCAAGGCAAGCCTAGACTACAGAGCAAGTCCCAGGACAGTCAGGGCTGTTAATCACTGGCTGAGATTTCCTAGGAAACTTCCAGAGGATTTTATTCAAGATGCCAATCCCAAGCAGACCCCTCCCCCATCCCTAGCAAACTGCCAGGGCAGGCGATGCTGAAGGACCACGTTATTTCAAGTTTCCACCCTAGCCTCAGATGCTCACCCAGACACCACCCCTCCCTCTGGTCCTTCCTTACACAGCAGGCTGCACGAGCAGGAGCTACCTTCTCCTCCCATCTTGAACACCCCAGCTCCAAAGCTGGTCTCCACTGAAGCCTTGCCTTGAAGGTCATTCGTCAGTCACCTCTCCACCCCAAGCCTTTACGCCATCAGCTGCACAGCTGAGTTCTCTCTTCGCCCTGCATCTATTTCCCTGACACCCCAGGCCCAGCTGTCACAGTCATCGGTTCTAGAAAGCTGCCTCCACCTCCACTAGGCAGGCACTGCGGTGCCTCGGCTGTACCAATGTGCAAAGTGAATCTTCTCCCAGCAAGTCAGTTAACAGAAGCAGGGCGGAGCCTAGAATACAGTTCCAGAAAACCCAGGGGCTGTAGTCGGTGGCCTCAGAAAGCGGGGAGAAGCCACTCAGAGTGTGGTTAGCCTGCCGCCTCTCCACGCTCCTCACGCTGGGTGCTGTCTTCTGCTCTCCCCTGCTGGGTCTGCATCCATCCGCCTCTCCACGCTCCTCACACTGGGTGCTGTCTGTTCTCCCCTGCTGGGTCTGCATCCATCCCTTTATATGCTCTTCACGTTGTCATGAGGAACCCAGACCCCCTCCACCTTCCCTCACTCTGACCTAGCATCAATAAGTACAGTGATGTTTAGTTTTACATCTCTGTTCCAAATTTTCTTCTAGACTAGACTAAAACCCCCAAAGTCTTCCTTACAACCCAATGTATAGACAATGGGCTCCCAGAAATCGATGTCAGCCCTGCCCTTCTCTTGGGCATTGTTCCCTGGAGGAAGGTCATTTGTCAATAAACAAACTGCCTTGGCCCATTTGATAGGCCATCCCTTAGGTGGGTGGAGTAGACAGAATAGAATGCTGGGAGGAAGAGGAAGTGAGCTAAGATGCAGGACAGCTCCTCTGAGAGACAGCCGCCATGCTCTCCTCTCAGAGGCAGACACGATGAAGCTCTGACCCAGGATGGATGTAGGCTAGAATCTTCCCAGTAAGCGCACCTTGGGGTGCTACACACATGAACAGAAATGAGCCAAGCAGTGTTTAAATGAATAGAGTTTGTGTGTTTTTATTTTGGGGCATAAGCTAGCCAGGCGACTGTGAGCTGGGGCAGCAGGAACGCAGCCTGCAGCTCCACACTACAGTTCCCCTCTCAGTAACCAGCTTCTGGCCAAATGCCCAACAAAACCATTGCTTCTTTTCCAATTCTTATGTCCTATTAATATCCAAAACATTAGCTCTGCTTCACAAAGGGACCCAGGCTCTCTGTTTACACAACACTAAAACCCACAAGATAATCTGGACTGTCAGGAGGGAGTGTCTGCAGGCAGGGGGGAAAGGGCCTGGGAGGCTGTGCACAGGCTTCTAGAATACTGACTGCCTTCGTTACCTGAGTGGACACTACCGAGCAAAAACCTACACGGACAAAACCAAGAGCCATGGGCTGTGAACTGCCTGTTCTGTCACCACGGGCAGAGAACCAGGAGCTAAGAGTGTAATCTGTGCTCTGTTACACAGCCAGCAATCTGGGAAGCCGGAGCGGGTATTACCAAGCCCTTTCTTGTCCTTCTAGTCAGGTGGTCTCACCTCCTGGCATCTTCCCCCCACACCCTGTGTGTGCAGCAGAAGACAAACTGCACAGCCAGCAGATCTGTGTTTTCTCAGTCTCCATTTTGGATGGTGTCCAGGTTTATAGTTAACGCAGAACAACCGGTAGGCAGAGTGAGCAGATTCCTTCCCCCAGAATGAAGTCTAACTGTGTTCCTATAATGGGGAATACACACTGGGCCAGCAAAAGGGCTCATTGGGCAAAGGTGCTTGCCACCAAACCTGAAGACAGGAGTTCAATTCCTGGACCCACAACCCAAAAGTTGGTCTCTGACCTTGGCAGGAATGCTGTCTACGAAAGGGGGTTGCATGCTGGAGTGTGTGTATGGAGGACAGAGGAGTTAGTCATTTCCTTCCACCTCGGAGGTCCCAGGGACGGAGCTCAGGTTCATCAAGCTTGGTGGCAGGCACTTCTCCACCTACCCATCTTGCCAGCCCTCAGATACCAACTCTTAAAATAAATGTCTATTATAGATCTCTTTACACCAGAACCAAAAGAGCTGGCAACAGCCTACGCACACTCATTACTCAAGACTAATGGCACCAGACAGAGAGATGGGGCCCTCATTCCAGGATGAAAACACTGGATGTGGATACAGCATGCCTAGTAGCTTCTGCCATCTATCTATCCATCTACCTACCTACCTACCCATCCATCCATCCACCTACCTACCTGAGTTCTAGGGACGGGATCCAGGGCCTCACACATGGTAGGCAAGCATCCTACACCATCCCTTATTATTTGAGACTACACAACCCAGTCTGGCTTGAACTCTCAACCCTCTTTGCCGCCTCCAGACTATTGGGAATGCAAGCTCACATCACCTGGCATTCTGGTTCCCCCAGGCAGGTGGACACACTCAGGACCTACCCAGTTGGTTATTTCTGGCCGTTTGCACTTTTCAGTACAAAGAATGGCCACGAAATTGATTGTCCCCTTCCGACGTCCCTTATACACAACGGTCTTGCTTCCTCTGCCAATCTCCTCATACAGGATGAAGTTTTCCATGTCTGGGTAGGTTTCTCAGCTATGGCAACACAGCATCTCTAGCTCCTGGAAGGTTAACAGAAGTGATGGTGACAAACACAAGCACCAGAGTCGGCCAAGGAACACGGAAATGTTGTCACCGATTCAGATGCCACCGCCAGTGAAGGAGGAGAGTCGCTGTGTTTGGGTTGTCTATCTGTTTTGTTCCTAAAAAAGAAAAAAGAAAAAGAAAACAACCCAAAATGTATTTATTTTTGTTTTATGTGTAGGGCGTTTGCCTGCATTTGTGTGTATGTCACATGTGTGCTTGGTGTCCTATGAGGTCCAAGGGGGGCATCAGATCCCCTGTAACTGAAGTTACAGAAGATTGGGAACCACTTTGTTAGCTCTTGGAATCACACCCAGGTCCTCTGGAAGAGCAGTCAGTGTTCTCAACCACTAAGCCAGATCTTCAGTTTCTCCCTGACCCCTTTTTATCTTCCAGACAGGGTCTCCTATGCAGCCCTGTGTCTCAGGGTTGCTATTGCTATGGGGAAACACCATTGCTGCAGAGTATCTGTTTAACTGTGCAAAGACATGCTGCTGTTTCACCTTGCCTGCCTAAGGCACCTGATTGATCTAATACAAAGCTGAATGGCCAATAGCCAGGGAGGAAGTACAGATGGGACTTCCAGGAAGGGAAAGTAAGCAGGAGGAGGAATTTAGGCTGGGGAAACTTTAGAGTCTGGGGAATGCCTACAATCGCCTGTTCAGGGACACCTACAATCGCCTGTCTAGAGCCTGATCTTATGGACGCATTTTCTCAATAAAGTTTCCTTCGTCGCCCGTGACTCTAGTCAGTGTTAAGTTGACATAAAACTAGCCAGCACATGTATGGATCCTTATTTTTCATCCTGTACAAGGTCAACTCTAAAACAGATCAAATACATTACTATATGAGCTGAAGCAGCAGCCGCTGGCAAAGTACAGGGAGAACCTTCTACGGGACAAGCAGAGGGAAGGACGTCTGGAAAGAACTCAAGCTCAGGGTAGAACCATGTGAACTAACAAATGATATCAGCTGAAAACCTTCCTCACAAAAAGAATCCCCTCAGAGTGAAGGCAGCTTACCAGAACGCCCTTTGCTATCAACACATATCACATGAGATCAACAGAGAGTTCACAGAAGAAGAAAGACAGGTGGCTGATAGATAGACGGAAAGTGTTCAGCACCATCAGCCATCAGGGAAATGCAAATTCAAACAGCATTGAGATTCATCCCAGTCTGAAAAGCTGCCACCAGGGGACACGGTGAGGGAGGAGATTGCAAAGAGGGAGTCTTGAGCAGAGAATGTCGGGCAAGAAAAAAGCGTTCTGGTTTCGGGGGGTGCACACCTTTAACCCCAGCACTTAAGAGGCAGAGGCAGGTGGATCTCTTCATTCCAGGCCAGCCTGGTCTACAAAGCGAATTCCAGGACAGCCAGGGCTACACAGAGAAATCCTGTCTTGAAAGACAAAACAGAAGGAGAAGGGGAGGAAGGAGAGGAGGGGGAAGAAGAAGAGAGAAGGGAGAAAGGAAAGAGGAGGAGGGGGAGGATGAGAGGAAGAAGAGAAACAGAGAAGTTGTTAGTTAGTTAGTTAGTTAGCTAGTTAGTTAGCTAGTTAGTTAGTTCTGGTCTATGAAGTGCTGGGCAAAGAGTCACTGACAGGCAGACAAGGGTCAAGCTCTTGTTTTTCACAGTAAACCACTGTGGTCAAAGGACATCATTATGGAGGATTCTCAAAAAACAGGCAGACCCACCTATGGAACAGCCATTTTACTCCTATGTGAACATATACACATGCACATGCAAGCACACATACATGCATGCACACTTGCACACACTAAGGAGGCTCAGGATGTACACACAGGGTACTCTGCATCTCTGTTTACCGCAGCCCTGCTCTCAATAACCAAAATGTAGAATCAACCTAGACGCCCATGGATGGATGAATGGATGAAGAAAATGTGTTCTACTTAGCAGTAAGGAAGAATGAAATGACATCATCCTCAGAAAGATAATTGTAGCCGGGCGGTGGTGGCGCACGCCTTTAATCCCAGCACTTGGGAGGCAGAGGCAGGCGGATCTCTGTGAGTTCGAGACCAGCCTGGTCTACAGAGCTAGTTCCAGGACAGGCTCCAAAACCACAGAGAAACCCTGTCTTGAAAAGCCAAAAAAAAAAAAAGAAAAGAAAAAGATAATTGTATTCGCAGAGCCAGGGAGACCAACACCTGCATGTTTTCTCTCTTGGGTGGACTCTAGCTGTGAACATATACAGCCTTGTATATAACCTATATTTAAACAAATACTATGTATAGGATACAGGAGTAGATGGGCACGATAGGGAAGAAAGAGTGGCCGAAGGCAAGGAGAGGTGGGGGCAAAGGGTAGTGAGAGGCAGGAAAGACACGATAACTCATGCTTTCTCTCATATGCCAAATTTCAACGTAAATGCTGTGAAGGCACAAGGGGCCCCGTGAGGAGGAGGAAGAGGAGGAAGAGGATAAGCAGGAGAGGATAGTGAGGGGCAAATGTAGGCAAAACACAATGATATATGAACAGGAAATGTCATGATGAAGCCCATCACACTGCACTATCGCTTAAAATAGAATTAAAAAAAATACCACAGGGGGCTGAGAAGATGGCTCAACTGGTAAGTGCTTATTGTGCAAGTTTGGGGGCTTAAGTTCAAATCCTCACACACGCGCATAGAAACCCAGAGTGAATGCCGGAGCGAGTAATCTCAGCGATGTTTGGGCAGAGACAGAAGGACCTGAGAGCTTACTGGCAGGCTAGTCCAGTCTCAACAGCCAGATTCTGGTTAGGGAGAGACCTATCTCAAGGCTAAAGGGCAGACAGAGACGGAAGAAGACACCTGACACCCTGTTCTGCCTGCACACACGGGAGTATGCACCAGTATACTCACATGCATGCACCACACGTGTGAACATGCACGCGAATGCACACAAGTAGCCATGTCAAAACCGTATCAGTGGACTGGAGGCAGGGCTCATCTGCTAAGGGTACATACTGCTCCTGCAGATGACCTGAGTTCTGTGCCCAGTTCCCACATTGGGTGGCTCACAACTGCCTGGAACTCCAGTTCCGGGGATCCAATACCATTTTCTGGCTTCCACAAACACTCAACATACACATGTGCACATGCATGCATACATACATGATAGATAGATGGACCTGACAAGCCTCTGAGTTTGGAGCTCTTTAACTTTATTCTGCTGACCCAACCGACCCTTCCTGAGACTAAAAGCTGCAGGCAGGGCAGGCAAAGCTCAGCAGGTGCCCCTCCTTACATCATTTGAGACTGATCGTGTGGGCTGGAATCCCCTTTCTCCCACCATCTGCCCCACAGGCCACAGCAAGCCTGAAGCATGGAGTGAGCATTTTCCAAACGCAACCACGCACATCAGGCTGGGAGCTCAGGATCACCACCACCAGAGTACACCATGGACATCAACCAAGCTGGAGGCTCACGACCATCACAACCAACCAGCGTTGATCCCGGGCCATGAAGACGCACTGGGCTGAAGGAGGCGGCGACCGAACGTCCCACCTCAGGAACAGGAAAGCACGAGCGCCCCTGCTCCCCCTATCCCTGACGAGAAGGAAGTGGTCAAGCGTCTGCCGAGGATGAGGAGGATCAAGGGTATAACGAGGGATGGAGCCTCTGCTACCCACCCACCTGTGAGATGGTGGGGACCCGCGTCCCACGCCCTCTGCCTCTCCACAATGCGGCCACAGCCTGGACAGGGGGAACAGAGGCACCCAGCGACCTGACCAGCTTCCCTGGACGCGTGGATGCGGCCTCTGCGTCACCATAGCAACCTGCGAGACGCGGGAAAAGGAGCGGAGCCTTGACTGGCTGATCGCTACCTACGCAGGACACGGAAGTGAGCGGCTTTGCGCGCCCATCCCGCTACACTAAGGACCTCAGGTCCCTTATGGAATCATCTCGCTAGCCTGAAGGGAGATGGGCAGTTGTAAAGAGACGAGACTCGTGAGCAGTTCTCAGATCTGAGCGCCGAGCATCCCTCTGTGTTTGTACACCACCATCCCATCTCCATGACAACACGCAGACGACCGGAAGAGACCGGAAGTGGCATAGAGCTTCCGGTTCTATGGGCTGGGGCCGGAAGTAAGCATTCTCGGACACACCTTACCCCAATCCTAAAGCCAGAGTATCCTATCTAGAAAGATCGCTGGGAGGAAATGCGAGACTCACACTGCACTACGGCGGGAACCGTTACCGTTTGCACGCCCTCCCGTCTCCATGGCATCACGCAGGCCGCCGGGAGGGACTCAGGGCTCTGATTGGCTGAGCTTTCTCATGGAGCGGAATTAGCCGGAGATTGGCGTGCCTGCTGCTGGTGCCCTGCACGCTGGCTTTGTGCTTTCTCCAGGGTGGGGTTCCCGCCGCCTCTTCGGGAAACATCGCACCCCAGATCCCATCGGTCGACACGACTGATCGGCCTCCCAAGTCACGGCGCGCAGCCGTGACACCGATCCCGCCCGAGAAGGCAGCCTAGTCGTGTAGTTCCTGCCAACAAGCTGCACGCTCCGCAGATCTGGGTGGGACTTAAAGTCTTGAAATTCTGCCTGATCTCAGTGCATCACATCTTTATTTTGCTGCGTTTTCTCCTTAAACAGGGTTTCACCGTGTAGCCGAGGCTGGCCTCCAACTGGCGTCCTCTCTCATCCTCCCCCCTCAACGCTGATAATAACCCGTAAGTGCCACCGCACCTCAAACTTTCGTTCCGACGTGAGAGCAAGTTGGCGGTATCTGGCAACAAAGCCCAGCCCAGCTGATCCAGAATTCTACTTAGAGAATCCGGGATGAGGACGGTGTCAAAGTTCCTTTCCTGGATTGGGAGAGTGTGCAAGGTGGGATCAATGTCTACACCTTCCTCCCAAATTTCTAAGGCTAAACCAAAGTATAATTGCAGCTCAACTCACTCTAGGGAACGAGTGAGTTTGTTAGGCTTACTTATAGAGCCCAAGTGAGGGGTTACCGACATGGGCAAAGCAACCCCACTGGAAAGTCTTTGCCCAGCATGGAAGACCGCTTCCCGGTAGCCACATAGGTGGCGCTCCTCTCCCCCAGTTTTTGCCCCCTCCCCCTCCGCTGTATTTCTAGGCCTTCCCTAATACATCCTGTTCCACTTGGAGGAGTGGCCTGAAGTTCAGGTAAAGGTGTCAGTAGTCAATGAGATCTGCTTCCATGGTGGTTGGAAGCACACAGCTGGGCTTATGGAGATGTCAGTCGTCCGAGTTGCAAGACAGTTGCGTGAGTAAGAGCATGCGTGGAGGCCAGATGCCAGCCTTAGGTGTGTTCCTCAGGAGCTGTCCACCTTGGTTTTATGTTTGAGACGGTTTCTCACCAGCCCCTAGGGCTGGCAGGCCCTCAAGCCTAGGAATCCACCTGAAAGGACGTGGGTACCTTTCGGGCCCTGCCAAGGTACGCCACTAAGCAGACACAGCACTCACAGCTGAGTGCAAGAGGTTCGCTGGGGGACAGGAGAGTGAAGAAGCAATAGGTCATGGCAGAGTGGGGACACGAGAAAGGCAGGCAGACAGGAGATAAGAAAGAAGAGAAGCAGGGTGACCCGTGATGACATAACTGTCTTGACTGCAGAGGCAGGCTGCGGCAGCGACAGGAGCTAACACTACCTTCCCACTTCCACAGCCCTAGAATCACAAGCATGCGCTATCGCGTAGCTGTTTATGTGGTTGCTAGGGATTGTGTGGCGAGTGCTTTACCAACTGAGCCATCTAACCAATCCC
Organism: Chionomys nivalis; assembly: GCF_950005125.1. Lineage (NCBI taxonomy): Eukaryota > Metazoa > Chordata > Mammalia > Rodentia > Cricetidae > Chionomys > Chionomys nivalis. The sequence continues at coordinate 117,250,067 of NC_080089.1, forward strand.
AAAAGGAACATTGTTACACGTCAGACTTGACAAGCATTACTGTTTCTGTTTTCTCATCTGAGGATAAATTCCTTTGTGATGGGTGACATCAAAGGTTTACCACGCCTCTGTGTTTAAGGAATAGAATACAAAATGTCCCTTATGTTGAGGGCTTTCTGTCCAGCCGGTGTCCCTTTTCATAGAAGTAGTGAAAACATTAAGGAAGCGGGGCCTGGTTGGAGGACGCAGGTCTTTGAGGCCTCCCTTCCTATGTGCCTTCTCATCTCCCTCTCTGAGCTTTCTGGCCACCATGAGGTAAACAGCCCTGCACCACCAGCCACTCCTGCTGATTTTCAGCCTGGCTGGGAGCCAGGGGCAAACTGTGTTTTATGATGAGCTTCTTTTAAGTTATTTCTCTCATGAGTCTGTCACAGTGGCGATTAAAACTAACGCCTTGTTTTTAAAATTCTTTTCAAGCTCAGGCATTTCCCCTTAAAGAGTGGATATATGCCTTTCTGCTTTTTATTGTTTTCACTTCTGTATTAGATTACTGAGTCCACCTGGAATTTAGTTTGGCAAGCACAGGAATTTAGAATATAACTGTATTATTCCTAAGAATAATTAGGCAATTATGCTAGCTGTAAGATTGTTCCTCTCTTTAGGAATTTTTGATATCTCCCTCATTATAGCTCCAAATTTTAATGTATGCATTGAAGTCTATTTCCAGGCTATTATATTTTCTCCACTGAGTTATTTTTGTACTTGTAGAAGAAAGTTCTTAATTTCAGTTTTAAATATTTATAATTTAATAAGGAAGGAAAATTATCTACAGTGGTACTCTTATATTTAGAGAGCTAAGAGAAAAGTATCGATTGAGCCCAAGAGTTAAGAGGTCAGCCTAAGCAACATCTTAGGACCTTGTCTCAAATTATTTAAATTATCTGTAGAGAAGGAGAGGCATGGAATGACCATTAAGACATGAAGGGGAAGCCGGGCGGTGGTGGCGCACGCCTTTAATCCCAGCACTCGGGAGGCAGAGGCAGGCGGATCTCTGTGAGTTCGAGACCAGCCTGGTCTACAAGAGCTAGTTCCAGGACAGGCTCCAAAACCACAGAGAAACCCTGTCTCAAAAAACCAAAAAAAAAAAAAAAAAAAAGACATGAAGGGGAGGCAATGGCTGGGAAACCAAGCTGAACCATTGCAGCGCTGAACGATGCTAACAGCCAGGCTGTGGGCGGAGAAGAGCCTGTTGTTAAACATCCTTCGCCTCTGAGAACGTTTTCGAGGAAAACAAAATCTGACATGGAGACTATGGGGGTCATCCACATTCAAACCACGTAAGCGCTGAGTGTATGTCACAGCCTTGGACTTTTATGTTTACACTTTACTCTTTTGAGGGACCCGCTACCCAGCTCCAAATAAATACCCAGAGGCTTATTCTTTCTAATAAATACCTGGCCTTAGCTTTGCTTTGTTTCCTGCTAGCTTTTTCTTTTTTTTCTCCAAGAAAAAAATTATTTCCTTATGTACAGGACTACAGATACTTTAAAAAGTTCAAAACACTTGAGTTTTATTGAAAATAATAAAATACAGAAAAAAACAGATTCCCATTTTTAAAGCAAAATTGACACCATCTTCCAGAATGTTCTTAGTATGGTACCATTCTTGTCATTATTAAAGCTAGGGTCCAGGTCCAGAAGTAGCTAGCTTTTCTTAATTAACTCATCTACCTTTTGCCTCTGGGCTTTTAACCTTTTCTATTCTATATACCTCTCTTTATTTCTTACTCTGGTTCACTGCGTAACAGTGTGGCTGACCCCTGACGTTCTCTCTCCTCCTCTTTTCATTTCTCCCCTCTTCTAACTCTTCTTCTCCTATTTATTCTCTCTGCCCACCGGCCCCACCTACCCTTTCTCCTGCCTCGCTATTTCATCTCTTTATTAGACCCTCAGGTGTTTTAGGGAGGCAAGGAATCACAGCTTCACAGAGTTAAACAAGTGCAACATAAAAGAATGCAGCACATCTTTGCATCATTAAACAAATGTTCCACAGCATAAACAAATTTAATACATCTTCAACTAATATTCCACAGCACAGCCTGCCTGCAATTCCCATCTTGGGATGTACAAGGGAATTCCAGAACAAGCTAGCTACCAAGATTAACCATATCTACAAGTTACAGAAGGAAGAGCAATAGAAGATGGTTCCACCTCGGGATTTTACATACATGTACACACATGTGCATGGTCACCACACACACAAAGCAAATGTGCACAAATACCCTACTTGAAAATGGAAAGAAATCCCACCTGTCTCAAAAAAAAAAGAGAAAAATATTAAAATCTTTGATTCTAGCCTTTCTGGAGTAGGACCACATTGAGGGTATCAACAGCCCGTCTTTGTGCAACAGAGTGTCATTTCTCACCTATCCACCAATGACAGCTCCTACTGATGAGCCCTCAGCCATCCCTGTGCTTCCCTCAGTCCTCCAGCCCCTGTCCGCGTAGTCTCCTGTCGACCTCTATGAGATAAACTCCTTCAGGTTCCACATAGAGGTAAGATCATGCATCCCTGGAGTGCAAGGATATTGACCAACTTGTCATCACCAGACCTGGGGCCACCGAAGGGCTGCCGTGGAGGTGGTCCTGCGGTTTGATGCAGCTGTTCTTCCCTTGACTCCCGTTGAGGAGCAGTTCTTGTCAGAAGGCTGTGGTAGACACCATGAGCTACAAGGTGCCCTTGAGATTCTAGCTGTCAATCACCAAGTGTACCGTATCCACCAGCCATAAGGATGTCTGTGCATATCTGTGCATGGTGTGCCATGCAGTCCCTTCCGCGGCCTTGAAGGCTCTAGAGAATTGTCTGAGCAGGCTGTCCACCTGTGCTGTGCCTTCTCTCTGCACATGTCCATCCTTTCCTGCCTGCAGCTTCTCCCCATGGGGGCTCGTTCTCTGTCACCAGGTGGCTGGAGAACAGCCCTGGGTAGGTTACTGTGGGCCTCGCATGGTTGGAGCCAGCAGGAGGGCTGGATTCTGAGAACAGCAGAAAGGTTGAAGACTAAAAGAAAGAAAAAAACACTTCAGAGGAGGAATTAAGAAAGGAAGAGGGAGGGAGGGAAGAAGAGAGGAGAGAGGGAAGGAAGGAGGGAGGAAAGAAGAGAGGGGGGAGGGAGAAAAAGGAGAGAGGGAGGGAAAGAAGGAAGGAAGAAAGAGAGAGAGAGAAAGAAAGAAAGAAACCTCTTAGGGCCATTACTTTCTCTTTAAATAGTTATTTTATATGCATATATGTACATTCCTGCTTGTCTGTTAAGTGCGCCTTGTGTGTGCAGTCTCTGTGGAGCCAGAAGAGGGCGTCAGATCCCCGTCAGCTGGAGTCACCGTGAGTGCCTGCCACAGTGTTGGTAGCACCAAGGTTCTTGAAGCCTCGATGATCCACACACAAGGGCAGCAAGTACTTGTAAGGGACTTTTTTTTTTTTTTTTGTTTTCAAGACAGGGTTTCTCTGTGGCTTTGGAGCCTGTCCTGGAACTAGCTCTGTAGACCAGGCTGGTCTCGAACTCACAGAGATGCGCCTGCCTCTGCCTCCTGAGTGCTGAGATTAAAGGCGTGCGCCACCATCGCCCAGCAAGAAGGGACATTTTTGAAGAGCAAATCCACTCTGCTGAATGGAGAGAAGCCTGAAGTTAATGCAACAAAATCAACAGGCAGATCCCTGGGTATAAGAAGGGCCCTCGGCCGTTTACTGGAGAGACTCCCTCTCCTACACCCTACTCTCTCTTGTATCCCGAGTGTTTCCTTTCTTGCTCATCACAGCCTTCTTTCCTCCATTTCTCCACTCACAATTAACTACCTTGTCCCTGTTTCTTTCATTAAGTTTATCTGCAGTCAAAATACACACACACACACACACACACACACATGTTCAAGGCCAGCCTGGTCTACAGAACAAGTTCTAGGACACCCAGGGCTACACAGAGAAACCTTGTCTTGAACAAAACTAACTAACTAAATATAGGAAGAGAACCTCGTTAAAGCACCTTCCTTCAAGCCTGAAGACCTGCGTTCCATCACCAGGTCCCACATGGTAGAAGAACAAAAAGCCAACTCCTGCAAGTTGTCCTCTGACCTCCACACACGTCACAGCTGAGTACGCGTGCACTTGTGTGCACACACACATAATTAAAAAAAAAAAACTTTAGTTAACTCGTTAAACTCACTCACCTTCCTCCCTCTACACCTATATGCCTGCTAGACTTACAGTCACGAAGCTTGATGGGTTCCCAGGCCTCCAGACCTAACATGTCCTTGTACTATCTCTGTCCATGTCTGGGCTGATTTTATCACTGCTCTTTTCTCTAACCTCTGATCCTTACCGCTTCTTTCTGTCTCGGGGGAATCACCAAACCAGCCTAGCTGCGTGTGTGAGCGCACAGCCTGTCTACCCTGACACGTAGTAGGTCTGCTGCTTAGAAAGACGGTCATGCTCATACCCAGGGCCCGCCGATCCCTTCACCTGCCTGGGGCCTCCTTTCTCCTCTTGTCTCTTTCTCCAGAGCCCTGGGTTTGTTTCTCTGGCATTTGTCAGGTGAGTTGGGGAGTAGAGATGAGAGATGGCTCTAGAGAGGCAGTGGGGGTAGTGAGGCAATTGTCTGTCAGGTTAGGGCTTTCTGAAGAGAGTTATTAATAGCACAGACAGCATGGAGGAGGTCTGGAGAGAGAAAAGCCTTCAGTCCCAACAGACAAAGCAGGGAGTGGGGGCGGTCCCGTGCATATAATTAATTAGTAACAAACTACAGGTGCATAAGGTCAGGTGACCAATATTCACAGGCGACAAGGGGCAGAGGGAGGGATTTGCCTCTTTGTGCTGCAGGACCACAGCAGGAGCTGCCCATCTGCGGACTCACAGTAGGTGTGGTCAAGTCCGTGAGACAGAGGTTCCTGTTCTAAGCTACCATCTTGCTGTGTTAGTTGAAATGGATCACTGTGTATTATATTAATATGCATTCTAGGCTGGGTTTGAACTCGAAGTGCTGCATAGATGGACTAAACTCGCAGAAGTTCCCTTGTTTGAGCCTCCCAGGTGCTCGTGTTACAGATAACACTGCTACCTTTTGCGTTTCTAGTATTTGGTTGGTTGGTCGGTTGATTGGTTGGTTGGGGGGTTTTGCTCATATGTCCATTAATTTTGTTTTACAACAAGGTCCAGTGTATCCCAGACTGGCCTCAAACTTGCTATGTACGAAGTCCAGGCTGGTATTGAACTCCCCACCCTCCTCTGAAGTGCTGGACTGTAAGTATGCACTATCACGCAAATTTTATGTGGTGCTGCCATCGAACCCAGAACTCTGTTCATGGTGGACAAAACACTCTACCAACTAAGTTGTATCTCCAACTCTTTGCTTGGTTTTTTGTTTGTTTGTTTGCCGTTGTCGTTGTTGAGACAGAACCTTACCCTGTAGCTCAGGCAGGCCTGGAACTCACTGTATGACCTAGTCTCACCTCAAAATTGTGGCAATCCTCCTGCCTCCCATCTCAGGAGGCTGTGATTATGTTCTGAGCCACCGAGCCCTGGTAACTTGCTATATTGGATGTTTTTCCTGCTGAATGCCATTTCCTAAAAATAAATGAGAAAATCTGATAAAGATGACGTATTCTTAGCCAAATGCAAACTAACCACATGGCCTCGAAACACAGATTGGGACCTCAGAAGAAGAAAACAACAACCAGAGAAGAAAGGGGGCCTTTGTGACCACTTTCCAGGTCCCCTGAGCTACATCTGGGTGACCATGGATAATAGCAGGTCCTTAAAGGACTTGCTACAGTATGGAGACACCACAGTGCTTATGAAATAAACCGATGTCTGGGGTTGGAATTTGCCGCTGCACAGGGTTGGGAGGGAACTATCCAGACAGAGAGACCAAAGCAAACAGACATGCTAAGCCTCTGATGTGTACTTGAGTGTAATACAGGAGTCTTGATATTTTCTTAGGCTTGAAATCTTCCATAATGAAATCTATTTTTGCAGGGCAGTGGTGGTGTGCACCTTTAATTCCAGCACTCGAGAGGCAGGAGGATCTCTGTGAGATCAAGGCCAGCCTGGTCTACAGAGCGAGTTCCAGGACAGCCATAGCTACACAGAGAAACCCTATCTCGAAAAAAAAAAAAAATCTAATTTTTAAGCTATTGAAGATATAGGGGTGTAACTCACTACTAGAGTGTTTGTCTAGTATGTATTAGGCTAGAGGTGTGAACTACAGCACTGAAACCCAACCAAACACACACACAAACAAACAGCAACAACAACAACAAAATCTGCTGAAGGTGGTGATGCTTACCTCAGGACACCGAAGGCTGAGCCACCTTCCTAGACAGACAGCGTTACGTTTGTCTCTTTTACCACGGAAGAGCTGGGAAGGTGTCAGGGGGTGATGGAGAGAAAGAATTCCTTTGGGACGTATTTCCCCGAGTTGAATCCTATCCCTCTGGTCTCCGTGGACACCCTGAGATCCATGAAATTTCTTGCATTAAAACAGTTTCTATTTGACTTACCCAAACCCCACAGACCCTGGCCGCTAAAAGGGAGGTGGCTAGCCTCCTGCTACCCACACATCCACATTCCCCCCATTGTTTCCCGGCCCTCCAGTTCTGTAATGTTGAGAGACTATCCATTCCTAGGACAGAAATGGCCCTTGATTTATGTGACTATATGTTACAGTTTGCTTTCTAGTCAAGACTGATTTCTTTTAGATATCATGACTATTGTTTCACTTATAAGTCCTGCATAATTTATCTCTGTAATCTTTTCATTATGTTTTTTTTTTTTTTTTTTTTGGTTTTTCGAGACAGGGTTTCTCTGTGGTTTTGGAGCCTGTCCTGGAACTAGCTCTTGTAGACCAGGCTGGTCTCGAACTCACAGAGATCCGCCTGCCTCTGCCTCCCGAGTGCTGGGATTAAAGGCGTGCGCCACCACCGCCCGGCTTATGTTTTTATTATTAACTTTAAAAATTTTTTAAATTATATTTAAGTTTCTACGTATGGACATTTCCCTGCATATATGTCTGTGTACCATGTGCATGCCTGGTGTCCACAGAGGCAGAAAAGGGAACTGGATCCCGTGGAACTGGGGCACAGACAGCTGTGAACTGCTCTGTGGGGGTTGTGAATTGAACACGGGTTCTCTGCGAGAGCAGCCAGTGTTCTCAACTGCTGAGCCAACCCTCCAGCTCTATTTTCTTTAAGTGATTCTGTGAAGTCATGACCTTCATTCTGGCATTTTCACACATATTTGTCTTGAATGATTTTATGTTTTTATTCCAAATGTCCTAGGCATCTGAGTGGAACTGCGGAAGACCTACTGCAGGGGGATGAGAAGTACCAAGTCCTTCCGCCTGCCTGACCTGGCTAGCCTCCCATTGCTACCCTGCATCTTAATCAACTCTAATTAGCCACAACTGTCTCCTATCAGTCGAGCTGGGCGGACAGTCAGAGGGCCCCAGAGCTGCAGAGAAGGCCTGCAGAGAAGACCTGCGTCTTATAGAGGCCCAGAGAAGGGGGCAGCAAAAACAGGGGAAGGATTGCTGGAAGATGTTGGTGTTTCCCGGGATTCTTAGTTTTACTGGGGAAAGGGAAGAACAGAACGTGTGAGGAGGGAAGACAAGTCCAGAGTAATGGGGTCACTGCTGCTGCAGCAATGGTGTCACTTGTGTGTGTGTGTGTGCATGTGTGTGACTCTGAATATGAGTGTGTGTGCATGTGTGTGTGTGTGCTTGTGTGTGTGTGTGCTTGTGTGTGTGTGTGTGGGCGCATGTGTGCATATGTGTGGGACTTTGCTGCGTACTCTTTTTTACTTTGTAATTGTTATTTTATTTTATTTATTTTTGGTTTTTTGAGACAGGATTTCTCTGCCTGTCCTGGAACTTGATTTGTAGACCAGAATGGCCTCCAACTCACGGAGATCTGCCTGCCCCTGCCTCCCAAGTGCTGGGATTAAAGGTGTGTGGCACAATTGTCCAGCAGTTATTTTATTCTATTTTATTTTATGTGTATGAGTATTTTTGCCTACATGTATGTCCGTACACAGCATGTGTGCCTGGTGCCTAAAGAGGCTGGGTGTGTGTGTTAGATCCCCTATTGGAGTTACAGATGATTGTGAGCCACTGTGTGGGTTCTGGAAATAGAACCTGGGTCCTCTGCAAGAGCCGCCTATGCTCCTATCCACAGAGACACCGCTCCAGACTGATCACATTTTCTTTTATTATATTTTGTTCTTCCCATTATTCTCATCTAAAACTAAAAACAACAGTCTTTAGACACATCTGTGTAGACACCATACATCTGGATTTCCATTTTCACCCACATTGATAGATTGACTGGTTGGTCCTTGTGTAGCTCAGGCTGGCCTCAAATTTAATATGTAGCCAAGAATGAGCTGGAACCCTTGACCCACCACCTCCACCTTTGCAGACATAGCAACCACAAGCAACCAAACAATCTTTTTAAAAAAATCTCTCTCTCTCTCTCTCTCTCTCTCTCTCTCTCTCTCTCTCTCTCTCTCTGTGTGTGTGTGTGTGTGTACCCACTGAAGCTGGAGTTAAGGATAGTTGTCAGCTGCCAGATGTGGGTTCTGGGAACCAAACTGATTTCCTCTGGAAGGGCAAACAGAACCTCTTAACCTCTTAACCTCTCTGCAGCCCCAGGAGTCTTCTAATAGAGGATTTTAACTTTCATCACTTCTTAACCCCAGAATCAGGGTGGCCTTGTTGGCACATTTCTGGGCCTGGCTTTGTTGTGCTTTGTTGACTGGATCTCTTGCAGCTATTTCTATTAGATTTCTCTAATGACTTGAGTGTGAGGTGTCCCACAGGCTCAGGTTGAACAATTGGTCACCAGCAGGTGGTGCTGGTTTGGAGCTTGTAGAACTTGCCAGAGGTGGCACTATCCTGGAGGAAGCTGGACAATGTAAGTGGCCCTTGAGGTTTATAGACCGATGTCACTTCCTGTCCCGTGTCTGCCTCCTAGTCTGCCCAGATGTGAGCAAGTAGCCTTGCCCCTGCGCCATGAGGTTTCTCCCAGGTACCTTTCCCACGATGGTGGCTGCACCTTTAAACCATGAGCTTAAACATACCTTTTCTCCCTCCAGTTGCTTGTTCTCATGTTTGGATGCAGCAAGGATACATCACTTCTCATACACTCCCCACAGCTAAAACATATACTTATTTCTCTGTAAAATCATCTGCTATGCAGGTTGAGGCTGTCAGAACTACCTTCCTTCTCCATCCGCATCTCCTAAACCTTCCCAGATTAACAAGCAGTGTACTTTTTTCATAATCATCGTAATAAAAATGATTATTTTTATATTCAATAAGTGACTTACTAATTAAGTACACTGAACCTCTTAATTTTATTCAAAGTATGTGGTTTAAATTTGTCTGAGTGGGGACTAGAGGACTGGCTCTCAGTCAAGGGCACTGAAGCTCTTGCAGCAGATCTGGGTCCACTCGGTTCCCAGCACTCACACAGTGGCTCACAACAGCCTGTAGCTCCAGTTCCAAGGGATCTGATGCCCTCTTCTGACCTCTGTGGGGACTGCATGCATGTGGTATATGTGTCCTTTGCAAGCTTCTCACCTGTTTCTATGTCTCCTCTTTCAAGGGATGTCACCTGTGTGATCCACAGTTAGGGAATGGTGAATTACACTCTTTCTGAGGCAGGGCTGTGTGTAGCCCAGGCTATCCTTGAACTCCTGATCCTCCCTCCTCTACCTCCCAAGAGCACTGACCTATCTAGGTTATTTTGGTTTTTCGAGACAGGGTTTCTCTGTGGCTTTGGAGCCTGTCCTGGAACTAGCTCTTGTAGACCAGGCTGGTCTCGAACTCACAGAGACCAAGTGCTGGGATTAAAGGCATGCACCACCACCGCCCGGCACCTATCTAGTTTTTTATTCTACCTCTGGAGAACAGAAATCTGTACAATTTTTTTTGAAGGGCTACTTGGGAGAATTTTACTTTTTTTCTTTCTTTCTTTCTTTCTTTCTTTCTTTCTTTCTTTTTTTTTTTTTTTTTTTGGTTTTTTGAGACAGGGTTTCTCCGTAGCTTTGGTGCCTATCCCGGAACTAGCTCTTGTAGACCAGGCTGGCCTCGAACTCCCAGAGATCCGCCTGCCTCTGCCTCCCGAGTGCTGGGATTAAAGGCGTGCGCCACCACCGCCCAGCTACTTTCTTTTTTTAAATTGTGTAATATTTGTGTGTGTGTCTGTGTGTGTGTGTGTGTATGTGTGAGTGAGTCACAGGAAAACTTGCATAGATTGCTTCTCTTCTGCCATGTGAGTCTCAGGGATCATACTCAGATCTTCAGGCTTGGGAGCAAGCACTTTTACCTGTGAGCCCAGGCTAGACCTTCAGCTCACCTAACCCTTCTGCCGCACCCTCCCCACAGCAGAGATTACAAGCATGAATCACTGTGCTCAGCTTTCTTTCTACATTGTTTGTGCTGTTTTTCTTTAATACAAAATCTCATTCTTCACCCCAGGCTAGAGTTGACTTTGAGGTAATCCTCCTGTCTCAACCTTCTGAGCACTGAGATTACAGATGCAGGCCACACTGGTTGACAAGTTCAGGTACTTTGTGGCAATAGCAAAGGTTGGCTCACATACCTGAAAGTCAAAGCTAAACTTCAAACAAGTTTCCCGTGCTGGGATTACAGGTGTGTGTCACCACGCCAGGTCATGCAAATTTTGAAAAGAGGCCAGGGAAAGTAAACAACAGGTTCCTGAGGGCCACAGTATTGCCACATCCTCTGCCTGACAGGAGAATGGATAACCTGGAAGGACGCATCGTTTTGCCTGGTTGGTTTGGTTTCCTTTTTTTGGTTTTTAGAGACAGGGTTTCTCTGTGTAGCCCTGGTTGTTCTGGAAGTAGCTCTGTAGACCAGACCGCCCTCAAGCTCACAGATTCGCCTGCTTCTGCCTCCTGACTGCCCGGCAGTTTCTTATGGTCTACGTAGTAGCTTGAGAAGTCCTGGGATTCTGTGTGTAGCTCAGGCTGGCCTTGAACTTGTGACCTTCCTGCCTCAGCCTTGCAAGATGAAGCTGCTGAGATGGAAACCCAAACTTAACTCTGTGCTACGGAAAAGATCCGTCTGTTAGGAGCAACTTAGAATGCTTGGACAGACAGCCTGCCCTTGGCTGCCCTTGGCTGTCCTTGGCTCCATGCTCCTGTCATCAACAGTGTCCTCTTCTGTGAGGCAGATGTGCCTTGCTGCCTTACCACCTTCTGAAAGGCATGGACAGTCATTTCCATGGCTGACAGGTCCGGTACCTTCCTTTCTACCGTGGGTCATGCCCTGGCTTGGGGTCATTTGGGTAAACTGTATTCCCTAGTCACATTGCCCCAATGAAGTCATCTTCATCAGTGTCCAGGGCTATGCCATGCAGGCTGATTTTTCTTCGCTTTTTTTTTATTATTATTATTTCTGATGCTCTGGAGGCTGCTTCTCATCAGCTGTTATATTCCTGAGTGCCAGCAAGAGAAATGGAAGGCTATTCATCTTGGGTCACTGCTTCCTTTGCTGAAAGTGATAAACTTAGAAACCCCAGGAGGGATTCTCCTCGCTGGTGCTGAGCCCATGGAGGCTGGGGATTCTGTTTGCTTCTCACAGCTCAGACACAGCTGGCCCTGCCTCTCCTCACCTCCCTCCAGTGACATGACCACAGTGTCTCTGAGGTCGCCTCACAGTTGCTGTTCCGATGGTCTCAAGCGTGGACTAGCAGAAGACCAAGCACTGGCCAGTGTGCTGCCTCGGAACACGAGCTTTCTCCCATAACAGCCCGGATATATTCAGAGGAAAAGCTTTTTGGGGTGGAGACAAGGCCTCAGGTAGCCCTGTTGGCGTCAAACTTGCCAGGTAGTCAAGCGTGTACGAATATTTGCCTTGCAGAAAGGAATGAGCACCACATGCAGGCAGTACTTGTAGAGGCTAGAAGAGGGCATTGGATGCCCTGGTACTGGAGTTACAGACAGTTGTGAGCATGTGTGAGTCCAGGAAATCAAACCTTCCTAAAGAACAGCAAGTGCTCTTAACCACCCAGCCCTCTCTCCAGCTGTGCTGGTTTGAAAGAAAATGGCCCCCAATGGAGCGGCACTATTAGGAGGTGTGGCCTTGTTGGAGGAAGTGTGTCACCCTGGAGGTGGTCCTTGAGTTCTCCTACATTCAAACTGCTCCCAGTGTCACAAACCACTGCATGTTGCCTTCTGATCAAGATGCAGCCAGTACCATGCATGTCCGCCTGCATGTCATCATGTTCCCTGCTGTGATGATAATGGACTAAAGCTCTGAACTATAAGCCACCACCTCAGATAAATGTTTTCCTTTATAAGAGTTGCCATGGCCGGGCGGTGGTGGCGCACGCCTTTAATCCCAGCACTCGGGAGGCAGAGGCAGGCGGATCTCTGTGAGTTCGAGGCCAGCCTGGTCTACAAAGGGAGTTCCAGGACAGGCTCCAAAACCACAGAGAAACCCTGTCTCGAAAAACCAAAAAAAAAAAAAAAAAAGAGTTGCCATGGTCATGGTGTCTCTTCACAGCAGTAGGAGCCCTAACTAAGAGAATAGCCTGTTTTTAATTTTTTTAAAAAAATATTTATTTATTTATTTATTATTTATTTATTTATTTATTTATTATGTATACAACATTCTGTCTGTGTGTATGCCTGCAGTCCAGAAGAGGGCACCAGACCCCACTACAGATGGTTGTGAGCCACCATGTGGTTGCTGGGAATTGAACTCAGGACCTTTGGAAGAGCAGGCAATGCTCTTAACCTCTGAGCCATCTCTCCAGCCCCCGTTTCTAATTTTTGAAAACATTTATTTGTTTATTTATTTGTTGTGTCTGTGTATATGTGTGTCTGTATGTGTGCACATGTGTGTGCATGTGCATGCATGTTTGTGTGTCTGTATGTATATATTTTGTGTGTACGTGTGCATGTGTTAGTGTTCTTGTGTGTATGTGTGTGTTTATTGTTCATGTGTGCATGTGTGAAGGTCAGAGGACAACTTCCTGGAACTGATTCTCTCCTCCACTGTATGAGTTCCTGGGACTTGAATTCTCCACACTGTCAGACTTGGCAGCAAGTGCCCGTGTTAGCTGAGCCGTCTTGTCTCCCTAACTCTGTGAGCTCCCCGAGGCTTGTAAGCATCATTAGCTTCCTAGTCCTCTGAGCTTCCTTCCTTGCTCCACAAGGGGAATTTCCAGTTAGGAGGACACAGCTACATACTAACCTGATCCAATGTGCACCACAAGCAGACACACGCCATGCAGAGGATTTCGTTACGGAATCTCATCATAATGTCCAGGCTGGTCCCTAACTCCTAATGCCAAGTAACCCAAGTCCCAGTCTCTCTGGCGCTGAAATCACAGCCCCGAGTTCCAAACCCAGCTGCATCCACTTCTTTTCATCTCTTCAGCTGTCAGTTCGAGCTGCTCTTTTGCCACTGGCTATGAGTCAGGCACTGTTTTGGGTGCTGGGAATGAACGATGAATAAACAAACAGGAATCCTAGTGGGTTTTTTGTTTCCCTCTGTCCTGTATTTCATCTTCCTTATTTCTCTCAGCATATGTTTGAGTCCTGGGAGATGGGAGTTGAGGGATTAAAGACTCCGTGTTCCATCTTGCATCTTGCCCTGAAGGTGTTCAGTAGAACAGAGTCCCAGGTGCTCAGACGGATTTGGTACCCTAGGGTGGCTTCCACATCCCTGTCTCATTCTTTCCTAATTCCTAATTTTCTAGTTCCCTTCCCTCCCCTCCTATGGGTTCACTTTTCTGAAGAAACCACCTATGTGTTAGTCCTTCTCCAGTGTTGCTTCTGGGGCCCAGGCTAACATCGTGAAGACATCATTGAGTCATTGTCTGCATTTTGACCTTGAGTCCCAGGCTGTAATGCAGGACATAGAGAAGATACTCTTTGTATTTCCTCGTAGTTACCGCCTCAGAACCTGGAAAATATCTTTAAATGTGTTGGCTTCTTTTGAAACCAGGTCTTACTATGTAGCCCTGGGTGGCCTGGAACACTATGTAGAACTAGAGCAGGGCGGGCTCCAGCTCACGAAGATCTCCTGCCTCTGCCTCCTGAGCACCGTAACGAACCCAAATGGCTTGGCCTTTGTTTGATTCAACAGAAAGGAAGAATACAGTGCCTCTCTTGGCCCAATGAAAGCCAGAGACCTCTGCCTGATGTCCTGTAAAGATGAGATCTTTCAAAGCATTTACCATTTCTCCTACTCCCTGTGCCTTGGCTTGTGCCAGCAGGACAGGGGCTTGGGCACTTGCTGATGGGCTCTGCCTGCCTTCTGCTTCCTCCATGCTGGGAAAAGAAAGCCAGTTCCTTCTCATCAGGGACAGGACCCATGTGTCTGCACTCTGGCACTAAGAACCAGATGTCAGGGCCCTGCCAATAGAACAAGGCCATAGACAAGGACTGGGATGGAGTGACCGAACTCACAGTTCTGCCCAGATTGGTGTCTCATGGCTGTAGAAATCGAATCTCAGCTGGTAAGGATGCCAGCAACACAGGACAGCCGCAGTTAAGGGCTGACCACTAATTTGGTACTTCTGTGGTTCTGTGCTGCTTTTCTGCCCGCGGTCTCCTGCAAATGAGAGGTGTCCAGACTTGTGACATGATGTTATCATCTAAAAAGTTTGTGCTCTATCACAGTCAACTTACAAAAAATTAAACCGAAAAAAAAAAAAACTACAAAGATGTCTTGTGTTTTAAGTAAGGTCGGCTTTGTGTAGGCAACATTCAAGGTTGTCCTTGGTCACACATGACCTTTGGCAGGAGGCATGTATGTGGCAGGTATCCTTGGTCACATGTGACTGTTGGCAGGAGGCGTGTATGCGGCAGGTACCCTTGGTCACACGTGACCGTTGCAGGAGGCAGATGCACAGCAGGTACCCTTGGTCACACGTGACTGTTGGCAGGAGGCAGATGCACAGCAGGTACCCTTGGTCACATGTGACCATTGGCAGGAGGAATATATACAGCAGATACAAAAGGTTCAAAGACCACTGCTCCCCATCCAGTCCGAGGGGTTTTCTATTTTATTTTTTTTTATATATTTTGGTTATATTCTCCCTCAGCTCATCCAAGACCCCCTGCCCCACCCACCCAATTTCATATTCTTTCTCTGGCTTAAACTGTAGACCGCCTTGGCGGGTCAGTTAGTCTAGGGATTGTAACCCGCCTGGCTGGTCAGTTATTCCAGGGTCCCGAAGAGGCGCTACCTGAAAGACATGGGCGGGAGACAGGAAGGAGGCCAAGCAGAGTTCTTATCAAAGCCTCCGTTTATTAGCGTCATGGTTGTGGCTTATATTGCCCCTGGATGAGGAATTTGGGTTGGGATGGGGGCAGAGGCAGGAAGGGATCTTGTAGCGATGGTCCAAGCCGGTCACGAGGTCGGCCAGGAGGTTACGATCGGTCAGGTCATGATTCCTTGGTCAGGAGGTCACAAGTTGACGCACCTAGTTCTCTAGATAGCTGGAATGTGAGGTGGGTTCCGCTAACAGGTAGCTCTCTGTTAACAGATAATTGGGTGTGGGATAGGCTCTGCCAATAAAACAGTTCTAAATACCGTTAGGGTGTGGGGCTCTCTGTAAACTCCCCAGGGCAATGGTCCCTGCAATAATTTTGGGGGGAAATGGCTCCTGACATTAAACGAAAGCGTGTGTGGTGAGGGCACACCTTTAATCCTAGCATGTGGGAGGCAGAGGCAGGAGGATCTCTGTGAGTTCAGTGTGAGCCTGGCCTACAGAATGAGTTCTAGGACAGCCAAGAAGCCAAGGCAACACAGAGAAACCCTGAAGGTTCAGTTTTGTCGTGGCTTAGTTACTCCTGAACAAGGAACCTCCATCCGAGTGCGGTTGATGCCCCCGGTGACACTCCATTGGGAAAACCCATCTTCCCTTTGCCAGCAGGTACCAGTTAGATAGCTTCTTGGTTGGAAGTGGGAGCCTGTGCTCACCTCTCTCACTCAGTGCTGGGACTCTGTCTGTCTGGAGCTCCTGCTGGTGCTGTGCTTTCTGCCAGGCTCTGCAGTCACAAATGCAGCAGTCCCACTGTGCCAGAAGACCGTTCTTGGAGTCTTCCAACACCTGACTCTTTTTTTTTTTTTTATTTGTGTACAATATTCTGTCTGTGTGTATGTCTGCAGGCCAGAAGAGGGCACCAGACCTCGTTACAGATGGTTGCGAGCCACCATGTGGTTGCTGGGAATTGAACTCAGGACCTTTGGAAGAGCAGGCAATGCTCTTAACCACTGAGCCATCTCTCCAGCCCCAACACCTGACTCTTACAATCTCTCCTCCCAGCTCTGGGAGTAAAGGCCCTTCTCCACCTTCTCTTTCACATAAATCCTTGAGCCTTGAGGGGAAGGGAGTGGCTCAGAAGTTCCCTTTAGGACTGAGCGCTCCGAAAGCTCAGGCTTCATATTAGCTGTTATAACGTATATTAACCCATTATATTTATGTTAGCCACATGGCTCGGTACCTTTTTCAGTGTGGTAGGTCACATCCTTCTTCTTTGGTGATCTGGGCACAACTGGTGAGGAATGGGCTTCCTCCTTCCCAGCATTCTCCTGTTCTCATCGCCGGCCACTACTTTCTGTCTGGTTGACCCGCCTATACATCCTGCCTGGCCAATCAGTGTTTATTTAAAACATGATTGACAGAATACAGTCAATTTTCCCGCACCCGCACCCGTGCTGTCTTCTGAATGACAGAGCATGGCTGTCACACACGTGAATTCACAGCAGCGCATGATCAAGCTGGACGGAAGTGGGCAGAGATGGGGTTCTCTCCAGGCTCCGCCCCTTAGTGAGGAGCCATTGGCAGCTGACAGCTGCTGGGGAAAGGCGATTCGTTCTTTTTTGAGGATGTAGCCGTGTCCTTTGAGTCTCATGCTCCAGTGGGAGCTCCATGCCCTTGTACATATGGGCAGCACCAACGAGATTTACTGGGTTATTGAGAGAAAACAAAGCGAAGACATGAAATAGTGAGGGGAATGCGTTGAGGTGACTATGGAGGGAGTTGGAAGAGGGACATGGGGACATATCTGACCATATTTCATTGTTTACATGTATAAGATTCTCAAGAAGACAAAAAGAATAAGGCAGAGAACAATGGAAGACACGTAATGTCAACCTCTGGCTTCCCCATGGGTGCATGAGCACACCCCACACATGTACACACATGTGCACACATGTGCACACGCACATACATACACTGCTCACCTGTCCTCAGCTCATTTTTTTTTTCTGAGATGACGTTTCTCTGTGTAGCCCTGTCTGTCCTGGAACTCACTCTGTAGACCAGGCTGGCCTTGAACTCAGAGATCCACCCGCCTCTGCCCCCCTAATGCTGGGATTAAACATATGTACCAACACCACCAGGACGGGAGACCCAGACTCACTGCTAATCTTTGGCCCGTTCAGTTAATACTCCCCCATCAGGATATCTTTTTCTTCCTGAATCCCTTGAAGGTGCATGGCCTTGATGACCTTTGCTGCTTAAGTCCTAAGAATAAAGACAGTCTTATCTGTGCACACAGTGAATTTAATGTTGACCCAATAGTTTAAGATCTGCAGCACGGATTCCAGTCAGCCGGAATGTTGTGTACATCACCCGGCGCTGGCTAGGGATCCCTTAGCCACAGTCACTCAGCCCTCCTGTTCCAGACAGGTCTCAAATATTTCGTTTTGTTTTTTATGGCAGTGTGATTTTGGAACACAACTCATCCCTTTCTACAGATTTAGCTCATAAGGGGTTTGCAGAAGCTTCTTTCTCCTGGGAATGCTGCAGAGACAGGGTCCTGAGGACCATGCCCACCTGTCTCACAGGCGGTCAAGGTGTCACCCTACTGTATTATATAGTCATTACCTACCCCTGCACACACACTGTTGTTGCCTTGAATCTGTGGAGAAATGGGCTAGCTCAAGTGACAAATCTCTTAGGGACAAATTGCACACACACACACACACACACACACACACACACACACACACTCCCAGCATCCAAGATTTTGCCTGAACAATTTATCTGTTCAGTTCCTATCTAGCCCTGAAACTTGGAGGATCTGGAGGGGTACCTTTCCTCCGCATCTTTGGTTCAGGTTGGAGTCGACTCCAAGTCGGTTCAGTGTCCCCTGCGACCGGTTAGAAGAGACCACTGGCAATGAGCTCGCGTGAGACTGGGTCGCGTTAAAACGTCTGCCTGTTATTTGCATGAAAACTTCTCGGAGGATTTCATTGTCCCCTGTCACCCCCACCGGCTCCTTCACCCTTTGCTGGTGCTGGTGTCGCTCACACGGCCGGACCAAGGGCCCCTCCTGGGTTCCTAACTAACTACGTACTTGACTCCAGAGCCGATTCCCCAGGACCGCAGCGCTGGCAGTGGGGTCCCCAGCAGCCCTCGCGCGCGGGTCTGGACGCACGCTCCGGGATGCCGAGTGGACCAGCGCTTTGGGGGTCCCGGAGCCTCTCCTGGCAGGGAGCCGGGAGCATCAGTCGCGCAGGTGGCGGTGGAGGCGGGGCAGGCGGGACGGGGACGGGGGCGAGGGCGGGGCCGGGCGGGGAGGGCCCGGCGCGCGTCGGGTGGTGACGGCAGCGCGAGGGGAGGCGCGAGGCCCGGCCGCGCGGAGCCATGGCGAGAGGCCGCGCTGCGGCGCCCGCGACACGGTCCCCGGCCCCGGCCCAGTCCCCGGCCGCGCCCCCGCCCGCCGCTCCGGGGCCCACTCGGCCCCCGCCCCCGCGCGCCCCCGGGCCGTGACACGCGCCGAAGGAGCCCCGGAGCGTCCCCGATCGCCCGGGTACCCGCCCACGCCGAACCCCGCAGCCCCGGGAACGCGAGCCACGGGCGGCCGGGGCCGGGCCAAGCACGACGCGGAGCAGCGATACCGGCCCCGGGACAACGCCCGCCGCCCCCGCGTCTCCTGCGGGTAAGTCGCTCGTGCTGCGTGCTCCGGGCCTGAGGCTGGGGAGGGGCCACGGCCCGACTGCTCCCCTGTGGCACCTGCAGGGCTGGGGATACCCGGGAAGGTGCCCTAAGGCCACCGTGTCCCGTTGTGCCGCGTGTACTCGGATTCCGGGCCCCGGCAGCCTAGGTGACAGTCGGGCGACCTTCAGAGAGCCCTGGGCTGGAGCGCGCGCAGCGCCCACATTTCCACTGGCCGCATGAACTTCGTGTAAACGACATCGTGCGTCTGGGGACCCCCCCTTCCATACTGAGAGAGAAGGAGTTCACTTTGGGGCACTTTTTTGACTTTTGTTTTACTATTCTCTCTAGTCTCCAAGGTCAGCCCCTTTGCCGGTAAAAAGCCAAATTCCTGAAATGTCTCATTGTTATTTAAGGGAAGATTTTAAAAGTTCCCAGGCTGGGTGCTGGGTGCTGGGTGCCTTCCCCAACCCCTCGAGCCTCAGTTTTGGAACCAGTTGCCGCGCTTGCTCGGATAAGAGACTTACTGCCCGCTTTGAGCAGGAAGAATGAGTGCCGAGACCTCTGAGGGTTTTTTGTTTCCTGATTTGTTTCGCCAAACTTTGAAACCGTGTGTAAGTGTTGACAGTATTGGCTGCAGCGTGTAGCCGGAACCTATGCTCTTTCCAGCCTGGTCATTCTGGGCTGGGGGAGGTGGGAGGAAACCCTAAGGAAACAGGCTAGTTGCAAGGTCTTTCCCATTTTCTGACCTACTAGACCGTCCAGGACGGGGGCAGCTTGAGCTCTGACCAGCCTCCAGCGCGACCCTGAGGGCATGTGTGTGTGTGTTTGTGTGCACAAGTGCGCAGGTGCAGTGGGGCAGTCTCCCCATTGGGGTGGAGATGACAGGTGGAGGTGGACCTGGGTGACTGACAGCTGCCTTCCCCTTTGGTCACACTCTAAAGGCTGTAGCCACTGTGATCTCTGGCCCCCGCTTGCTCTTGCTCGCAGAGAAGACCAGGCAAGCAGAGAAGTAGTTGGCGATCAGAGCTGGGAGGGGGGAGTTTGCTGAACTGAATTAGAAAGCCCACTCGAGGCATAGTAGGTTTGCCAAGGACAGGGTTGCTGTTGGCTACTTGGCAAGGCACCAGGCCCATTTCCGGTTTGATGCCCCAGGGACGGTTGGGGTCCAGTTTCCTGCGCAGAGCTGAGCTCTCCCCTTGGACTGTGTCTCCACCCTGGTGAGGTAAGGACACGGGTCTCAGAGAAGGGAAGCCGACATTCCTAGCCTTGCTTCTCCTTTTGCAGTCTGTGTGACCTTGGCCTGACAACCTTTCTTACCTGGCTGTCCCTCAAACTCAACCAGACCCATGGGAGGAACAGAGTGGGTGTTACTTTACAGACGCTTGACTGTACTTGTAGCTTGGTTGTCAGAGCCTGCGCCAACAGAATCACACTTGGTAACTTTTTAGAAGTCCTAATGCGAATATTTAAGAGATATTATAGCAATTATAACTTTTATAGGTTTATGGTGTGGGTCAAGTCAGATACTGTAAATGGGCTTTGAGAAGGATACGGCCCGTAATTCGCACTGAAAGGGCTTTCAGACTTTCAGTTTCCAAATAGCAGGACCTCTCAGTGAGGACATCTTGCTCGCCAATCCCAGGCTGCCCCAGTCTTGGCCACCTGCAGTCCTCTATCTTACTAGAGGGTTCTGGCGTGAGTCGCTTGGGCTCCCTTCCCTGATCCTCCTGTTCCCCAGACACAGAGCAGGCCTCTGGCTTCTCTGCTCCTTGACTCTGGGTGTTTCAAAGAGTTCTGATTGTTCGGTTACCCTGAGCATCTGATAAGAGAGTGGGGGTGAGCAGGGGGTGGCCCCCTTTCCTACCAGGGTAGGTCCTTTTCTCTTCTTTAGGGCTCCAGCGAGCAAGGCTTGAAGGGTGAGACACTCAGTTAAGATCACTGCAGGCTGTAGACGCACAATCAGGCCTCTGGCACATTATTTCATTTATTACTGTGTGTACGGCATTGTATGGAGGTCAGAGGTCAACTCCTTCCACCTCCCTGAGGGATCCCCAGATGGAGCCCAGGTCATCAGGCTCCACAGCCAGGCTTGGTAAAGTGAGACTACATTACAGCGGCCGGGCTCTCCACACTGAGTCTGTGCCTCACCTTGAAAGTGGACCTCATCTGTTGAGGCCCTGTGGCGTGGGGGAGGAGCAAAGGATGCCCTTTAACAGAGATGCTAGGAGACTGGTCTCCACGGAAGGGGCCGCAAGGGCCACATGGGTCTGACTTTGCTTTGCAGTCTGGGGTTAGTGTCTGCCGGGTGGGAGGTTCTCCAATGAATGAGTGTCCTGGCTCCGCCCCGTTTCCCTTTCATTCCGAACAATGTTCCTTGATCCAGCTTGACCTCTTAGTAAGGGGTCGCTCTCAGCAAGTCTGTGATGTACGTGAGAGCCGGCCAGTCTGTGGAGGTGGACGGGACTTGGTGGTACTGAGCTGCGTCTGGACAACGGACTTTGTGTTTTCTGAGAGGCTGTGTGGCACAGCTCTCGCCGAAGCTTGACTAATTACGGAGCCACTACCAGTGCACCTGAGGTGGGACAGGGTGAGAGGGTGGATGGGTGGTGTCTGGGCTTCTCCAGGCCACCTACTCAGGAGGCCCCACCTTTCTGAGAAGCGTGATGCAGCCCTCTGGCTGACATGTTGCAGTGGCTTCTCAGGTGGCTGCTTACAGCTGGTAGCCTCAACATGTCAGACTATAAAGTGGGTGATCTTGATGCTTGTAATTTAGTCCTGTGTCCATCAGGGCTCCCGAAGCTGGCAGAGGGGGTGGGGGCTCAACCCCATCTTTGATGTTCTTCTGAGTTAATGATTACTATGATGGAGGCCAGGATGTAGGATTTATCTTTTGGGGGTATGAGAGGTGGGAAGGGTCTCCCCTATGCAGGCCGGGCCTACAGCAAACTTGCTACGGAGCCAAAACTAATTTTGAACTGTTAATCGCTCTGCCTCCACCTCCCCTGGGTGAGATAAGGCACACACCACCACACCACGTGGATTCCGCCTGTCTTGATTTTTGAGAATGTGCCAGTGTTGCTGTAAGCTAGACTTCAACTCTGAGGCCGGAGGGGGTCCAGCCTCAGTCTCCCCACTACCAGGCCCGCAGGCCAGAGTTGCTGCACCCGGCTAGGACTGGTGTTGTGTTAATGTAAGGCTTGGCTCGCTGTCTCATCCTGCCTCTCCTGATGACCTGAAAGCTGTCTGATTTAGTAAGTTTCCTGTGTGCTCTGAGTGAGAGATGTCCCCTAAAGGCTCAGCGTTTGGACTCTGAGTTCCCAGCTGGTGGGGCTGTTTGGGGAAGTTGGGAAGGTGCAGCCTCTCTGGAGGAAGTGTGTCACTGCAGGCAGCGGTTGGCTTTGTGTTCTACTTCCGGATCTTTCTGTGGGGTGCTTGTGGCTGAAGATGTGATGTCTCTGTTCGGTTCCCCCACCCCCCACGGTGCCTGCTGACTGCCAGCATGCCCCCCTTCCGTGATGGATTCTTAAGCTCTTGAACATAAGCCCAAATGCACTCTTTGTTCCTTAAGTTGCCTTGGCTGAGGTGTTTTCTCACAGCAGTAGAGGGTGAAGCATGACTGCGCCCTGCTTGAGCGGCCTGGAGCTGGCTTATTTCTAGGCTGTTCTCTAGCTCTAGACTGCATTCAAGCGCAGACGAGAATTCACCAGAGTGTGGTGCCACATCGAAAGCGGACACTGAATCTCTAGGGGCCGTAGATGTGTGAAAGTAGCCACCATGATGCAGACGGCCTGGATTGCAATGTTAGGCCATGTTGTGTGTATTCAGGGGACTTTGAAATCCACCTCTCTCCAGCTTGGGCTCTTTCTGTCTCTCTGTTTCCTCCTCTCTCTCTCTCTCTCTCTCTCTCTCTCTCTCTCTCTCTCTCATCTCTCAACTCATCTCTCTAAAGAATTAGGGATTGAGCTGGGCGGTGGTGGCACACATCTTTAATCTCAGCACTCAGAAGCAGAGGTAGGTGAAACTCTGTGAACGCAAGGCAGCCTGGTCTACAGACTGAGTTCCAGGACAGCCAGGACTGTTATACAGAGAAACCTTGTCTCAAAAAACTGGTGGTGGTGGTGGTGGTGGTGGTGGTGGTGGTGGTGGTGGTGGTGGTAAGAATTAGGGACAGGAGCTCCCTACAGAACCCAGGCAGAAATGCCGTGTGTCTCCTGAGCCCGTAAGTTCTAGCACTGAGGAATCAGAGACAAAGAGATCCTGGGGGCTCTGGCCAGTCAGTCCAGCTGAGTATTGAGCTCCAGGCCAGTGAGAGACCCTGTGTCAAAACATGAGGCAGATGGTTCCACACATGGTTAGTTGGAGATAGCCCTGAATGTGTGGCTTTCATGATCTGACATTTGCTGAAACTGCCCTTAGCGCACCCTCCAGCACCTCACTCCTGCCGCACTCTGCCTTTATACCAGGACTTTGGTACCTGATAGTGTGATCACGATGTTGATTGACATAAGCCATGGTCTACTGACAGGTTCACAGAAACAAGCTGACAGGAAATTCCACACTGCACTGTGGTGCTCCAAACTGATTTATGTCCCCTAATATCACTACTGATTAGACTGGAAGCACGAGATTCTAGTCTTCCTTTCACTTCCTCTGGATTTGGAGAGCCCGTCTACACAGCAGGAGCCTCGGTGGTCTCTGTAGGTTCCCTGTTGACTGACAGAGTGAGTCCTTATAATTATGGGAAAGCAAGGCAGTTCCTTCTTACTCATAAAATATGCTGTGGGACTCAGTGGTTTTCACTGGTGAGCATTCTGGGAGCTGTTAGGGTTTTATTTAATTTTAAAAATGCTGTGTATATGTGTGTGTGTCTGTGAACTTGCACTTGAGTGCAGGTACCTGTGGTGGCCAGAAGGGGGCATCAGGTTCTCTACAGCTGGAGTGACCAGGAAGCTGTGGCCTCTTGATGTGGATTCTGGGATGAGTCCTGGTCCTCTATAAGAGCAACACTTGTTCTTAACTGCCGAGCCATCCCTCCAGTCCCGAGCATTGGAGTTTAGAAAACAGTACAACCCTTCTGGCTTGGTATAGGCTTATCTCCTTTTCTTATGGATCCATAAGAAAATATTTCTAGTTTGGGATACGGCCAAAGACAGGAAGTCTCCCTAGTGCTGGGAGTGGTTTGGCCTCACCCCAGTAAGGAGGTTCTGCAGGTGCAGAAGTCCTCACCGGCTCACTTGTCTGAGGGAGCAGGGAGCACAGATTCCTCTAACCTGCAGGAGTGTCAGCTGTCCTCGGTGGGAGGAGAAGACACACAGGCGTGACTGCAGAGGGCTGGCTGTGTGTGCCAGGGAGATCCGGAGTGCAGCTCGCACTGGAAGGGCAAGGAGCAGAAGGGACAGTGTTGGTGAGAGGCACAGGCAGAGGACATCAAAGTCATCCTCATCACCATTATCGCCATCGCCACCACCACTGTCATTGTAACCATGGTCACCATGCTACCACCACCACTATCATCATCATTACCATTATCACCATCGCTACCACCACCACTGTCATTGTGACCATGGTCACCATGCTATCACCACCACTATCATCATCATTACCATTATCACCATCGCTACCACCACCATTGTCATTGTAACCATGGTCACCATGCTACCACCACCACTATCATCATCATCACCATTATCACCATCGCCATCACCACTATCATCATCACCATTGCTACCATCACCACTGTCATCTTTATCATCACTATTACCATTATCACCATCACTATCGATCACCACTATCATTATCTTTATTGTTACCATTATCACTGTCACTATTATCACCACTGTCATCATGGCCGCCGTTAACACCCTCATCACTATTTTCAACACCATTACCACCACCATCATCACCACCATGTCAACCTGAAGCTTCTTCGACCTACGGAATATCAGCGCTGCTGAATCTGCACCCGCATTTTAAACCCCTTTCCAGACAGTGTGTGCAGAGTTCTCTCTGTCTTTGCTGAGCTGACCAGGTCTTGAGGGTGTTGGGATGAGCAGGTCCCAGCTCCCTTCCCTGCTTGACAGAGCCTGGGGCTCAGTGTGTTTTAGGAAAGGCCTTGAGCCCACTCCTTTCCACCCCCACCTTTCTTTAATCCTGTGCTGTGAACCGTAAAGTGGGAGGAGCCAAGAGAGAAGGGACCACCTGCCATTATTGGCAGCCTGGAGAGTCCCAGAACAATGAGCCAGGAACACTCCCCACCTGCCTCAGCGGGGATCTGTGACAATCAGCAAGATGCGTGTTGTTTGTGTGTGCCTACTTACACATGCATATACATAGACACATGTTATACACACATATACTTATATAAACATGCCTGTACGTATATGTATGTATACGTGTCCATATACACATGTGTGTATACATATAAACACATGCGTAGATACAGACACAAAGATAGACTGTTGTTTTGTGATAGGGTCTCATGTAGCCCAGGCTGACTTCAAACTTGTCATGGGAGCTAAGGATGACTGAACTTCTGATCCTCCTGCCTCCTCCTCCCAAGTGCTGAGATCATAGGTGACCACCACCATGTCAGGCTTTATGCGGCGCTGGGGATCAGATCCAGGGCTGCCCCCGCCCTGTGCCCAGCCCAGGCTGCTTGGGTTCTGAAGGATTCAGCCGTCTGCTGAGTTGCTAGCTGGGTCATTGGCACATCCACTGCCCACCTGTTGTGCTGTTAAGTGGATCTAAAGTTCTGGGTCAATTACACTGTGAGCAGAGGTGACACGGGCACAGTGGCAGGATGGCAGTTGTATGGGAAGCTAGGAAGATCCAGTGCCAGTGCGTGCCACCTCCTCTTGCCCGCTGCCATCCTTCTTGCCTTCCAGGCAGGCACAGACCCCCTCAGGCCCCAGATTCCCCCATAGCCTTTGTACAGATGGGAGCAGGCAGCCAATCATTGCCCAATCCTTTGTATCTGCCCAAGTCCCTTAATGTGAGATAACTGAAAATATGAAGGTTTTGGTTTTTTTTTTTTTTTTTTTTTTTTTTGGTTTTTCAAGACAGGGTTTCTCTGTAGCTTTGGAGCCTATCCTGGAATTCGCTCTGTAGATCAGGTTGGTCTCGAACTCTGCCTGCCTCTCCTTCTAAGTTCTGGAATCCACCACTGCCTGGCTAGGTCTAAAGTTTTAGATTATCTATCTTTTATTTCATTTAAAAATGCTGATGAAATATATATTACATAAATATATCATTTTAACCACCTTCAGCGTGTAGTATTAAGTACGTCTGTGTTGTGTGGAGACCATCACCTGCATTTCCAGAAACTTCTTCCTCATCCCCATCCGAAATACCGCCATTTCTCCTTCTTCCCCCATGACCACCCTTCCCCTCCCTTTCTCTCTGAACTTGACCACACTAGAACCTCCGTACAAGAATCATTGTCCTCAGCTTGTTTTGCCCGGCATAAGGATTTTGTTTGTTTGTTTTGTTTTTATGTTGAAGCATGTGTTAAATTTCCTTTGTAAGGCTGAAAAATATTTTATCCAGTAACAGACACCTAGGCTTTGCTGTTATTTGGCCTTTGGTGAACAAATAATCCACTCCCTGCATTCATTTCTTTGAGTATGTACCCAGAATTCCAGCTGGTGGGTCGAGGAGAAATGGAGTCAGTTCTGTAAAACAGTTTGTTAGGATGTGTGCCTTTTCCCTTTGCGGCGCTGGGGATGGAGCCCAGCACCTCTCACAGGCCGAACCTGAGCCAACGCAGCTACATGTTCTGATTCTGAATACTGGGTTCTCATGGCAAATTGGGCTCACCTAAGTAGATTGTGACTTTGAGTTGGGGCCTGGGGGATTGTGATCTTGATATCAAAGGTCATTCTCAATGGGTCCCCATACAGAGGCCTTTCTCTACTGCTAAGACCGGGGAGAAAATTGAGGCTGTGCTTTACAGGGATGGGCAGATGCATGTCACTGTGCGGATGGAATTGGTGAACTTTGTGCCAGAGGATTAAAAAGGCAAGCAAACTGAAAAGGAGGCGCATGGCCTATGATTCAGGGTACCCCTTAGTGGTTTTAGAGCAAAGGTGGGAAGAAGGAACGGGAGGGGTTGTTGCTGTGACTCACGGGGCTGTGTCTGTGAGCATGGTAGGTGGGGACAGATGCCCCAAGACAAGCAGAGAGGAGAGGAGTTTGCCGGGGCAGTGGACATCATTCTGACCTGGGATATTTTTTATCTTATTTATTTTTTTATTTTTGAGACAGGGTTTCTCCGTAGCTTTTGGGTCCTGTCCTGGAACTAGCTCTTGTAGACCAGGCTGGCCTCGAACTCACAGAGATCCGCCTGCCTCTGCCTCCCGAGTGCTGGGATTAAAGGCGTGCGCCACCACCGCCCGGCTATCTTAATATTTTTTAAGATTTTTTTTTTATTTTTAATTGTGTGTGTGTGTGTATGGGTGTGTGCATGTGAGTGCTGGTGTCTTTGGAGTCAGAAGAGGACGCTGGATTTCTCTGGAGCTGAAGTTAATGGAACTCAAGTCTTCTGCAAGAGCAGTAAATTCTGTCAATCACTGAAACATCTCTCCAGACCCGGGCTTGTTCAAAATGAGGTCCTGAAAACTGTGGGTATCAGACGGGCCTGCTTTGTGGATACAGTGAGTGTTTTCATTCATTAGTTAAAACTTTTTATTTTTTATAAAATCATTTTTCATTCATTCATTCAAGCATGATCTTATGGAGCCCAGGCTGGCTTTGAATTCACCTAGATCTGCCTGCCTCTGCCTCCTAAGTGCTGGGATTAAAGGTGTGCACTATCACACCCGCCTAAAATTTTGTTTTTAAATCTGGCTAAGTAGTCCAGGCTGGCCTTGAATTCATGATCCAACCACCCATCTCCCAGCTTCCTGAATGCTGGCATCTCAGGTGTGCTGGTGTTGCAGGTGTGCTGACATCACAAGTGTGCGCTACCGTGACTATTTAAAAGCTTTCAGTCTACTGGTCTGGATAAAGTATAGTGTGTTGGTGAGCCTTCCTTTCCTCTGTGGGGATTGGTACTTAGAGGGACTGAACCCAGCAACAAGACCCTCTCTTCTTTTTTCTGTTTGCTATGCTGGGATCAAACCCAGAGTTTCATTCATGTTGCTCTAGTGTTTGGCCATTGTACCACACATACCACCCCCACCACGCTTCCCACCTCCCGCCCGCCCCCGTCCCTGGTGTTGTATAACAGTTTCCTCAGTGTTTAAAACATTTATCCTGTGGGAAGGCCCTTAATCCGGAAGGTAAACAACTCAAAATAGCTTCAGGAAGTCCCAGAAACGGACCAGACTCACTAGGCCCCTCCCTCCAAAAGTAAACAATGAGAGTTGAGAACCCACCTCAGGCTGAAGGAAGCTGAGCCACAAAGAAGACCCAGAGGCGGAACTTCCTACTTGGAAGAAGCAGAAATCTGCTGAGCTGCCTGGAAGAGGTTTACTAACTGAGGAAGCTGGAGGGGATGCTCTGGGCGGCCCGGGCAGCCTGAGGCTGTGCAGTGTGCTCCAGGTTCCTAGCTTTGTGAGCTGTCACCCAGGCTGGGGTAGGCTTTGGAGAGGGATTGTCTGAGTCACTTCTGTTCTTATAAGTGACTCTTCACCTGTATTGCTCTAACTAACCCCAATAAATAAAATCGTGATTCCCAGGTTGGACTTTGGTGGTACCCACACTGTGGTCTGTTGTGAGCTCCCTGTTTGGAAGGAGTTGATGCATGTTGCATCTCCCCTGGAAAGGTTTTATCACACCCTCACACTCTTTGACAGTTCCTGAATCTTTACATGGTGTGCTAACCTGAGAGAGCGATCAGGGATTGCATGAGTCAGTACCCACACCTGACTCCCGGGGTGCCGTCCTCTGCCGCGCCCTGGCCAGAGCCCTAGCCAGAGCGCTGTCTTCCCTGGAAAGCACCAACACAAAAAGGCCATTGGTGTGGAAGGTCATTTTTGTTTACTTGACAATGTCACTGTTTGAGCTTTGAGGAGAAAGGGTTAACTTTGCCATGGTCCCAAGACATTAGAAAAGTCCCTCTGGGCATGGTCCTTGGATATGAACATGACATTCCAAACATCTCCTGTGGGAAGCTTACTGCTTGTTGTTATGTATTTAAGGAAACAGCTTGCTGTTTGAGAAAACAAGCATGATGTTTTTATTGTTGCGACGGCAGATGAAGGTCCCAAAGACATCACTGGGAAAACAGAACAACATTCAAAATGTTACCCTTTGTCGTAAGCGTGTTTGGGCCACGTATGAGAGGTGGGGAGCCGTTTGTATTATAATGATGATTAAGCTGGGCAGAATGGCCAAGCTGGCTTTGTCAGTCTGAGGCACCCTGAAGCTCCTGGGAGAGGGAACCTCGGCTGAGGAACCCCTTCCGTCAGACAGGCCTGTGGGAAGGGCCCAGCCGCCCATTACCAGCTGCTAGGTCCTGGGTGTTTTAGGAAAGCGTACCGAACAAGCCGTGGGAGCAAGCCAGCAAGCCTTGTTCCTCCTGCCTCCAGGTTCCTGCCCAGCTTCCCTCCGCGACTGTGGCCTGGAGGTGTGAGATGTATGAACCTTGTTCCTACACTGATTGTGTTTGTGGTGTCTTTCACGTGGCAGAGAAGCAGGAGGATTCACTCAAGTTTGAGGCTAGCCTGGACTACAGCAAGACCTTGTCTTTAAAAAAAAAAAACAGCCGGGCGGTGGTGGCGCACGCCTTTAATCCCAGGACTTGGGAGGCAGAGGCAGGCGGATCTCTGTGAGTTCGAGACCAGCCTGGTCTACAAGAGCTAGTTCCAGGACAGGCTCCAAAGCCACAGAGAAACCCTGTCTTGAAAAACCAAAAAAAGAAAAAATAAATAAATAAATAAATAAAACAAAAACGAATAAATATATAAATCAACTGAATGAGATAAGAAAGAACAGCAAAAGCATCAGCCACTAGGAAACCTATTACTGTTTTCTAAAGTTGAGCGTCCCCTGGTGCCCAGTGGGGCACTGGTCCTCACGCATCTCCTCAATGGGTGCAGGTGCTTGCACATAGGCCATGGCAGCTTTACTCACGAGCACCCCCAAACTGAAACCCCCAGAGAGCCTTCACCGGGGCCTACAGGTCAAGTGTGTGGTGTGTCTACACAGTGGAGTATTACTTAACCACGCAAAGGAATGAGGCATGGGTGCATTCAGCAAACACCTGAACACTGCACACAAAAGGCTGAGCAAAAGAGGCCAGAGGTACAAGTCTGCTGGAGGATTTCAGAAGAGGCAACATAGTTTCATACTGACAGAGACCAGAAACGTGGGTGTGTTAAGCAAAGCAGTACTGCCGGTGTGAGATGCCATCCAAACCTGTGAGGTAGTTCCAGTGGTCTGTCCGCTCTCAGGCGGGAACCCAGCAGGCTGTGGGATGGCCCAGTGCTGAAAGTGCTTGCCGCGAAGCGTGAGGATCTGAGTTCTATCCCTGGCAACCACGGCATGTAAGGAGAGCATCAACTCTTGAAATTGTCCTCTGACCCCATACATGTGCTGTGGCTGTCAGGCTGGCACACATATGTGCACACACACACACATACACAGTCACACACATTCATATACACACTCACATACACAGTCACACACATTCATACATACAGACACACACATGCACAGTCTCACACACAGAGTCATGCACAGTCTCATACAGAGTCTCAGATACACACACACACACACACACACACATGCGCGCACTTTGACAGCTGGCCCCTAAGGCAGCTGCTATCCAATCTTTGGGGTGGGTAACGACCCTTAAGTGTTTATTCTTTCTTCCCTGTTTTCCCGGGGCATTTTGCTCTTGTGACTCAGGGCACTTGCCTGGGGTCCAGAATCTAAAGCAGAATGACAAAAATCTCCAGAAATAAGATCAGGGTTGTTTTGTTTTTCTTTCTTTCTTTCTTTCTTTTTTCCTTCCTTCCTCCTTCCTTCCTTCCTTCCTTCCTTCCTTCCTTCCTTCCTTCCTTCCTTCCTCTCTTTCTTTCTTTCTTGAGTCAGGAATTGAACTCGGAGCTTCAAGCTAAACACACATCTGCCATTGAGCTGTATCCTCAGCCCGGAATAAGCTCTGCTTTTAATACAGTACTTTAAAGACTCAATGATTCAGGAGAAGGAAAATTCAAAAATCTTAATTTTTTAATTCAGGACAGGATTGGCATTGTTGGTTTTCATTTTGGCTCGGTTTCCAGTGTAGCCCAGTAGGAACTGAAGATGGAGCCAGGAGGAGTCTGTCAGACTCGAGAAAGGGCAGCGTGGCCTGGAAACGTGGCCTAAAAAGAGCGGAAGGACAAGACTAAGATGGTCAGGCTGGCAGTGTCCTGCGAAGGACTCACCTGGGTTGGCTCTCACGGCAGGTTCTGTTCAGTGTGTTAAATATTCCACAAAAGGAGACTCAAGTGTGCAAAGTCTTTATGCTATTTCTGAAAGTGATGTAAACAGACCTTTGCGGTGCAAAGGCCCAAGCTCACCAGCCCCCGGCCAGAGCTCCTCTGCCCAGCTGTGTCCTTGGCCTGCAATTGTCTTGGTAATGAGTTTTTTCTTTTTAGTTTATTTCTTTGTTTCTTTTTAGTTGTTAACTTGTGAGCTGTCATGATGTTTAAATCAAAACATGAGCTTGTCAGGCCTTGAGCAACTTATGTACGGTTTAAACAGAGGGCGATGCTCCCGGCTTTCAGTGTGAAGCGCTGTTTGGCGGTTAATCATTGCCCACCTTTTAGGCAGCTGTGTGATTGCTGTGGGTATAATTACCTGGTAAACAGAGTGGAATCTGGCAATTTGCTAACCTTAAGACTGCATGTGTGCTATTGTGTGTCACGGAGTGTGGTTTCGCAGAGGGCTCTTATTTGTCTTTCTCCAGTGAGTAAGCCCTGTGTGTGCAGGATGCCCGTCTGACAGTCAGGATGTGTTGCCCCAGAGTCAGCGCCTCTCTTCTGGTTGCCATGGAGACAACCTCAGTACCACTAGGCATCTCCTCCTGTGGCTTCCAGCCTGGATTCCCCATCCTGTGTCTAGGTGCAGTTTCTGAAAAGCGGAGAGGTCTTTCAAAGTGTAGTTTGTTTCCAGAGCAGACGCCAGACGGGGTTTTAAGGGTTAATCCTCCTAGCCTGTCCCCTAGCAATGCTCCCTGGGCTGTGGGGAATGAGCCCTGGGTTGTCCCAGACCCAGTGGCAGGGGGCTCTTGGAGGGACCGGTTCACTGCCAGCAGCCCCGGGGACTTCCCGGCTTTTCTTAGTTAGATAGGAATCCCCTCCCCCTTCTTCCTCCCTCTGTTCTTTCTTTGTCTTTTTGTTTCTTTCAGTTTTGTGTGCATACGTTTGCAAGTGTGTGTAAGGGGGGCGGGGCGTTCCCGGGCCGATGTCTGGTGTAGTGTTGATGTAGTCTAGGCAGATTTTTCCTGCCTTTTAATCTTTAACTGGCAACGCAAACAAACCTGAGCAAGACCCCTGGACTGTCTCTATGTCTTCCCCGGTCTCTCTGTTTTATGAATGACAATTTTTGCATTTATTTATTCGTGGGGGGGGCACTCCTGAGGAGGTCTCATGGGCTCTAGCCTTCTGTCGTGTGGGCTCCAGGGATCAAACTGAGGCCATTAGGCTTCGTGAATGCCTTTATGCGCTGAACCTTCTCAAGAACACTCTGTTTTGTTTTGTTCTTCTGTCCTGGGCCTTGATTTGTAGACCAGGCTGGCTTCAAACTCCAGAGATCTGCCTGCCTCTGCCTCTTAAAGTGGCGGGATTGAAGGCGTGTGTCACCACCGCCCTGCTTTATTTTTTGAGACATCCCCTCCCCCATCTCTGTGGGTGTTGGGACTCAGACTCGGGGTCCTGGTGCTTGTGAAGCTCGCACAGCCCCGTTACCCCCGCCCCCCAGTCACAGGACTTCCATTTCTTTACTAGTAGACGTGTATACAGTCATTTGGGTCCATTTGGAGCTTGTGACTATTACTTTGAGGAGTTGGCTATTTCCAGGGATTGGTCCCTTCTCCAGTGTAGTAGCACCCTCTTGACAGCGGTCAGCCCTAAAGCGAGGGCCCCATCTTTCCCGTACTGGCCTTTCATCTAAGGCCGCTTCTATTGAGACTTGTTGGGTCTGAGCAGCGCAGATCAGGAAGGCGGTGGGAGTGGCTTCTGGAAGAGAATAAAGACTTAGTTGGGGAGGGCTAGACTTTCCCCTCTCTGGAGGATCTGCCGGAGGAAGGAGGCAGATGCAGTCACGTGAGGGTGAGCTCATTAGTCCTGGGACACCAGCTGTGCTATTCTTAGGGCCTTTAGAGTCCGACAGATGTTCCTAGGCAAGGTTTCCGCCCTGCTCACTTCCCGCAGACGACATAATACACTATGGAAAAGAGGGGTTCACACAAGTAGATAGCTTTCCCGGGAAACAGCGGTAATTGTTTACTGGACCTTTTCCTTTCCAGTGTGTCTGTTTGTCTTTCTCCCACCTCTTCCCTCCCTCTTTTCTGTCTTTCCCTCTGTCCTCCTCTCTCTCTCCTCCTAACTCTTTTCCAAGTTCTCTTTTTGCCTGCCTCCCCCACCCCCACTCCCCTTCTGCAGCCTCTCTTCCCCTTTGAGGCTCTTTTTATTTAACCCTGCGTGGAACTTGGACGCTGTGAGACACTAAGTCTGCCTGTGCTGGGTCAACTGTGAACCTCAGCCTTGCACAGAAAGTGTCAGGTGTGCCTGGGAGGTCCTGGGGTCATCCTGGGCTGGCGGTGTTAGCGGCAGCCTGGTTTGAATTGCAGGCTATCTTCCTGTCCTCATACTTGTGGTAGTGTCTGGCTGAGAAGTGAGCCTGGGGCTGTGTGACATTAGCCAGCTGGTTACCTTTCCGACTACGGTTGTTCTGGGTCCTGCTAGTCACCTTCCTCTGAGGCTTCTAGGTGGACCCTCCCTCTCCCCTCACAGCGTCTGAACAGAGGACAGTCACTGTCACACTGTCTGGGGGCCATGATGAGACATAACCTGTGTACAGTCTCTTCTAAGCACAGAGTGGTGCCAGCTTCTCTGTAGGCACCAGCTTCTTCATAGGTGCCCACTTCTCCATAGGCACCAGCTTCTCCCTAGACACCAGCTTCTCCGTAGGTATTTCCTAACGTTTATTTTAAAGTTCAGGAATTTTGCTCAGTTTAAATTTGTGACTGGCGGCACTTCCCGATCATACCCAGCGTGGGAAAGTGGTCTGTGCACAAACGGGTAGTGTTTCTGACTGACCGTGGTCACAGCTGAACGAGGGACGCCGCAAGGAGAATGTCAAAGAAAAGTCAGTATATCTGGTTTAGAAAAGTGCTTATGGATTTAAAAATACAGTTGAATTATTTAAAAAGATCAAAGACTGGGGGATAAAAGCCCCAAACCTGACTGTGTGGTGTGATGAACAAATTCTGGACCCAGCAGCCGAACCCAGTAGCTCATTTCTTTTTAATTGGGGAGCACATGTTTGCCTTTGGTAACGTTTCCTGGACCTGCGTCACAGAATGTGAGGCCTCCGCTCACAGTTGCTGCCCCTCTTCTTACAAGTCCGTGAACTGGACAAGGGAGATGGGGCAAGAGCACTGGCTGCTCTCCCAGAGGACCCGCTCTGGTTCCCAGCAACCATGGCTCGTGCTGGCTTACCACTACTGTAACCTCAGTTTCAGGGGATCTGACACCTCTTCTGGCTTACACACACACACACACACACACACACACACACACACACACACACGGTACCTGTGCTGCTGGTAAACTGGGCCTTCGTACATTTGCCTCTTGGTTTGTGCTTATGCCAGAAGTGTTTGTTTTCCTTATTTCTTCTCTCTTCGGTGGGTATGAATCACCCACGGTTGGAGTCGGGATTCCTGGCAGAGTGGGGAGAGGGTACTGGACGGTTTGAAGTGTGTGTGAGTGTTGAGGGTGGAGCCAGACAGCAGCTAGGAGAGCAGACAGAACGCAGGCAGGCACAGGTGTTTCTAGGGAAGAGGGGCCAGCGGAGAATGAATAATGGGAGTGAACCATGGGAAATGTGCAGGCCAAGGTTCCCAGGCCCAGCGAACAGCAAGTGCAGGACTGGGCAGGTTCACTGACTGAGGCCTGGAGTTCCTGGAGAGGTGAAGTGGAGGTGGACGGACCTGGTGGTGGTCAGGGCAAACAGACACCCCGCATCTCGTCTGTGACCTGCCTGGTCAGGAGATGAGGAACTTAGACTACCCTCAGAATATGATAGGAAGCTGCTCAGGGGAGCAACGTGGTCCCCATTGCTATGGAGAGCCGGGAGAGAGAGGCAGAATAGGCCCTAGGAGGAGGGAGGGTGATACTGGGGGCTGTGGGGATTTGGGGCACCTACTGTGGGCATGGAGAGTCTAGCATGAGGGCCATGTACCTTCCTAGTGGAGTGTGTGGCATCAGAGCGTGTTTCCCTTTGGTGACGACGGTTTGACAGTAGGTGTTCAGTGCAATTGCCCGTCAGGTGACGGATGCATCCGAGAAGCAGACGGTAGACTTGGAGCAAAGGGAGAGCTGAGGATCCACCATCCTTTTGTAGCTGAGCAGTTGGGTGTGGCAGTCACACTGTTGGATCCCAGCAGTACACTGGAGGTGAGCCAGGAGGATGGCAAAGGCCACCTGGGTCATAAAGAGAGTTCTGGGTTAGCTCAGGTCACACACCAGCCACATTATCCTGGCTGGCTTTCATTGTCAGCTAGTTCAGCCTCAGTGGAGGTCCACCTGGATCAGACTGGCTGTGCTGGTTACTGATTGATGCCGGAGACCCAGCCCACTCTGGGTGGCACCATTCCCAGGCAGTCTTTCTGGGTTGTGTGAGATGGCTAACTGAGCATGAGCCAGAGGTGAGCCTGCTAATGCCCTCCACGGCCTCTGCTTGAATTCCCGCCGTGGCTCTCCTCATGACGGGCTGTGGCGTGCACGGGTGAGCCACACGCGCTCCTTCCCGCTTTGATTTTGGCCAGGGTGTTTTATCACAGCAACTGACTGAAACCACAGCACAGACATACAAAAAAATAGGTTTCTTGAAGGAAGCAGAAAAAAAAGCTCAGACTTCCTCCTTCCTTGACGATCATGAGGTGACCGTTGACCAAAGCAGGCTGAGGACAGAGCTGCCCAGGGCACTAGCAGTGACAGCTGGTGTCAGCCGATCTAAGCTGAGAGCTTTCCAGAGATTCTTAGTGGCTCGGTGATGGTTTTTCATGTGTGCCGTGACTTTGCCAAGTTTGGGTACAGTGTCACATCTGAACCTCTCCCTAGGGTCTGGGCCTGTTTAGCTTGCAGGCAGCCCTGAGTTTGATGCCCCAGCAACCACACAAGCTGGGTGTGGTGGTGCAAGCATGTGACCCTGGCACTCAGGAAGTGGAGTCCGGAGAATTCCCAGTTCAAGGTCATCCTTGAGTACGTGAGTTAGAGGCCTGCCGAGATACGTGGGAGCCTGCCACTAAACAAAAAGCAAGCAAACAAAGAACCAGCCAGCAAACAAAACAACAACAAAACAAAACAAAAAGTTACTGTATTAAAAATTATTCTGTAAACTAGAACCTGGTTGCCTGAGGCAAGCCTCCACCTTCCTCATGGCACAGTGCCATTTTCCAGTAAGATTCAGTGACCAGGGAGACTAGAAAACTCAGCTCTCTCGCTGGAAGCCCCTCATCACCAGCAGGATGGAGATTCGGTCCTACCCTGCAAGGCTCCTGCTTTAGAGGCCAGGGAAGGGACCGGGGCCCAGTCTGCAGGCTCCAGGGATCTGAAAGGAATGACTGGCAGGTGCCCACTGGTGTTTCAGGAGGGAACTGGTTCTGCCAGGAGCTGGGGGGAGAGAAAAGCACACCACACACCATGCTTCCCTGTGGGACTGGTGGGGTATTCACAGAGATGAGCTCATTGGGAAACCGAAGAGTTGTTATGCCTGGTTATTCCATACTCTTCTGTTGTTTCCTAGACCGGGCCAGGGGTAGAGGAAGGGGATCCTGTTTTCTCTGGGCTGAAGGATTACCCTTTGCCCTGTGATGTTTGTGTGGATTGTCATTTTTTTAAAAATATGTGTTTTTGTTTATTTATTGAGATAGGGTCTCGGTATATCTCTGAAATACTGAGACATGGCCTGGAACTCACTATGTAGGGCAGACTGGACTTAGGGTTAAAATTAAGGTGAAGTAACAGAGATCTGCCTGCCTCTGCCTCCTGAGTTCTGAAACTGAAAGCATGTGCCACCATGCCTGCCCACTTCTTCACCCTCCTTCCCTCCCCTCACCCTTTGAATCCACTTGTGCAACGGTCGAATAAGAGCTCTGGCGTAACTGCCTTGCTGGAACATCACTTCTTCCTGTGGGTGTTCCGGTTTGCTTTTCTTGTCAACCTGGCACAAACTAGAGCCACCTGTAAAGAGGGACTCTCCATTGTGGATTGGCCTGCGAGCATGTCTGTGAGAGGAGAGGGCACAGCCCACATTGGCCATCCCTAGGCAGTGGGCCTGGGCTGTGCGTGAGCCTGAGGGAGCCAGCAAACAGCATCCCTCCACGGTTGTGCAAGCATCTGTTCCTGCCCTGACTTTTTCCAATACATACATAAGCTGAAATAAACGCCTTTTCCATTCAGTTAGGTCAGACAGAAAGCACAAGGAACAGTCAGGAGCATCCAGAATCCTCTCAACTAGCTCTTTCTAAACATCCAGTTCTTTGTTTGACAGAGTTACCCGCTGAGCAGGAACAAGAAGAATTTTTCCACCTTCCCTCCCTGTCCCTTAGCCTTCCTCTCTCCACCCTTCTGCCCCTGCCACGGCTTCACTAAGATTTTGCTTAAATAAACTTAAGAGTATGACAGGCTGAAAAACATTCTTCCCAAACTCTAAAGAACTCTAGATCCTTTGTTTTCCTGATAACCGAATACACCCCAAATTATCGAGAAGAGTGCTGGACCTTTGCCTTGTGTATTCAGTGTTAGGTGTGGTCTGTTTCAGTTATTTCTTACTGGGGTGCCGCAGGTACAGCTTCGTGGGCTGAGTGCCGGCCTAGAACACCAGAGGCCTTGGGTTTGATCCCCAGCACTGTGAAAGGGGATGATGGGGGCACAACAGCCTCAGGGCTGTCTTCAGTGAGCTGAGACTCCCCCGCTACACACACACACACACACACACACACACACACACACCAGCCCGTCTCAGAATGACAGAAGAAAGCCAGCCCTCTCTTCTTTCTCCCTCCTGGGTTTTGTTGTTCCTGAGACCATTCATCCCACATTTTATCTTGAACTAAAGGTGACGGTGACAGCCTCAGCCTTTCTCAGGATGGAGAGCAGCCGGCAGCAAGTGAGTGCGGGCCCTGCTAGAGCCTCGGCTTTCCCAGCATTTTCCTTAGGCGTCGACAGCGGGATGTGTTTGTTCTGGAAATATTAGCTTACCCAGCTCCAAGGGAACAGGCTTGAGGCAATTAACGCAGCCTCATCGGTGCATCTCAGGCGGCTACAGGATGGCTTTCCACAGGGCAATGGGGCTCATTACCCAGCCACCAGGCCCCGACCCTCCTCCTTGAGAGTGGTGTGAGCTGCAATTAGGGGCTTTGGGACGGGGTAAGTGATCGTTGGACCATAAATAATGCAGTCTACCCTGTCTCCCACCAACTGTGGCAGACTGTGGCTGCCACCAACAGGGTGGCTTTGGAGTCGGGAAGCCGGGACCTCCAGTCTTAGGGGCAGAGAGAGTAGGCAGTGTGATCCCGTGGAGTTCTTAGCCAGGAGCCTCAGTATCTCCTTCTGCAGAACGAGGCTGTGTTCAGAGCAGTTAGACAGGGAGAAGTCAGAGTCTGCCTTGCTTGTGCTCATTGGCAACAGCTCACAGTTCCTCCTGATCGCCCGGGTTTGTGTCATGGTGCCAGGGATGGAACTCAGGGCCTGTCAGAATAAACAAAGCTCTCCCAGAATATTTCCTTCTTAGTGTGTGAGTGTGAGTGGTCACCTGCGTGGCACTGCACAAGCGTGGAAGTCAGAGGACGACGTTTGGGTTTTTTTCTCCCTCTACTGTGCGTTCTGGGTTTGAACTCAGTTCATAAGACTTGTGTAGCAAGTCCCTTTACCTGATTAACCATGGGGCTGGTTCTGGCAACCTAGCCGACTCCTGCTCACCTTTGAGGGCTGACCTGGAGTTGGATGAGGAAGCCCTCGCTGACCCCAGGTGACCTGTCCATATCAGCATTTTGACAGTGGCTCAGTTGCTATTTTTGTCTGTGGCCACTTGAAGGCAGAGACTATGGTAAAAGGTGGCACTGGGCAGCAGGGGACACCCAGGGGCTGACCCAGCATCTAGCACTTCACTGGAAAGCCCATCCGTTCCTGCCCTTCTCATACGGAAGAGAGTTCAGTACTCAAAAGGGTCGGCTGTGGCTGGCTTGTTTGCTCTGGGTTCTCAGCAGCAGCCGAGGGTCATGGTGGAGTCTGCATTATGGTGGCAGGGGGATGGGGGGCGGGGCAGGCGGGAGGGAGGGCATTTAGTCAACACTTTCCCATGGCCTTTGCTTTCACGAGGCTCAATGTGTCTTCTCTTAGGTTTGAGTTATTCTCATTATGCCCATTCCTCCATGGTGAACGGGAAAGCACATGTTAGGGAGTGGAAGCTGGCCCACCAGAGCAGGCTTTCTCCGTGACTTTGCCATGCGTGGGCCCCACACGTTTGTGAAGATTTGTTTGTTTATTGTGTGTGCACCTGTGTCCATGTGTGTGTGTACCTGTGGTGTGTGTTCACCTGTGTGTAAGTGTGTGTGCAGGCTGAAGGGCCCAACATTGGGTGTCTTCTCAAGTTCTCTACTTTAGTGCTTAATTTTTTTTAACGTTTGTTTCTTTGTGTATCTATGGGGGTATGTGCCACCATGCATGGGTGGAGGTCTGAGACCATCTTTTGGGAGTCAGTTCTCTCCTTCCATCATGTGGGTGTTGAGGATTGAATTCAGGTTGTCAGTTTGTCGACAGACACCTCTGTCTGTGGAGGCACCATCACCTCCCCGCCACCGTCACCTCCCTGCTACCATCACCTCCCCGCCACCGTCACGCCACCCTACTTTTTGAGGCAGGGTCTCTCACTGAACCTGGAGCTCCCTGATTCAGCTAGACTGGCTCAGGTGACTCTCCTGTCCCTTCTTCTTCAGCTTTGGGATTACAGTTGTACACCCAGGCTTTTTATATGTGTTCTGGGTGATTGAATTCAGGTCCTCGTGTGTGTGTGTGTGTGTGTGTGTGTGTGTGTGTGTGTGGCACACATGTTCCTGACTGAGTTATCTTCCTGGCCCACATTTGTGAAATTTTAGAAATGACTCTTGAGAGCTAGAGACCTGCCAGGGCAGACTGTGGCACGGCAGTGTCTTTTAGCCTTCTAGGGAGTTCACGCCACACTCAAAGTGGCATGAACTCCCAGCCATTGCACGAGATATGGCTGTGGAATTCCAGACACGCACTGTTAGTACATTGTGATACAAACAAGCTGCTTTGAGAGTTTCAGGACTTGAGTGATGGATGGACTAGGATCCGGGTGGCTGCCGCAGTCTCTAGTGGCTGCATTCCGTTTCAAGTCCCTTCCTTCTGGAAGCTGTAGGAGGTCAGGGTCTGTCTGTCCTGAGCTCTCAGTGCGGTGTCTGGCGCCCATTATGTGTTGGGGTGGGGTCGGGGGCGAGTCTGTCATACTTGCTGTCCAGTTATGTAGACTCAATGTTACACATTTGTGCAGGTTCATCTGTGGCAGCAGCACCACTGAGGTCTGTGCTTTTGGTTACTACGGGGTCCCACATTGCCCAGGCTGGCACCAAACTCACTGTGTAGTCCAGGATGACTCTGAACTTCTGCTCCTCCACCTCCTAAGCGTTGGGGTTTGCAACGAGCACACATGCCTGGTTGTACACACTTCTGGTTGTCCTAGCGCCTTTTACTGAAAAGTCTTTTCCTTTCACGGTGATTGTCTTAAAAACAAGGGATGATTTTTAGTGGTCAGTGCAGCCCATTGACTGCACAGCGCTGGGGTAGGGAACTAGTGCAGCCCCATCGACTGCACAGCGCTGGGGTAGGGACCTAGTGCAGCCCCATCGACTGCACAGCGCTGGAGTAGCGCACTAGTGCATTCCCATCGACTGCACAGCACTGGGGTAGGGAACTAGTGCAGCCCCATCGACTGCACAGCGCTGGGGTAGCGCACTATCTGACGCTTCAGCTGTATGGTAGGCACAGGTTGGGCGGTGTGAGCCCACTAGCCTTGTTGTTTTTCATCAAGATTGATTTACCTATTCTAACACCTTACATTTCCAAATGAGTGTGTGTGTGTGTGTATGTGCATACAGTTGAGTGTACAGGTGTTCATGTACTTGTGCTTTGAGGTCAGTCTCCTTCAGGTGTTTTCCTGTTCATATACCACAGAGGGTCTCTCACTGGTTTAGAGTCAGCTATGTTAGATGCCCAGTGAGCTGCAGGGCCCTCCTGCCTCACCTCCCTAGCCATGGGATTAAGAGTACACTCCACTGCTTTCCTGCCCTTCCTCTGAAGGGGTAGGCACGACTTTTCCTGTTTCTTCTCTTTTCTCTCTGTCTTCCATTCTTTCATTCTCTCTTCTCTTCCCATTCCCTTTGTCTCAAATAAACTCCACACTCCACCATTCTAGCTTTCTTAAAACCGTGGCTTCAGGGATTGGATGAGCTCAGGTCCTTGTGTTTGCCAGGCGTGAGCTTTGCTGACGAAGCCACCCCGCAGCCCCCACATGAACTTGAGCGGCCTGTGAGCTGTTGTCTGCAGTGTGCAGATCCACTCCACAAGCCCCTGCATGGTTGTCATCTTTCCGTCCTTCCCTCCACTTAGATTTCTGTTGACAGTGTCTGTGGTCCTCAGGACACTGAGACTCATACTTTCGCTGTGTTAGCTCTATTCCTATTGAGGAACAGTATAAAGGGAATGGTTTTCTGAGTTTTGTTTTTGAAATGCTGAAAGCTGACCTTAAAATCACAGCTGATTTGTTTCCTACCACTGTGGTGAACTCTGTGTTGCTCTAATAACTTTCTTGTGGGTTGCCCAAGATTTCTCTTCCCTTTTTTTTCTTTTCCTGCCCTATATGTGAAGAGAACACAGAGCCTTCCCCTTGTGAGTGTTGTATACTAAGCCACACCCAGCCCTTAGACTTATTTATTTATTTTTGAAGATTTACTTATTTTTATGTGTATCGGTGTTTTGCCTGCTTGCGTGTTTGTGCACCGTGTGCTTGCAGTACCTGTGCAGGCCAGAAGAGGGCATCAGAGTCCCTGACCTGGAGATATAGATGGTTCTTAGCTGACATGTGGGTGCTAGGGATTGAATCCAGGTCCTTCGGAGGAGCAGTCAGTGTTCTTAACTATGGTACCATCTCATTAGACTCACTTTTTGAGACAGGATCTCACTATGTATTTCTGGCTTCCTGGAACTCACAGAGATGCACCTGCCTCTGCCTCCCGAGCTGGCAGCCTTGCCCAGCACAGCCGTGGAAATTTGAGACGGGGTTTCATAAGTAGCCCTACTGGAGTGGAGGTTGCTCTGTAGCCAGACTGGCCTACGCTTGCAGCCTTCCTGTCCTCCGCTTTCTGGCTGCGGGTGTGGTCGGTGTGCACCGTGGGCTTTTCTGCTTAGTTTGCCACCTACTTTTCTAGTCTGAGTGACTTTTGTTGTTGTTGTTTTGTGTAGTTGCTAGATTATGGCCAGAACCATGGTTGGATGCTGAGTTGATTAGGCAGGAGTGCAGTCCTGTCCCTGATCTCTGGGTAGACATCCTGTTGATTGTGGTGTCACAGATGCCCCACTACGGATGGGACAGTGTGGCCTCCTCCAAATGCCTTATCTACTGACATAGACATGTGATTTTCGTTGCTGTAATTTTATTAGTGAGTTTTTTTTAAATTCATTCATTTATTTTATGTATATACGTGCTGTCTTCATGCACCCCAGAAGAAGAAATCAGACCCATTACAGATGGTTGTGAGCCACCGTGTGGGTGCTGGGAATTGAACTCAGGACCTCTGGAAGAGCAGTCAGAGCTCTTAACCACTGAGCCATCTCTCCAGCCATCATTGCTTGTTTTTGAAATATTGTTTCTCAGGGCTTCCAGACAAGAAAATAGTTTTCCATTAAACCTACTCTTCATTTTCTTTTGGACCCTGAACCTTTAAAAATTAAGACTGTCAGACAGACAGACCCCAGACACACACACACACACACACACACACACACACATGCTACCTTATTTTTGCTGGGGATCACACCAGGATGTATTTCTAACTGGCTGGTCAGGGCCTGTCCCACTGTCTGGGGCTTGACTCCATGTTAGGAACCCCTGTAGCCAGACTTTAAATCCATTAGGAAGCCCCCCTCTGTGTTGTCAACCTGACTTTGAGAGCTCTCTCTAACCTCCCTTCCCCTTAGGGAAGCGCTAAAACTGAGACCAGCTCCTGGAGAAAGTTTAGTTGTTGTGGGCAGCAGGCTGCCATTTAGCAACCCTGGCAGGCATGCAGCAGGCTGCCTCAGGCAGTCTTCCCTGTTGTCACTCTCCCCTCCCCCTTTCCCTACTTCTTCCCCTGCCCTGGTCTCCCCCCACTTCTGTTTCTCTGGTCCTTCCCTTTTTTCTTCCTCAACCTCTGCATCCATTTCTCCTTCTCTCCCCAGTCTCCTCTCTTTCCCCATCTTGGGAGCCCTTTGTCTTTGTTATGACCCCTGTTCTGCACATGTGCACGCACACACACACACGCACACGCACACACACAGCATGCTTAGCCCTGTGCTTGTTTAGCTCCCCGCCTGTGCTTCTCTCTGAAGCCAGACTCCTGGCTTTGGTTTTTGTCTTGTGGTAGAAGTACAAGGGATCCTTGTTTTCATGCTGGAAAGGTGGCCTGCAGGATTTGGCCTGTTAGGGTGCAGAATGCCCCTCGGTTTGAGAGAGGACAGCAGTTTGGCCTGTTAAGGATGGTTGGTGTGTTGACAAGAGCTGTCCCCTGCACTTCTCACTTTTGGTTGGTGGGAGCACAGCTTTTACTTTTAAAACTTATGATTGTTACTTTATTCTTGGCAGTCGCCCTATGTAGCTGTGGCAGACCTACTTACCTTAGCCCAGGCTGGCCTCATACTACTTAGCCCAGGCTGGCCTCAAGCTGTACTGCAGAAGATGACATTGACCTTAGTCGCGTGCCTCCACCACCCCAATGCTGAGATTAAGCAGGCACCAGCAAGCCCAACCAGAGGTTCTCTTTAATGGATCACAAATAAAATATGGTAAGTGCTGCAGTCCGAGTTTTGAGGTTTGGTCCTCTGGTTATGGTCCTTGGTGCTGCTTCCCCGGGTGCTGGTCTGGGATAAGCAGGGGGTCCCCAGACCAGCTGCTTGTCTTCTCTTGCTGCATCCAGATATCCTTAGCTAGGAAAGAAACCCTGGCCCTGGGCTGGTTTAAAGCTTGAGCCTTAAAACAGAGATCTATGGTTCCTACAGATTTCTATGATTGGGGGTTCACGTCACCGAGAGTCACATCTGTCTCAGTGTGTATCTTTTATAATCTTATTCAGAAGGACCCCAGGCCCAGGTCACAAACCATAGGATAAACAGCTAGTCTACTGCCCCATAGCCCCAGTGCCCTTGCTCCTGGGAAGAGCGAG
Organism: Chionomys nivalis; assembly: GCF_950005125.1. Classification (NCBI taxonomy): domain Eukaryota; kingdom Metazoa; phylum Chordata; class Mammalia; order Rodentia; family Cricetidae; genus Chionomys; species Chionomys nivalis. The sequence continues at coordinate 117,294,674 of NC_080089.1, forward strand.
CTACAGGGTGTCGGCCATGCTTGGAGCCTGCTGATGGGAAGGTGTGTCTGTGTTTGCCCCGGGTGGCTTGAGTTAGACTAGCCGTCATCTAGACAAGATGTTCTGTAGAATTTGCAGCCCCTGTTGGAGGAGGTAGAAATGTCCATTTTCCCTTAAGACTCACAGCACCCTATGCACACACCAGTGGCTTGGGCTTGTGCTGGTTCTGTAGTTTTCTCTCAGTAAGTCTGTTATGCATGTTTGTCAGCATGTATGCAGTGCCTATGGAGGCCAGGAGAGGGCACCAGAGCCCTGGAACTGGAGTTACAGGTGGTTGTGAGCCACCCCGTGGGTGCTTGGAACTGAACGCAGGCCCAGGGAGTGTTGCTAACCACTGAGCCTTCTCTCCAGCCTGCTTTTTGGTTCTTGGTCCCAGGTATCTTCAGCTTTGATGTTTCCTCAGTGCCTGGAATCTGCATGCCCACCTGTTGTGGGCACTTTTTATTAGGGGTAATGGGACATTGTCAGTATCCCTGGGCTCACTTCACATAACCAGGGTACCACTCAGTAGTAGTCAGATTCATTCCTTAAATGCAGCCAAATACCGGATTATCATCTCAATGAAGGCAAAGCAGTTTGGGAAGTGTGTGCTTAGCTTCTATCTGAATTTTCTTCAGGTGCTTCAGAGAAGCATTACGAGTTTGTGTGCTCATAAAAGCCAACCATGCAGTCCCTCCTGGAAGGTAGGGAAGTGGACTCATTACGAGCCGCTTTGGGACTGGAGGTTTGGCCCGAGTGCTTGCCTGGCGTGTATGAGACCCTGAGTTCCATACTAACCACATACATCTGAGTTTGGTGGTGCACACCCCTAATTCCAGCACACCAGAGAAAGACATCTTGTCCTTCACTGGCCCACGACAGGGCCTCTTACTGATCTAGAAGCTCTCTGCTTGGCTAGGTGACTGGATCCACCTTTTCCTGTCCCCCAGTGCTGGGGCTACAGACACAGGTAGCCATGGCCAATTGTTCTTTTTTTCTTTCCCTGAGACAGTGTTTCTCTGTAGCTGTAGAGTCTGACCAGGAACTCACTCTGTAGACCAGGCTGACCTCGAACTTACAGAGATCTGCCTGCCTCTGCCTCCTGAGTGCTGGATTAAAGGCGTGCACCACCACTGCCTGGCATGGCCAGCCTTTTTATGTGGGTGCTGGGCATCGGGACTCAGGGTCTCGTGCTTGCAGGGCAAACGCTCCTACCCAGTGAACCATGTCCCCGCCCCGCACACTGTCAGTTCCTGAGAGCTCTTGCCCGTCTTCCCTGAGCCCTTATGGAAGCAGTGTTCCATCGCTTTGCTGTTACAGCCTCCTCTCCCTGAAGGCGTAAGGACAGAAATGTTTTGAAGTTGTCTTCTGTTACCTGTATTGTCTCTGATTCTTGAGTTCCATCTCTCTGCTGTCTTAGGTGTCTGCAAGCTCAAGGTTCCCCTAATGTCTGATAGGCTTCCTGGGGGTATACTGGGAGCCACAACAGCAGCACAAGTCTATGCCTTGACTAGGTTGCTGGGGATTCTGGGAGTGGCTGGTAGTTATTTTGTCTGAGACTGTTGAGTTCCCCTGAGGTAATGCCTCCTGTATCCTGCCTCTTTTGTGTTTGATTTGCTCAAGTTAGGGAGTGTGCAGGGAGTGGCGGCCCGGCCTCACATGTCAGCTATATAGATTTACATGTACCCTGTTAACAGTACATTGTTAGGCCTGCCTTTTTATTTACTTTACTCGTTAATTGTATTTTTGTAGTGCTAGGGATCCAGCCCAGGGCCGGGCGCATGCTAAGCAAAAGCTCTTCACAGAGCTGCGCCCCCCAGGCCCGCCCCCTCCTAAATTCTACTCGCCCCCTTCTCAGACCGGCCCCCTGTCCCGCCCCCTTGGCCAAGCCCCGCCCTCCCCGCCCAGCCCCGCCTTCTCCTCAGCTAGGTCCGCCCCTCCTCGGCCCTGCCCCCGGTCCCGCCCCCAACCCTATTTTTCTCTACCCCATTATTTCCCCGCAGCCCCTTGCTGCTTTTGTGTCTGGTATGGCAGAACCCACAGACTTCGTTTCAGCTTCGTCTCCAGTTTCTGCTGGACGGTTGCTCGGAGGACCCTCAGAAGCTGGGATGGTGGCGCTCTTTTTATGTGGGCCTCAGGACAGCCCTTCAGTGAGCCCGAGCCCTCAGCACCTCCAAAGCCTGGGCCCCTTGTCCTGAAGGTCCTCGCTCCTCCCAGGCGGCTCAGGCTTTGCCTTTTTTGCCTTTGTGTGGTTCAAAAATGTGTCGAAGGTTTTCGTCTTCTCTCACAGGCTTTACTCCGTGGTTTGTTTTGTTTTTGTTTGGTTTGGGTTTTAGGTTTTTGAAGACAGTTTTTCTGTGTAGCCCTTGGCTGTCCTGGAACTGTCTCTGTACACCAGGCTGGCCTTGAACTCATATCCATCTGCCTCTGCAGGCGAGCATCACCACTGCCCAGCTTACTCCGTGTTTTTTTTTTTTTTTTTTTTTTTTGCAAGGCAGGGTTTCTCTGTGTAGACCTGGCTGTCCTGGAACTTGCTCTGTATAGACCAGGCTGGCCTCCAATTCCAAGATCCCTCTACCTTTGCAGGCTTGCACTACCACTGCCCAGCTTACTCCTTGTTTTTAAATGCTTTTCTTACAGTCTCCTAAGAGTTAAGTGAAGGGCCACCTGGCTGGCTTGGCTGTCTGTTTCTGTGTGTGTGTGTGTGTGTGTGTGTGTGTGTGCGCGCGCTTGCATATATGCACGGAACAGCCAGCCAGAGATCAGTGCATGGTATCCCCTCTATTGTTCTCCACCGGAACCTGGGGGCTCAGTAGTTTGGCAAGGCCTTGGGATCGGTCCACCTCCACCCTCATAGTGCCGGGATTATCAGTTTATGCTTCTGCACCCAGCCTTATTCCCATGGGTGCTGTGGTTCAGAATTAGGGCCCCCACACCTGTGCAGCAAGCCGTTTACCCACTCTCTTCTCTTCTATATACAGAAGAGCTAGCAAGGTTCATTTAGCTAAGGTTACGGCAGCTGCCACCTTGTGCTTTTCTGGGTTGGCCACACGAGCCACAGGCCTTGGGCCCCACACACCCGTCCCCACCCTCCCTAGCTCCTCATTGTGGGAGGACCCAACTGCCTCGCTAAGTTAGCCTCTGTGAAAGCCGGGCTGTGTAGGTCTTTATTGTTTCTTTTGACAGTTCAGCAGGGAGATTCCTTTCTGTGCCCCAGGCAGGCAGGACGGCAGCCAGCTCAGGGATCCCTTCTGTCTCACTTTCCACCAAGGCAGCCATGGTATTATGCTTGTGCCAAAGTCAGGGGTTTGTCTCCAGCCTCGGCTCCACTTCTGCTGCTCCTCGGCGACTTTAGCCTACTTCCGCTGTTACACCGGTTTGAGTAGTAAATGTGTCCGCTTGCCCTGGACCTTCCTGGGCAGAACCAGCCAGCAAAGGCTCCTACAGGAGGTCACTCTGTTGCCACTGCAGTTCTGAGAAAGGACGGAAGGTGTTGGCTGAAGGACAAACGGGAGCGGAAGAGCAGTGGAGGTCTGCTCTACTCTGCGCTCTGAACCTCGTGGCTGCCCCAGCATGTGTCGCTGAGATTGCTCTGTAGTAAACGTCTCCCCTTTCTGACCCCATTCTCTTGGGATTACAGCTACCTCATGCCTTTGCAACCTGATACATAGAGCACACCGGCTTTGGGTGGTGATTGTCACAACCCTGGAAGATGCACGGTCCATCAGTGTAGTCCAGGTGTTGTAGGAGGCCGCTTATCTGTCCCCGGCTGCTCAGCCCCAAAATAACCACACAGAAATTGTATTATTTGCAATATTGTTTGGCCAATAGCTTAAGCGTATTTCTTGCTAACTCATATCTTAAATTAACCCAGCTCCATTAATCTATGTATTGCCACAAGGCTGTGGCTTACTGGGTAAAGTTTTGGCATCTGTCTCCAGTGGGGGGCTACATGACTTCTCTCTGGCTCCGCCTTCTTTATCCCAGCATTCAGCCTAGCTTTCTCTGCCTAGTTCTGTTCTGCCCTGCCATAGGCTCAAAGCAATTCTTTATTAATCAGTGGTATCCACAACATACAGAGGGGAATCCCACATCATCCAGGCACACGAGGAGTCAAGATGAGGAAAAAATAACAGAGCTGCCCCTCTGAGAAATGGGATGCAGTGAGGGGATGGTGTCTGGCCTGTGTGGGGTGTGACTGCTGATGAGCTACCATCCTCGACACCGAGCAGTGGTCTCCGCGTGGTCCACAGCACCGAGCAGTGGTGTCCACGTGGTCCCGGCATCCTCAGCACCGAGCAGTGGTCTCTGTGTGGTGGCGTGGTGCCGGTGTCCTCAGCATCACCTCAGAGACCATGAGGTTCTTAGGCTCAGTTGGTAGATTGCTTGCCTAGCATGTGTAAGGTCCTGGGTCCCATCAACATCTCTATATAAACCAGTTGTGGCGTCCCAGGGCCTGTAGTTTTGGCACTTGAGAAGTAGAGGCAGGAGGATCAGAAGTTGAAGGTTACCCTTAGCTATTTAGGGAGTTTGAGGTCAGCCTGATCTACATGAGAGACTGTCTCAAAAATAAACTAACACAAACCAAATGTTTTGTCTTTACTCAGACTTCTTGACCTGGGTCAAACTTGGCATCTGTGTTTCACAAGCCTCATGGTGTGTGTGCGTGTGCGTGCGTGTGTGTGAGAGAGAGAGAGAGCATGTGTGCATGTGTGTGTGAGAGAGCAAGCATGTGTGCATGTGTGTGAGTGTTGTGAGCGTGTGTGATGAGTGTGTATGTATGTGTGTATGTATGTGTCCAGTGTCTACTTCTTGGGTTCCAAGGTTTTGCAGTGGGTGGAGAGTGGAGCTTCCTCTGCCCGGGTCTGGAAGGAGAGGCGTGCCCCTCCCGAGGCCTCCCAACACTGGACATCCCTCATGCTTTTCTGAGCGCTGCCTCCCTCTGGTATAGGCCAGCCGTCCACTGAACTCACAACGTGGTTCCGTCCTTTTCTCCCTCCTCTTCTTTCTTCCCATCCCTCCTTCCTTACCTTCGTTCTTTCTTCCCCTCTTTTCTCTCCTTCCTTCCTATCCCAGGCCGACCTTGAAATCACTACGTAGCCCAGAATAAAGTTGAACTTGCGATTCTCATTATTCTGCTTCCGGAGCACTTGGAGGATAGACCTGTGCCCTGCCTGGCACGTGAGCCAGTCTTGTGCATTGACTGGAGAAGGACTAGGGTCCCTGTGGAGGTGCCCAGGATGGCCGATGGTATCCTGAGGTTCAGTCCAGGGATGAGCGCAGTGGAGCATTCTGTCACAGCAAAGGACCCTCCACGGCTCAGTGCTGAGGGCCAGGGGCTGTGTGTGTGACTTAAGGACCTGGGCCCAGAGGGAGTTGGGGCCACTGTCCTGACCGGTCATCATCCCGTGGTATTTGGTGCTTCTGGCGACCCTGTGGGGAGAGGAGCCTCAGAGGCCACTCCACTGCCTGGATTCCCTGGCCCCACAAGGCTCAGTGTTGCTCTTTCTCTGTTGGCACGGAGCCAGCAGATTCTTTCCTCTAAACAATGCCCGCCTCTCAGCGTTCTTGTTCCCCCAGGCTATGCTCAGACAATGAGGTCCTTTCTTCTCCAGTCCTGTCCAGCCATGGGCCTTATGGGTGCTGTCTGCTTGATTTTATCTTGTGTTGACTGTTAGCATACTGTGATAGCCTGGCTGGGCTTTTTCATTGTGGGCATAAAGGAAAATAATCAGTCTACCATCCCTAGGATGCACTCTGAGAGAATGCATGGCAGAGCCAGAGTGTGGGGTGGGATCGGTGGCGAGGGGCGTGTGTGTGTGTGTGTGTGTGTGTGTGTGTGTGTGTCCGTCCGGGAGCACATGCTAAGTGGTGTGCTCCTGTAGCTGTGGTGACAGCTGGCATTTATGGTCTGCTTGCTGTGTATGTGTCAGGTGCTGCGCCGAGAGTGTTGGCATAATCAGCTGGCACTCGTGGAATGACTTAGTTCTTAGCACGCCCGTTGGCTAGCGAGTTGGTTCTGGCCCAACTTGCCCCCGCTGCCTTGTTTGGTGTCCCAGCTTGGTAAACTGAGGCAAGAAAGGGCAGGTGCAAGCTGAATACCAAGAAGCTTCCACTTAATTCTAGAATCACGGATAGACACATGTGGGTGAGGAGTAACCTGGACAGGGCTGTGGTTTGGACGTGGTTTGAGTGTGTCCCCAGGTCATGGTTCCCAGTGTGGTGATGTGAGGGTGTCTAAGAGGCGTGGCCTGTGGGCCCCTTGAGCTCCCACGAGAGCCACAACCAGGGGTTGCCCAACCTTGAACCTGGAGCCTTGAGGACTGTAACCCACAGACACCTCTTCACAAGCTGCGCAGCCTCGAGTGTTTCATCGTGGTGACCAAATGTGAACTAGTGTCCCTCAGGCCACCTGCCGCCTGAGCCTGGGGCTTCACACGCCAGCTGCTGCCATGCTTTTCACGGGAGTCCAGGGAATCAAACTGGACAGCCTCTCTCCAGTCTCCTCGGTTACTATTTTTAAAGAAATAATTAAAATGGCTTTCTGCTCTTTGTCCCTGCAGGGCTTCTTGGTGTGGTTGAAATGTTGGGGGTGGGGGCTGGAGAGATGGCTCAGTGGTTAAGAGCATTGCCTGCTCTTCCAAAGGTCCTGAGTTCAATTCCCAGCAACCACATTCTGGCCTTCAGGCATACACACAGACAGAATATATAAATAATATAAAAAAAAAAATGTTGGTGGTGTTTTATATGTGGCAGGGATTTTATGCATCACGGAAAGTGGAAATGATGAGGTCATTTTATTCTCGCGCACAGACACAATCAGGTCAGCCGGAAGCTGGTCAGCCTCAGGTCTGAGATTATCGTCAGGAATATCTCTGGACATTTGTTAATAATACATCAGTGAGATGTGCCCCGAACCGGAGAGTCTCGAAGTTTCTTCCTTAGGTGATTATACAGAAGGACAGACTTATCCTCCCCTTCCTTCCCTTCCTTCTTCTCTTCCTCCTCCTCCTCTTCCTCCTCCTCCTCCTCCTTCTTTTTTTTTTTTGTGTGTGTGTCTGGTTCTGTGACTTTGCAGGCAAATAGTCTTGTGACTACCCCAAGCACACAGAATATACCCCAGGGAAACTGTCTAGTGTCCCAGAGATACTTCCTAGAGATGGAATCACAATATAAGACTGACTTCTTTCTTAGCATGATCTTCTCAAGGTTTGTCCATGTTGCAGCGTGTGTTGAGCCCTTTGGACCTTTTTATTACAGATGAATAATCCATTGTGTGTATAACATGACATCTTTTAACTGTTTCTCTTCTTTGTCTACTGTTGCTATGAACATTCAGAGACAAGCTATGCATGACACATCTTCCTTCCTTTTGGAATGAGACCATCTGTGGGGTGACTTCACTCTGATTAGCCTTCTGAACTGTCTCACTCTCATGTCTTAGGATTTGATTTTCGTTTTCCTGATGGGTAAAGAGGCTGGGCGTCTATCCACCTCTCTCTCTCTCTCTCTCTCTCTCTCTCTCTCTCTCTCTCTCTCTCTCTCCCTCCCTCCCTCCCTCTCTCCCTTCCTTTCCTACTCTCCTTGACTCTTGTTTACCATGTGCCCAGGCTAGCCTGGGTGCTCCTGAGTCAGCCTCTTCAGACCTGGGGTTACAGGAGAGCACCCATCATTTGGGCTTGGATAAGTAGCTTTCAACATATTCTTCCCTTTAAATTCTTTTTTTGAAAAATATTTATTTATTATATATACAATATTCTGTCTGTGTGTATGTCTGCAGACCAGAAGGGGGCACCAGATCTCATTACAGATGGTTGTGAACCACCATGTGGTTGCTGGGAATTGAACTCAGGACTTTTGGAAGAGCAGGCAATGAATGCTCTTAACCACTGAGCCATCTCTCCAGGCCATTCCCTTTAAATTCTTAAATGTGAACAAATTGCAATCTTTCTCCCTCTCATTGTCTTTAAGTTCTATTGAATAAGAATTAGTTGATACCAGATTATTTCACCTGGGTGAATATTAGAAATTACAAAGTTTGCTTATTTTATTTATTGACTTATTCATTTATTTTGTTTTTGTTTTGCTTTATTTTTCTGAAACAAGGTTTCTCTGTTTAACAGCCCTAGCTGTCCTGGAACTCACTCTGTAGACCAGGCTGACTTCAAACTCACAGAGATCCACCTGCCTCTGCCTCCTGAGTGCTGGATTAAAGGCAGATACTACCACCGTTTAGAACATTGCTTTTGTTCTCATCATTCGGAGATCTAAGAAAAGAGTAAAATTCCCATTTTTTCTATTTGTTTGTTTTTTGTTTTCTGTTTTTGCTTGTCAGTTGGTTTTTTAAGACAGTGTTTCTTGGTATAGCTTTAGTCTGTCCTGGAAAAAATCCCCATGTTTTACCATTGTCCCAAATGCAACATTAATGTTCAGTCATAAAAACTGTGTGCGTTCTCGTGTGGGGGCGCATCTACGTGAGTCAACATGTGAAGTGTGAGGTCAGAGGACAACCTTGGGGGGTCATTCCTTAAGTACCCTCCGACCCGATTAACACCCGCCCCCCCCCGCACACTCCCCCACCCCCACAACGCAGGGTTTCTCACTGGCCTAGAACTCACCAAATGGATCAGGCTGACTGACTACTGAGCCCAGGAATCCTCCTGTCTCCACTTTTGTCCCAGGATTGCTAGGTATGTACCACTACCACACCCTAATATATATATATATATATATATATATATATATATATATATATATATTTTTTTTTTTTTTTTTTTTGGTTTTTCGAGACAGGGTTTCTCTGTGGCTTTGGAGCCTGTCCTGGAACTAGCTTCGTAGACCAGGCTGGTCTCGAACTCACAGAGATCCGCCTGCCTCTGCCTCCCGAGTGCTGGGATTAAAGGCGTGCGCCACCATCGCCCGGCTCCTAATATATTTTTTTAACATGGTGTTCTCCATCCCCAGAGTTTTTTTTTTTAAAACATGGGTGTTCTCCGTCCCCAGAGTGTGGTGTTTAAACATGGGTGCTCTCCATCCCCAGAGTGTGGTGTTTTAAGTGTGTGCTGTGTTAAGACGCCATATTGAACAGTTGGGATTCACATTTGTAGCTTTTTTTAAGGTACCAGGGATGGAGCCCAGGGCCTCTCATTTGTGAGGCAGGCACTCAGTCTCCAAGTCACATCTCCAGCCCTTTAATTCATACACAGGCAGCGATGGTACACTTCTTTAGTCCCAGCAGAGGCAGGCAGATTTGTGTGTGTTGGATCTATGAGGCCAGCCTGGTCTACAGAACTGGACAGTCAGGCTAAACAAAGAAGCCCCGTATCAAACAAACAAACAAAAAGAAAAAAAAACAAACAACAAAAAAACCCCAAATCACAGCCCTTGCTCCACACCCCCACACCCCTGGATGGAGCCCTATCTTTTAATCCTTTTAACCCCAGCCTTTCCATTTATAATACCAGCATTTTAAAAATAAACACCGTGTGTGACACACAGAGTAAGTGCTGGAACTGCCTCTGTGGTAGGAGCCAGTTTCGTGTGGATTTGAAGCGATGTGTAACCCAAGTCCCGTACAGCAGCTATTAATGGAGCACTGGGCCTGCTGAAGGGCACCTTCTGGCCACTGTGCCCCGCCAGGCCCTCAGCACCCTGGCAAGCCATGTCCCCTAGATGGAAATAGGACGGTGAGGTTTGTAATTGAGAGTGCACTAGCTGTCCCTGACGGTGAGAACACCCGGGACCCCCACTGCTGCCTGGAGTCTCGAGAGAAATGGGATTTTCTTTTGTAAATATCGCTGGACATATTCGTCACACAGGTGACAGCAGGCAGTGGTGCCTCCTGAGTGACTGCGTGCTTGAATGACTGACTGACTCACCGACTGACTGACTGACTGACTGACTGATGACTGACTGACTGATGATTGATGACTGACTGACTCACTGACTGACTGACTGACTGATGACTGACTGACTGATGACTGACTGACTGACTGATGACTGATGACTGAATGATGACTGATGACTGACTTGATGACTGACTGACTGATGACTGACTGATGACTGATGACTGAATGATGACTGACTGACTGACTGACTGATGACTGACTGATGACTGACTGACTGATGACTGATGACTGAATGATGACTGACTGACTGAATGATGACTGATGACTGAATGATGACTGACTGACTGAATGATGACTGATGACTGACTGACTGACTGACTGACGACTGACTGATGACTGATGACTGAATGATGACTGACTGACTGACTGATGACTGAATGATGACTGACTGTCTGACTGACTGATGACTGATGACTGACTGATGACTGACTGACTGATGACTGATGACTGATGACTGACTGATGACTGACTGACTGAATGATGACTGATGACTGATGACTGAATGATGACTGACTGACTGAATGATGACTGATGACTGACTGATGACTGATGACTGACTGACTGACGACTGACTGATGACTGATGACTGACTGATGACTGACTGACTGACTGATGACTGAATGATGACTGACTGACTGACTGACTGATGACTGATGACTGACTGATGACTGACTGACTGATGACTGATGACTGAATGATGACTGACTGACTGACTGAATGATGACTGATGACTGAATGATGACTGACTGACTGATGACTGACTGACTGACTGGTGACTGACTGAATGATGAATGATGACTGAATGATGACTGACTGACTGACTGGTGACTGACTGAATGATGAATGATGACTGAATGATGACTGACTGACTGATGACTGACTGATTGATGACTGACTGATGACTGATGACTGACTGATGACTGACTGACTGATGACTGACTGACTGACTGACTGACTGACTGACTGATGACTGAATGATGACTGACTGACTGACTGATGACTGACTGATGACTGGCTGACTGATGACTGACTCACCGACTGACTGACTGATGACTGACTGACTGATGACTGACTGATGACTGACTGACTTACCGGCTGAATGCATGCATGCAGTGCCCCAGACTGACTGGCATCTCTCTTCTGCACACGCTTTCCTTCACTTATGCAAGGCAGATTTTGTTCTACCCCTTGGCATCCTTTGCTGTGTGTTGGAGTGCAGGTTGAAGAGCACGCTTAGCCCAGGCCGGCCACACCTGAGCCATAGTTTTGGCTTGGGCTGTGGTGATGAGGCCAGGTGTCCTGAGGAAGGTCCCCCCTCCCCCTAGGTGGGAAAGCGATGGATGGAGACCCTCTCACAGGACTGTGGGTGGTGTTGTATCCACTTCCTTTCCACGAGAGGAACCTGCTGCAAGTGGAAAGGGCCAGGTGAAGCTGGACTCTGGGACTGACTCCATCTTGGCAGACCCTGTGTCTTCAGTCCATAAAGTAACCTGTAACCCTGACGATCTGTAACTGACACTTCCCTAAGCGACGAGTCACCTCGCCCACCGCTGGTGGTTTGTCTGTACTTTAACTATGCAAATAAACTAGAAGATAACCAAAAGGAAAGTCGTTTTACACGCCAATGAAGTGGAACACGGTGTTCTTTGGGCTTTCTTTTAAGGCTGAGGTCCAGCTTCACCCCCTCGCACACCTCCCCAGAGCCGCCCTTTGCTCCATGTTGGTTGCGAGGCCACCTTTGCTCTCTCTGGCTTGGCTTATGTCTCTGCCACAGGGGGCATTTGGTTGGAGAACTGGGCCAGTGTCCAGCTTTTGGGTCTCTGTCCTCATCTTGGAAATGTAGGCCTTGTGCTTGTCCCTGGCTCTGTGAGAAGGAGTGGGGGTGTAGTTCTTCATTTGTGTGTGTGTGTGCGTGCGTGTGCGCACGCATGCATGCATGCATGCCTTATGAGTACACAGCGTGTACATGCAGTGCCCACAGAGCTCAGAAGAGAGCATCCATGACTGGATGTTCCAGGCAGTTGTGAGCAGCCATGTGGGTCTGAGAACCGTTCAGGTCCTCTGCAAGAGCATCAAGTTCTCTGAACCCCTGAGCCATCTCTCCAGTCCCCACGTCCCCATATTTATTTATTTATTAAAGATTTCTGCCTCCTCCCCGCCACTGCCTCCCGTTTCTCTCCCCCTCCCCTAATCAAGTCCCCCTCCCTCATCAGCCCGAAGAGCAGTCAGGGTTCCCTGCCCTGTGGGAAGTCCAAGGACCTCCCACCTCCTTCCAGGTCTAGTAAGGTGAGCATCCAAACTGCCTAGGCTCCCACAAAGCCAGTACGTGCAGTAGGATCAAAACCCAGTGCCATTGTTCTTGAGTTCTCAGCAGTCCTCATTGTCCTCTGTTCAGCGAGTCCGGTTTTATCCCATGCTTTTTCAGACCTGGGCCAGCTGGCCTTGGTGAGTTCCCGATAGATCATCCCCATTGTCTCAGTATGTGGGTGCACCCCTCGCGGTCCTGAGTTCCTTGCTCGTGCTCTCTCTCCTTCTGCTCCTAATTTGGACCTTGGGATTTCAGTCTGTTGCTCCAATGTAAGTCTCTGTCTTTGTCTCCTTTCATCGCCTGATAAAGGTTAATATCCAGGAGGATGACTATATGTTTTTCTTTGGGTTCACCTTCTTATTTAGCTTCTTTAGGATCATGAATTATAGGCTCAATGTCCTTTATTTATGGCTAGAAACCAATTATGAGTGAGTACATCCCATGTTCCTCTTTTGGGGTCTGGCTCACCTCACTCAGGATAGTGTTTTCTATTTCTGTCCATTTGCATGCAAAATTCAAGAAGTCATTGTTTTTTACTGCTGAGTAGTACTCTAATATGTATAGATTCCATACTTTCTTCATCCATTCTTCCATTGAAGGGCATCTAGGTTGTTTCCAGGTTCTGGCTATTACAAACAATGCTGCTATGAACATAGTTGAGCATATACTTTTGTTGTATGATAGGGCATCTCTTGGGTATATTCCCAAGAGTGGTATTGCTGGGTCCAGGGGCACATTTGTCTTTTTTATGGTGCCTGAGAACTGGGCAAAGTCTCTGAAACCACTTTGTCCTCAGCATACAGATGCTGAGGCATGAGACTTTTGTTTATGGCCTTGATTATTTAAAATTTTTTTATATGCATTTATGTTTGTATGTATATGAATATATGTGATTGCATGTGTGCTAAGGTACGAGTGTGGAGGTCAGAGGGTAACTCTCCTTCCACTGTGTGGGTCCCAGGAGACTGAGCCCCTGTAGTGTTGGTGGCAAATGGCCTGATTTGCACCTCGCTGGCCCCTTGCCTGTTGAGTCTGTTGTCTTGTTCACCCCTTCTGTGTGACTAGTGAAGAGGCTGCCTTTCTGTCCCTCCGATGGTTCCCACCCCCTCTTTCCACCTGAATAAGGATTGAGTTAGCTGTTCCAAAAGATACAACTTGTCTTTACCAGTAGGATTTCTGGTGCTTCATAGATCCGAGGACAATCACAGAGCCATTGCCTGTTCCTGCCTGTTCCCATCTGTAGACCTTAGGCTTCCAGAAAACCGTCGGGGTACGTGACGACGAGCGGGCAGTCATCCAACTCCGAAAGCTTGGTATTCTCCCAGGGGTGCAAGTGGTTTCAGAGTTTCTCTCTACACATGGTGGGAACAATGACAGATTCTTACTCTGGTGTCACCCTGGGCTGCCACCTCCCTCCTCTGTGGAACTGGAGTCGGGATGACCCCCTCCCCCATGCCATGGATTTGGCCGCCCCCCCCCCCCTCACACACACACACACACTTTTATAAGAAATACCTTTCTTTGAAATATGCACACTGTCAACCCAGCACTCAGGAGGTGGAGGCAGGAGCTCAGCCCGTCCTTGGCAACAGGGTGAGTTGACAGCCAGCTTGGGTACATGAGACCCTGTCCCCAGATGAACAGACAGAAGACTTCTTAGCCATCCCAAGAAACCAAGTTAAAAGAGAGATGCCAGTAGAGGCTTTTGAAGAAATCCTGTTGGCCAAGAGCAGGTAGGCATGCCCTACCTTTGCAGAGCGTTGTGTTTGCCTGAGTAAACTGCTTTGTGTGTGTGTGTGGGGGGGTATTAACTTCTGAGAAGAAAGGCAAAGACAGCAAGTGGATCCCACCTGTGGGGAAGGGTGTGCCGGTTTAAACAGGTTAGTCCAGGTCCGGGATGTTCCTGGGTGATCTGAAAAACGGAGAAGCCTTGCCCGAGGGAGGACGTGAGACTGGCAGGATGGAACCTGTAGTTCTCCAAGCTTTAGTTTTATATTCACGTGTGTCTGTGCACACTATGTACACCAGAGTGCAGTGCCTGCAGACACCAGAAGAGGGCATCAGATCCACCAGAGCTGCAGTTGGCATTGTGAGCTGCTGGGAGTGGGTCCTGGGACCTCAACTCAGGTCCTTGCCAAGAGTAGAGAACTTGCATAACCTCAGAGCCACCGAAACACATCGCAGTGTGAAGAGGGTCACACCAGTGTCACATCTGCCTGTCCTTTGAGGGCCATCAGCTCCATTTCAGGGCTAAATTCGCCGGTCTCGGTGCATTTCCAGACTTAGTGGACGGACCGTGTGAAAACTGGAATGGTCACTTCAGGCTTGAAGGCTGACCTGGAGTTTATTGGATTTGTTAAACTCTTTATTGTGGTGTCATTCCAGTTTAATAGAAAATTCACAGGGAGAGAGTACAGACAGTTCCAAGAACCCTTGACCGAACCTCCCCTAAAGTTAACTTCTAGTGTAACCACTGACCTCGTCTGTGAGAGCTAGCAGCAGTCTTGCTCACGCGCACTAGAGTGAGGTGGCCTCTGTGAGTGAGCAGTGTTCCTGCGCACGCGCACTAGAGTGAGGCGGCCTCTGCAGCCCATTCGAGGGCATCGGGTTCACCTGGTGCCCAGCTCTGTGACCGGGAGAAATCGGGCAGTAAGCTGCTTGGGAGCCAGCGGTCCTAACAGGAGATTCAAGGACAGTCTGGAGAGCTAGGGGTCATGTGAACCCAGCGCCACTTGGACTTTATTTAGTGGGCATTTGGCTTGAGATGCTTAATATAGATCTCTGCTATCGTGTGAGAATTCCACTCTGCCCCAGTTGAGGACGAGAGAAGTTAGGAATGTGTGCCTCTGCTGGTGTTGTGCTAAGTCACCTCGCTTGTTTGCCATCTCCTTCGTGAACCAGAAGATCAACAAAAATGCCAGTTTGTCCATTGACCGAGGAGCAGGCCATCCCTCTGCCTGCCGTCCTCACCCATTCACCCACCCCATCTCTCCATCCACTTACCCACGGTGCGGGATGCTTTTGTGTCTGCTTGACACAAGCTCGCATCATCTGAGAGGAGGGAACCTCAGTAGAGAAAATGCCTCCATAAGACCGACTCCAGGCAAGAAGACTGTAGGGCATTTCCTTGACTAGTGACCGATGGGGGAGGGCCCAGCCCTGGGTTCTATAAGAAAACAGACTCAGCAAGCCATGAGAAATAAGCCAGTAAGTTCCTCTATGCCATATAGTCTATGGCCTCTGCATCAGCTCCTGCCTCCAGGTTCCTGTTCTGCATGAGTTTCTGCCCTGATTTCCTTCAGTGATGAACCAGCAGAAGCCAGATAAACTCTTTCCTTCCCCAGTTGCTTTGGCCTTGGTGTTTCATCACAGCAACCATGATCCTAAGACACCCACCCACCCAACACCTTAGTCTACCTCCCCTCCCACCCTCAGCTCCCAGCCTCTACTCCCCCCTGCTGGCTTTTTGCTTTGTTTCTTTTGGAAAGAGCTTCTTTTGCTCTCAAGTTTTCTTTTGGAAAAAGCTTATTTTGCATTCAAATGATGACCACCCTTGGCTCTCCGGAGGGAGCTCCCACCCTTCCAGGGCTCTGTGTCAAAGTGTGAGACAGCTGCTCCCGGCTGGGCCTGCTCTCCAGAGAGAAAGCAAAGCTGCAGACGTCAGAGCAGAGAATATCCCTGCTCATGGGTGTGGCAGCCTCTCACCAGCGCTCAGCTGCTAGGATGTCCACTTGTCAGTGGTAGAAATAGATCTTCTGGAGTGAGGAGTGGATGCTGTGGTCCATTCCCACGGAAGTCTCCCATTCTCTCGGTGACAACTGATGTGACAGACACCAGCACTGTGCCCAAGGCTTTGGGCTCCGTTTGGCTGGAGATAGATTGAATTAATATTTTGAGGTGCGGTGGCTTAGTCTGTATTGTGCTTGCTGCTCACATATGAGCACTGGAGTCTTTCCCAACACCCACATAAACGGCCAGGCACAATGGAGCACACTAGTAATCCCAGCACCAAGGAGCTGGAGACTGGCAGATCGCTGGATTGCTGACCAGGTAGTGAGCCCAGATCCCTGCGAGAGAGACCTTGTCTCAGTACCCAAGGCGGAAAGCATGGGGAAAGACCTCTGATGTTGATCTCTGGTCTCCACACGTACACCCACGCCATGCAGCCAGCTTGAAGGAAAATAAAGTTTGGTCTCACCGGTTTGAACAACAGAAATGTAACTGCGCATTTGGCATGACTTGTTGTTCACGCGTGTTGTGTGACACAGCTGTGCCCCTGAGGACACTTGACCTTTGAGGAATGGCCCTCGGAGGTTTGTTTATGACAGTGCCACCCTAGTTAGTTGTGAAACATGGTTGTGTCCATGTTGTCTGTGCGGCTTTGAACAAGGTATCTTGCTATTGAGAAAGTGCAGTCCAAAAGGTCTCCAACAAAAACTGCTCAGTCTGCTGCAAAATACAATTTTCCGTAATGAAGGGTTTGATTTACGGGAAGGCGGTATCTCAAAGTCCCTTGTCTCTCGCCCCTTGTCCTGGACATGTGTTCTTCAAACTCTATGGCTGGAGATAGGGGTGTGCACAGGGGGTGTACAGTACACTTTGACCTCTGGACTCTCGACGCTTGTAACCACCTTGGGAGATGGCTGGCGTTGTTCTTTGATTGATGGAGTGAGTGTGGAGACAGGATCTCATGGTGTCAGTCAGACTGGCTTCAAACTTAGGATCCTCCTGCCTCAGCGCCCCAGGTGCTCAGACTCCAGGTGTGCACCACCTTGGCCAGCTTCCCTGGTTTTTAGAGCTGGAGGATACATTTTATGATTAAGAAACTCATCAAATCTACCAAGGCCACACTGGTGGTGGGAAGCGAAGTCATAACTAAGGTAGGGTTTTCCAGTGACCAGGGCTCAGCAAATTTACCCTTGAGCCAGATCTGTCCCACCCTCTGTTGTACGTAAAGCTTACAGGAACACACCCACACCCTCTGCTGTTCTTGTCAGTGGCTGAGCAGAGAGGCTGCCCACCCAAGCGTCTAAAGGGTTTTGGGAAGCAGCAAACCATTGCTTTTAGCAGCCAGGTTTTGGGGTCCCAGGGCCTAACGAAGGGGCAGGGAGTGTTGGCAGAAACACTGTGGATCTTCTCACAGATAAGCCCATGAACAGATGTCTGGACTTGCTGGGTTGTTCAGATGAGGACTCTAGAAATGTTCCTGACTGAAGTCTGAAGGGCTCAGCTGGGATTCCAGACCCATAGGCAGAGAGGAGCATTGCTTGCCGATGAGGTCATCGTCCCGGGAAACAGGGCCAGGCAAAGGCTAGCGGTTCTGGCAGTTTGGGCAACACTTCCTAAAAAAGCAAAGCTTGAAGGCTTTGTGCTAAATTTCCTGGAAATCTAAGATGTGTTAGGATAACACTGAGGGTGGATTTCAAGGGTTAAACGCCTGCTGTTTCTGTGTTTGAGTCTGGTTGCAGATGTGGAGGAGACAGGAGGTCTGAAAGGCTGTGTCTTCTTCCCACAGCCCTGTTTGCTCTGAACATTCCTGACCCCATGGGCCTGAGGCTTTCCAGTAATTCTCCGAGCATCTCCCTGTAGGTTTTGTCTCCAAGCATTTCCAGTGTTTCCATGGTGTTATTTGCCCACTTGGTAAAGGCCAGGGTCTCTGTAACAGTGGATGAGCGGCCCCAACACCTTGGGGTGGATTATACAGCACATCGTGCCTTTGAGAGGATCAGCCCTGCTGCCCTTCCTGGTGCCAGAAACTGCATTTTCTGCCTGCATTATTATTTTTTTCTTTCGTTTTTTTGAGACAGGGTTTTTCTGTTTAATAGCCCAGGCTCTCCTGGAGCTCTGTAGACCAGGCTGACCTTGAACTCACAGAAACACGCCAGCCTCTGCCTCCTGAGTACTGGGATTAAAGGCATGTACCACTGTGCCCAGCTTCGGAATTCATTTCTTTTTCTTTCTTTCTTTCTTTCTTTCTTTCTTTTCTTTTTTTTTTTTTTTTTTTTTTTTTTTTTTTTTTTTTTTGGTTTTTTGAGACAGGGTTTTTCTGTAGCTTTGGTGCCTGTCCCGGAACTAGCTCTTGTAGACCAGGTTGGCCTCGAACTCCCAGAGATCCTCCTGCCTCTGCCTCCCGAGTGCTGGGATTAAAGGCCTGCTGGAATTCATTTCTTAAGGATTTGCTTACTCCTGCTCACAACACCTCCCCTGCTTCTCCCTCCAACTAAGCCCCCCCCCCAAAACAATAGAAAAAGAACAATCTGACTTTATAAACAACACAGGGAGAGGGAGGGAGGGAAGCAGGGCAGGAGCATTCAAGTATATAAAAACTGTGAGCAGCTGAGCATGGCTGTCATCCCCGGAGCAGGGGCCAGAGTGGGGCTCCCTGCTGTTGGTGCCCAGGGTGCTGGTGCCAGGATCTGTCTCTTGCTTGGGGATGACTTAGTCCTCCCTGCTCACCACCCCTCTGTTTCTGCCATTATTTCTCCTGCCTTTCCTTGCGCACAGAGCTGTGCTGTGCGGCCCAGACTGCTCACCCTAAGGCAACCCTGCAGTCCTGGAAGTGTGGCTGAGGCCAGGCAGTCACTGTTTACTGTTCCCACCTCTTCCCTGTTATCCGCTGCTTACTTCAGTGGGAAAGGCCTGTCTTCCTGTTGGTGCCTTCTTCCTCGGGAATACAGGCTGAGCCCCAGCTCCCTGTTCCCTTGACTCCCAGAAGCTCTGTTTCCTGGGTGCTTCTGTGCCAAGGAAGCTCAGGGCTTCTACTATGCATTCTCCAGAACCCACCACTTCTGAGACTTCCCAGGGTCCACTTTAGATTGTTTGCTGAAAGTGGCTGAAAAACCCTAAGCTGAGCTGGGCGGTGGTGGCGCATGCCTTTAATCCCAGCACTTGGGAGGCAGAGGCAGGAGGATCTCTGTGAGTTCGAGACCAGCCTGGTCTACAAGAGCTAGTTCCAGGACAGGCTCCAAAACCACAGAGAAACCCTATCTTGAAACCCCCCCCCCCAAAAAAAAAACCCTAAGCTGTTGGCTCCCATTCTTCCTAGATACCTTTGATAGGAGCCCTGTCGAACCTTCCTCCTTTGCCATGAGACTGATTAATTCCAGAATGCCCCTGGAAGACCCTCTGGCTTCCCTGGGGTTCATTTAGAGCTGATAGATCAGGAGGATGATCTCTCTCTCTCTCTCTCTCTCTCTCTCTCTCTCTCTCTCTCTCTCTCTCTCTTTCACACACACACACACACACACACACACACACACACACACACAGTACCCAAGCAGGAAGCACTCACAGGGAACTTTGTGCAGTGGTTTGCCTATAAAACCACTGGGGTAAGGAGTCTGCTAAATAGTGAGGCATATCTTACTGGAAGTATCTCTCTGAGGGTCGGTGTGAGCCACACTGGGTTGCTCCCTCTCACTGTATCCAACACTGAAATCATAACGGAGGGCAATTTGTGTTTCCATAGCTGCGGAATCTGTTTTGGAAAACAGCAGGCTGGGATTTTGCTGTAGTTCAAACACATTGAGGGCCAATATGCGAATGGAATATGAGTTTTAAAACAAACCCTCGGTCCCTTTTGGTACCTGTGTGGGGACCACCCCCCCCCCCCCCCGTTTTCAAGCCCTGTGTTGTAAGGATTCATGTCAGGAGTTGACGGTGGAGGGCTTTTGCCTGATGTCATTCAAGCCTGTCACTTAGGAAGCCCCGCAGACATTTCCTGCTGTGACTGATGACTTAGCGCTGGTGTGTGCACCATTGATTGCTGGGATTGTATTGACCTGTCACGCGGTGGTAGGACAGGGAGGCTTGGGTGGCAGGGGCAGGCATAAAGAGTGAATCACTGAATGCCATATCACATTGAGTTTTACTGTGTTCCAGGCACTGAGGGCCTAATGGTGACCTAAACAAGCAGAAGCAAGCCTTTAAAACCCGTTCTTGGCCATCTAGTGCAGGCCTCTGAAGTCTGTATATTCCTTGATTGTAGGAAAATGCTTATTGAAATATCATGGCCTGTCTTCCCCTCAGGCTGTCCTCTCCTTGTGGGGGTTTGATCTCAGGGTAGCGACAGCTGCCATTTATGGAACACCTACTTTTACTTACCTCACTTTATTCCTGAAGCACCCCCTGCTGTCTGCTGTCATTACTGCCCCTCGGTTTACTGGGAGGACCCAGGGTTTGCGGGTTCCTTGACTTTCCTGGGGCAGCACAGTAATCAGTGCTCAGTGGTGAGGGTACGTGCCTTGGGAAATGCGTGTGTGGTCTTGTGCCCTTGGCGAGGAGCCCTGCTCACACCCAGGTTGCTGGAAAGGTGTGGGTGCGGTGGCCGTGTTAGGTGACTCAGCCCTGAGAGGAGAGAGCTGGATTGTGGTGCTGGAAGCTGACCAAGAACCTAATAAGGAGGGGTCACGGAGGGCCGCGGGGTGGGGCTCTGTGGGTGGGGGGTGGCGGTGATGCAATTCTGCTGGGCAGATACAGGAACTGCTGAGCTGCTGAGCTACGCTGTTCTAAGTCTTACTTATTAAAAGTTACCTCTTTGAGAGTTTCGCGCAACCTGTTTGGTCTTATTCACCCTCCCCCACCTCTTCCCAGCCCACCCAACTTGGTATTCTTTAAAACAAAACAAAACAAAAAACCCTTCCAGATCTGTTGTGCTGCCCTACTGAGGTATGTGGTCTTCCATTGCCACACAGTCAACTTACCCGGGGCTACACAGTTAGAGAAAACTGTCTTTCCCCCTCCCAGCAGCTAAGAGTTGCCAGTAGTTCCGTAGCTAGGGGTGGGGTGCTGTGCCCAGCACCCTCATCCATGCTGGGACGCTGGCTGGCGTGGACTTGCACGGGTTGCAACCCCTGTGAGTTCACGTGCACGTCTGCCTGTAGTAACCAGGCATCCACTTGTCATCGCTGCCTTTGGCCATCACATTCTTCTAGTCCCCTCTTCTGCAGTGATCCCTGAGCTGGGGTGGGGGATGGCAGTATATGTGTTCTCTTTGGGCTGAGCATGCCAAGATCTCCTGTTCTCTGGGTAGCTATGTCTCGTCGGATTAACCACTGTCTGCTGCAAATGGAAGCTTCTCAGATGAGGTTGAGAGCCACAGTGACTTGAAAGGTCCCTGTGGAGAAGCTTGTCATCTCCATCTAACTCAGACAGAGCATACCCTGTGCTGGGAAGCCCTGTGCTGGGGTACCCTGTTGCCCTGTGCTGGGGAGCCCTGTTGCTCTGTGCTGGGGAGCCCTGTTGCCCTGTGCTGGGGTGGCCTGTGCTGGGGTGGCCTGTGCTGGGATACCCTGATGCCCTGCGCTGGGGTAGCCTGTGCTGGGGTGGCCTGTGCTGGGGTGGCCTGTGCTGGGGAGCCCTGTGCTGGGTACCCTGTTGCCCTGTACTGGGGTGGCCTGTGCTGGGGGGCCCTGTGCTGGGTACCCTGTTGCCCTGTACTGGGGTGGCCTGTGCTGGGGGGCCCTGTGCTGGGTACCCTGTTGCCCTGTACTGGGGTGGTGTGTACTGGGGAGCCCTGTGCTGGGTACCCTGTTGCCCTGTACTGGGGTGGCCTGTGCTGGGGTACCCTGTTGCCCTGTGTTAGGGAACCCTGCGCTGGGGTACCCTGTTGCCCTGTGCTGGGGTGGCCTGTGTTTTCACACCCAGCCATGTTCTACATCTTCACTTAGTGACCGAGTTTCTCTGTTGCTGCTGGGGCGCGTGGATGAGAGGGGCAACTGTGTTGTATGGACTGTGCCTTATTTGCTTGAAATCTGCAGTAGATACTGTGATTTCCTGACTTAAATAAATGTACGTGCATGCTAAGAGGAGAGTTGGGCTTGGCGTGTGATTCTGCTTTTTCTTAGAAAACAAGAAGTTGTAGAATTACTGTTTAAAATCTATGAGACTTATTTACTTTACATATATGAGTGTTTTCTTTGCCTGTTTGTCTGTGTGTCATGTGTGTGTCTGGTAACCTTGGAGACCAGAGTGGGGCATCAGATCACCTGGAGCTGGAGTTACAAACAGCTGTGGGCCACCATGTATTCTGTTCTGGGAATTGAACCTGGGTCCTCTGGAAAAGCAGCCATGCTCTTTCTTGATGGATGAGCCTTCAGGCTTGGCCGCCTGCATATTGCTAGCCTGTGTATTCTTCTGCTAACTTTTTTTTTTCTTTGGTTTTTCAAGACAGGGTTTCTCTGTGGCTTTGGAGCCTGTCCTGGAACTAGCTCTGTGGACCAGGCTGGTCTCGAACTCACAGTCTGCTAACTTCTTATCACTGAATTTGCTTTAACAAGGTTTTATATTTTGTACTTTTAGCTTTTTTGGTGTGAGGAGATCATAATTTCTCTGAATGCCCTTGACTTGAAATTGCCATCACCTGGTTATGCCCTTGAGAAAGCTGTTTGTTCTTTATGTCATCCCAGTGTGTTCCAGAGAAATTCAAGTCTATGTTCATAGTAAGGAGGAGAGACTGGGGAACTTTGTCAGTGCGTTCCCAGTGTGCTGCAGGTTGTGGTGTTAATAGTGATTTAAAAAATTATTTACTGTGTGTGTATGTGTGCGTGCATGTGCGTGCGTGTGTCTGTGCGCGCGTGCATGTGTGTGCACACATGTCATAGCACTCCTGTGGAACACTCAGGACAGCTTGGAAGATCAGTTCTAGCCTTCCACCTTGTGGGTTCAAGAGATTAAGCTCAGGTCTTCAGCTTGTCAGCAACACCTGCTGAGCCCCTTTGCCAGTCCTGGGTTGTAGAGCCTCTACTTTCTTAGGGCTGTGGCCAAATGCCTTCGGATTTCACAGCAGCCACTGGAAAGAGCATGGGCATGTCCTCCTTCAGCTGAGTTTAGGGTTGGCAGTGCCCCCACCTGGCAGAGCCCGGCCATGACATGATGCAAGCATCCAGTACGCCCTTTCTGTTGGTGGGGCCCTGTGAGGTTTGAGAGTTGTGAGCACATTAAGGTTTGTGTCATAGAGCCTCTCCGGTCTGCTCCCAGCCTCACCGTGTGGCCCTTTGGAGCTCCTGTAATCTTTTTGTCCTGGGATTTGAGGCTCAGCAGCCACTGTCCCTGATTGAGCGAGGTTGATGACTAACTCAGGCCCATCCTGGGAGGACAGGTATGAGCCCTCCCCTCATGCCAACCTCTCTTAGATCTTGGCCTGCGTTTCCTCCAGGGAACTCTGTCCAGTCCTAGCAGCGGCACCTACAAGGTGGCCGCAGTGCCCCCAGCCCTTCTCATCACTGGCCCCTTCTCAGGCAGAACTTTTCAGGGCGAGACCTTCCAGCCTGGTGTCTTGGGTGTTCCCTGGGTACTTTTGGGGGTCTGGGGAGCAGGTTATCCCCCCTGCCATCCTCCTCCTCAAGATTGTTCCTCCAGTTCTGGTACGTGAAAGGTAAAGGTTATGGCTTTCTGTGTACGGCCTGCAGTAGGGCCTGACGCAGTATCACAGAGCTGGGCCTTTTACAGCCTCCCTCCTGCTGCCTGCCAGGCTGGCCTTGTGCCTCTTGACTTGGCAGTATTAAATGTCCAAGGGCCACTGTTCCTGTAGAGCCACCCCGTTGGCTAGGTGTGCAGGAGAAGCCCCTCCACAACAGCCAGGGTTTACCTCTCCTGCCCGGCTTGTAGGAGTCAGTCAGTGACACATGTCTGTCTAGGGCCAGGTGAGTTTGCCTTACTCGGTGCTGGAAGGCGTGTGAAGGTTTCATTGCAGAGGAAAGAGGAGAGGCCAGCTGCCCCGGGCTCTGGCTGGATGGCCTCCTGCAGGAGAGGGAGTTATTTATAGCGGTTTGAAGAATCTGCTGCTGCAGCTGAAAGAGAGGTGGGACTGTTACGTAAGGCTGAGCTGTTCTGGGTCCGTTCTCATTTCCTCCCTTATTCTAGGAGACAGAGACGAAGCTGGTCTTCTCTGGCTTCTCAGCGGCAACAGAATTATTTTTGGACATGGCGGCTCGGTCACGTAACAGCAGCTCTCATTCATGAAACCTTGATGGATCAATGAAGTTGTCCGCCCTGACTTAGCAGGCCTGTGCGTGTGCTGTGGGGAAATTGCTTCTGTGCCACACAAGGGTAGAGAGAAGAGCCGGGGCCGGGGTCCCTCATTGTGCTTGAGTTATGGGAACTTACTTTAAATGATGTGGACGTCTTTATTATCGGGGGTGGCAGACTCTCCGGAGCTGGGGAAGGGTATGGCTTTAGAATGGCTCTGAGGGCTGGGAGAGACTCGGCTTGAAAGATACAAGCCGTGCAAACCCGAGGACCTGAGTCTGATCACTGAAACCACATAAAAGTGCCTGTTACGGTGGTGTGGAATATACTCCCAACCATGATAGGCAGAGACAGGGTACTCCCTGAGGCTGGCTGTCTGGCCAACTGAGTCTGGTGGGTGAGCTCCAGGGCAGTGACAGAGGCTGCGTGGCAGGGAGGTCCTGGTGTTTCCCTGGAATGTGTCCCAAATGGACACATAACCTCCACATGTGCGCTCACACATGTACCCATACCCATACACTCACATGTTCATGCACACACACTTGCATAATTTAAAAATAATTGCAGCCAAGAGGTGGTGGCCTACCCCTTTCATCCCAGCACTCTGAGGCAGAGGCAGGTGGATCACTGTGAATTTGAGGCCAGCCTGGTCTACAGAGCAAGTTCCAAGACAGAGTTATAGTGTGAAACCCTGTCTCAATAAAATAATAAACAAAATACATAGAAATAATTGTGCTGAGGTGCTGAGGAGGCCAGAAGGTCTAGTTTTCATTGGCCGCCATGAGGCCCCGAGTTCAGATCCCCAGAGCCCGTGTGAGAGCCAGCCATGGTGGCAGGTCCTGTAGCCCAGTGCGGGGGGGGGCAGACAGGTGGATTCCTGGAGGCCAGTGGTCTGGCTGCAGTGGCGAACTCTGGGTGCAGCGAGAGACATACAGAGTGAGTGGCAGAATAAGTGGCGTTAAGCCTGGTGGGGTGGTGCAGGCCTGTCATCTCAACACTTGGGAGGCTGAGGCAGGGGGATTATGAATTCCAGGTCAGCTTGAGCTATGGAGTAAGACCCTGTCTCAAAGAACCAAAAAGTGACATTGATTTCATGTGTGTACATCTTCGGGGGTTGGGGAGGGCAGGCACTCGGGAGGACTGTTGCATATGGCCGTCGGTCCAAGGGCAAGGCCGACTCCAAGTTCTCCTGGCAGAACTTGTAACAGGGTGCACTTGACCTCAGCTGTCTTACTCTGTCCTTTGAGGGTCCAGGGACTCCCACAGCAGCCACAGGAAGCCGCAGTCCTTGAAACCGTCATTTCTGTTTCTGTGCCCTGGTGACCACAGTGATCTTTGTCCCTGCTCTCCCACTTCTGTGTGGGTATTCAGGGGACCAGGCCTCCATGAGCAATCAGGAAGGCCCCAGCCCCCAAACAACTGCCCACCAATGGTGTGACTCCCGGAGCTCTACCTCCAGCCTGACTGGACAGGTGTGGTCCCTTGGATCATCATGGAGCTCCTTTGATTCTGCTGTGGCAGGAATGTCGTTTTATAGATCCAGGGTAGAGGGGGCAGAGTGGTTGGTTCCGTAGCCCGACTCTCCTTTAAGTACAGCACCAGCAGCACATTTGAATCCATTCTAAGCGAGGTTTAACTTCTTGGCAGGTTCTTTGGGCTTCCTGAGCCCAGATTGTCCTGTAGAAAGCAGATGCTAATGTCACTCGGTAGGCTGTGAGTGTTAAACAAGGCCACACATTCCAGGCAGCTACTCATCTTCCAATTCCATGCCTGCCGGGGCTGCCAACACTTTAAAATAGCTAACCTCGATACCTTCTAAGCAGGTGACAGTAGCCGTCGCCATACAGTGGCCTGTGCGGATTGCCCTGGGTGGAGGAGGAGGAGGCAGCCCCAGGCCACCCAGGCAAGTCCCCTAGTTGGGTGCTGCAGGGAGAAACAACCAGCACTGCCGCCGGTGGCTTGAAGAGTCCCCTTCCCCTAGCAGCTTCTGCCGAGGGAAAGCCAGGTCCCCGACTGCTTAGCAGAAAGGAATTTTAGGATTTATTTTAGGAGTGAAGGAGAGAGATGAGAGAGAGAAAGAAGGAAGAGAGACCAGGGAGACATGCTTAGGATAAAGATTTTACACACACACACACACACACACACACACACACACACACACACACGGCAGAGTGTCCTGCCCGGGAGGGATAGCAAGTAAGTGACCTCCGCCAGCCATGAACCCCCGCTGGGCCACACCTGGCCTAGCTCTGAGTCATCACCCAGCCCCTAATCCATCCTTTGTGCTACAGACACCTTTTGTTGTCCTATGTGAACCTTGTCGGAGAGTTTTCCTTGGATACAAAGCTAATGCAAAACTTGGTTCAGAGGAAACCCTAACACCGTGGTACCTCAGGAATCAGGTGTTTGCACCTGGCATTTTATTTTTGGAAGTTTCATTCAGTTCGTTTTGAGATTTGGAAATCAACTAGCTAAAGTGTAAACATAGGGAAAAATAAAACTGCTGAAGGGCTAAGGGAAAGTGCCTCAGTCCACGGAGGTTGACAACCCCCCCCCCCCACAGCTGCGAAGGCCAAATACGTTCATCCTCAAGGTGGCTCTGAGTGTTCATTTCACAGATCCGCGTGAACCCACGAACCTGCCCTGCGATACCCACAACATATGTATAAATGAATATATATGAATATATAAATATATATGTAAATGACATGCGTGTGGGCTTCCCAAGCCCATATCTAGGTATCTTTACAGTGGCTATGTGTGTGTAGTGTATGTGTGTGTGCGTGTGTTGTGTGTCTGTGTCTTAGTATGAGTATATGTGTGTGTATGTTTATATGTATACATCTCTGAGTGTGTTCGTGTGTGTGTTAGTATGAGTATGTGTGTGTATGTGTATATATATCTCTGGGAGTGTTCGTGTGTGGTAGTATGAGTATATATATATATATATAGCTGTGTGTTTATGTGTATGTGTATATATCTCTGGATGTGTTTGTGTGTGTGTGTGTATTTATATTGCTCAAGGGATCCAATTTACAATGAGATTTAATTAAGATGAAGCCACGTTTGAGAGTGAAGAAAACCTCCATGAGCTGCTTGCTTCATCCTCTTAAAGAATCTCCAGCTTTCCAGAGCGCGTTGTTTAGATTTAAGGGTGATGGGAATGCAAGCTCAGTTAAGCTCCAGGTCACAAATGCGTGTGGCCCACGTCAGCACAGCTTGTCTGTGTGGTGTCCCTCCCTGTCTGAGGTGTCTTTGGGGAGACGCACATTATCTCTGGCAGTTTTGGCCTTATTGATAGGCTGTGCTGAAGGAAGGGCGACCTAGATCCCAGAGCGAGGGGCTTCCCCCTTCCCGTGTCCCCTTCATATCCCTGTCTCAATCCTGCTTCATCTTCACTGGTGAGCTGGCCCTGGTGGGAAGCAGGTCCTCGAGTGTCCACCCTCCACGCGTACCTGCAGACTGACCGTCCTTCCTGGGAGCTTGTTCCTCATGTAGAAAAGGTGTTGAAAACAGGCTCGGTGTGTGCTGAGCTGCTTCTGCTTGCCCCCAGGGTCTGAGCCATCCCACACTTCAGGCCTGTCATTCTCCAGGACCACCTCCAGTCATGCCCGCTGCTTGACAAGGGCAGGTGGTGTCCCCAGCATTGTAGAAGAGACCCTCATGGCCCAGGGCAGTCGGAATGTGGCCGCAGATGGGAGACTTGACATCAGTGAAGGTTAAGAGGGAAAGGCACTTAAAATCACAAAAGACAGGAAGTAGATATTGGCCAGTGTCTTAGTTAGGGTTTCTGTTGCTGTGAGGAGACCCGAGACCATGGCGGCTCTTCTAAAGGGAAACATTTAGTGGAGGCTGCATTACCGTTCAGAGTTCGGGCCTTTATTGTCATGGCGGGTGGCATGAAGACAGACATGGTGCTGGAGAAGGAGCTGAGAATTCTGCATCTTGGTCCACAGGCAACAGGAAGTCAGCTGTGCCACACTGGGTGCAGCTTGAGCATGCAAGACCTCAAAGTCTGCCCCCACAGTGACACACTTCTTCCAGCAAGGCTACCCCTACTCCAAGGCTACACCTCCGGATAGTACCAGTTGTAATGGATTATTAAAGATTGCTGTGGGATTCCACCTGGCAGGCAGGGGGCAGTGGGTCCCGAGAGCAGCCAGTCTCAGGCAGGTCTCCGAAGGTGGCTGGTCCCCCGTGGCGTTCCCGGCTGCGAGCCATGTGGGCCGTGGGTGAGAGACAGACAGATAGGCACACCATGCAGAGTGAGGTTGGATATTTATTTAGTGGTTATGGAAGGGAGAAGGGGAGAAGAACAGAGGGGCAGAGAGAGAGAGAGAAGGGGGTAAGGGGAGAAGTGGGGAGAGAAGCTGCCTCTTCTAGGGGAAGATGGAGGAGAGAGAGACTAAGGCTGCAAGCAGGGAGGGAGTGGGTGTGGCTTGTCTCTTAAAGAGGCAGATCATTACATCAGTTTCTTTGGACCAAGTATTCAAACTCGTGAGTCTATGGGGGCCATTCCTATTCAAACCACCATAGCAGGTAACCAGAAGGGGTTTCCTGGACAACAAACTTCATGGAATATTCTGGAAAAGGCAGGGACATTTATTCTGTTGCACCCTCAGCCCCCTGGTGTACACTCCATCACCTGGGGTACACTCCTCCCCTGGGCTATACCCTTCCCTTGGGGTACACTCTATCACTTGGGGTATACTCCATTACCTGGGATACACTCCTCCCCTGGGGTACACTCCTCCCCCGGGGTACACTCCTCCCCCTGAGGTATACTCTCCCACTAGGGTACACTCCTCCCCCTGGGGTACACTCCTCCCCCTGGCCACACAGAGTAGTGATGGTGGGCAGTCAAAGCCTCCACAGTGGCCAACACCCCTGTGCTCCCTGTGAGCTCCCTAAGGACTGGACCTGGCACAGGTATATGTCTGTGTGCTGGCAGAGAGCTGAAATGTAATTCTAGGGACATTCAAGAGTCTGAGTAGCATGCCGGTCACAGCTGTGTCCCCATCTGCTTCACGTATGAGCTTGCTGCACGCCGGTCACAGCTGTGTCGTCACCATCTGCTTCACGTCTCAGGCGTGGGGAAAGGCATTGGGCTCAGCCACCTGTGGAGACACAGCCTGTGTTTCATCCCCGAAGCTTAGCTCCCTCCTCTTCTGGTCTCCACAGTGCCAGAGGCTTTGCGTGTGTGCATGTGTGAACACGCTCCACATGTGTACCTGTGGAGACCAGAGGTTGATGTCATGTGCCAACAAGTTTCTTTCCACTTTATTTTCGGAGACAGTATTTCTCACCGAACCTGGAGCTTGCCAGTTCTAAATGAGGTTGTGTGGCCAGTGATCCCCAAAGATCTACGCTTCTCAGCCTCCCCAGCACTAGGCTTATAGGTGTCATTGGGCTCCCATTTCACTGAGCCAATTTCTCAGCCTCTGACTTCTTCTGGCATCCTGTTCTCTTACTTTCGCTTTTTGAGTTCTTAGCGATCTTGAGTGATTAGCAGAAGGCATGGTTTGAGTAGAGACGCTGCTGATGTCAGGGTCTTGCAGACTCACACCTTGGGATGGACAGTCTCCCCTTCCCCATGATCCCTGGGCCTCCCAGGGCTCCTCCTGGGACTCTGCTTAAACTATGGGGACCACATGGGTAACTGAATGAACGAGTGAGTTCAATGGTTAAGCATACTGGCTGCTCCTCCATAGGCCCAGGTTTGATTCTCAGCACTCACTCAGCCATTCCAGGGGACCAGCATCTTCTCCTGGCCTCCTCGGGTATCAGGCGCAGATGTGGAACACAGAGAGACATGCAGCCAGAACATCCATGCACATGAAATAGATACATCATAAAGAAATTTGAAATGCTGCTGCGTTTTTCTGTATTTTATTCCTTTTAGTCTCTACCTTTGTGTTTTTTGGAGTTTCTTCTTCTTCTTCTTCTTCTTCTTCTTCTTCTTCTTCTTCTTCTTCTTCTTCTTCTTCTTCTTCTTCTTCTTCTTCTTCTTCTTCTTTTTTGTTGTTTTGTTTTTGTTTTTTTCTGGAACTCATCTGAGCTGAGATGTGCCTCTTACCTTCAAGTTAATGAAGGTTCCAAGTCTGGGTGCTCAGCCTTCTCCCCGTCTCCGTGAAGACATCAATGCTTGTTCTACTGGCTCTGATTCCACCCAGGGTCCCTGCTCAGAGTCAGGACACAGCTGGTACAGGGGAAGCCACCTCCTGCC
This sequence comes from Chionomys nivalis, assembly GCF_950005125.1. Classification (NCBI taxonomy): domain Eukaryota; kingdom Metazoa; phylum Chordata; class Mammalia; order Rodentia; family Cricetidae; genus Chionomys; species Chionomys nivalis. Next base: position 117,325,101 of record NC_080089.1, read on the forward strand.
TAGGACAGCCAGGGCGGCAGCAGCAGCCAGGGCGGCACCAGCGTTCCTCACATGCAGAGGTTCCCATCCTAACACACTGGGCATGGCTGGCATCTAGTGGAGGACTTCCGGCATGCCCACCTCAAGCCCTGGCACCCAGCAAGCTTGTGCTTCTCACCCAGAAGCTCCTCCGCTTCTGACGAGGTGTGACAGTCCAGTTGAGACTCACGTGTCATTCCCCCAGAAGCACCTGGGTTCCAGACTTCAATTGCTATTGTTTCCTCCCTGTGTGTAGAAGCGTCCCTCTTCTCACTGTGGACTTGTTGTCCATATAAATCCTGTTCATGCATGTGTGCCGTGTAAGTTTATGTGTACCATGTGCATACAGTGGGGAAGCCATGTCAGATCCCCCGGAGCTGGGTCACAGGAGGGCGTGGTCTGTGTCGGGAAGAGCAGTGCACACTCTTAAGCCGCGTATCTATCCTTTTTGAACCTTTGTGTGTATCTATGCATGTGCAGGTGTGTGTGCCACGGCCCAGGGTAGAGGTTAAAGGTCAGTCCTCGATGTGAGTCCCCACCCCCCACCTTGTTGGTTGCGCTCTGCTCTGTGCGCTGGGCTGTCTGAGCCTCTGCCACCTTCCATCTCACTAAAAATGCCCAGACTGCAGACGTGAACTGCTGTGCCTGACTTTTACATGAGCGCTGGGGATTTGAACTCAGGTCCTTGAATGGCAAGCACTTGATTCGCTGACATCTCTCCAGGCACTAAGTAGGTTTTGTAGACCTCATTCGTCACACTCACATTGGATAGATGTTTTTGGCATGTATGTATTTGAGCGTGTATGCACACCTGAGATGCGTGTGGATGGGGGGGCGGGAGGTGAGGGACCCTTACTGGATGGAGGACTAATTCTCAGGGGCCCGCACTGTCCTGAGAGGGCACATGCGGGGCTGCTCTTGAAGCAGAGGAATCTTGGGTGGCTTGTGTCGTACACTGGCCTTTCCTGCAGCTGTCAGATTTCAGGGATGGTCCGAGCTGCCGACGGCCCTGATGTTGGTGCGCTGGCCCCTGGAGAACGGGTCATCCTTCCAAGGGTCTTAACCCATTGTCCTTGGCTCTCACCGGGAGCCTGTGAATGGGCCTCCTGTGGTTTTTGTTCTTTTAGAAATAAGGTCTAGACTTACCAGGTTCTCAAAGGAGTCCACTCATCTCACTGTAGCTTAAGGTGGCCGCCAGACTTGAAGTCCTCCATTAAACTGTGTTTAGAAGAGTCCAGAGAACCATCTTGTCGTATAGAGCAGAATGCACAGATAACCGTACCACACGGCATCTCGTAGCAGCTTGCATCTTTCTCAGAATGTACACTCAATGCTCTTCCCACCATGACTTGGTACGTGCCATAGCATCTCCCGTTCAGGACGGCTGCCGTCCTCCTGGCTGAGGCGGTTTGTTTATTATCTAGTACTGCCCAAGGCGGAGTTGTATGAAGTATACAAAGCCTATGCTCTCTGTTGATCTGGACTGGGACTTGGTTAGCTCGTGAGCCGTTTCTACAGTGCTTATCACATCTGCCTTGATTTTAAAGATTTTGTCTGGATGCATTCACAAACCTCACGTAACGGTGTCCTCTCTGGATTGTCCTCTCTGCAGGTTCTCAGTGAGCCACCCCTACTGGTACACTGAAGCACCCGGGGGCCATCTGCCCGACCGCTCCCGACCACGGCAGCGGGGCCCTCGATGGCAGTGGGCACCTCCCCTTGAAACCTGCCAAGCTGGACTCCACAGACCTGCACGACGACACCTCGGCCAGCTCCGCGCCCACCTCTGAGGCTTGCAGCCATGCAGTCCTAGCCTGCAGCCCGGGCATCCCCGAAGAGTACTACGTGAGCGAGGCTGCGGAAGATGCTCCCAGCTACAGAGGGTACCGGGATGCCTGCACCATCACCGGTACGCTGGGGCGGGAGGAGGGGCTTCTGTCATCGAGCCTGGGAAAGGGATGCAGCCCCAGGAGCAGGTCTGGGAGTGTGTTAGTGACTTTTAGTAACTGTTCTGGTTGTTGTAACAAAGGAACTGAGGAAGGCCACTGGGGACTGAAGGTTTGCTTTGGCTCACAGTTTTGAGGGTGCAGGCCACAGCGGTTTGGAAAGCTTAGCTAGGAATTGTGAGGCCATTTTGCATCCACAGTCAGTAAGGAGAGAAATGAATATCAGCGTTCAGTTCATCACTTTTTCCTTTTTATTCGGACCAGGATCCTAGTCCATGGGGTAGTGCTACCCACATTCAGGTTTGGTTTTCCCACCTGAGTTAACCCCATTGAGAAGCCCCTGGCAGACTAACCAGAAGGTTGTCTCCTGGGAGACTCTGGAGCCTGTCAGGGTGACAGTATGAACCAGCCATTGCAGGCAGGATGCAGTCACCACAGTACAGAAGGACCTGAGAGCAGGGACCTTTCATTGGAGCCTGCTTCACCAGAGGGCCATTCTCTGGCTTGGGCCACCTGTCACAGGATTGTCACCGAGGCTGAGGACGGTAGCATGGGTCCCGAGCCCCATGCACAGCCCATTGTGGGTGCTCAGGGTGGTTGGGTCCCGCACTCTTATCTCTCGGACTCTGCTTCTCCAGACGTGGTGGGTGTAATGGAGGTGGCACACAGTTCCATTGCTGGCTACAGAAAGGGGTCCACGCTCTGTGCGTGCCAGGGTCCCAGGAGTAAGAGCCCACTGAGGATGTCTGAGTGTGGGCACTTTGTACTCTAGCTCTATGCCCGGGAAATTGTGAGCTAGGACTTGGGGCCTGCACCCCAACAAGGTCGAGAATGGACGTGGTCCCGTGGTGTGCACACAGCAGCAAGCGACACTGTCACGTGGGAAGTTTGCCCTGGCTTTCATTTTGCCTTGTCTTGCTTTTTGCCTCCCCCTCCACTTCCAAATAATGTCCCAGGATACTCCACGTGTACACGTTGGCTTCCGGTAGATTCCTTTGTCCTGGTTATCAGCTGAGTTACACACAGAACCTCCTGTGTGTTAGGAGTTGCCTGGCTCCTGAGGGGCACAGAGACCCCTGCGGCTTCTCGGTCCACGCGTGTGCTCCATCCGGGTCCTGGGCTTCTGCACTCCTCTCCGTCCCCTCTGGCGTGGCACCTATGCTGCCCCCCCCCCGCCCCATGCCCCCAATCCCCCTCTCACTGTCTGCTACCTGCAGGACACAGTGCCTGAAACACCCCATGTGATCCATCTTTCTCCTCAGTGCAGGAGCATGCTGGGAACTCCTTCTTGGGAGAATCCCAGTGAGACCTCCAGGCCTGTGCTCTCGTCTCTACGGGGCAGCTCAGCTAGCTTACTCCGGTTCCTGTGAGAGCTAACTCTTGTTGGGTGGGGGAACGGGACGGGACGTTCACTCCATTAAGCTTCTGGAGGTTCTTCACCTTGGCTCTAAAGGCCTCAGATAGGATCCCCCCTTGACCCCTTGATCCATCTGCTTCGTGTGTTCCCCACTCTGGGACATGGGCCTCCTTCTGGGATCTCCTTTCAAGTCCTTGAGCGTAGTGGGGCGTGTTGTCCAGCTCCGAACCCTGATTGTGTCCTGAGTGGAGAAGTGGCATCTGGAGGGGCCCTCGGGTCCCTGCTCTTTAACACCCAGGAAGGGAAGCTGGCTGCGGAGACAGAGGGTCAGGAAGAAGTTGGCAGCACAGTTGGTACAGGGCACATGGGAGGACGTCGAGGACCGTCCGCTCCATGCTTTGGAGGGAGACGAGAACACTTCCAAACCCGAGCTGTTTCCAGCGCTGATTCTGCGACAGAATCCTGGGAACTGCAGCCTGCTCAACCAGTTTCGTGTTCTTGAAGCGTGACGGCGGAGGGCAAAGAGATGGCAGAGAGAGATTACGGAGCTTCCAGCCCCGTGGGATGTGGAAACCCGAGGGCCTTTGTTGGGATGCCTGTAGCAAGCCCCAGGGGACCACTGAGAGCCACAGTTCGTGCCAGTGATGCCCAGAAGCGGCCCCATACATAGCGTGCCAATTCAGACACCATGGTGCATTTGAGGAGCCGGGCACTCAGCCTCTGCCGTCCCTCCCTGCCAAATGAACATCCTATCAAGCGGTCAGTGCAGCAAAGACATAAAATGCAAACACATTCCCCAGAGACCTTGAATATGCCTGAGAGCGCTTTGCAGATTCTGAGGGATTTGCCAAGCACAGCCCTGGGACACTGCCTGGCATCGTGCCTCCACCCTCGCTTCCCAGGGAGTCCTGAGAAGAACAGTGGCTTTCTGTTCTCCTCTGCATTTTAGGCAAAACTAGCCGCCCGTCACCAAGCCTTCCCTCCCTGCTCCCCCAGTCACCCCACCCTGGAGGTGTCGCGTTGTGGGTGCGCCCTTTTCTGTTTGGGACGGTTTTATAAGGGGAGGTGATAGAGTGCCTGGGCTGCTGGAGTTACGTAACAACCACCGCGCATTCTGGGCAGTGCAGGATCTCCTGCTCTGCCCCAACAAGCAAACTCAGAAAACTGCTGAGGAGGGCACAGAGCCGTGGCCAAGCTTGCATGGAGGACCGCTCTTTCTCTGAGTCCTCTTTGGAGTTTGCGTCTGCCCATGGCATTGGCCTTTCAGCTCAGGCAGCCCTCTAGGGCCGAGCCTCTGCCAGGACTCTGCCACAAACTGGCTGGGACAAACTCATGTGGTAAGTGTGTTTATGTGCGCGTCCGCTATAAATTTGCTTTGTGGCATGGCCAGAAGAGAGGAAAGAGCAGGGGGACATGGCTTCACCCTTGCTCTGAGCTGTTGGTCAGGTGCTGTTGGCTTGAGGGATCACCAGGTTAAATGGTGGGCCAGTGGAGAGGAGGGGCACCAGAAGCTACCTGTTCCCTCACCCCCTTTACTGTGTTCAGGGGAGACTGGCAATTCAAGCCAAGTGCAAGATACAGACCGGGTCTTTACTGGCCAGTAGGGTCTGTGCTGTATCTGCCACCCTCTTCCTCCTTCTCTTCCTTCTTCTCCTCTTCCTCTCCCTCCTCCTTCTCTTCCTCTTATTATTTTTTTTTAATATTTATTCATTTATTATGTATACAATATTCTGTCTGTGTGTATGCCTTCAGGCCAGAAGAGGGCACCAGACCCCATTACAGATGGTTGTGAGCCACCATGTGGTTGCTGGGAATTGAACTCAGGACCTTTGGAAGAGCAGGCAATGCTCTTAACCTCTGAGCCATCTCTCCAGCCCTCTTCCTCTTCTTATTATTATTTTTGTTTTGTTCTGTTTTTTGAAACAGAGTTTCTCTGTGTAGTCCTGACTGTCCTGGAATTCACTCTGTAGACCAGGCTGGTCTCAAACTCGCGGAGATCCACCTGCCTCCCTCCCTCCCTCCCAGGTGCTGGGATTAAAGGCTGTGCCACCACTGCTGGCTTCTTCCTCTTCTTTGTTCACTACTCAGAATCACATGTTCTAGACCGGTGCTCTGCCACAGAGTTCCAGAGTTCTGTCCCGTTTTTAAACTTTAATTTTCTGACAGAGTCTCATAATACTTTCAGGTTGACCTTGAACTCGTGGTAGCTCAAGCAGGCCCTAGATTTACATTACCCTGCCTCAGCCTCTACATTTCAGCAGTTTCTTAGAGCCCGGGCTCATGTCCTAGGTCAGCAAAGGATTTTTCAAATGTGAAGAACAGAGTCCCTCTGCATTCTTCCCTCCTTCCCCCACATTCTTGTGTCTTCTCTACCCGAAGCTTGGCCCTGTGATTGTGGTCCCCACACCCCTGACAGAGCTTTAGCTGGCGTGCTCTGGCTTGTTGCTTGCTGCGGCTTCTCACTTCCTGAATGGATCAGACTCAAGTCTGACAGCAGAATGACCCATCTTGCTTCCTACCCCCACTCCAAATCCTGCTGAGTTCTAGGAAGGTGTGACCTCTTCTTGTCCCTTACCAACAGTCCCAGGTTTGTAGATCTTTGAATCATATCAACCCACTAAAGCCGCAGGGTCTTACTGGTGCCAATACACGGAATCCTCAGATGCCCAGGATCAGCTTCTTGCTGGGGTGTCTGTTAATTTCTGGGGTTTCTCAGTAAAAAATGGTCCTGCTCAAAGCCCAGAGGTGAGCGTGGCTGTGTGTGTGAGTGGCTGTAAACCTCTGAAAACTGGCAAGAACTTCTCATGGATGGGAAGCTTCTGGCGTCTGTCCTGCCTGAAGGAGAGCATGCTTGATCTCGGAGCTGGATGGCTTAGTCAGGAAAGTGCTTGCTGTGTAGGCACCAGGGCGTGAGTTCGCGCCCTAGAACCCGCATATAAAAACCAGATGTGATGGTGCATGCGTGTGTCCTCAGCACTGGGGAAGTAGAGACAGTGTGATGGTGCATGGGTGTGTTGTCAGCACTGGGGAGGCAGACAGGAGTATCCCTGGGGCTTGCTGGCCAGCTCATCTAAATGAATTGGTGAGCCCCAGGCCAATGAGAGGCCCTGTCTCAAAAGCCAGCATGGGGAGCAAAAGACACAGGCTGACATCTGGCCACATGGGAACATGTACATACATGTATGTATACACATGAACACATTAAAACAAAACAAAAGTCACAATCTGGCCTCCTACCCCGAAGCAGACACGAAAGGAACTTGTCCCTTAACACTAACCTAACTCACTGAAAGTGGCATCTAACCGCCCCCCCCTCGCTCAAATCAAACATTGTGGCCTCCCTGCACAGTTTATTAATTGAGCTCAGGTGTTGTTTAGTAATTCCAGAAGTTTGATTTTAATGGTTCCCTCTGAAAAGTTGTCGTCTAAATGGTACTCCCTTGGCCATGAATGAGAGGAAAGAATGGACAGCAGGAATATTGCTTGAGGATTCAACGAGAAGCCACAAGCTTTGGGGCGGGGTGGGGGATTTTCTAAAGTCCTAAATTAGGAACCATTTCTGCCATTTCCCTCCATGGATCGCCCTGGCCTAGCAGCGGTCAGGTTCTGCAGACGGAACAGATGACAGAAATCTCTCTGTGAGTCTCGTGCTGACTTCTGGATCTTTGCAAAGACTGGATACTGATGTCCGGGGCGACTGTCTCCTGTTCTGGCCCTTGGGTGATGGACAAGGCACTGGCCACACAGGGTTTTCAATATAAAGAAAAGTTTTTAAATTACATTTTTGTATTTCTGCATATACATGTGTAAGCATGTGAGCACAGAGGCCAGCCTGTGGGAGTCAGTTCTCGTCAGCCCTGTGTGGGTCCCGGGGATTGAACTCAGGGAATCAGTTCTCGTCAGCCCTGTGTGGGTCCCGGGGATTGAACTCAGGGAGTCAGTTCTCGTCAGCCCGTGGGGTCCCGGGGATTGAACTCAGGGAGTCAGGTTTGCAGCAGACACCTTGGTGCGCTGAGCCCTCTAGGTGGCCCCGAGTCAGATCGTCGACCTGTAGCTAGGGCTGCGGCTCTCGGTGCTCTTCACATTTGTCTCCGCCTCCCAGCCAGTGTTGGTTCCTAGAGACAGGCTTCGTGTAGTCAGTGATCTCATTAGCATGTCACCCATTACAACCTTCACCCACCAGCCATCTGGGGAGACAAGCAAGCAAGAAGTTATAATGGAGGAGAGTTGGGTGGGCCTGGACTTCAGCCCTGGCACCTGGTTCTTCCTGCTCCGCAGGGCTGTGCTGTTGGGGGCCTGTGCCTGGGATGGTGGGATGGGGGGCAGTGTGGCAGGAGGAGGGGGGTCAGGGTGCAACATGTCACAGAGCTAGAGCAGGGAGACTCTCTGTGTTTCTCTGTTGGAGCCTCATAAGTCACTGGGTCACCTTCATATCCCAGTGACTCATGGGCCGGCCGTGGTGCCGTGAGGCTGGTGATGGGCATCACTCAGGCAGGCCAGGGTCACCAGGGCCTGCAGGCATCAGTCGTACAGCGTGTCTCACATCCTCTCCGTACACGGATGAAGAGGCTGAGGTGCAGAGTGTGAGCAAAGACGCACAGATTCCCTGTGAAGCCGGGCTTTAATCTAGGCAGGGTCTAGGCTGGCTGCCTCCGGCTCTGCTGTCTTCTCTACCCTGAGTGACCTGGGAAGAAGGTTGTGACATATAGTGACTCCCCCAGGGCACCACAGGACTCCTGTCCCCAGCCACCGGGAGTTCCTGGGGTGTTTTCTGTCCTAGACAACAAGGAGAGCCGCGATTCACCAAGCCGCTTTCCCACCTTCTGGTTGTTGGATACGTTTTGCAGCATTCTCTTCTGTAGACCTGCTGCTTCCGCTGAAGCCAGTCCCACTTTCTGGAGCTCGCCCTGAGGTGCCTCACATAGAAAAGTGTGGAAAAGCAGAAAAAGATTACAGCTTGGAATGAGTTCCCACCACAACAGATATGTGACCCTCGATCCTCCAGCCCAGCAGTTCTCAACCTTTGGGTCACAGTCCCTTTGGCAACCCTCTGTCTCCAAAACTATTTACATTATGATTCATTTATTATATTTATTATGCATACAGCATTTGGCCTGCATGTCCACCTGCGGGCCAGAAGAGGGCACCAGATCTCACCGTAGATGGTTGTGAGCCACCATCTGTCTGGGGGGGAGATGAACTCAGGACCTCTGGAAGAGCTGCTGGTGCTCTTAGCCTCTGAGCCATCTCTCCAGCCCATTACATCATGATTCACAACGAAACAAAATTATGAAGTAGCAACAAAAATAATTTTACGGTTGTGGTCCCCACAGCATGAGGAACCACGGTGTTCAAGGGTCGCAGCATTCGG